>NC_135804.1:97954245-98582638 GCF_964213995.1 Mustelus asterias | reverse complement strand
TAACTAATGGGAGGAAGAGGAGGGGTCAATGTTAGGGCCTCGCCTACTTACAATCTGTAGTAATGATGTGGATGAAGGGACCGAATATAAGGTAGCTAAATTTACCAATGACACCACAAAAGTAGTAAAGTTGTCAAGAGGAAGTAAAGATTCTACAAAGGGTTGAAGATAGGTTAAGTGAATGGGCAAAAAAATGGCAGGTGGAGTTTAATGTGGGAAAATGTGAACTCGTCTGCTTTGTTAGGAAGAATAGAAAAGCAGAATAATATTTGAAAGAAGGAAGATTGCAGAACCTGGTAATACATAGGATGTCCTGGTACATGAATCACAAAAAGTTAGTGTGGAGTAAGTGATTAGGATGACAAGTGGAATGTTGGCCTTCATTGCAAGGTAATGGAATCTAAAAGTAGGGAAGTTTTACTTCTGATGTCAGCATAACTATTGTAAACACCCAGATCAAGTCCCTCACGAGTTAGCCGCCATTCCAACCCTATCAAACCGAACTATCAAAAGTGTTTAAATTGAATGAAGTAACTGAACCATGTAAGCATCTAAGCAGTTCAACCACTTTTCTAAATATGTACTGATTAATGAATGAGATGTTCCTATAGTTGCCTATAATTTTAACGTAATAGTAATAAATGTTATGATGTTCTGTGACGTGCTGAGCATTTGCCGCATTTTCTGTTTATACTGCAATCTTCCAGAATCTGTGGTATTTTGCCTTTGTAATAAATGTTATGTCTTCCTTGGGTGGAGGGTTGAGAGTAATATTTAATCTCTAGAAATGAAACCAAACTGACTGAATAAATTAATTCAGCAATTGCACGTGAGTTTTCTTAGGCAAGGTTTTTTTTCTTCTGATACATGGTCCACGCTGAAACTTTTCTGAGTTGATTCATTGATGTTTGAGTCATACCCATTCACGTTCATTATTTTGATTCAACAGATTCACAGCCACAGAAGAATGCAAACCCATACTATTAACTCCGGAGTCTCCTGAAAAAAAAAGAATGTGTCTCTGTTCACCATGTGGCCCGCCCCAGATTCTGTCTGCTGTTCTCCAAAGGAATGTTAGGTTGTGACTGAAACTAACCTTGGACACGGGTTTATTGATTGTCCTATGGAATTGGCTTTTTAGTTGACCACTTCCTCCTCACTTAAAGGGTTGCTCTCGATACATATTCACTGTTGGAAAAAATATTTTGCAGCATTTAAAAAGCTGAGAGATGCTGATATATTTTTCCACTCTCCCTCCATCACATCCCATCTTATTCTCTTCAATGATGAGACCAGGAAGGCTGAAACATTGAAAGTCTGTGCTCAACAACAGTACTTCAGTCGATGTGCATTTAATTAACACGATTGTCCTAGACCTTGTAACCTGAAGATTGAACCAGCACAATTTGTAAACTTCCATGCAGCTTTGTTAGTTGTTGCCAATGATTGAGATTCATAGGCAATCATATTGTTACTGAACCTCTTATTCTCCCAGCAGCTGTGCCAGCCGTGTTTTTTACATATATATTTTTTATAAATATATATAAATATATACAGTTGTGTATATATACACATAGAAAGCACTCTATGAACATTTATTTTTAATTGTTTTCATTAATGTTTCATATTGATACTCTTAAAACTAAAGAGCCCAAGAAATTATTGTAACCATTTTTTCTGCTCATGCCTAGAAATCACTGACTTATTGGGGTACGACTCCTCAGGGCCATCAGCAATTTGATAGCTCTCCGTGTTACATCTTTGATATATGAAATTGCACACAGGCTACTCAACAAAATATGACATTCTAGCCTGAGCTTGTCCAGCCACATGTGGTTTCCATGATGGGTCATTGAATAATGATCAGGAGCAAGAAACCAGAATATGTGCCTTGGCATATCAATAAAAGGAACAGTTTTACAAAGTCGGAAGAGAAATGTTTTGACCTGTAGCAAGAAAAATGATTTTCAGATAGGTCTTCACTTGTCATTTTTAATGCACATTCTAGATTGCAAAGTGAGCTGTTGAAGTTTGTATGTGTGCTGGGGAGAAAATGATGGTTCCAAAATACCACAATGGTGAAGAGTGGTCTTGTGTTCCACTGCAATTTTTCTACATTGTATGCTTATTGTTGTTTCTTTAGTTAATTCGATGGAGGGGGGGGAAACAGCATCTCTCAGTCTTCTGATTTGAAATTCTATCAATTATTAAGACCAAAAACATGGTGGCTTATCATATGTGTCTGCTATATTCAGTGCTCTGCATGAATTCAGAGTATCAGTGAAAGTAAGACCTTTGTACCAGAAAGACAAAGTAGTCTATGAAATACTGTGGTTGTTACTGCGTTCTTTGAAAATGTGTTTGCAATTCAGTTGTTGGCTCCTACCTTTCATTAACACAACTCAACTGGTTGAGAACAAAAGTCATTACTAAAGAAGGACAGCTGAACCAACTATTGTGTGTGAGCTACCAAACTTTACTTACTAAGGACAAGGTTAAATTGAGAAGCTTCAGATACTGCCATCTCAACTTTGAAAATTCATCACCCCAAAGCATTTCTGAAATTAAGCCAACAAACCAGTTTGCAGTTTCTACTACATGCAATGATTTATCTTTATATTTTTTAAAAAAGGTATGTATGGATTATAATTTCCACTTGATGCAAATCATCAACTTTGCTTTTGAGTTTTAGCTCATTCCAAAGGTAATTTATCCACAAGAAATTTTGTTTTAGAAAGCTGCGGGTACAAAAGAAAGCACAGAGTGCAGAGCACACAGTGCTTGAACAGAAATCTGGGGCTTAAGCATCATGGAAATAAACTACTGAAATTGAGTATATCTATAAGGCAGGGGGAGTGGGGAGAGGAAGGTGGCAGGAAACTCTCCGAAGTTGCTGTTTCAGAAGAAATTCATGGAACCAGCTACTAAGTGATGTGAAACAACACCCCCTCCCATGAAAGTAGGAGAGTAAGCCTGGTGGAGAAAAGAATATCACACTGTACAGAAAAAATACTTTCTATCTTGGTTTGTAAAACTGTACCCACATATTAAAAATTATGTACATTTTTGGTAATTGATTTGTTTTTTTCTTTAAGAAAATTCTGATGTAAAGAAAAAATTCAAGATAGTGTATGTATAAAAAATTGTACATGTGTTGTTTTTATATATAAAACACAAACACTGGTCAATATGATAGAGATGACCAAATGACTCAGAAGATCCGGGTCTCAGTTTTTATGACTTTCTGCATGCATTATCTTTTTCATAAACTGTATAAGTTTGCATCCTTTGCAATGAGGAGGGTAACCTTATCTCCTTGTCATGATCAACATTTCTGATTTTTAAGTTATGAAATCCAGTTAAAGGACATGATTTTGCCATTGAAAAGTATACAACTAGTTTACCAGTGTGAGGAGATAATTGCGACCTGCAGTTTGCCACTGTGGGCAGAATAGCCATTTCCTATTGCATTACCTCTTATTGCATTACCATCAGGAACAGGTAAGTGGCAAGTAACATTTGAGTCACAAAAGTGTCTGACATCTCCAACATTGAGAATCTCCCCATCTTCTCTTGATATTTGATGGCATTCTCATTGCTGAAACCACCACTATCAACAATCTAGGGGTTACCATTGACCAGAAACTACTGAATCAGCCATATAAATATGGTGGCTTATAATTCTGTGTAGAGTAACTCGCTTCCTGACTCCCCAAAGCCTGTCTGCCATCTACATGCCATAAGGCAGGAGTGTGACGGAATACTATCCACTTATCTGGATGAGCTCCAACAACATTCGGGAGGCTCAATACTGTTTAGGATAAAGCAGCCTGCTTAATTGGCACTCTATCCACCACCTTAAACATTCACTCCCTCCACCATCATGGCAAGATGTGTACCATCTACAAGATGCACTGCAGAAATTCACCAAGTCTCCTTTGACAGCACCTTCCAAACCCATGAACTCTACCATCTAGAAAGACACAGGCAGCAAATTCATGGGAATACCACTACCGACAAGTTCCCTTCCAAATTACAGCTTCCTCACTTGGAACTATATTGCCGATCGTTCATTGATGCTGGCCTAAAATCCTGGAACTCCCTAACAGCATTGAGTGTACCTACACCGCGTGAATTGCAGAGGTTCAGGTAGGTGCCTCACCACCACCACCTTGAGCAATTGGCAATGGGCAACATATGATGCCCTAGCCAGTGATGTCCATATGTCACGAAGGAATAACTATGTGAACAAATTATCTCATGTTTGTTATCTTAGGCTAATTGACAGATGCAGAGTCCCATCATCTTGGTGAAGAGTAACCAAACAATTGTAATGAAAAATCTACATAATCAAGAATTTCTGTGGCATGTTATGGAGTACAGGAATTCAACAACATTACTCTATATCTCCATTCCCGCACCTCACCTCAAGACTTTATCAGAAATACATAAATCTTCCTACATCTCCCCGATGCTACAGGGCATCATTGGGTCCAAAGTCAATTTTAAAGACCCCCAAGATCACTCCTCCCGCCTTTACAAAATTATGCCATCACTTCTGGTCGGTCTGTTGTACTGTTGAAATATATCCTGTTATGGTGATGGATAAAAGCAAATTACTTTGGAATCTGAAACCAAAAGAGAAAATGCTGGGGAAAAAAATGGAGATTGTACTCTGGGTGAGGTACTCTAGGTCTTCACAAATACTTGGGATATGGTGATCCAGAGTTAGTAAGCGAGTAATGCAGCAGCCTGGACTAACATTTCAGAGCCTAAATTCAAAACCTATCATGACAACTGAGAAATTTAAATTCAATTAATTAATAAATATGGAATGCAATGCAAATCTCAATAATGATCATGAAATTACTGGATTGTTGTAAAAATCTGGTTCGTTGAAGTCAGGGGTGGAAATCTGCTATCTTAACCCTTATATGGCATATATTTGACTCCAGACCCATAGCAATCTGGTAATCATTAACTTCCCTCTGAAATGGCCTAGCCGGCCATTTGTTGTATGTATCAAGCTGCTGCAGAAAAATCAAAGAATAAAGCTAAATGAGCTGTCTGGTATTATCCAAGTTACTAGAAATGACAAAACCACACCTGGCTCAGTTAACCTTGCAAAGCCATTCTCAGTAACATCTGGGAACTTGTGCCAAAATTGGGAGCGCTGTCACAGACTAGACAAGCAACAGACCTAAATAGTTAATACTCACTGAATTGTATCTCATGGATAGACTCCTCCATCACCATATTAATTATCTGTGCACTATTGACAAAGGGTTATTTGGACGGGGCGGCACGGTAGCACAGTGGTTAGCACTGCTGCTTCACAGCTCCAGGGACCTGGGTTCGATTCCCGGCTTGGGTCACTGTCTGTGTGGAGTTTGCACATTCTCCTCATGTCTGTGTGGGTTTCCTCCGGGTGCTCCGGTTTCCTCCCACAGTCCAAAGATGTGCAGCAAAAATTGCCCCTTCGTGTCCTGGGATGCATAGATTTGAGGGATTAGCGGGTAAAGTATGTAGGGATGTGGGGATATGGGGGTAGGGCCTGGGTGGGATTGTGGTTGGTGCAGACTCGATGGGCCAAATGGCCTATTTCTGTACTGTAGGGTTTCTATGTTTCTATGGCTCGAAACATCAACTATTTTCTCTCCTTACATTTGCTGCTAGACCTGCTGAGATTTTCCAGCATTTTCTCTTTTGGTTTCAGATTCCAAAGTAATTTGCTTTTATCCATCATCATAACTGGATATATCTCAACAGACCGACCAGAAGTGATGGCACAATTTTGTAAAGACGGGGGGAATGTTTTGGGGGTCTTTAACATTGACTTTGGACCCAATGATGCGCTGTAGCATTGGGGAGATGTAGGAAGATTTATGTACCTGGCACAGTCCTCTCACACAATGATCAAGATAGGGATCGATCTGATTCAATGAGGAGTGCACAAAAATGTGCCAGGAACAACAGCAGGTGTTTCAGCTTGTGTTCAAGGTCTAGATGGGGTTCTTTAGGGTTTGACTGGTTAATTAAGAAAGCTACTTAACACAATAGGTTGTAAGACCATTATTATTTATTTGCAGCTCTATGTACATCTCAGTAACTGCACACAAGGTTGTAGTTTTGTTTCCCTCCAGATATCTTTCTTGATCATGTGACATTGCATCATAGTTACATCAACATTAGGTGTTTCTGATGAAAAAACAAAATTACTAGCTTAGACTTTCTTAGCTACAGATTTTTGCTGCTGGGCAGCATTTATTGCCCATTCCTACTTGCCCTTGAGGAGGTCGTGGTGAGCTGCCTTCTCAACCCCATTCCCACTTGGGTGGGGTGGAGATATAGGAGGATGTATGTAATTGGGATAAGGTCTTGGCGGGCGGGGCGGATATACAGTAAAGCTTTTTTTAAACCTTTCTCAGGATCATCTGAGGTAATATTAGGTTGTCGTTCTTGTTTAGAGCTGAAAGTTGTGTTTACGGGCATCGACAATTCTGATGGTGAGAATCCGTTTTGAGGTGATGAAATTCTAATGGCATTGTGGGTCAACCCACAATACATGGACTGCAGCTTTTCAAGAAGGCAGCTCACTACCACCTTCTCAATGGCAACTAAGGATGGGCAATAAATGCTGGCCAGCCAGCAATGCCCATGCCCCATGAATAAATAAAATTCTGTAACTAAGAAGGTCTAAGTTAGTAACTTTGTTCTTTTTCATTAGTTCCTTGATTGAACTCCTCTTTCTGCTTCTCTATTCAACTGAGAGTGCCTAGGCGAGGTAGTTGCATGCATGAAACCATATTCCTTTGCAAAGTTGTGGAATAAATCATTAGGAAACAGTAGACAATTGTCTGACACAAAGTCTGGGCTGCCATGTGTCATGAAGATTCTTTTTAGTGATGAATGGCTGCCTCCACCATGATGCAGTGCAATTTATTCACTTCAATCCATCAGGAGTAGTAATCAATAATGATAAATATTTTGCCTTGAAACTCAAATATTCCATTGCCCTGTGCTCCCATTGCTTCAGTGGAAAAGTGGAGGGTACCAGTGGCTTGCTCTGCTCTTGGCTATTCACTGCATGTTGAGCCATCCAAAATTAGTTCTTCTATAGAATGACTGTCTAGCTACAACACTGACTGCTGGGCTGTTCCATGGCATCCCCAGATGACGATGTATCTTTTGGAGAATTTTGAGCCAAATTGTTCCAGGGATTAGTAGTCTGTCATTAAAAACTTAAGACGTCTTCAATAATTGTGAGATGTTTTCTCTAGTATTGTTGGGGAAAAAAAGACATGTTGAAGCTTTTTGTCTTGCACTCATCAGGACATTTGATGGTGTCTGACAAATAACTGCCAATTTAAACCAGACAGCTTGATCCTGATTGGTCAAGGCATTGACTTAGTGAGTGAACTAGCTGTCACTTATTTTGTTTAGCTGAAAACAGTTCCCCACTGTCAACATCCTTGGGGTTACCATTGACCAGAAACTCAACTGGACTTGCCACATAAACACAGTGGCAACAAGAGCACATCAGAGGCTAGGAATACTGTGGTGAGTAACTCACCTTCTGATGACTCAAAGCCTGTTCACCATCTGAAAGGCACAAGTCAGGAGTGATGGAATACTCCTCACTTGCCTGGATGCAGCTCCAACAACACTCAAGAAGCTTGATACCATCCAGGACAAAGCAGCCTGCTTGATTGGCACCACATCCACAAACATCCATTCCCTCCACCACCGACGCTCAACAGCACCTTCCAAACACGCAACCACTCCCATCTAGAAGGAAAGGACAGCAGATACGTGGGAATGCCACCACCTGCAAGTCCCCCTCCAAGCCAGTCACCATCCTGACCTGGAAATATATCACCGTTCCTTCGCAGTTGCTGGGTCAAAATCCTGGAATTCCCTCCCTAACGACATTGTGAGTCAACACACAGCACGTGGACTGCAGTGATTCAAGAAGGCAGCTCTCGACGGCATCTTCTCGACGGCAACCAGGGATGGGCAATAAATGCTGCCCAGCCAGCGCTGCTCATGTCCCACAAATGAATTTTTTTAAAAGGCACACTGTGTGTACATGTTTTTTTTTGTCTGCAAAGAACAGGTCGTGTGTACTAATGTATGTAGCTTCCAGTACATGCAAATGTACCACACTGTGAGCCTGACTGACAATCTTAAATTGGTTATCAGTGCAAATCATACCATACTGAGGATTATTTAGCAAATGCTGTCCAATCATGAGTCACATCTAATGTTGGTCACTGGTTTTATGTTTTGCAAGCACGGCTGATTGGGTAGGGTCTGTATCTTGCCTGTTGTGAGCAGGGGCTGGAACACACTGATATGATCCACCAATCATTAGGACATACGGCCTACATACCTAGCATCACCTGGTACTGAAATTCATAGATCACATTACTCATTTTTGTGATAGACTGAATGTCCTTTTGGCTTGTTGGCAGCAACCTGCTAGCGGTGAATACCACTCATGTTGCTACTGCACAGTAGCAGTGTGAAACAGGTAGCTTTACCAGCATTGTATCATGGTGATCTAGACCCACCACCATTGTGTGAATCAGTATTCATTGAGCTTATGAATTCAGCAACTCAGGCAATTGAGTTCAGTTTTAATGGTACCTTCTATGCCCAAGTAGATGGTGCGGCCATGGGATTCCCCTCCAGGCGCAGCTCTCACTTTGCTTGGTTCCATGCAAAACGTGTCTTCAATGGAATGACACCTAAACTCTTACCCCAAACATATTTACAATATGTGGATATAACGATTACTATATTTAAATCTGCAGCTGCATGTAATAATTTCCTTGTCCTAGTGAGTTCCATCCTGCACTTAAATTCACATTTGAATGGAGGAATCAAATTACTCCCTCTCCTTGATGTATTAGTTAAGAAATCTGCCGGGGGCCACTACCATAACAATTCACCAAAGACAGCACTTTCCAAACCCACGACCACTTCCATCTAGAAAGACAAGGGCAGCAGATACATGGGAACATCAACACCTGCAAGTTCCCCTCCAAGCCACTCACCATCCTGATTTGGAAATATATCCCTCTTCCTTCGCAATTGCTGGGTCAAAATCCTGGAATTCCCTCCCAAATGACATTGTGGATCAACCCACAGCACATGGACTGCAGTGATTCAAGAAGGCAGCTCACCACAACCTTCTCAAGGGCAACTATCTCAAGGGATGGGCAATAAATGCTGGCCAGCCAGTGACGCCCATGTCCCACAAATGAATAAAAAAATACATTCACCACAAGCTTATCTTCACTGGTCAGTATACACACTGGGATTCTTATATTTCCACACACCACAAGATTGGTCTTATCAGCAACCTTGTAAACAGGGCATGAGCCATTTGCTCATCATGTAAATAAAAGCAAATTACTGTGGATGCTGGAATCTGAAACCAAAAGAGAAAATGCTGGAAAATCTCAGCAGGTTTGGCAGCATCTGTAAGGAGAGAAAAGAGCTGACGTTTCGAGTTCAGATTACCCTTTGTGAAAGCCAAAAGGCATAGAAAGTGGGAGATATTTATACCGCAGAGTGAGGGAAGGAAAGATGAGTCATGGACACAAAAACCAGAGGAAAAGGCTGCTAATGGCAGTCCATAGAGACGCCTAGAGATCTAGGCCTTTTTAAATCACTGCAGTCCATGTGCTGTGGGTTGACCCACAATGTCATTAGGAAGGGAATTCCAGGAATTTGACCCAGCGACTGCGTTGGAACAGCGATATATTTCTAAATCAAGACCTAGATAGTCCTAGAGATCTCTATGGGCGACCATTAGCAGCCTTTTCCCCTGGTTTCTGTGGCTATGACTCATCTTTCATTCCCTCACCCTGCGGTATAAGTATCTCCTACTTTCTATGCCTTTTGGCTTTGACAAAGGGTCATCCGGACTTGAAATGGCAGCTCTTTTCTCTCCTTACAGATGCTGCCAGACCTGCTGAGATTTCCCAGTGTTTGCTGTTTTGATTTGCTCATCATGTAAGCTTGATGCTGAAGTAGATAATGGCTGTCCTGATCAGATCATTTCATGCTGTATATATCACACAAACTCATGTACTGGCCTAAGAATGTCACTTTTGGCCCTGAAAAGTGTCCAGTCCATCTCAGATTACCTTGGAATGGCAACGTATCTCAGGAATCTGAGCAACAAGTGAAGCTGGCTGTTTCATGCTGCTACTATACAGTAGCAACACAAATGGTATTTGCCACTAACAGGATGCTGTCGTCAAACCGAAAAGACCTTCTGTCTATCGCACAAGTGATTAATATGGTATAAGAATTTCAGTGCCAGTGTGATGCTAAGTACGTAGGCCATATGTCCTATTGACTAGTGGCTCATATCAAACAACATGCCCCTTCTGCTGTTCGCATTGGGCAAGGTGCAGACCGTACTCAACCAGCCCACGTTTGCAAAATTCAAAACAGTGTCCAACATTAGATGTAATCCTGCGATTGGATAGCATTCGCTGAATAATCCTCAGTGTGCTATGAATTGCACAGATAACTAATTTATGATTGTCAGTCAGGCGATACAAAGATGTTTGGGTGCTGTTGCTGCAAAAGATTGTTTGCCAGCTGAACATGTGTCATCAAACCAAATAATGTTTGAGGGTGTTTAAAAATTCATTCAAGGGATGTGAGCTTTGCTGGCAAGGCCAGTATTAATTGCCCATCCTTAATTACCCTAAAGAAGGTGTCGGTGAGCTGCATTCTTGAACCTCTCCAGTCCATGGTGTTGATTAATTTGATTTTGTTGTGATCAATATGGAGATATATCAGATAGGAGAGACCCTCAAACATCTCACTATTTATGGCTTTAACCTTATTGGAGAATTGGCCATAGGTTTATAGAAAAAGCTGGTTGGCGTATTCCGACACTATGGCACAGAATGATTTGTGACCGTGATTGGTGAATTGGTTAAGTACTCCGTTTCAACATACTTAATGGGTAACAGGTACAAAGTTGAGCTAATGTAAAGTTGTTATGAAATACACAGAATTTGCCATGCTTTATTTAGTTTTAAGTCTCCTCTCTGGAGATGCAATTTGATTCTGTTCTGCATTCACCTCCTTCTGAAGCTTCAAACCCTCTTCCTCACAACCATTCCTAGCTTCTCTACAAAGATGTATCTTTGATGTATGCACATAATTTGTCTTTCATTACTGTGAACTTGTACTTTTTTTCCCTTTCTGCTTTGTAAAGTGTTAAAATGTTATTTTGGCTTTGCTTTCTAATTAAGTACCTTGTCGATCAGTGTAAGGTCCTGATTTAAGGTTGAATAATTCTAGTCAACCAAATTGTTCCTTACATCTTTTCCCTTAGACACTGGGGTTCAGGTTCATTATTCTCCTGTATATCGTGCCGAGATGTGGAGATGCCAGCATTGGACTGGGGTAAACACACTAAGAGTTTTAACAACACCAGGTTAAAGTCCAACAGGTTTATTTGGTAGTAAATGCCATTAGCTTTCGGAGCGCTGCTCCTTCGTCAGATGGAGTGGATATCTCCATATCTCCATATCCACTCCATCTGATGAAGGAGCAGCCAGGATAACTTTCAGCTGTAGTAAGCAGAACGATGCATTGTATTCTAAGTACAACAAATACACAGCACTGTACAGTTCCAAAGCATCCATTAGGATTTGTATCAGCTCATTTGGCAATACCTAGTTTTCTCGGGGCGATGGAACTGCAGACCTTGCAAGTGGGCGAGGCTGATCAGGTTGGGCATGAAGTCGCTGGTTGCTGAGGCACCAGAGAGGAGAGCGCAGGCAATGGTGAGCAAAGAGACCCGGGGAAAAGGAGAATGCAGAGGTATAAGGAATATGGTCCACTGACCAGGAGCTACAAGGAATGCTACTAGTATGGGGGATGACCTCCGGGGAGATGTAAATTCTGGGAAGCTACATGTTATGCCTGCAATAAGAGGGGGCACATTCAGAGCCAATGCAAGACTAAGCCGAGCCTCCTGGAGGGCCAGCAACAAAAGATTCTGACTACACAATGTTGAACCCAGAAAATGAGTTTGAAGTATACAGGTTAAACAACATCAAGGTGGACAAGATGGCTCCAATTACAATTGTGTTGGTAGTAAACAGTTAGCCACTCAGAATGGAGGTGGATACTGAACCTCTGCTACAGTTGTAAGGGAACAAACATGTCATTATTTACAAAGAGATGCTTGTGCTTAAAGTTAAGAAGTACGATGGCCAGGCTAACAACATATACTGGGGAAGTTTGAGGGGGCGGGGTGGTCATCACATCTAAGACCTTGTTGGGCCCAGTGTGAAATCGCTGAGAGGTTGGGACAGATGGGAACCCAGAGGGAATCTTGTTCTTTCAATTTTGTGTTCCTCCCAGACTAAACACCCACAGGCAGAGCATGAAATTCAAGCCATAATGCTGAGGAAGATGAAAGGAAGAACTTCCAATTCCTGGCCATACCTGTGGTTGAGTATTAGAATAAAGACTTGTTCTATGTTAAAAATAGTAAGAATGATGATGCAGAATTGCTACTTGTCGTGAAATGTTAAATCGTATGATAACCCACATTGTGGCTTCCTTCTTTCAGCCACGAAGCTGATGATCCAGGAGAGGAGGAAGAAAGTGCTCAACAAAATTCTGGCGCTGTCATTCAGAGATGGAACTACTAAATTGGAAACACATCATATGCATATTTGGGTGCTGAGATTAAATGCATTGCCAAGGAGGAGAATATCTGCCTGCTTTTCTAGGGTGACAAGAGGGAGCAGTTGCAGTTTTTAAAGAAAATGAGGGATCAGGAATTTAATTTGGGAGACTAAATAAGGTAAGTTGGGCTTTTAAATGATTGGGAGATACAGTGAGATGGCAACTAGATGGCCCTGATCAATGACAAATGATAAGCTTGTTGAAAAAAAATGCATTTTTCACAGTTTTCTTAAAACTCTATCCCTCTGGAGAGCTGAGTCCCTTACCTTAATAATTAATGAAATCATTAATTTTCTTAACCAAGAGTCTTATGCAACGTATCACATTTTCATATAACTGTAGCAGCCTTGGTGTTTCTAAGCATATGTAGATTTGACTAGATAGTTCACATCAGCTTACAGGAGGCTTGTCATCTTAAGATATATACTTTCCTAAAGCATCTGAAATAGCTAAGTTGCAAATTTCGCACTGTAAACATAGAACTCATTCCACCCTATATCTTAAGAGGCTCCTAAGGATCAATGCTGCATCAGGGACTCTTAAAATTGGGATAAACAACACTGCTTAAAATACATAAGTCAGGATTCGGACTGAAGGTTAAGTGCCAGTATAATTTGTTAACTTCTTTCTCAACCTGTCCTGCCACCTTCAATGATTTATGCACATATGCACCCAGCTCCCTTTGCTTCAGCATTTCCTTTCGAATTGTGCCCTTTATTTTGTTCTTCTGGCCAAAATGTATCACTTCACACTTCTCTACATTAAATTTCATTTGCCACATGTCTGCCCATTCCACCAGCCTGTACATACGATACTCAATACTCCCTCCTTCATAGTTCACAATACTTCCAAGTCTTACATCATCTTCAAATTTTGAAATTGTGCCCTTACTCCCAACTCTACGTTATAAATATAAATCGAGAGAAACAATGATCTCTCTATATACCATCTCCCAGTCAGAAGTAAAGAAAGATTTCTATATTTCATGTTTTAATAGGATTGAATTAAATAATTAAACTATTGCATGCCTGACATTCTAGCTATGTGAAAGAGCAATAATAAATTGACATGAGGTTCAGGTTGTTTGCAATAATTCCATAATTGTAAATCAAATCAGATTCTATCTAACCACCTGGAAAGAAACAAACATATTAAAATGTTGAATTCAAAAGGTTTGTTAATCATTTAAAGGTAAAAAGGTAACAAGTCAGAAAGATAAAAATCAATTAACAGTAATTAACTGTCATTAACAGCAAGAGGAGAAAGCTTGACTTTAACAATTGAACAGACTTCTCACAACTCTCCTCAGGCTGAGAGGTGAAGTGGTAAGTCCCAAAATGTGGATAACATGTTAACAACATGGCTGCTCAAAAACTTTATTTTTGAACTAAAACATGTTGTAAGGTAAGCCTACCTTAGCCAAATTGTTGGAAATAGCTAATTGGCCTATAATTTGTCATTAATTAGAAAAACCCATTGGTTTTAGCCAATTATGCATGCTGTCTTAACCTTAAGACAATGCCTTCTTTTCAACTATATTACTTGTCTTGGGTTAGCCTAAGTGTCAAACAATAACTGGTTAACTTAACTGTCTACTGATTTATAATTGAGACAGCCCGAATAAAGCCCATTCATTCATTGCCATAAAAATTGAGTTCCATCTTATCTTTCCAGAGTGGCAGGGGAGATACCATATTACAATTCTCATGATTTGTGACTAGTGTACTTAAAATCAAGTGTTAATCATGTGTAATTATAAAACATTATAAATTTGTGATATATTTTATTTTAGCAACCTTTCTAATGCATCTATTGATTAATTGTTTATTCTTTAATTGTCTCATAATTAAAGCTTGTTATTTGACTAATCTAGCTGGTATCCAATAATCCAAATTAACCTGAAATTGTTGGGTTACACTAAAACTATTGATTTTGAAATTACCAACATAATGTTTCACAATACCACATGGTTCAAAATAAAATGCCTACTGACACTAATATTTTTCATTTAAAAAGTATAGTTTCACAGAAGTTTGGGGACTAAACAGATTAACACAAAGGAAAACAACATATTAAATTTAGAAATGTTATGGCCAACACATTTTCTTAGAGCTCTTCCATCTCAAAATTTTCCATTACACCTTTGTTCTCTTTCCCCCAAACTTTCATGTGTGTAGTAATATTAGTGATAATTTTCCAGCATTCTATAGACTCTGAAAGAATTCTAATGGATTGGAGGGTAGCTGGTGTAACCCCACTTTTTAAAAAAGGAGAGAGAGAGAAAATAGGTAATTATAGAAGCAGTTAGCCTGACATCGGTGGTGGGGAAAATGCTGGAGTCAATTATTAAGGATGTAATAACAGAGCATTTGGAAAACACCAACAGGATCAGTCCAAGCCAGCATGGATTCACTAAAGGGAAATCGTGCTTGAGAAATCTTCTGGAATTTTTTGAGGATGTGACCAGTAGAGTGGACAAGGATGAACCAGTGGATGTTCTGTATCTGGACTTTCAAAAGGCTTTTGACAAGATCCCACACAAGAGGTTAGTGAGCACAATTAAAGCTCCTGGTATTGGGGGTAATGTATTGACATGGACAGAGAACTGGTTGGCAGACAGGAAGCAGAGAGTGGGAATAAACGGGTCCTTTTCAGAGTGGCAGGCAGTGTCTAGTGGGTTACTGCTAGGACCCCAGCTATTCATTATATACATTAATGATTTGGAATTGAGTGGAATATCTCTTAATTTGCAGGTGACACTAAGCTGGGTGGCACTATGAGCTGTGAGGGGGATGCTAAGAGGCTGTGGGCTGACTTAGACAGACTGGCTGAGTGGGCAAATACTTGGCAAATACGATGTAATGTGGATAAATGTGAGGTTATCCACTTTGGTGGCAAAAACAGGAAGGAAGATTAATATCTGAATGGTGGCAGTTTAGGAAAAGGGGAAGTGCAATGTGACCTTGGTGTCATGTTGAAACAGTCGCTGAAGGTTGGCATGCAGGTACAGTAGGTAGTGAGGAAAGCTACTGGCATGCTGGCCTACATAGCAAGAGGATTTGAGTATAGGAGTAAGGATGTCTTGCTGCAGTTATACAGGGCTTTGGTGACTATTATGTGCACTTTTGGTCTCCTAGTCTGAGGTAAAGAAAGATTTCTGTATTTCATGTTTTAATAGGATTGAATTAAATAATTAAACTATTGCATGATGAAATTTTAGCTATGCGAAAGAGCAATAATAAATTGACTTATGAGTTTCAGGGTGTTTGCAATAATTCCTTAATTGTAAATCAAATCAGATTCTACCTAACCACCTGGAAAGAAACAAACATATTAAAATATTGAATGGCGGTGCAGGCTCGAAGGGCCAAATGGCCTACTCCTGCACCTATTTTCTATGTTTCTATGTAACAGTAGAAAGCTGGAAATATACAGAAGGCCCAGCACCATCTTATGGTTTCAAATTTCAAGTTCAGGCTCCACACCCGACACCAATTCTAATGAAACGCCTTCACTTATTAACTCACTTTTTCATTGTGTGTGTGTATACATATATATATACACACACATATATAATATATATAGGTTGACAGCCTAGCATTTCAGATTTACAGCATGCAGTTATCATCATAATCTTCAATTAATTTGCTTGCTCAGTTTGTGCTTTAAGTTATTTGATGAATCCGAGTTTTAAAATAAGCCCAATTCAAAACTGTACTCTGCGTTCCCGGACTTAGAAGCCTTAACGGCTGGCAATCTACATTGCAAAGAGGGGCTTGCACAAATGTTATTTCCAATAATAGTTGGAAAGTTGTGGTCAGTATGTGTGGAAATTTCTGAAATATATTGTCAGGAGGTGAGGCTCACCGCCAAAGTAATATTGGAAATTTTTCCAGATATTTAAGAAATTTTAAAACAATTTTGTCAGATTCGAGAAACTTTCACCTGCAGGTATTAACCGCAAAGCAAACACTACACACTTAAAACAACTATAAACATTCTCATATATCTAAAGATTCTGTAAACTCACTCCTGGGAATCTATTATTTCAGACATAATCCATCCAAGTTGCTTAGATAGCATCCAATCTGTGATGCAGATGAAACACATAAATATGCACAAATTCCCTAGCTGGTTTTTTTTGCCTGCAATTTACTCTTGGGTAATCAATTATTCTACATACAAACTATCCAAACTCCTTCACTATACATCCAATTACTCTATGTATCCCATCCACTCTGCTATGCATAAACTATTTGCCACACTCAATTAGATCCCAGTCCACAGTTCCACTAAATATTCTTTTCATAAATCACCTGAACCTCTTGAATTAATTGTAACCCACCCCCAGTATTCTATTTAAAATATCCAGCCTTCAGGATTCCAGCCTTGCAATTGGCCCCAGAGTAAATTTTATTTTATAGACTGAATATTCATTGGATCCTAATCCTCTTGTTAACAGTTTTCTCACCTGATTTCTAATTGTAATCATGAGTTCCGCTCTCATTCCTCACACACATTGTATTGGTGCAAATTCAAAAGGCGAAAATAGCAAAAACAGGAAATGCTGGAAAATCTCAGCAGATCTGACCGCATGAGAGAGAATAGAGCCAACATTACGAGTCTGGATGACCCTTCGTCAGAAAAATAACAAGGTTGTTAAGTGTGTAATTATACAGTTTGGACAGGCTTTTGACACTAATACTATTAATGTATCATAAAAAACAAATTGAAATGATAATGTGATCATTGCCTGTAAATGACGTTTTGTGATGTTGGATTAGAAGATTCCTTCATCCATTATGTTACTGGAAGCCCTCTGACCAGGTAAAGATAATGTCAATGTTAAAATCCCAGACAAAGGAGTTTTGGAAATGTGAGGCATTGGGACACTGACATTACAAACAGTGATTTCAAGGCTAATATATCTTTATACAATGATGATTCCTTTACCTTAAGGTGCTGAGGCTGAAATCGTGCAGCCTTGTGCTGGCCACTACTGCACTGAGTTACTGGTGCCAGTCTTTAAAAATGTTTCTGTGTCTTTAAATATCTTCATCCAATCCTATACTTTAACATATTCAAAAGTTGAAAACTAGCACAATAGATTTGATTTGAGTTATTATTGTCGCATGTATTGGGATACAATGAAGAGTTTTGTTTCTTGCACGCTTTACAGACAAAGCATAGCGTTCAGAGAGTACATAGGAGAGAAAGAAAAGATAGGGTGCAGAATATAGCGTTGCAGTTACAGATAGGGTGTAGAAAAAGATCAGCTTAATGTATGATAAGTCCATTCAAAATGGTGGCACGGTGGCACAGTGGTTAGCACTGCTGCTTCACAGCTCCAGGGACCTGGGTTCGATTCCCGGCTCGGGTCACTGTCTGTATGGAGTTTGCACATTCTCCTCGTGTCTGCGTGGGTTTCCTCCGGGTGCTCCGGTTTCCTCCCACAGTCCAAAGATGTGTGGGTTAGGTTGATTGGCCATGCTAAAAATTGTCCCTTAGTGTCCTGAGATGTGTAGGTTAGAGGGATTAGCGGGTAAAATATGTAGGGATATGGGGGTCGGGCCTGGGTGGGATTGTGGTCGGTGCAGACTCGATGGGCCGAATGGCCTCTTTCTGCACTGTAGGGTTTCTATGAAAAGTGATGGCAGCAGGGAAGAAGCTGTTCTTGACTCGGTTGGCATGTGTTCTCAGACTTTTGCATCTTTTTCCTGACTGAAGAAGGTGGGAAATAGTATGTTCGGGGTGCGTGGGATCCTTGACTATGCTGGCTGCTTTCCCGAGGCAGCGGGAAATGTAGATGGAATCAATGGATGGAAGGCTGGTTTGCGTGATTGACTGGCTATGTTCACAACCCTCTGTAGTTTTTTGCAGTCTTGGTCAGAGCAGAAGCCATACCAAGCTGTGATACATCCGGAAAGGATGCTTTCTATGGTCCATCTGTAAAAATTGGTGAGAGTTGTAGTAGACATCCTGAATTTCCTTACGTTCCTGAGAAAGTAGAGGCGTCGGTGGGCTTTCTTAACTACAGCGTCAGCCTAGAGGGACCAGGACAAGTTGTCGGTGATCTGAACACCTAGAAACTTGATGCCCTCGACCATTTCCATTTCATCCCTGTTGATATAAACAGGATGTGGAGATGCCGGCGTTGGACTGGGGTAAACACAGTAAGAAGTCTAACAACACCAGGTTAAAGTCTAACAGGTTTATTTGGTAACCAAATAAACCTGTTGGACTTTAACCTGGTGTTGTTAGACTTCTTACGATATAAACAGGAGCATGTCCTTCACTACGTTTCCTGAATTCAGTAACTATTTCCTAATAGATTAATTCAGCTGTGATTTTTGTACCTGTATTACCATGGAATCATAAATAATTCACAAATGTTTCAAGAGATTGGGCTCTTTTCTCCCCCATTGTTGGTTCAAAGGAATTACCTGGTCTTCGGCCGAAGCATCTGCTAACTAAGCAGATTTTCAACAGCCAAACCATAGGGTCGCTTGCTTTCATTATGCAAATTCTTGTTAGCTGATAGGGAGTTGTCACTCTGGACTCCTGTTTCTCTGACCCCAATTCTGGACGTGTATTCCAAGCCCCGAGTTTGGCCTGCATTTGCCATGAGAGGGCAACGCAAACCCATTGGGGAACTTCTTCAATAAGGGAAATGCAATATTTTGAGAGCTTTGCCGGAGAGGGAGGAAAATTAATTCTCATATTTTGATGTGAATTATGTAAATAAAATTATGATCTAGAATGGGTAAGAACAGATGTCAGCAAATTTATCTTCAGGTTGACATTCTTTAGGAGCTGATCCAAACAGAATTGTCTGGATTAGTCTGCTATACAGCACTAACTCTAGGGACTTGATTGTCACGCAGCCCAGTTGACTCCAGAGTCCTTTAAAAATGGTGGGCAGTCCAATTCCGGGATTCCTGACCCCATTCCTAGGATGTCTGATTTTTGGGAAAGACTTTAAGGGATGTGGGCTGCTTCCTGTCAGGAGCCCACATCCACCACTCCCGACCTGGCCGACTCCATTGCAGGGATTGGTATCTTCTACTCCTCACAACGTTCAACGAGCCATGTTTTTAGAGTCCTATTTCATGGCACCTTACAGGAGTCCTGAACCCTAGTGTAAATGAGGGCAACTTTTAAAAGGAAGTTCAACAGGTCCCTCTCATGCCCACTCTGTCAAGTTACAGCCCCACCTACTCCCTCATGCCCACATGCCAAGTTCTGTCTTTCCATCCATTCCCTCAAGCCTTCCCACGTCAAGTTCTACCCTTCTACCCACCTCTGAGGCCCCAATGCCAAATTGTGCCCTCCCATCCACTCACTAATTGGACAATTAGTTTGACAGCACAGAGGTATGGCAACAATTGCAGCAGGTACAGCGTACATGTGAACTGCAATTCACATCTGGAGATGATGCTACTAAAGAGCAGCATTTAGACAAATGGATCAGAAATTTCTGATGAGGAGGTATGGGGATTGTAAAAGAAGCCTTTAGTAAAGATCTTTGACAATTATGAAGCAGGCAATAATGGAACCACAACCTAGCTCTCGTGGAGAAGATTGTTTCTGAGCCAGAAGCTTTGGGCTCAAGTCCCACTTCAGGACTTCATGGCCAAGGAAGGTGCATTGATAATGTACCCAAACAGATTGAGGATCAATTTGTATTTCTTTCAGATTCCTGGTCAGCCATGGGGTGACATGGTGGGGTTGTGGTTAGCATTGCTGCCTCACAGCACGAGGGAGCTGGGTTTTTCAGAGTGTGGAAAGGTTAAAAGAGCGAGAGAGATGTGGTGGAAAGAAAATGGAGTCTCTACCATCACTATCCATTTCTTCAAACTACAACATGCATATGGATGTATCTGTTGCTGCTGCAACTCTGACACCTTGGGCAGGGGGTGGGGGGAGTGGGGGGGTTGATTGGTTAAGCTGGAGGATGGCCAACGTGGATCAGATTGATGCCAGTGGTTCAATCCTCATTCAGGCTGGGGTGGCCTCAGGACCTGTCTCCTTACCATCACTATGGTGGATGTTGTGGCCCTATGGGTCAGACCTGCCCTCGGACAGAGAACGCAAGAAGAAGAATCAGGAAAACAAATAGGGTGAGTCCTGAAATTTGGACAAACGAAGGAGAGACAACAGAGTAGGATGGTATGATTTGGCAGAGGGCTGAAGAATGACAAAGAACAATCATGGTCACTGCCACAGAGAATACCATTCATGATTTTGGATTGAGGCATTTCAGCATCAAAGCAGGAGTGAAAGCCTGATTGATGGATTCAAATAAGGAGTTGCAGGAGAAATGGGCACAAGTCTGACAGGAGACCATGTTTTGGAAAGGTACCATAGTGTTTTTTTTGAAGATTGAGGTTGATGGTAATGGTTTTGAAAATAACTGGGGCTGTGCATGAGGATAGATGATCATATCAGTTAGTGTAGAGTCCAGGAAAAAAAACTGAATGGTTGGGTGTTTACTGAAAATGAAATCAAGGGAGAAGGGGTTGCTTTCAGGAATGAGATGAGTTGAGTTAAAGTAATTAGAGAATAACATAAATATTAGAGTATGCTATTATTAGGTTAATGCAGAGAGTGGAGTGTGCCAAGTGCATAACATTGACTACACTTCAAAAATAATTTATTGCTCATGAAAGAGATGAATCAGAGGTCATGCAGCATAGTGAAGGGGGGAGCTATACGATAAATGGCAGAACCATAAAGGGCGTAGATACGCAGAGGGACCTGGGTGTGCAAGTCCACAGATCCTTGAAGGTGACGTCACAGGTGGAGAAGGTAGTGAATAAGGCACATGGCATGCTTGCCTTTATAGGACGGGGCATAGAGTATAAAAGTTGGGGTCTGATGTTGCAGTTGTATAGAACGTTGGTTCGGCCGCATTTGGAATACTGCACCCAGTTCTGGTCGCCACACTACCAGAAGGACGTGGAGGCTTTAGAGAGTGTGCAGAGGAGGTTTACCAGGATGTTGGCTGGTATGGAAGGGCTTAGTTATGAGGAGAGATTGGGTAAACTGGGGTTGTTCTCACTGGAAAGACAGAGGATGAGGGGTGACCTAATAGAGGTGTATAAAATTATGAAAGGCATAGATAGGGTGAACGGTGGGAAGCTTTTTCCCAGGTCGGTGGTAACGTTCACGAGGGGTCATAGGTTCAAGGTGAGAGGAGGGAGGTTTAACATGGATATCAGAAGGACCTATTTTACGCAGAGGGTGGTGGGGGCCTGGAATGCACTGCCGGGCAAGGTGGTGGAGGCGGACACACTGGGAACGTTTAAGACTTATCCAGATAGCCACATGAATGGAGTGGGAATGGAGGAATACAAAAGAATGGTCTAGTTTGGACCAGGGAGCGGCGCGGGCTTGGAGGGCCGAAGGGCCTGTTCCTGTGCTGTATTGTTGTTTGTTCTTGTTCTTTGTTCTATAGTGGGTAGTATCCCTACTTCTGAATCAGAAGCTCTGGCTTCGAGTCTCACCCCAGGACTTAATGGCCATGGGAGTTGTATTCATAATGTGGCCAAACAGGTTAATTATCAACCTGTAAATCCTTCCAACAGACCTAGACAAGTAGTAAAAGTGGGAGAGTTTTCTGGTCATCCAGAACTGTGTGGTAACTGCAGCACAACAGCCTCCCAATTTTAATATGCTGCACATGGAAGCTCTTGCTGTGGGCTGTGCTTTGTGACAATTATCCTCCCCGCTCTGAGGGGCTGCTAGAGAGAGGGATTTATAATGTTAGGTACTGATAAGGTGCTATATAAAGGTGAGTCATTTTCCTCGGTCCCATCAAAACCTTTGTGGATCTTATCTAAGAGTTCTGGTAGGGTGAAGTTTGAGTTAACTCCTCCATTAATACATGTAACATTGAGTGAAGGAAGAAGAGGCAACAGTGAATGATTCATACCTGCTTGGACTCTTATTGCTGCTGTTTATTCTGCTCAGTGGTAAGAGTAGGAGTTTTCAGTCAGTGGATCTTAGAAGGAGATGAAGGACGATCTGTTTTATAAACTGCATGGAAAAGCCAATGTTATTTCAATTTTTATTATACCGTTGATGGCAAGTCTTTTACCTTCAGTCATGCCTTTATTAAACGATAAAGCTTTCAAGATTACCTCAGCAAAGAACCATACACTATTCAGAATGTGGGCCATCTACAAGCCTGTTTATCATGCCTATGTATGAAGTTGATTTAACACTGTGCAGGTCATGCGTTTCGTGTTTTCAGTTAGTTACCTGTTCAGTGAATTCTTTATCTCAGGCAGAATGTTGGAGAAAGAATCCTTTCACAGAAAGTCGAGCAAGTTGTAATGGAATCAAAACTCATTGCATGGTCTTCCATTCAAGCATATTCTTTCTCAGGCCAAAGAAAGCGAAAACCCCTTACTCCTTTCAAACTCTCCTTATTCATACAATCTGTAGTTTTTGACAACTAAAGTTTGGTGCCATCTAACCACTAACTTCCAATTGACTTCATCTTTACCTTTGTTCTTTTCTTGACATTGACCCTTTACTTTCACTCTTGAAAGCGGCTTGTGGTGAACCAGGTTTGTTTCTTTCTTCTCCGCTCCTGCAGCATCTTGTATTTTAGTAACAGAAATACAGCTGGCTTGTGTCAGATATTTCTCCTTGCATTCCAGAGTTTGATTTATAACAGGTTATGCCGGGTCATTTTGAAATGAGGCAATTCCTAGATAGTGCCTAAAACCAGCATGACCAGACCTTTTGTGATGGCTTCAATGAGCTGCTGCAACAAAGGAAATTGTCACATGGTCCATCCTAAAGTGGGAGCTGCTGGCTGGAAGTCTGGAGGATGTGAGAAGGGAATGCTGGAATGTGATGACTCTGATCAAACCCCTTGTGATGATTTAATAATGAGTTTGTGGAGAACTCAGTTGTGCATTGTCTCTCGATGCGAATAAAATTTTCCAAGCTTTAGCTCATGTCTCCAAGTTCAAACCCCTGTAATAAAGAAGTTTTGGGGTTAATGCTGCCACGTCCTCCTCACTTCACTTCCAGATAACTAGGTGGGTTGCGATGTCTCATTAAATACAAACTTCAGTAATATAGACTAGGGAAGCAATCAAGTCAATGAAATGGATTCCTGAAGGTGAATTGAGCTATACATGTTGTCAGTTTGTTGGGATATGTTATAAACTGTAGAGTAAAACAGCCAATTTGGCAAAGGTATTCTCCCACAGCCTAATTAAAATTTCAATCTTCAGTTCAATTTACACAAGGTAAGAATACTCGCCACAAATCAATACTACACACAAACTTTCAAACACGCAGCAATCTGTGTGAAATTTGGCACAGCTTGATTATTCTATGTGAATGCTAAATATTATAAGTAATGAAACATAGTGAATATTTTATGTTTGGATCAAGAATTTTACAAAATATGATGAGTTGACTTGACAAATTGTGATTCTCTACAATGAAAGTGAATGAGATGTGCTTGGTTAGCGCCAGGAAGAATATGAGTGGAAATAAAAAACAGCAAATCCTCCGCAGGTCACGCAACATCTATGGAACGAGAAAGAGAGTTAATGGGCAGAAATATATGAGGCTTTGGATTTACTGACCTCCTCCCCACTCCCCCTGTTTAAAATGTTTGGGGAGATCATTGAGCGGCACATTGGATACCCTGCAGCAATTTAATGGCTGATTGGATGCCAAGCTGCTGATGCAGGTGAAGAGGGGGAGTGAGTGGGGCTGCGGTTTGAGAGGTCCATGGGAACAAGGGCAACTTAGGAGGTGGTAAAACTTTTGGGGGTCATCCAATGGGCCAGGAGGCCTGTTAAGGAGGAATACCCCCTGCATGCCACCAGCCCATGTGTGGAAAACTGCCAGGCTGACCACTTGGCGTGGGTGAAATCCCAACGATAGCAGGATGAGGCCCTTAAGTGAGCATTAATTGTCTACATAAGGGTCTCAATTGACCACTGGTGCTTGGGCTGCCTGACATCATCCCCACTGCTGGTATAATAGTGGTGAGGGTAGTAGTGGGTGGGCAGGCAGTGGATAAGTCCCCCGACCTTATATTCAATGAGGAGGAATCATACAATCGGCCCAGCGCCTCGGTGGCACAGTGGTTCGCACTGCTGCCTCACAGTGCCAGAGACCTAGATTCGATTCCAGGCTTGAGTCACCGTCTGCGCAGAATCTGCAGGTTCTCCTTGATTCTGTGTGGGTTTGCTCCGGGTGCTCTGTTTTCCTCTCATAGTCCAAAAGACATGTTGGTTAGGTGCATTGGCCATGTTAAATTCTCCCTCAGTGTACCCAAACAGGCGCCAGAGTGTGGCGACTAGGTGATTTTCACTGTAACTTCATTGCAGTGTTAATGTAAGCCTACTTGTGACACAAATAAATAAACTTAAACTTAAATCCAGCCCAACATTTCAGAACAATGATCTTTCATTGGTCTGAAGCATTAACTCTGTTTCTCTCTCTACTTTTGCCACCTGGCCTGCTGAGTATTTCCAGCATTATCTGCATTGCTTTCAGATTTCCAGTATCTGCAATGTTTAGCTTTTGTTTTACCTCTGAGCAGAATCTGTTTACAATCATCTGCTTTTCTACACAAATAAAACCACTTCTTCCAAGGAAAGCAGAAAGAAGCAATCATGTATTTCAATGGCTGGAAGAGGGCTTAGTCTTTTTCTCACAATGGAAAGGAGGTCAGCCCTTTGAGATTTATGAATTCACACATATGGGATTAAGTTTGTCATTGGTACAGCGCTGCGTGTGATGCCGGGAATGGTTCAAGAGGAGAGGTTATAAGGAGTGGAGAATAAATTTAAATGGGGGCCATTTATAAGGATGATTTAGCATAGCCTGAAGGAAAAACAAGTGTAACATTTCTGCCAAAAAAACGGCAATATTATTAGAGAAATGTGTATAGCTGAAGAGCTTTAATCAAAGGAAAGCTATTATTGCCTCTTAGAAGGTACAAAGACTATTAGCAAAGACAATTCTAAGTGTCATGAAGTTAAGAAGGAATAGTTAAGGAGGTTGGAATAGGTTATTTTTCTCACTTAGACAACATTTTCAAATTAAGAAAGAGATTATCAAAGTTGATTGAGGGTAATTGTTTTCTGTAGTGAGGGGTTCAAATACCAGACACAAATTCTTTGTTATGAACTTAAGAATAAAAAGGGAAGACAAATTATTTCCACTCAGAGTGTAAAGGTGTTGTGGAGTACCTGGGTAGGTCAGTGTTGTGGATAATATAAAAGGGCTGTCTATTGATATTGCACAGTAAGAAGTCTCACAACACCAGGTGACTTTAACACCAGGTTAAAGTCCAACAGGTTTATTTGGTAGCACGAGCTTTCAGAGCGCTGCCCCTTCATCAGGTGAGCCCCTCATCAGCTCTTCAGGTGAGCCCTTCATCAGTGCTGCCCCCCTCACCCGATGAAGGGGCAGTGCTCCGAAAGCTCGTGCTACCAAATAAACCTGTTGGACTTTAACCTGGTGTTGTGATACTTCTTGCTGTGCCTACCCCAGTCCAACACCGGCATCACCACATTATTGATATTGCAGGTTTTATTGTGTGAACCTCTACTTATAGATGAAATTTGCTGCATCTGGGCGCATTTGTGAGGAGAATGTTTTGATCCATGCCCAACCATGAATTTCTTCAAACTTCTATTTGCATAATGCAATGTTTAATGAGATGTTGCAAAGCCTGGAATACAGGGGCCTGGAGGATCTTTTCAACTTGATGCGCTATAATTAAATATTAAAACGTGGACTCAGAATCCTTTAACTAAGCTCTTAGCTGTCAATTCATAAAACACTGCAACTATTAGATACTGAAATAAGACATGTTTAAACAAAAAAACAGAAGCACTCTACTCTGGAAATCTGGACTGGAATTCTCCCAGCCCACTGTGCTGCTCGAGTAGCACAGCGGGCCGCCGTTAGCGGGACTCACGACTGGCTTCTGGCTGATCGCGAGTCTCCCAGGCCCTTTATTTTCACGTAATCAGCTCCATTCTGGAAATCGTCACAGGGCTGATTACCACATGGAAATAACTATTTCCTTATGATTAGCGGGCCTGGGACGGTATTTGCAAGTGTCTCCTCACCCCACTTGGAGAGTTTCCTATCAGTGGGATTTACAACTGATCCCCACCAATGGGGAACAGATGTGCTCACTCCACTGGTGGGGACAGAGGCCATTGAGGGGCCCCCCAGGGGGGCAGGGGGACATTGGACAGACATCTTCCTTGCCATTGTTACTCATGACACTTCCTCAAGGTATGTGGATATGGGTGTTTGTTGAGGATAAGATCAGGCCTATTTTTGAGGTATTTAAATAATGAGTAAAAGGGAACTTCACTGCTTCTTGGGTAATGTAAAAGCAGGCAGTATTGGTGGAAGCATTCCTCAATAAGGAGGCAACCTGTCCTTGACTGCAGGGTCCATTCATTCGTTCGAATAGACGAGGGGATAGCACTTGGTACGAAAATGTTTTATTTTATTAGAACAGTACAGCACAGAACAGGCCCTTCGGCCCACGATGTTGTGCCGAGCTTTATCTGAAACCAAGATCAAGCTATCCCACTCCCTATCATCCTGGTGTGCTCCATGTGCCTATCCAATAACCGCTTAAATGTTCCTAAAGTGTCTGACTCCACTATCACTGCAGGCAGTCCATTCCACACCCCAACCACTCTCTGCGTAAAGAACCTACCTCTGATATCCTTCCTATATCTCCCACCATGAACCCTATAGTTATGCCCCCTTGTAATAGCTCCATCCACCCGAGGAAATAGTCTTTGAACGTTCACTCTATCTATCCCCTTCATCATTTTATAAACCTCTATTAAGTCTCCCCTCAGCCTCCTCCGCTCCAGAGAGAACAGCCCTAGCTCCCTCAACCTTTCCTCATAAGACCTACCCTCCAAACCAGGCAGCATCCTGGTAAATCTACTCTGCACTCTTTCCAGCGCTTCCACATCCCTCTTATAGTGAGGTGACCAGAACTGCACACAATATTCCAAATGTGGTCTCACCAAGGTCCTGTACACTTGCAGCATAACCCCACGGCTCTTAAACTCCAACCCCCTGTTAATAAAAGCTAACACACTATAGGCCTTCTTCACAGCTCTATCCACTTGAGTGGCAACCTTTAGAGATCTGTGGATATGGACCCCAAGATCTCTCTGTTCCTCCACAGTCTTCAGAACCCTACCTTTGACCCTGTAATCCACATTTAAATTAGTCCTACCAAAATGAATCACCTCACATTTACCAGGGTTAAACTCCATTTGCCATTTTTCAGCCCAGCTTTGCATCCTATCTATGTCTCTTTGCAGCCTACAACAGCCCTCCACCTCATCCACTACTCCACCAATCTTGGTGTCATCAGCAAATTTACTGATCCACCCTTCAGCCCTCTCCTCTAAGTCATTAATAAAAATCACAAAGAGCAGAGGACCAAGCACTGATCCCTGTGGCACTCCGCTAGCAACCTGCCTCCAGTCCGAAAATTTTCCATCCACCACCACCCTCTGCCTTCGATCAGACAGCCAGTTACCTATCCAATCGGCCAACTTTCCCTCTATCCCACACCTCCTTACTTTCATCATAAGCCGACCATGGGGAACCTTATCAAACGCCTTACTAAAATCCATGTATATGACATCAACTGCTCTGAACTATACTTAAAAAAACAATTAACATGACGGAAGTGAGAAGGGAGTAGACTTGGAGATTGGCTTCACAGCCAGACCCTGTACAAAACATGTACCAAGATGAGCAAAATCTGAGAACTGAACTGAACTAAACATGTACTGAAATGAAAATATATTTCAATCCTTAACTCATTATCGGAAGTGTCCTTCACATTCTGCCTCCATTTAGGAAAATAACTCTTGCAGCTGCTGTTATCAAAAACCTGTTTTGCCTCCATTGTGTACCCTTTAGGAATGCAGTCAATTTCTAGCTAACCCAGCATGCCTTCTGAGTTTTAAAATGTAGTCAAGTTAGCAGTGTAAATGTAATTGCATGGGCAGAAATATCTTAAAATGAAGTCTTTGCATAGACTGAAGCAAACAGGACTAAACATACATAGGATCTCTCATTGACCAATAAATTGTGTTACATAAAACAGATCTCACTTGTTAATCTTACCTAAAACTGTTTGCAACAGGTCGACCAGAAGACATTAGACTGAAAGTTGCCATTTTGCTTTGTGATTGACCCCTCTTGGGCAGTGCCAGCCTGGCACCCTCGTACTGCACACTGGGCAGTGCCAAAGGGCACCGGGCAGTGCCAAGGTGGTGGGGCCACGAGGGGGGTCTACTGGGGAGGTGAATCAGTGGTGGGAGGGATCCATTGCCACTCTGCAATGGGACCGGTGGGGAAGGGACTGAGGGGGCGATTGGGACCATCGAAGGGTAGTTGAGGCTGGCCATGGGGTCGGAGTTGGTAAGCCAGCAATCGCGGGGAGGGGGGGGGGTGTTGGGAAGGCTGGTGATTGATGGGGGGGGGGGTGGGGTCGGGGGGAGATGGGAGGCCAGTGGTTGGGAGGGGGTGTAGCGATCAGGAGGTTAGCGAAGGGAGGGCCAGTGCGCATGTGCCAATCTCCCCACTGACATACGCAGTGGCCCACTCAGCACTATGCTGCCGGCCTCTCCAGCAGGATGAGGCCCTGCCCCACTTTCCTGTGTGAATCTCTCTGAGGCACTTTGTGAAGCACAGAGTGTCAGAGATTCATTCAGGTAAGTACATCCAAGAAAACGGGCGGGAAAATCTCTTGTTTTCCTGCCCTATACACCTATATACTTATACACCTCTGACTATGTGGCCAAATTCCCCTCCAACTTAATTTTCAATTTTGCTGATGACACCACTGTAGTGGGTCAGATCTCAAACAATGATGAGAGGGAGCACAGGAAAGACATCGAGAATCTGGTGAACTGGTGCGACAACAATAATCTCCCTCTCATTGTCAACAAAACAAAGGAGATAGTCATCAACTTGAGGAAGCATAATGAGGACATGGCCCTGTCTAAATCAATGGGGACGAAGTAGAAATGGTTGAGAGCTTTAAGTTTCTAGATGTCCAGATCACGAAACACCTGTCCTGGTCCCTCTATGCTGATGCTAGAGTTGAGAAAGCCCACCAACGCCTCTACTTTGGCATGTCCGCTCCGACTCTCACCAACATTTACAGATGCACCATAGAAAGTATTTTTTCTGGTTGTATCGCAGTATGGCTCCTGTTCTGTCCAAGACCGCAAGAAGCTACAAAGCGTTGTGAATGAAGCCCAGTGCGTCACTCAAACCAGCCTCCCACTACCTCGGAAAAGCAGCCAGCATAATTAAAGACCCCACGCATCCCAGACATTCTCTCTTCCACCTTCTTCCATCAGGAAAAAGATACAAAAGTCTGTGGTCATGTACCAACTGACTCAAGAACAGCTTCTTCTCTGCCACTGTCAGACTTTTGAATAAACTTACCTTGTATTAAGTTGATCTTTCTCTACACCCTAGCTATGACTGTAACATTATGTTCTGCATTCTCTCTTTTCCTTCTCTATGTAGGATATGCTTTGTCTTATAGCGCACAAGAAACAACACTTTTCACTTTACACCAATACATGTGACAATATTAAATCAAATTTTAAAAAAGCCCGTTGGGCACTTAGTTTATTTTCGGGGAAAGCCCGGCTCTGGAATCTCCAGACTAAAACGTTTCCCTATTTTGATGCAAGTTTGTTTTGCACTCTTTAGTTATTTTAAATTTCTCCCTAAAGTTGCTTGTACTCTGTTTAGAAGGCAATCATTTTTTGACACTGAAGTTCTGGTATGCCAACCGAATTGTCCCTTTTCATGCATATGACAAGGAATGACAGGTTATCAAGCTATTTGGCTATATGGGAAACAAGCATTGAGAGTCAAGTCATCTCCTTGCTTGAATGAGGACAAAACAGGAGAGTGACCTATTTTACACTAAGCATTGTTTTGCTCTGAGCCAGAAGATAACAACAAGAGCTTGTATTTATATAGCATCTCTAATGTAGTAAAATGTCCCAAGGTGCTTCACAGCAGTGTTACCAAACAAAATTTGACACAGCCACATAAGGCGATATCAGGATAGATGACCTGAAATGTGGTCAAACAGGTAGTTTTTAAGGAGACAAAAAGAGAAAATGTGGGAAAATCTCAGCAGGTCTGACAGCATCTGTGGTGAGAGAATAGACCCAACATTTTGAGTCGGGGTGACCCTTCGTCAGACCTAAGAGCAAAGAAAATCAGAAGTGATTTATACTCTGAGAGTGGGGAGGAGGGCTGTAATAGGACAAAGGGAATGTAAATTATGATGAAGAAGGCTGAGAAAGGAGCTAAAAGTGTCTATTAAGTGACCAGAATATGTGAATGGCAAAACAGAGGTACAGACTGTTAAGGGACGGCCTAAGGAACATGGCAGTACCCAGAAGGGGGTGGGGGTGGGGGAGGGTGTTGGGAGGGGCGGGAGGGGTTTGGGAGCAAGATGCAGAGCGAGAATGGAGAAGTGGAAAGATGGAAATGAGAATGAAGGAAGATGAAAATGGAATGAAAAGAAGAAATGAAATAAAATGGAAATGGGGTGAAGGTGGAGGGGAGAGATCATGCTCTGAAGTTGTTGAACTCAATATTCAGTCCGGAAGATTGTAAAGTGCCCAATCAGAAGATCAGGTGCCGTTCCTCCAGTTTGCGTTGGGGTTCGCTGGAACATTGTAAAAGGCCAAGGACGGACATGTGGACAGGAGAGTAGGGTGGTGTGTTGAAGTGGCAAGTGACAGGAAGGTCAAGGTCCTGTTTATGGACAGACCGAAGGTATTCAGCAAAGCAGTCATCCAGTCTGCGTTTAGGCCTCATCTACCTCCCCACCCTGGAGAGGCTGGTAGCATAGCGCTGAGCGGACCACTATCCTATTGCTCACTTAGGTAGATACCTGTTTACAGTGTTGCTGGGTTAATCTGCATATCAAAGACCTCAGTCCATTTGTTTCCCTAACTAATTCCCATTTATTAGGTTCTTTAATTTTCACATTATCATAACTTCCGGACAGTTTGTTTTTCTCACGTTTTGCTTTCAGGAAGTGCTGACCAATGCTGTGCTATTAACATATTCTGTTATCTTGCTTTCAGACAGTGACAATTTTTATGCCAGTCTGTTTCTCTCCACAGATGCTGTCAGACCTGCTGAGTCTTTCTAGCATTTTCTGTTTTTAGACCAATTTAGATGGTGGGGGGATGGAAGTGCATTTGGGTATATGACGTGAGCCATCCGAAGATATATTAATCCCCTTCTCCACCATTCTGGCTGGAAGGTGGGTGCTTAAAACCATGCCTTAGATTTCCTATACTCTTATAAAACATGTGGCCAAAGGTTCACTGGCTATCATCCTTGTAGCTGGTCAGGCTCCCCAGGGAACCTTTGATGCCTTATGCATGGGGTTTTGGGGGGGGGGGGGGGGGGGGGGGGGTGATCTAATTTAAAAAAACAATTAATGTTCAAGTGTGCAGGGCTTTCCTTTCAGTTTCGTTCTTGAGGCTGACGTGCTTCAACATTGGTCTTCAGTGTTACACTGAATCCACTTTCAGTCTGTGTTTCACTGTCACTGTGTTTCAGGGGAGGCATTGAGGTATTATCATTGTGCTAGTAATCGAGAGACCCAGGGCAATGCTCTGGGACCCAGGTTCAAAGCCCATCATGGCAGATGGTGAAATTTGAATTTAATAAAAATTTGAAATTCAATAAAAATCTAATGATGACCATGAAACCATGTCACAAAAACCCATCTGGTTCACTAATGTCCTTTAGGAAAGGAAATCTGCCATCCTTACCTGGTCTGGCCTGTGACTCCATGTAACGACATCTGACTCCAGATCCACAACAATGTGGTTGACTCTTAAATGCCCTCAGGGATGGGTGATAAATGCTGGCCCAGCGATGCCATGAACGAATAAAAAAAAAGATGCCAATGGTTATGTAAGGGATATGTTGCGGTCCTACTCCTTTCAAACTGAATCAGGAACATCTTGGGTCAGCAAGGACTTGCTTCCGCCAGACCAATTCAAGAGTTACACTAGACTGTTGGAGGAACCCTCAACAAAAGTTGGGATGTGGAAAAGTTGGCAACAGTTAGCTAGTAATGTAGTTTTAATTTCAGTTTAACAATATGATAACTTCAATAACGAGAGTAAAAGCTTATAGCATTTGTAATGTAATAAAACATCCAAAGGCACTTCATAGGAGCATTAAAAGATGCTGCTAGACATCGAGCCACGAGGTGATTTAAATGCACACCTCCTCACGGCTCATCAGTCAGTGAACTGTTATATTGAGAGAGGGATTGAGAAACACCGGTCAGGATATGGATACTTTTGTGAGGAAGGGAATGATGCATCATGCTGCATCAATATCTTCAAGAGATATTTTTGTAATTCTGTAATTTTGTAATTCTGGAGCTCTCTTCTGTTGTAAAATGACAGAAGTCCTGGGGTAATATTTTTGAATAATTTCTCCTGGTTAGTCTTGCAGGTAGTTTTATCTTATTGCTTAATGGCACATTTATTTCACAGTGAGCAGAGACACTTAAAAACGGCAGAATTTCATCAGATGGAGTTACTGACTGCGTGACTGATTTACTGGAATAATCTGTTGTAAAAAATGTTAAAAACCAAAGGTGAAATATTGCCTGAAAGTGAATCTGCTACAAGTACAGATGACATGTTTGGCAGTAAGTCTGGATAACCTGTGGGGGAAATTACTGATGAAAAACACCAGTCAGTTGTGTCCACTACATCATAGACTAATTACATTTGTTTAAGACGGCACTTACTCTTCATTTGAATGTCTGCTTGGAATTTTTGTTTTAAGGTGACTCATTTTTCATTTAAGCTGTGGCAGCAGAATATAATGCACCTGTCTTGGAGTGAATGGTGAAAGCAAAGAATCACTACCTCTGAAATCCACCTTGATAGAAGAAAAAGGGTTCGCTCCTATTCCATTAAAAAGGAAGCTGCTCCTCTGATGTACAATCCTTTCCAATCTATCTTGCAACTAGTCTTACCTCATTCTTTTCAATGAAAATTGCTATGATCATTGAACTCTTTCTTTAACATTTGTTCTTGGGATGTGGAAAAGACAGTATTTATTGTTCATTTGAATCACATGAATTCAAGAAGACGTTGTGAGTTCCTTTCTCTGAAGGATATTAGTGAGCCCACAAGTTACTTGCTGTTTCACTAGAGGATGTGGTGGTGGTGCAGTGATTATGTCACTGGACTAATAACCCAGCAGACCCAAGGATATACGCTGGGGATCGGGTTTTGAATCCCATTACGGCAGATGGTGAAATTTGAATTCAATAAAAATCTGGATTAAAGGGTCTAATTATGACCATTTTTGATTGTCATAAAAAACCATCCCTTTAGAGAAGGAAATCTGCAATCCTTCCCTGGTATGGCCTACATGTGTCTCCAGATCCACAGCAGATGCTTAATTGCCCTCTGATATGGCCTAGCAAGGCACACGGTTCAAGGGAAACTAGGGGTGGGCAACAAATGCTGGCCCAGCCAGTGACACCCACATCCATAAATTAATTTAAAAACTTGATGTTTTAAAATTCAAGTTCACAACATTTTGGTTGTTGGTTCAATACCATAACCACTCAGCTACTATATCTCTACAATATAATGCCAATCTGCTGTAGTAAAGACTCATTTAACTGTCTTCTACTCGAATCATTCCTTCCCTGTATCTCAAATCTGCATAAGTCCTCACTTCTCTCAGCATTTCTTTCTGAAATCTTTGGTATCACCAAATCACTATAACCCACAGCTATCAATTCTTCAGTGGCTGTTGAACATGACCTATTACTTTAGAAGTTGAGTGATGTTATGATCTTTCTGGCCACAGAAGCCAGTCAGCAAATATTCATGCAAGACTTGGCACATCTCCCTCATGCCTCTCTGATGAATACAAAGCATGTGTTAACTGTAAGGCCTATAATGGGAGACATTTCTTCAGGAGTGTATCCTTCTCAAAGTTGTCTCCTCCTTTCCTCCTTCACATTGGCTGTTATGAGGAACAAAGGAGTGTCTGTTGCTTTCTCATTGTGGTGTGAGCAAAACATATTCTGGGATGTCACTGTTTTGCAGGCAGAGAAACTAAAATATATCCTATTCTAATGCACAGAAAGTGATAAATAAATTGTGTTGTGTAAGGGTGACATGGTGGCACAATGGTTAGCACTGCTGCCTCACAGCGCCAGGGACCTTGGGTTCGATTCTTGGCTTGGGTCACTGTCTGTGTGGAATCTGCATGTTCTCCCTGTGTCTGCATGGGTTTTCTCCGAGTGTTCCAGTTTCCTCCCACAGTCTGAAAGACATGCTGGTTAGGTGCATTGGTCATGCTAAATTCTCCCCCAGTGTACCTGAACAGGCGCTGGAGTGTGGCAACTCGGGGATTTTCACTTCACTGCGGTGTTAATGTAAGCCTACTTGTGACACTAATAAATAAACTTAAACTTGTTTTCTGTTGAACCACCTGCATTGTGGTTTTTCCATTAAAAAAGGCACCTGTGAGGACTGTAAGTGTAAGGAAAACACAATTTCAACTCAGAGGGAAAAGGCATTCCAGGAGATGAGTGAATTTTTAAAAATAGCTTTAATAATTTAGTAACTCCATTTCAGAGTCTAAAATCTCTTGAAATTCCTTAACGTTTCATTATTATGTTGGTTAACTTGGAACCATAGAATCCCTTCAGTGCAGAAGAAGGCCATTTGGCCCATTGGGTTTGCACTGACTGTCCAAAGGAGCATCCCAGGCAGGCCCAGCCTCCAGTCTTATCCCCGCAACTCTGCACATTTACTATGGCTAATCCACCTAACCTACACATCTTGGGATGCTAGGGGGCAATTTAGCCTGGTCAATCCAGCTAACCTGCTCAGCTTTGGACTGTGGGAGGAAACCGGAGCACCCGGAGAAAACCAAGAAGACACTGAGAGAACGTGCAAACTGCACACAGACAGTGACACAAGGCCGGAATCGAATCCAGGTTGCAGGAGCTGTGAGACATCAATGCTAACCACTATGCCACCGTGCCGCAAGCAGCATCAGGTGACTGTTGCATATTAGTCAAGTCATAGCTCAGCACAGTGTCAAGCTGGTCCTGTGAGGCAGCAGTGCTAACCACTGCGCCACCTGATGGTTTGTACTTGTTTGTATTTATGAACTAATTACAATATTTTACATGTCACACCATTTACTTTGCTGCTAGCAGTTGCCAGAAGCTAATTGTTAGCTAATTTTTCTTGCCCACATAGTATTTTATTTCAGATTATTGCACCTTATCCAATCCTATTAGTGTGTTTTAAAGCCAACAAGTTGATAAAATGCTCGAGAAAAATAGGCATGTACTGCTTGAGGCAGTTGTTTTCACTGCTATAGTTCAGTTTTACTTGGGAAATTGATTGCAGTGGCTTTAAGCTTCCGCAGCAAAGTTACTAAATTATTTATATTGTAGGACTGCCAATGATCCCGTGCTGTGACAGTTCAATGGTTGCCAATAAATATAACTTGGAAATGCAAATAGAGCACTTGGAGAGCCTTGGGGCGGGGGGGGCGGGGGGGCAGAGTGATTGTGGTGGGTGATTTACGTGCACCCCTTGCTTCTGATGCAAGCAGCATACAGATTTTGCATTTCCTGCTCAAATAGATGATTTTTAAAAGTCCCTTCACAGGACCTTAATGATTTGGATGAGAATATAGGAGGCATGGTTAGTAAGTTTGCAGATGACACCAAGATTGTTGGCATAGTGGACAGTGAAGAAGGTTACCTCGGATTGCAATGGGATCTTGATCAATTGGGCTAGTGGGCTGACGAATGGCAGATGGAGTTTAATTTAGACAAATGCGAGGTGATGCATTTTGGTAGATTGAACCAGGGCAGGACATACTCAGTTAATGGTAGGGTGTTGGGGAGAGTTATAGAACAAAGAGATCTAGGGATACAGGTTCATAGCTCCTTGAAAGTGGAGTCACAGGTGAACAGATTGGTGAAGAAGGCATTCAGCATGCTTGGTTTCATTGGTCAGAACATTGAATATAGGAGTTGGGACGTCTTGTTGAAGTTGTACAAGACATTGGTAAGGCCACACTTGGAATACTGTGTACAGTTCTGGTCACCCTATTATACAAAGGATATTATTAAACTAGAAAGAGTGCAGAAAAGATTTACTAGGATGCTACCTGGATTTGATGGTTTGAGTTATAAGGAGAGGCTGGATAGACTGGGACCTTTTTCTCTGGAGCGTAGAAGACTGAGGGGTGATCTTATAGAGGTCTATAAAATAATGAGGGGCATAGATTAGCCAGATAGTCAATATCTTTTCCCAAAGATAGGGGAATCTAAAACAAGAGAGCATAGATTTAAGATAAGAGAGGTGAGATACAAAAGTGTCCAGAGGGGCAATTTTTTCATACAGAGGGTGGTGAGTGTCTGGAACAAGCTGCCAGAGGTAGTAGTAAAGGTGGGTATAATTTTGTCTTTTAAAAGCATTTAGACAGTTACATGGATAAGATGGGTATAGAGGGATATGGGCCAAATGCGGGCAATTGGGACTAGGTTAGGAGTTTAAAAAATAGGGCGGCATGGACAAGGTGGACCAAAGGACCTATTTCCATGTTGTAAACCTTTATGACTTCTATGACTCTGTGATCTGAATGTCACTGGCAAGGCAATCCCTGATTGTTCTGGAGAAGGTGGTGGTGAGCTATCTTCTTGAACCATTTCAGTCCATATGTTGTACATTCACCCACTGTGCTGTTAGGGAAGAAAATTCAAGATTTTGATCCAGCAATAGTGAATGAACATATAGTGAATGATATCGTTCCAAATCCAGATTGTGTGTGGCTTGGAGAGGAACTTGCAGGTGATGGTATGTCCATGCATCTGCTGCCCTTGTCCTTCTAGTTGGTATAGGTCATGAGTTTGGAAGGTGGTGTTGAAGGAGCCTTGGTGAGTTGCTGAGGTGCATCTTGTCGATGTTACACACTACTGCCACTGTGAATCTATGGTTGAGGGAGTGGATGTTGAATGTGCTGGAGGGGGTGCCAATTAAGTGGACTGTTTTGTCCTGGATGGTCTTGAGCTTCTTGAGTGTTGTTGGAGCTGCACCTATCCAGCCAAGTGGAGATTATACCATCACACTCCTGACTTGTGCTGTGTAGATGGTGGACAGAGTCAGGAGATGAGTTACTTGCTGCAAAATTCCCAGCTCTGACCTGTTCTTATAGTCGCGTATGGTCATTGCCTGGCACCTGTGTGGCACTAATATTACTCACCACTGAGGCAGCCCAAGACTGGATATTATCCAGGTCTAGCTGCATATGGGCTTGGACTGCTTCAGTACCTGAGGAGGCGCAGATGGTGCTTGAACATTGTGCAGTCATTAGTGGGTATCCCACTTCTAACCTTATAATGGAGGGAAGGTCAATATTTATTTAGTTCTTTTTCAAAGTAGTTAATGACATAGAAATTATTTTCTTTTGGTGTGAATCTATTTCACAAATTACAAGATAATTATCGTGAAGAAGACCATTCAGCCCATCTTCATTTATCCATGCAGAGCAATCCAAACATACCCCATTGTATTATCCTATTGATTATTAAATTATTCAACGGTTCTTATTTCTACCACTGTATTTGGACATCCTGGTCAACGTTTATTTCTCAACATTATTAACAAAGGATTATCTGATCACTTACCCCATTACTGCTTGTGGAATCCTGCTCTGCACAATTTGGCTGCCATGGGTGGCATGGTGGCACAGTGGTTAGCACTGCTGCCTCACAGCGCCACGGACTCGAATTCAATTCCGGCCTCGGGTGGCTGTCTGTGTGGAGTTTCCTCCGGATGCTCCGGTTTCCTCCCACAGGCCAAAGATGTGCGGGTTAGGTGGATTGGTCACGCTAAATTGCCTCTTCGTGTCAGGGTGATTAGCAGGGTAAATGCATGGGGTTACAAGGATAGGACCTAGTTGGGATTGCTGTCTGTGCAGCTTTGATGGGCCCAATGGCCTCTTTCTGCACTGTAGGGACTCTGTGATTCATATTTTTCTACATAACAACAATGAGTTAAGTACTTCATTGGTTGTGTCATTCTTTGAAATGTTCTGAAGGCATAAGTGCTCTGTTTTAAAAATTTTTTCAGGTGGGTTTAGCCAGGAAGTGGGCAAGAAGGTGTATTGGGAGGTGTACAAGCCAAATCTGACAAATGGATTGCCAGGTCAGTTGCATACTACACACTTTTGCGCGAAGTGTCAATAGATTTAACGCCACTGAGCTGGATGTTGTGACAAGGAAAGCAGTAAGGGTAAGACTTTCTAAGATTCAATGGGAATGAACTCATTAAAGATATTGGGGAGACAGTTAAGCAAGAGATTATTCCACTAGAAATGAATGCCAGGGCTTTATTTGTGTTTTAAAATGATCTTATTGACCTATGTCACTACTTCTAATGATTTGTATGTCTGTACCTTCAATCCTGCTACTCCTCTACCCGCAGTACATGGCATTCTTATTCTTCCTACTAAATTCTGCTACCTCATACTTATCTATATTGAAGTTCATTTGCCAAGTACACTCCAATTCTGAAAATTTATTAATATCTTCCTGCATTAAGCATATTCTTTAACCTGGTGTCATCCACAAATTTTGCAATTGCGCCTCGGATTCTGGATCCAAATCATGTATGTAAATTTTGAATAACAACTGTCTCCGCAGCAATCCTTGTAAAACACCACTTCCCACTGTCTGTGTAACTACTTTCAGCCCCTATCTTTGTTTCTGATTTGTAGCTAGTTTGCTATCCAATTGTCCACTGACTTCACGGGCGGAATCTTATGGCCGTTCACGACAGCGGGATTTTCTGGTCCCGCTGCTGTGAATGGAGATTTGGCTGAGCGCCAATTTCTTCGTCCTCGCTTGCAGTGGCCGTGAGGTGTGAACGACTGGTAAGATCGTGTCCCACATGTTACTTGGAAGGCTAGATTACAATTGTAGCTCAATGCACAAAATCAAGATGCCTCAGGTATTTAATGCTATTTCAGCTGATGTCTTCAGAATAATACACATAGGTATAAATATTTGGGAGAGACAGTGGTGCAGTGGTAATGGGGGGATATTGAGATCTAGGTTGTTAGCTGGAGAGCTGGCAAAAGACTTGTGTTGCCTCCTGATGCGCTATCAATAAGGCGAAAGACTACCGATATGCCAATATAAGTGTAGGCTTTTATTCACAACAGAATCAGGAGCAGATCCCAACATATAACCAACCTGGACTGAACAAGGGGGAGGAAACAGCCACCTTTATACTAGGTGCTGAGGGGAGGACCATAACTGGAAGGGGATGTGTCCAGGTATGACAAGCACACACAACGGTGGTCCATATAGGACAAAGGCACAACTGAGGTCCACCACACCTCCTCTGGGAAAAGTCAGCCAAATTATGACCAATTAGGAAATTCACAAGCCTTTGTTGGGCCTTTCACAGATCAGAACCTTGGGGTCAGGAAGTCCCCCAACACTGTGAGCTACCAGTCAATCAGAGACCAGCAGCTCTTTCCCTCAACAGAGGATTTGATGTAAAGAAATTTTTACTGCATTTCCTCTACTGCTCCACTTATATATTCTGCTGGTCACTTACACATTCTATTCATCATTCTGTAGTTTCTGAGGTGGATCTATATATTCCAATGGCCCAACCATTGGTCCACTGGGATTCTCCGGTCTTGCACGCCCCGCTACCACTGCCAGTGAGAACGGAGAATTTGGCGCTCAATCAAATCTCCACTCACTGCAGCGGGACTGGAGAATCCCAGCCGCGGCTGGGGCCAGAGAATTCTGGCCTTGTTATCATTGTCAGATTTTGCCATTCTGAATTATGCGTCTGAATCCAACTAATTTATGTAATTGGAAAGAGAAGGGCCCTGAGGCATGATACTGAATACTCCCCAACTCTAAAGTAACTCCTCTAAAGCATTCCCATTTTTTACCTTCAGTCAATTTCTTGTCTATTCCCAGGATTTGCTGTGAATCCCCAGGAGTTTGAATTGAACTAAAAACCTTATAGGTAAAACTTTCATGAATGCCTTTTGGAAATGTGGATACATAATGTTAGAAGGCACAGTCCATTCGGATATATAAATATGCTTTTGATGTGGACATGGAGAGCATGATATCAAGATTTGCTAAGGCAAAGAAGGATTGGGGAAAGTAATCAGTCAGAATATTTACTATTTTATTTTCATCTTTTTGGGGTTTTCCCTCTTTCTTGACTGACTGAGCTGTTACTATTTTAGTCCTGAGAGGTTTTTTTTGCAGTTGCGTTGATCCAGATGCTAGGTTTCTAAGTTTCCCCTTTGACTTCGGTCACACTTTTAACATGTTTCTGCATGTGTTTATACTCATCCAACTAAATCCTTCTCCTTTCTCTCTGCAGCATTTGTTGAGCTGTTTGTTTTCTCCTTTCTATCAATTTGGATTTGTTGATTAATTCATTTCAGATTTTGTGTATTTGCTGTGCTCAATATATGAACACCTGCATAAAGCAAGCATGCCTTTTAAGGACAAATTATTCTTAGTGGAAGCAGGGAGCTGAATGGAAGAATAAAAAGGTTCACCTACAGGTTATCTAGAAACCAACTGGCCTACTTCTTGCTGTGAGTAGTTATGAACTTTAGACACAATCCCTATGGTATTTTAACAGAATTGTAAGATCTGGATTATCGGAGGTATAATTGATCCCAAGAAAATCTTTGGAATTTTGACTTTCATTTACTGGCATGTTATTAGGTGGCCTTCAGAAATGAACATTTCTTCCTCCCTCAGTGTCTTTAAGTTCCTACTTTTTAAAATAGTGGATAGGACCTTTGTATAATGAGCCTGCATGCCATTGTAATGTAAAGGTTCTCAGTAGAGCAAGGGTTAATGCTGCACCACCCACTCTGATGTATAGGGTCACACGGTAATAGTCTCAGAGAACACTCTAGAAGCAATCTGCATGAGAGAACAGCACCATAAATGAAATTAACTAGGAACTGTGCATAGTTAAAGATTAACAATAAATGATTCATGTTTAAACATACAAGGCTCAGGATTTCATAATTGAGACACCACAACAGAACCCATAACACAATCTGGTGCTCAGTGGTGGCACTGTAACCCAACAGGACTTGGAAGGTTTATAATTGGGTTCATATTTATGGAGATGGGGCACTGAAGAATTAAATGGTGATGAGGCATGTAAGGAGGAACTCAAAACTACCAAATGGTAAGCCCAGCCCTTAAAGTTTACAGACCTAATGCTATAAGATGGACGAGTGAAGAACTACGCTACTGCAGAATTCATTTAAACAGCATGCCCAGGACGAACTGCCCAGAATGATACATACTGTCCTCTCAGTAGTTAACAGAATCACCACTGTCATGAAACTGTATTTATTGGCTAGTTCCAGTTTGCACTGGTGATGGTGCAGTGTGTTACTGAACCATGCAACACAGCAGCTGCAGGAGACATCATTTTGGTTCTTCACAGGATGCTGCAGGTAAGATGCATGTTGCTGTTTGGATCCCATCTAAGGAACCAAGAAACTTCTGAAAGAAGAAGGGATCATTATGCTCTTTATAACCTTGCCCTGCAACAAAGCCCACAATATTGGAGGGAGTTGAGCAGCCTTACTAATGATACTGAAATGAAGAATTCCAACAACACAGATAGGGAGGAGCAGCTGGATGTACCTGCAGTATATGCAAAATTGGGAAGAGATATTTACCATCAGATCGTAGAGCTAAGGAACAAAAAGAGTACAAGTATATTGCTCAGTGTAGTCTACAGACCACCAGCTAGTGAGAAGGACGCAGAACACATCTGCAGGGAAATTACAGAGAGAGGCATGCATTATGGAGTAATTTCAATGGGGATTTAAAGTATCCAAATGTAGACTGGGACAGTGGTAGTGTAAAGGGTGGAGACAAGCAACAGTTCCTAGGTTGTGTTCAGGAAAATTTTCTGCGACACTATGTATCCAGTCCAACTAGAAAGGATGCACTGCTGGACCTGGTTCTTGGAAATAAGGTGGGCTCAGTAGATCAAGCATCAATGGGGGAACATTTAGGAGACAGTGATCATTGTATCATAAGGTTTAGAATGATGATAGAAAAGGAAAATAGACCATTCAGAGTACAAATAATTAACTGGGGGAGAGCTGACTTCAATGGGCAAGAATGGAGCCGGATCAGTTAGGGAACAAAAGGTTGCCGGGAAAATCTGTAACTGAACAATGGGCTACCCTCAAAACAGAAATGGTCTGGATGCAGTCAAGGTATATTTGAAAATGGAAATTGCAGGGGTGCTGGCCATATCTTCCAGTTTTCTCTAGATTCAGGGGAGGTGCCAGAGGATTGGAGAATTGCAAATGTTATGCCCTTGTACGAACAATGTGTAAGGATAGCCCCAGCAATTACAGGCCAATCAGTTTAACATCAGTGGTGGGCAAGCTTCAAGAAACAATTCTTTGGGATAGTATTAGTAGTCACATGGAAAAATGAGGGTTGATTTAGCGAAATAACTCCTTCAAAGCCAGTGTCCCTTCACCAAACTTAGGTTTATTTACATGGTCAGCAACACTCAGACAGGTACTTCCTCATACGGAATATAAACCTGGAGTTTACATAAACTCCACTTTTTATATATACAGGCAGGGCTCCCTGATTGGGCCATTACTGCCTTAAGCAGGGGGCTCGTATTCTAAGAGTTAAAGTCATTACAATTAGGAAGAGACACCATGAATGTCTAAAGGGGAAATTGTATTTCACTCACTTGCTGTAGGTTTTGAGGAGGTAACAGAAAGGGTCAATGAGGTTAGTGCTGTTGATGTGGTGTACATGGACTTTCAAAAGGTACTTGACACGGTGCCACAACAAACTTGTGAGAAAAATTATAGCCCATGGAATAAAAGGGACAGTAGCAACATGGATATAAAATTGGCTAAATGATGGGAATGTAATTGTAAATGGATATATTTTGGGCTGGAGGAAGCAATGTAGGGGTTGTATTGGGATCCTTGCTTTTCCTATATATATTAATGATCTAGATCTTGATGTGCAGGGCACAGTTTCAAAGTTTGCGGATGACATAAAACTTGGAAGCATTGTAAACTGTGAAGAGGACAGTGTAGAACTTCAAAAGAACATATACATGTTGGTGGAGTAGTAGATATGTGACAAATGAAGTTCAATGCTGAAAAGTGTGAGATGATGCAATTTGGTGGGAAGAATGTGGAGACACAATAAAAAATAAGGGGTAAAATCCTTAACGGGGTGCTGGAACAGAGGGACCTGGGAATATCTCTGCGTAAATCATTGAAGGTCGCAGGATAGGTGGAGAAAGCAGTTAATGAGCATGTAGTATCTTGGGCTTTATTAATAGGGACATAGGGTACATGAGCAATGAGGTTATCCTGAACTTATACAAGATACTAGTTAGACCTCAACTGGAATATTGTGTACGGTCCTGGGCACTACACTATAGGAAGGATGTGAATGCATTGGAAAGAGTGTAGAAAACGTTTACAAGAATGGTTCCAGGGATGAGAAAATTCAGTTATGAAGATAGATCGGAGAGATTGGGACTGTTCTCCTAGGAGAGAAGAAGACTAAGAGGAGATTTGATAGAGATGTTCAAGATCTTGAGAGGTCAAGACAGACTAGATAGGAAGAAACTGTTCCCAATCGTAACAGGATCAAGAATAAGAGGGCACAGATTTAGCTTGATTTGTAAAAGAAGCAAATGTGATGTGAGAAAAAAATAAATTACATAAAGAGTCGTCCAGGTCTGGAATGCGCTGCTTGGAAGTGTGGTGGAAGCAAGTTCGATTGAAGCATTTAAGAGGTCATTACATGAATACTTGAATAGAAACAATGTGCAGGAGATGGGAAAAGGCAGGGGAATGATTGATCCCCACTGTTAGCTTAATGGCCTGCCTGTCTAGCTGCTTCCTATCCCACCACTAATCCATCCCCTGTTGCCAGCGTAGGCTTCCCTGCTGACTGGAAGGGATGGCACCCTTCCACCCTGGACTGAAGGCTCATCTATCAAACACGCTAGGCCTTCAAGTGGGGAAGCAATCACTAATGACAGAAACATGGACCATGGAGGAATCCTGAATCGTGGCTGCCCCTCACCACCCAACTCTCTTGACTACTTGCTACAGGTTGGGTCAGTAAAGATTCTGTCCATGGATTTGCAGAACTGAAATTGTCCCATAAAAAACTTGGGTTAAATAAGTTTTGTAAAACATTTCTTTCACATTACTTTGAAGTTAATGTAACCCAAAATTGTTAGAAAGAGGAATAATCTTATTAAGGCTTTAAGCAATGGTATCTACAGCAGCATTCAATAGCTCAATCTTTGCTTGTAAATTCTATCTTGCTTTTATAATTAACTAATAGCTTCATCAATATTCAATATTGATTCCTAATGGAATATCTATAGATACATATATTATTTAATTACAATTTTTAAATTTGCTCGGTCCTCCTGATGAAGAGCATCTTAAAAGAGGAGGGTAATTGAAACAATAAAAATGAGAGCCAAACATTTGAGTAACATTCCCTGAATGTGTAGGATTACTTGCGATCAGGCAACGTAATTTATTAGGAGTGATAATAACTCAAATTAGTTTACAACTATGGTGTACTTTGATGGGCATGATTTTAAAAAATCAATATATTCCATTCTATCTAATGCTGTGTTGTAATTTGCATCTGTCACTTCTGGGAATACATGTCACTGAATATTTTCTAAATACTGATAACTCCCCAAGGCAACAATGTCGATGTATGTATGTCTCCTGACTCACGAGGTGCCATAGCAACAATTCATACAAAGCTCTTTTTGGGTTGCATAGCAATACATCAGTGTCACTTAGGTTTCTTGTAACATACTAAGGCACTATAGCATCAGCTTCCCTTCCTTCCCCTTAGCCCACCAGGTCAAAATTACTCTAAGGTACCCCTCCCACCCTATCCCTGAATTTTCCCCTTTCCCTTCTATCTCCCCTCCTGTCCACTCCAATCTCATTTTGTCCATGCAAGCCAGCTTCTGCATCCTTGACCCGATTCCCACTAGACTCCTGAGCACCAAGCACTCTCCCTCTTCAGGACTGCCCCACCTTTTCAAATCTGTCGTCATCAGCCTTCTTTAAAAAAAAATCAATCCTTGAACCCTCAGTGCAAACCACTGCCCCATCTCCAACCTCCCTTTCCTCACAAAATTATTGAATGTGCTGTCACCTCCTAAACCTGTGCCCATCTCTTCCAGACCTTTATGTTTGAATCTTTCTAGTCAAATTTACACATCTTCCATAGTACAGAAATGTCTCTTAATCAAGTTACGGATTACATCTAATGTGACTGACCATGATAAAGCATCTCTCCTCATCCTTCTCAACCTGTCTGCTATCTCCTCCAGTGCCTTTCCTTTGTCATTGGGATTGGGTGGGGCTGCACTCGCCTAGTTCCATTCTTATCTATTCAGTTGTCGTCAGATTGGGAATGGTTTCTCTTCCTTCTCCCACAATATTACCTCAAATACCCCAAGGATCTAAACTTGTCCCCACACCTACTTCTCAGCTACAAGCTGTCCCTCAGCACCAACATCTGGAAATGCAATATCAGATTTTACATGTACACTGACGATACCCAGTGCTACATTACCATCACCTTTCTCCCAACTCCAATGCTGTCTCTAAGTTGACTGCTTGACATCCTTGACTAGATGAGCAGAAATGTTAATGTTATGAAGAATGAAAACATTCTCTTCAGTCCCTGCACAAACTCCGTTCTCTAACCACTGAATCCCTCTCTCCCGAACAATTGTCTAAGGTTGAAATATACTGACAGGATTCTCCAGCCGCACGCGCTTCAAGACTAGAAATTCCCACCCGAGCTCAACAGATCTTTGATTGGAATTTTCTGTCTTACTTGCTACGATTCCCATGGTGGGCGAGACGGGAGAGTTTTGGTCGTTGTTTACAACCCATGCGTCTGGTCTCTGGAATATTTTGAAAGCTGGCAACTGCGAAGTCCTCTATTCTTTGTGTCACAGTGGAAAAAAAGTAAAGTTACAGTTTATTTAATAGTCACAGGTAAGGCTTACATTAATACTGCAATGAAGTTACTGTGAAATTCCCCTCGTTGCCACAATCCGGTGCCTGTTCGGGTCAGTGCACCTAACCAGCATGTCTTTCAGACTGTGGGAGGAAACCAGAGCACCCGGAGGAAACCCACGCAGACATGGGGAGAATGTGCAGACTCCACAAGCTGGAAATCAAACATGGGTCCCTGGCGCTGTGACGCGGCAGTGTTAACCACTGCGCCACTGTGCCACCCACGATGTCTCACTTGTTCCATGAAAGTAATAGCTGTTTCTCCAGGATTTCTTTTAAGGCAGTAGACATTTGATCCTCTCCTTCTCTGAGAACCAGATGTCAGTTATGACCATTTGCGTATACATTTGCGGCACCTCATCACAATTTAAATGCTAGCACCAATCTAGTGTTCCCCACTCGTTCCATCTTTTTCTGTTTTTCTTCTTCACACAAAAGATGCTGCCAATGATTGGTAAAGAAACCTAAGATTGAGTTAAAATCTTGCTGACTTTGACCAGGTTCCAAACATCAAATTCTACATATAAGGCAACATGACAATATCTGTTATGCTGTTACTTCCTGCGTCCAGTCAAAGTAACAATCTTAGAAAAAGAGTTGCCCTCCGAACATTTAGATGAAGATGGGGTGACACGGTGGCACTGTGGTTAGCACTGCTGCCTCATAGCATCAGGGACCTGGGTTCAATTCCGACTTCGGGTCACTGTCTGTGAGGAGTTTGTACATTCTCCCCGTGTCTGCATGTGTTTCCTCCAGTTGCTTCGGTTTCCTCCCACAGTCCAAAGATGTGTGGGTTATGTTGATTGGCCATGCCAAATTAACCTTTGTTTCAGGGGATTAGCAGGGTAAATACGTGAGGTCACGGGAATAGGGCCTGGGTGGGTTTGTGGTCGGTGCAGACTCGATGGGCGGAATGGCCTCTTTCTGCACTGTGGGGATTCTATGATTCTAAGCTCAGAATTCATAGAAAAAGGAGAGATTGTGAATTACCAATATAAGCTGTTCATCTGAAAAATGAACGGATTTTTCATTTGAAGTTCGTTAAATGGTACTGGGTCCAGAGAAGGGGAAGACTGTGGTTAAATTCTTACATTAACGGGGGTAGTGAGAGTTGTTATACGTCTGTCCTATTCCTGGGCATTTAGCCTAAATGAATAGAAATGAGGCACAAACATTACATAAATGATCACCCCTTATATAAATAAGGGCCAGTTGCAAATGTGTTCTGAAGTTTGATGCGATCTTATTGCATTTCACTAAAGTGGTTGGCAAGCATTGCATTTTTCTGCCTCCGCCTAGCAGATGCCCAAGCTATGTTGACACTGGTGTGAGTGTGTTCATGTTTTATTCACATGATCTGACCTCACCAGGGTCAGACTTCCATTGAGGTGATGCTTGATGCCTGCTTCACCACAATTAAGATGATAGAGGAGTGTCACAGATCTTCAAGCTCTGCTCTGTTATTATCCAGCTTATGGTATTTGCTACCAAATAAACCTGTTGGACTTTAACCTGGTGTTGTGAGACTTCTTACTGTGATTATCCAGTAACATAGAGGGCAAATTGACCAGGCCCTGCCTCTCACACCCACTCCGTAGAAAAGCCTTGGGTCAAGTTGTGTGGCAGGTTGGTCAGGAGAGATTATTCTTTTTTACCAAAACCTGGATTCAGCAATAAACACAATAGGAAATTTTCCACAGAGCTGTCATGGACTGAAAGGTTAATCTCCCAGGGGCTTTGTGGAAGATCTGCTACCTGATATTTATGGCAACATGTGCACCCGATTGATGTGTCAGAGAAAGCACCTGACAGACACCGTCGAACTCACTTCCTTCATCAGAAACTGAAGTTGACAGGAGGGCTAGATAAGGGATGAAAATATGACACACCAAGGGGAAAAGCTGACAGTCTACCAACCTTCAACTGGGTAACTTAGAAGCACTCTCTACTCAGTTCTTTAAATGCAAACTGATTAAGCTCATTTATCAGATGTGAAGTACTGCACAGTTTGCATTAATGCACAATGTAGACAGGCAAGACAGATACTGAATTTCTTCCAAGCTGTAAACTTCTGTGAGGCCGAAGCATGATGAGGGTGGTAGAATGTTTCTTACTGCTCCTGTGGTACTGCATTACTCTGGGTTTATCATGCCGAAACACATCACACAACAATTGGAGGCCTGGATTCTCGCCAAGGTGGACCTCTGTCATGAAAATCCTGGAAAAGGATGGCCCACCCCTGAACCCGGCATCTTCACCTTTGCAGAGGTGAAGCTGGAGTTGGGCTAGGGTTCGTGCATGTATGATTCGTGGAGGCAGTTAGTCACTTAAATCACCAACTACCTTCACTACTTGTGATTTTTAAACTTTAGCTGCATGAATCTTGGAGTGCGCAGAGCAGACAAGGTGAGAAGAGGTCTGAACTTGGTGGATTCTTTGATTAGCCAGGGTACCCCTTAAGTACGGGACTTAAATAAGGTGGGCTGACTACACATACCACTCCTCCAGACATAACCAGAGGGATGGATTAACAGGGAGCAGCAGCATGAGAGCACCATACGTCCCATTGCCAGCTGCAGAATGATGAGGCCTCATCTTGCATAATGCCTGCCAATTGCCATTCGCACATCATACAACAATAAGTATTAACATCTAGATCATGCAGCTAAGTTTTATGTTTTTTTTTACATTGTCCTCACTGAGAGTGCCGCATGTCGACTATGCAATTGTTGGAAGTTTGACTAGTCTCTGTCCTAGGTGGCCTTTGCATTAGGATGATACCTTAAACGCTCATTTTGGACACATCTGCCAAGAAAGCATTGTTTCATGCATGGACCCTGCAAAGACCTCCGAGAGTTGGCTCTGCATCGTATCACAGTCCTTGAGAAGATACGGCACACAGACCATTCCTGTCTCTCAGTCCTAAGTTACTGAGAGCCCTGACATGTAATTATTTCCTATTTAAGTAGAATACTATGCCTTTAGCTAAGGACGACTGAAACCGTTACTAAAGGGTGTGCAGGTCCAAATGAAAATCATGTGGGCTCAGGAAGTAGGTTCAGCAAACTGAACATACACCTCTTAAATCATATACTCCAACTGCTCTAAGGCGCCCATTGTAATCATAACATGTCTCGTTCAGTGTCATGTTTGTTGAAAATAACAATTCACCAAGGGAGGACATTCAGCATTAAATGAGAATACTACAATCTTCCTCCAGACTCAGACTGAAGCTTATGGGTTTCGATTGCTACATATATGGATTGAGATACAAACTAAGGAATATAGAAGTGACATCTGTGTAAGGCAGACAGAGATGGAGAGAGAGAGAGAATGGAAGATTATTTAAGGCCTGAATTTTCATTGCTGGGTCGGGAGCACAGAGTTGGGATGTTTCTTGGCTCTGTAAACCTGACCCGGGAGAAAGTGCCCTGGAAATTGGAATTTTTGTTCCAGGGTGGCAGAGTTCTCTGGGACTTGGGCTGCAGAATGAGTGTGGAGGCTGCTGGATGTGGAGGTGGGTTGGGGGTAAGACCATAAGAAATAGGGACAGGAGGAGGTCGTTCAGCCTCTCGAGCCTGCTCTGCCATTCAACAGGATCATGGCTGATTCGGCATTCCTCTGGTCCACTTTCCTGCCCTTTCCCAGTAAACCTTGATTCCCTTACTGATCATGCCCTACCCCTTCATGCCCACCTTTAGGCCCCCCTGTCATAGCACCTCTGTCATGCCCTCCCCCCCATAGCTCCCCTGTCATGACCCCACTCAAGCCCCATCCCCGGTCAGAACCCCACAGCACTGCCCTGGCACATTGGCAATACCAACATGCCACTGCCCAACTGGCATTGCCAGTATGCCAGATGGGCACTGCCATGTCCCCAACCAGGGGGGCTTCAGTGGCCCCCTGGTTGTGGACAGTGACCTCCGAGCTCCCCAGTGTGGCCATCACGAAGGTCTCCGCTGGTGGAGACTGGGAGTGATTCTCGTTGGGTTCGCCGTGCCCGAGGAAAATCCCAGGAGCTGGGAGAATCCAGTGTCATATGGGCTAAACATATTTAAAGGCTACTCTAAATATGCTAATCGGCCTTTCTCCCTTTCTGGATGAGATCAGGTTTGCACCAGTAGAAAGGGACCGGGATGACTGCAAACCATTTGGCGCTGGGCGCAAAACCCAGTTTTAGGCCCGAACTCAATTTTCTGGTTCCTCATGATCTGTACCAGGTGCGGCAAGACCGGAAAATCACTCCTCAATTTTTCAAGTCCATATGACTCTTTTTCAGAATTCCTATGTTTTCCTTTTTTAATGACAAAACAGTGCATCCTCGTACTTTTAGTGATACCACAGGGCACTATTAGTCATAATATGGGCCCTATTTTACCATTTTGATTCTAAGTGCTGGACGGATTTGAAACTGGGAGTGTTTCAGATCCGACTTTTAGACCTGTTCTCAGGTGCCCCCATATGAACTCTGCCTAAAAAAAATTAGTGATTCTGAATCGCGCTGCAGAAGCCTGTGGGCGGGGCTTAATGCGCCCAAACATGCAGCTCTGATCGGCACCTCCAACTGCGCATGTGCAGAAAATAAAAGATAGAATGCTGCTCCCCTGCAACATCCCTCCCAGGCCGGATAGTGCCTCCCCCTGGCCCCCACAGACATTGCCCCACCCCACAACATTACTGACCCCCTTATCCCCCCATCCCCTCTGTCACCTAGACCGATCATGGGCCCCTCCCCCCTTCCCCCACGAATCTCATGCAGAGTGGCAGTGGACCACCCCTCCCCCTCACAGATCTCAGCCAGAGTGGCAGCAGACGTCCTTTTTCCCCCACCCCATCGATCTCAACAGACAGCCATTGGACCCACCTCCTCCCCACTCCCCCACCGATCTCAAGCAGAGAGCCGTCGGACGCTCGGCACTTACCTCCTCACTAATTGGACTTTTGAAGAGCATGTCTATTTCGTGCCGATTCTGGATGGGCGAGCGCGGTGGTAAAGGAAGAAATGCCGGTGAGGTTGGGTGTGCAACACATTAAGTCAATTTAAATGCATGCAAATGCATTTAAATGGCCGTTGCGCCCGTTTTGGGTGCGGTCCCAATCGCAGCCATTTCTGGGCCTTGATAAAGGGGGAACCGGCGTGGAGGCGGGTGCAGATCACACTACTCACCTCACTTTACCAAGTTCTCACACACGAAAATGGGTGCAAAACTAAAATCAGGCTCTATGTCATTGCAAGATTGATGGATGTAATGGTGCTTCTCATTCAACCTCACGATAATTGTTAGTTCACGGAAAAGAGACTAGAAAGAACTTGCAAATGTCTGCTGCTAAAATTCATCCGAATGTGAAGAAATGTCAAGTAATGCAGAAAGCATATGAAGCTTCAGGGAGGTGCAGATTCTGCTGTGCCTCGGACATAGCGCAGCAAGCGCTGACACTTTGCTGAATTAGAGATCAGCTCCCATTGGGAAAAAAGCAGATCTAATTAGAAACTAGACTGGGATGTATTGGCAAAGGATGGTGTCTATCGGCTTTGAACTGGGGTGTACTGGAGGCGACCGTGGACCTGTGTACACAATGAATGCCAATTCATTCCCATGCCATCCCCAGTTTATTCTCAGGTTATTCCCAGTTCATTCCCATGCCATTCCCAGTTTATTCTCAGGTTATTCCCAGTTCATTCCCATGCCATTCCCAGTTTATTTGCAGGTCATTCCCAGTTCATTCCCATTTGCAGGCCCAGTTCCGAAGTTGGCAACAGATTTTCAGTGATTCAGATTCACTTTTTAAATTCCTCATGATTGTGCGTGTTTGCGTAGTGAAATAGATAGCTGTGGCAAATGCTTATTTGCACATTTTCGCATTCCGTTGGCCCACGGATATAGCCAAGATATTATTAGCCAAGAGCTTGCATTTGCTATATTGCCCATGTCGTGCTTTCTGGACCCTGATCCAACAATACTGCTGTTGCTTGAAGCCCAAAGAGTTGCCACCCATGCATCAATTGGTAGTTCGCCACGTACCATTCTAACCCTATCCCCCCCACCCACCCCTAACTCTCGTACAGTGCTGGTATTTCTGACCCTCACTGGCCCCCATCCTTTATCTGGAGCCCTCTTCCATCCCTTAATATGCTGCCCCTTCAGCCAGCCCCCACTCCCTACACAGTTCCTACTCTGACCAACTCCCTGTTCATGCATCTTCCCTATCCTCCTCCTACCTCCATCCCTTTACAACTCCCAGTGCAGACCCAGCCTATCTTTTCTTGTGGAGCACAATTGTAGATTTCTGCAAATGAAGATACATCAGGAACACATGTTGAAATTAAAGCATTTTTATTTTATGACAAAATAAATTCATTCCCACATGACTGTTCACATTTACATGTCTGGAAAAATCTGTGTACGCAGACAGGAATGGTAATAGTGGCTATATATGCAGACTCATATATTTATATAACCAGTGTTATGCCAAGTGTGCATTGTCAAGGATACATGAAGAGGACAATAAAGACAGTTTCAAATCAATTTTAGATATATGGATCAAGACATGACAGCTGCAAACCTCAGCAGGAGCAACTGAGTTTTGCAGCAGTATGAAGGAGACCAAGACAAGGCCTGCCCAATGCTCCAGATATTCATCAGGCACAATCCCCCTTAGACATGGCAGGCTGCAAAACTAACAGCCACATCCGGAGGTCTTCCAGTATTTCCTGTGAGCTAACGGTCTCGGGACCCTCGTCACAAACTTGGTGGATGAAACAACTGCAGGTATTCATCCAGCACAGCCGCATATCTGGACGAGCCAATGTAAAATTCCTTTAGGCTGGCGAGGACAACCATGATTCAGTTAGCTGATTGACAGCTCCCATTAGAAAGAATCTAAGCTGCCCATTAGATCGAATCATGTTTTAGATAGCAGTACGGGCAAGAGCATCTGCACAACTGCAAAGGTGAAATGGTCTGCTGGTGACCATCTCCTGACCACAACTCCCCCCCCCCCCCCCCCCCTCCACCCCCACCCCACCCACTGTGCCAGCTTAGCTCAGTTTCTGCATTATGTACCTGAATGATTATATTACTGGACTCGTAATGCAGAGGCTTGGACCAATAATCCACATTTTGAATTCAGTTAATTAAATGACTCTCAGATAAAACTATCAATAATAAGAACATAAGACTATAAGAACTAAGAGCAGGAGTAGGCCATCTGGCCCCTCAAGCCTGCTCCGCCATTCAATATGATCATGGCTCATCTTTTCTTAGACTCAGCTCCACTTACCCGCTCGCTCACCATAACCCTTAATTCCTTTACTATTCAAACAATTATCTATCCTTACCTTAAAAACAACTGCCTCAACTGCTTCACTGGGCAGGGAATTCCACAGATTCACAGCCCTTTGGGCGAAGAAGTTCCTCCTCAATTCAGTGCTAAATCTGCTCCCCCCTATTTTGAGGCCTTGCCGCCTAGTTCTAGTTTCACCTTCCAGTGGAAGCAGCCTCCTTTTTTCTAGCTTATCTATTCCCATTTAATCTTATATGTTTCTATAAGACAGCGGTTCCCAAACTTTTTTCACTGGGCCGCACTTTTGGAATAGAAATTTGCTCGCGCCACACCAAATTTTTTATTGATAAGAAATAACATAGAACACAACTACTTTATAATATGATCATAGGACATCGTCCTCAGCATCACTTGATGCTCTTGCTCTCACTTTGGAAAAATATCTATCCATGTTTAAATGTTTCTTTGATTGTCCTTGAATCTTCCCGCCACACTTGCCATCCTCTCTCGCCGCACCAGTGTGGCGCGCCGCACCCTTTGGGAACCACTGCTATAAGATCTCCCCTCATGGTAATGATCACAGTGAAGCTATTGGACTGTTGAGCTGTTCTATAAACTAGTCAGTCTTGACATAGTCACACTCAGAAAGTCATGCTTTCATCCATTGTCCCAGACTCCAAGATGCACTGCAAGAATTTGCCGAACCTTCTTTGCCAGCATCTTCCAAATCCATGTCCTCAGTCACCCAGAAGATCAATAGCAGAAGACCATGGAAACACCACCACCAGCACATTCCCCTCCAAATTGCATCACCCTGATGTAGAAATATATTGCTGTTCCTTCATTGTCACTGGGTCAAAATCCTGGAAATGTCTACCTAACATCATTCTGGAAGTACCGACATCACATAGGCTACAACGGTTCAAGAAGGCAGGCCCACTACTACCTTCTTACGTGCAATTAAGGATGGACAATAAATACTGGCAGTGCCTGCATCCACAAGCCAGAGATGAATGGATAAATAAATAAAAAACCTCAGCCCAGACATTGTTCTTGTGGCAAGTATTAGACAACTATAAATGTGCTGTCGTATTTAGATATTAGTTAAGCATGGAATAAATATATTACGCACTGAAAAGTACAAGTACTTTGCAATTGGGAAATACACAAGTGAGAAGATGAGAATTATACATTTTAAGTGTTATGTTTCCGAGAACAAGAATTCTGTCCCTAAGTTCTACATGATATGAATTCTACATGTAGTGCAGGACTCAGACTTACAGCTTGGAAGAGCTTAATGCATATTTCAGGCAGGCTTCCTGGATGACTAACTGTCCCTGAGCCAATATGACATAGAGCGCTCTTTCAGTGAAAGTGGAATGTATCAGATCATAATGTGAAATTCAGTTTTACCAGGATAAATTAATGTCTGTGAGTTGAATTTCTGTCCCAAATTCATTGCGCTGTATTATAAAGTAAGATGTAATTTTTAGTTGTCTGGAAATTGGAATAAAATGAATGAAAGAATTGGGTAAAAGGAAGCTGATAGGGATTCAGCTGCACTGAAGACTTCTGATATGCAGATAAGCCTGTTAGCAGGCTGAACCGATATTTACTTAACAATAGGGCATAGAATTACAGGAGTTAAAGATAAAGAGGGTCGGAGTTCAAAAGTAGAAATAAGAATAAATGTCACACTTGCATGCTGCAAGTGTGACTTGTAAGGCTAGTTGTTCAGGTCAGACAAGATCACAAGGGATAACCATACATCAGTTGCTGGGTTAGTTCTGCACTGGAGAACACTGATGAGTGTACAAAATCACAGCCATACCCAGCTAGAAACAGAGCTCCTACAAAACAAGATTTTGTCTTGAAGGCTGTGTTTTAAACCTCAGGGATCAGATGTTCCTCTGGAGGGGAGCAGGAGTGAGGGCAGACCATTCTCTGGGGGGGGGGAAGAGTGAAGCCAGTTCATTGTCGGGGGGGGGGGGGGGGGGAGGCGGGTAAGATGTATCTTGTCGGGGGGGGGGGGGGGGCGATCGCTCACTGGTAGGAGGGAGGCAGATGGATCTCTGGTGGGGGAGGGGCAGATAGATCTCTGGTGGGGGGGCAGGTGGGTCTGCAACCGCTCTGCGGGCGATCGGTGGGGAGGGGGTCAGGGGTGGCGATCGGTCTGGGTAGTGGGGGGAGTGGATAAGGGGGACAGTGATGTGTGTGGGTAGTGGGGTGGTGGATAAGGGGGACAGTGATGTGTGTGGGTAGTGGGATGGGTGGATAAGGGGGACAGTGATGTGTGTGGGTAGTGGGGGGGTGGATAAGGGGGACAGTGATGTGTGTGGATAATGGGGGGGTGGATAAGGGGGACAGTGATGTGTGTGGGTAGTGGGGGGGTGGATAAGGGGGACAGTGATGTGTGTAGGTAGTGGGGGGGTGGATAAGGGGGACAGTGATGTGTGTGGGTAGTGGGGAGGTGGATAAGGGAGACAGTGATGTGTGTGGGTAATGGGGGGGTGGATAAGGGGGACAGTGATGTGTGTGGGAAGTGGGGGGAGTGGATAGGGGGACAGTGATGTGTGTGGGTAGTGGGGGGGGGTGGATAAGGGGGACAGTGATGTGTGTGGGCAGTGGGGGGGGTGGATAAGGGGGACAGTGATGTATGTGGGTAGTGGAGGGGGGGTGGATAAGGGGGACAGTGATGTGTGTGGGTAGTGGGGGGGGTGGATAAGGGGGACAGTGATGTGTGTGGGTAGTAGGGGGGTGGATAAGGGGGACAGTGATGTGTGTGGGTAGTGGGGGGGGGGTGGATAAGTGGGACAGTGATGTGTGTGGGTAGTAGGGGGGTGGATAAGGGGGACAGTGATGTGTGTGGGTTGTGGGGGGGGGGGTGGATAAGTGGGACAGTGATGTGTGTGGGTAGTGGGGGGGTGGATAAGGGGGACAGTGATGTCTGTGGGTAGTGGGGGGGGTGGATAAGTGGGACAGTGATGTGTGTGTGTACCATCGCTCCCGCTTTTCGCTCCCGAGCCGCTTTCTCCGCTTTCTGCGGCCGGGAGCGATCTGACACGGATGCGCTTTTTCAAATTATTTTCAAACTGCGCATGCGCAGTTCAGAGCTCCAATCGATTCGGCTGTGCTAAACCCCGCCCACAGCACGAATGGGACTGGAGATGGCTGAGTGCGTATGGGGGCACCTGAAAGCAGATTTCCAAGTCGGATCTGCATTACGCCCAGATTCGGCACTTCGAATGAAAATGGTAAAATCAGGCCCAATGTGTGGAATTTTCCCATCCGCCTGCCATGGGAATTGGTCGGAAAACCTCGCCCAATGTCTCAGGTTGGTGATAGTTACTTGGGTACAGTTCTTCTGGTGCGCATCAGGCGTTAATGTTCCATGGGTCTGGAAGTCAGGCTGGAAATTCACCTGATAGATCCTGGTAGGTTTTGGCCTTCTCAGCCAGATTCCGGGGTGCTCTGTTTGGCATGGAGTGTCCACCAGTCCGAGGTGGGGTGGGGGAGGGGCTGGAGCCTCATCCCCAACCTGGAAGGAAAAGAGTGGGCTGGTATACTGAGTGAAATGAGGTGCACCAGCCCATGAGTCCAGGCCCGGGCTGTGGCTTGGCCCCTTTAAGATTTTTAAAAGTGCCACCACCTTTTCAGCTCATTAAAGTTCAGACCAGGGATAGTCTGGAGCAGGAGGAATGCCCAGAGCTGTCTCTGAAATCATGTCAGAAGTACCCGCTTCCTCAGTCAGGCAGATAGCTGAGATGATAGCCTGATCATCTGACCAGCTGAAATATTAAAATTAGAATGTCTTCTATGTATGTACAGAGAATACTTGCAAAATAATCAAGAAATTAGGGAAACAATTTAAATTTTAGGAATAACTATGTTAGCTAAAAATTAGTTGCAATAAGTCGATAAGGATGTTTCCTTCTCAATGGGAGGAATGGCAAGAAATAGGAACCTAAGAAAAGGTGATTTTAGAATTAGATTAAACTCTCGTGGAACAAGCTGGCACAGCATTTGCTTTTCTCCCTCTCCCTCTGAAAAAGATAAACTATTCTAAAGGATCAGGCACCAAGACAAGATAGAGATATAACTCACAAAGTTTGCTCTCCCTGTGTTGAGGTCTCCAGACTCTACAGACATTCCTGAACCAATAGCAGAGAAAGGGCTGGTATCCTGTGTACCCCAGTGACCTCAAGCCAGGATACCACCAAGGGAGGAGGTGACCACCCTGACATCTTGGGTACCTAGATGAATCATAGAATCATAGAATCCTTACAGCGCAGAAGGAGGTCATTCGGCCCATCGAATCAGCAGGCACCGACAACAATCCCACCCAGGCCCTATCCCTGTAACCTCACATATTTACCCTGTTAACCTCCCTGACACTAAGGGGCAATTTAACATGGCCAATCAACCTAACCCGCACATACCTGTTCTGTGCCCAGTGGTCAGAAGAGTTTGAACAGGTGTTTGTCACTGGGTAAGCAGCCACTATCTAGAAGTGAAGTATAATAATGAGTGACATGTGGCAGTCTTGTCCAAATGTAAGATGGATCAGTAACAATGGAGGAAGAAGTGGGAAGAGTTCCTGAACCATTCAGCTTGAGCGAATAGTGCTTCTATCACAAGCTACTGGGATCAACACACTCTGTGCCAATTGCCGCTTGTCCTCTGGGATGAGTGAACTCTCATGAGTTGTCTGCTTTTCCTGTCTGTTTCACTAATGCATTAGATTTAAACTGTTACTTCTTAATAAATTTACTAAACTACCATAAAATTATTTACAGATACTCAACTGCCCATCTTAGGTACCTGTGGCTCCCAAACCCAAAATCTTACAGCTTCATACTCTGCTATGGCCAGCCCCTCAGGTCTGCAGGTTTGGAGTCTCTGGTATTGAAAATCATGAACAAGTGGAGGAGTTTCTTCTATTTAGCAGTATCACTGGGACTTTGGTAGCATGAAAATGGCTCTGGGTGTTTCTCGGGATGAAGTGTCCAGAATTTAGCAGCACCGGTACAGATTCTGGGCCCTATTTTACCATTTTGATTCTAAGTGCTGGGCAGACTTGAAACTGGGAGTGTTTCAGATCCGACTTTTAGACCCGTTCTCAGGCGCTCCCATACACACTCCGCCTGCAACAATATCAGCGATTCCGAATCGTGCTGCACAAGCCTGTGGGCGGGGCTTAATGCGCCCAAAACCCTGCAGCTTCAATCGGTGCCTCCAACTGCGCATGCGCAGAAAAAAAAGATAGAATGCAGCTCCCCTGCTACATCCCTCCTGGGCCGGATAATGCCTTCCCCTGGCCCCCACAGACATTGCCCCACCCCCACAACATTACTGACCCCCTTATTCCCCCACCCCCCGGCCACCCAGACCAATTGCGGGCCCCTCCCCCACTTCCCCCTCACTGATCTCAGGCAGAGTAGCAGCGGTCCCCCCTCCCCCCTCACTGATCTTAGGCAGAGTGGCAGCGGTCCCCCTTCCCCCCGCACTCCGATCTCAAGCAGAGAGCCGTAAGACACTTGGCACCTACTTCCTCACTAACTGGAGCACGCGAATCGGACTTTTGTGGAGCATGTCTGTTTTACACTGATTCTGGATGGGCGAATGTGGTGGTTGATGCACTATCAATCATGATACGAAGACTCCAGTGAGTGAGTGAAATTAACAGGCTTTTATTCACAAAGAACAGGAGCACACCCTTGTAGCTGACCTGGCCTAGACTGAGGCGAGGAGGAGGAACCATCACCTTTATACCTCACTCTGGGTGGAAAGGGAGGAATTTCAGGTGGAAAGGGAGGAGTCTCGGGCCAGGTGCAGCATGGGTGTGTCCAGGCATACACACGTAGTTACAGTGGTTCACCACAGTGGTAAAGGGGGAAGTGCCGGTAAGGTTGGGTGTGCAGCCCATTCAGTCCATTTAAATGCATGCGGTCCCGATCGCAGCCATTTTCAGGCCTTGGTAAAGGGGGAAGCAGCGCGGAGGCGGGCGCGAATTGCGCTACTCGCCTCATGCTTGACTTTACCAAGTTTTTACACCCGAAAACAGACGCAACGCGATGGTAAAATCAGGCCCTCTGTGCTTTAGCAAACCTGTGGAGGAGGAACTTGGGATATGGCCGAATGTGGGTTTAGCGCATGGTGAACTTCATCAGCTGTTGATTTTGGCCTTTTTGGAGCTAAAGGAGGTGAATACGAGGCCCTCTCCCTCCAAGCCGCAATGTTGGAGGCTTGTCAGCTCAACCATAAGGCTACAATCACCCATCTCCTGCCATTCACAACTGAGGAGATTCAGACAAAATGAATTATTGCCACGGTTGAATTTTTTAGACTTGTATTAGTGTGTTGTTGGAACCATAGGTAATGGGTTTAATCAGTACCATCCAATCTATTTCAGATCAATTTAATGTTCCAGTTAGAGAATTCATTTGAATTGAAAATTGAGAAACTGAAAAAAAAAGGAAGCTTGTTTTTGGTCTGAATTGTTGCATTCATTGATAAATATCTGAAGGCATTTAGAGAGAGTTCTTGCATTAAATAGTGATAAATGATGAGTTTGCTTTCATTAAATCATGAGAGGCATATTATCTGGACACCTATCGGGTGACCAGTCCTCATGCCAGCCATTTTGATTAATGGCTATTTCTGAGTTCTTTCAGAAGAGGGAAAACCTTTGATTATAGAGTCCTATGACATTGACAGATCAATGTGTACAGACGGACCCTCACAGGCTAAAGTTGCAGCTTTCAGAGATAGAACACGTACTGGGAGGCAATCAGAATGCACATGTAGTTTTCACAGCCAGTGACCAGAAAACTGTCTGCATTTTAAACCCTGAACTAGACTAGCAGGAGGAGATAAGATAGCAGGCAGTCCTCTGTTTAGAAAGAATGTAAGCTGCATATTTACTACTTAGATGTCAAAGTATATAAGGAAATAGGCATACTCTCACTGTGTTAAACCATCCTTTCATTTATCACATATAAATTAAATCATGTATTAGTTTAAAGCCTGTTCCTTGATTTGATGGAAGTGTTTATCCAGTTCAGCTTCCCTCAAGAAAGAATTAATGTTACAGTATATAGTACAATATAATAGTCAGAATGCAGGGATAAGGGTGCTCTTTGATTATTCTCCCATTTATTTAGATTTTTGTGCACTGCACTTCAAATTATTTGGAAAGTGAAGTCAAGATGTTGAATAAGAGACGATATCTAATATAAAACCACAAAATGTGTGACAGAAACCTTGGACTTCAGATGCTAAATATCCCATCTGCCTCACCCTGTCCTCTCAGATGCACATAAAAGGCCTCAAGAAGAAATTAGATATAGCTCTTGGGGCTAAAATGATCAAGGGATATGGAGGGAAGGTGGGAACAGGGTATTGAATTTGACGATCAGCCACGATCAAGATGAATGGCAGATCAGGCTTGAAGGGTTGAATGGCCTACTCCTGCTTCTAGTTTCTATGGTCCTATGTCTCATGTCACTATTTGAAGAAGAAAAGGGGAGTTGTCACTGGTGTTCTACTGCTATTTATCCTCCAACATCACTTCAAAACAACTACTGTGATCATTTTTTAACTTGTTGATTGTGGTACCTAACTGTGTGCAAATTAGTTGTGGTGTCATCAACATTACAGTGACTAAACTTCAAAAGTAACTGCAGTATACTTTGCGATGTTATAAATGAGAGTGTTGAACCCAGTGTGGAGCAGTGCGGGGGGAGAGTGTTGAACCCAGTGTGGAGCAGTGCGGGGGGAGAGTGTTGAACCCAGTGTGGGGTAGTGTAGGAGGAGAGTGTTGAACCCAGTGTGGAGCAGTGCGGGGGGAGAGTGTTGAACCCAGTGTGGAGCAGTGCGGAGGGAGAATGTTGAACCCAGTGTGGAGCAGTGCGGGGGGAGAGTGTTGAACCCAGTGTGGAGCAGTGCGGGGGGAGAGTGTTGAACCCAGTGTGGAGCAGTGCGGGGAGAGAGTGTTGAACCCAGTGTGGAGCAGTGCGGGGGGAGAGTGTTAAACCCAGTGTGGAGCAGTGCGGGGGGAGAGTGTTGAACCCAGTGTGGAGCAGTGCGGGGGGAGAGTGTTGAACCCAATGTGGAGCAGTGCGGGGGGAGAGTGTTAAACCCAGTGTGGAGCAGTGCGGGGGGAGAGTGTTGAACCCAGTGTGGAGCAGTGCTTCAACCAAAAGACAATTGGCAAAAACTTCCAACCTCCTCCACGGCTGGGATTTTCTACGGCTGCTGCAGTGAATGGAGTTTTGGCCGAGTGCCATATTCTCCACTCTCTCGCTGGCAGTGGGATGGGGGGACGGGGGACGGCGACGGTGGGGAGTTGCAGATGAGATTGGAGAATCCTACACAATAATTGTCGGTGAGGGGGAATGCAACTGTTAATGAGAAATTTGATTGCTCTCCACAAACCACAGTTTTATCTTACATTTTAAAGAAGCTTAATTTCTTTCTACAGCCTGGAGGTAAAGGAAATTATTCTGAACGAATGCCGGAGTTTGGTGATAGCTGTGTATCTGAGTTTTGCCTCAATCTAATTCCTTCTCTAGAGCTGACATGTTTATGTATGTGTCAATCTGGAGTTAGCTTTAATGTCATATCAGCTATGCACAGCCTTTCCCATACACCATAAATACCTTGCTGAAAATTGCTGGGTGTAGTTGCACTAAAAGACTGGCTGTTCTCACTGTTGAAAAGAAAGAAAGAGCTTGTATTTATTTAGCACCTTCCATGAGCCCAGGATGTCCCAAAGCACTGTCCAACCAATGAAGTACTTAGTGGAGTCAATGTTATAACGAAGGAAAGTTAACAATCAATTTGTGCACAGCAAGCTTCCACAATCCGGAATGAAATAAACAGCACGCTAATCTGCTTTTAGTGATGTCATTCAAGGGAGATAAATTAATCAGGACACAAGGGAGAACCTCCCTGCTCCTTTCAAAATAGGAAATCTATAGACCAGCGATTGAAATTCTGCGATGGTTCTGCCAGTTTCCTCCAGACTCCAAGGGGAAATCAATTAAAGTTTTAAAGTTTATTTATTAGTGTCGCAAGTAGGCTTGCATTAACGCTGCAATGAAGTTATGGTGAAAATGTCCTTGTCGCCACACTCCGGCGTCTGTTAGGGTATACTGAGGGTGAATTTAGAATGGCCACTGCACCTAACCAGCATGTCTTTTGGACTGTGGGAAGAAACCGAAGCACCCGGAGGAAACCGTGCAGACATGGTGAGAATGTGCAGACAGTGACCCGAGCCGGGAATTGAACCCAGGTCCCTGGCGCTGTGAGGCAGCAGTGCCAGCCAGCCACTGTGCCACCGTGGCGCCCAATTAAACCCAATAGGAAGCAACAAAGATCCAGGAGTCTCCGATTTGCCCTATAAAGGGCAAAACTTCCATCTACTGGTGAATGTTGTGAGGGTGAAGCCAGGGGCAGGAATTCCTATGCCAGGAGTTTATGCCAGCCTGACTCAATCAGGACTGGAAAAAAAATCGCTGGAGTACAGCATTCTGGAAGCACTGGAACGTACCATCTCCAGATCACTGACAACAGGGTCAGCTCGCAAGGTCCAGGGCAGGGAAACCATTTGGACTCCATGGAGGAGCTCATTTTTACCCTTTACAATGGTGTTGAGAGCACAGGTGTTGTTAAACATTCGGGTATTCCAAATCCCAGATCGGAAGCTGGAAATGCCTTCTCTGAACTGTACTTCCCAATTTGCTATAGTGTGAGGAAAGATGTGAAGACCAGTGAAGGATGTCCCAGGTGCTATTGTGATGACATTAAGCAAAATAAACAACACAACACACATGAAAGTGAACTGGAAATAAACCTAACTACCTTCATAGCTATACATAGCCGGAACTTTCCAGCAGTTCTCGCCGGCGGAATCCTCTGACCCTGCTGAGGGCACACCCCCACTGCGAGTTTCCCAGTGGTGTGGGGTGGAATCAATGTGAAGTCCCTTCACCTCCCACCATGAGAAACAAGCTACCACAAAATCCCACCCAAAATCTATCCAGTTTTAAATCCCTCCATGTCCCTAAGTTCAGAGTTAAACCTCCCCAAGCTGCATCCCATAGATTATTAAACTACAGGCAAAATTCAGCAATCGTTACCTCACCGGGCAGTTATGTCTTTTGGGGTTGCTTCCAACTTAGGGTAGAACACCTGTGTTCTCAAACAGGCTTTTCTTCAAGCACAGCTTGTTGGGAGTTGGCATAGCTTCCTGCTGTGGGCACAATTCTCAAAACAGCTAGCTTGTCTAGGGGGACCTTGCCCCTGATATACTTGTTTCCCCTTTGATCTTCCCTTATCAGAACTAACCTTCTAAGAAGTCTGTCTTAATTACCTTCATTTTGTGAGTTCACCTTTTAGGATGTAATTGTGAATTTCACACTTTATCACTTCCTTTGAATAACTAACATCTTAAACTTTTGACATTCTGTCCTCTTGTTACCAACTTGCTTTAGGTAAACACCTGTGTACAGTGTAGTTAGGCTATATCAAAACACTGGTTTCAGCAACCCAGCCAAGCTCTCTCTCCTATTGTTTCCATTTTTGTTTTGTTTTTTGAACATATCACCGACAAAACACTTTCCCAATTATTAGATCTCCTTGCTTTTCATTTGATCATTATCGCCTAACACGGACACTGGACAAGTAATCCAGAGAGCCAGGCCAATGCATGGGTTCCTATTTCACCATGACAGATGTTGGAATATGAATTCAATAAAAAAAATCTAATGATAACCATGAATCCATTGTTAAAGTTGTAAAAAACCTGGGGGTGATTCTCCCCTAAAAAATTCTAAGTGTTGAATTCATGTGAAAACTGGAGTAAATCATGCTATTTTTTTCAGTGGGAATTTAGAGGAAAATCTCCCACACTCTGTGCACTGCAGAGTGAGCCTGTGTAAATCCCAATAAAAATCAGGGGGCGGGACCTATTCCAGCTGGAGAGGCCGGCAGCATAGCGCTGAGCGGGCCACTGTGCATGTGCTGATATGGTAGTGTTGAGATCGGTGCATGCTCAGTGTCCCCTGTCTGCCGGCCTCCTGATTGCTGGCCAACTCGATCACTGGCCAGCCCCACGATCCCTGCATCGCCGGCCCTCGCCTCCCATCCCTGACTGCCCGATTGCTGGCACCCAAGCATGCCCGGGCCCAACCTTGACACTGCCTCCCGCCCCCCCCTCGGTAGCCCCAATCTCCCACCCACCCCCCCAAGTTCCCCCCATCCCCCACCGGTCGTCCCAACCCACCCCCTCCGCAGTGCCGACACCCCCTCCTGGAGCCTCAAACCCCCCAGCAGGCTGCCCACACCCCAATGGCCAGCTCCGATCGCAGGCCTCCGTCTCTCCCCCACTGATCCTGACTGCAGAGTGGCAGTGAGACTCCCCTGCCCCACTGATCCTCCCCCGCCCCACCGATCCTCCCCCCCAATCAGACTCTGTCCCCATCAGGCCCCGTCCCCATTAGGCCCTGTCTCCTTGGCACTGCCCAATGCCCCCTGGGCATTGGCACTTTGCCCCTTGGGCAGTGCCGGGTCCAGGCTGGCAATGCCAAGGTGCCAATGAACAGGGGGCACCCCACCACGTAACGCTCTGGGGCGTCCCGATTGCCCCCCAATTTCCCCCCTGCAAGTGGGGAGCTATCGTAATCCCCACTGGAGAGAAATACTCCTGGCAGGAAGGGGAGATACTAGCAGGCTTGGAGACTTCAGTCTGGGCCCACTAATCATGTTTAAATTATGCTTAAATGATCCTTTGAATATCTAATGCAGCTCTGTGCTTATTGGCATTGGGATACGCGCTCGGGGCCATATGTCTTATCTAGTTAATTAACATCCTTTAGGGAAGGGAACCTGCCATCCTTACTGTTGTGGCCTACATGTGACTCCAGACATGTGGTTGACTTTTAAATGGCCTAACAAATTACTTAGTTGTATCCAACCACTATATAGTCTACAAAAAGGGATGAAACCGGATAGACCACTCGATAATGGGGAGCTACTGTAAACCCGGTTGGAGTGAAATACTCCCGGTAGAGGAGGGGGGGAGGCTAGCGAGCCTGGGGATTTCAGTCCTGGGCCTGCTAATTATATTTAAATCACATTTAAATCCTTATTTAAATAATTTATGCAGCTAGACCATAAGACCAGAAGACATAAGAGCAGAATTAGGCCACTCGGTCCATCGAGTCTGCTCCGCCATTCAATCATGGCTGATATTTTTCTCATCCTCATTCTCCTGCCTTTCCCCCATAACCCCTGATCCCCTTATTAATCAAGAACCTATCTATCTCTGTCTTAAAGACACTCAATGACCTGGCCTCCACAGCCTTCTGTGGCAAAGAGTTCCACAGATTCACCACTCTCTGGTTGAAGAAATTCCTCCTCATCTCTGTTTTAAAGGATCGTCCCTTTAGCCCGAGGTTGTGCCCTCTGGTTCTAGTTTTTCCGACTAGTGGAAACATCCTCTCCACGTCCACTCTATCCAGGCCTCGCAGTATCCTGTAAGTTTCAATAAGATCCCCCCCTCATCCTTCTAAACTTCAACGAGGACAGACCCAGAGTCCTCAACTGTTCCTCATACGACAAGCTCTTCATTCCAGGGATCATTCTTGTGAACCTCCTCTGGACCAGATTCACCACTCTCAAGGCCAGCACATCCTTCCTTAGATATGGGGGCCAAAACTGCTCACAATACTCCAAATGGGAGCTCTGTGTCTATTTCCGGTGCGGAGCTGATGGCACTGGAAATCTGGCACTGGGAGACATGTTTGGGGCAGGACACTCAGCGCGGATCGTGGTAATCTGGCCCTGCTGAAATCTCCCATCCCACTGCTCTAAAAAATCAACGCAGCAGAATGGGAGAATCACCCCCATTATGTTAAATACACAACAGTGCACTCCCCTGACTCCATTAACTCTGCTAGTATCAGTGCTGGAGAGTGCTGTTAGGTGATATATTGGTGTATCCCAGGGGATTGTCTCCTGTGGGATTTCAGCACCAAATCTTGTTTAACAATTCTTATTCCAGTCTTTAATGAATATACAAACATATGAAATGGGCATGTAGGGAAAGACAGCTCTTGTCATCATGGTTAAAAACTTCTCAGCTCCTCAATCTTACCCCACCTCCATCTCTCTCCAACCACTGAAGTCGTATCTCCTCAGCACAGGAGACAGAAAACTCAGGGCCAATAGGGAAAATAAGTACTCTGTGAATTTCTTCCTTGAGCCCTTCAGGCTACTGAAGCCAATCGAGATAAGATGGACCAAATGTTACCTGTAAAGACGCTTACCTACCAGATTATATAGGAATTCTCCGACCTTGCCCGCGGCTGGGATTCTCCAGTCCTGCTGCTGTGAATGGAGATTTGGCTGAGCGCTATATTCTCCTGGCAGCGGTGCTGGTGGTGGTGAGACTTGAGAATTCTGGCCATAACCTCTGTCCAATCAGTAAGCAGCCAATCTGCCTTTTGAAGGCACACAGACAGTCGGTACCCAGCACACCAACTGGTAATATTCTTGCTCCTTCTCTAGCTAATTCTTCTTGTGTGAATCCATGGTTAACCCACTTTGCCTCATCGGCTATGTAAGGAAAGTTTTTCTACTATTCTCAGAGTTCTCATGATTTTGAATTCCAACAGGATTTTGCCAGTCATTAAACCCATCACTAGCCAGTGCTGTTGATGATGTTGAGAAGAGCTTGCAGACGAAACAATAAACATAACTTGCTGTGAAATAGCTGCTAGCTTTAGGTAATTGTTTTAGCCACTCTTCAAGCGGCTGCTTCTTTCTTTCTCTTCTGATATCCACTTTCAAAAGTCCTTTTCATTTTTAACAGGCCTCTCTATGAGAATGAGACAATTAAAACCTTAGATAAATTATTTGAACTCAGTCCTTTGTGATTACGAGTAAAGTAGAAGTATATTTCAATAATATATGATGTGGAGATGCCGCGTTGGACTGGGGTGGGCACAGTAAGAGGTCACAACATTTGTCTCACAACATTTGGCTTGTTACAATCCACTCACCTGATGAAGGAGCAGCGCTTCGAAAGCTCGTGATTCCAAATACACCTGCTGGACTTCAGCCTGGTGTTGTGAGACTTCATACCATATCAATAATATATGTATATGTATTTACTCGGTGTCAAAGAGAGAAGGGCAAAGTTTTCTGAAGAAAGCTGCATCACGGATTACGACTGCATCATGTGTGTTTTTCACACTTTAGTAGTTTTTAGAATTTTTTTAAAGGAAGGCATTTCAAAATAAAAAATACTTTTATGTACATCGTTGCCTTGAAAAAGCCATATGAGGCACGTTTAATAAGTGATTGTGTCTCAATAGATCACGTGACTGTTGGAACTCAGAGGAAAGGTGGTACCCTGAATATCAATTAGTTATTTCTACACAGATTCCTAAACTCAATATGACAAACAATCGTGTCTATACATTTGTTGTATTCATACCAAAATGCCTGCTTTAGAAAGTCTTTTTGCCTCCGTCTCTTTTACTTTTAACTGATTGTGATATTTAGCCTGGGATTTCTCAGTCTGACTGAAGGTAACGCCCCTACCCGCTCCCCAACCCCTCCGCAATGGGTTCCCTGACAGTGCGGTCAGTGAACAATGCAGGTGGCCAATGACTTTGGCAGGACCAGGAGATCCCACAGGTGGCCAATGGCAAGACTCCTCCTCTGCGGGAAAAGAGGTGGGTGTGTGTGTGAGGTGGGGAGGGGGAGGAGTGGGGGGGGGGGCGCTGTGTGTGGGGTAAGTCCCAGCCTTAGAATGAAAATGGTAAAATAGGGTCCTATGTGCTGGTGGACTTGAAACTGGGAGTGTTTCAGATCTGACTTTTAGACTCGTTCTCAGGCGCCCCCATACGCACTCTGCCTGAAGAAATATCAGCGATTCCGAATCGCGCTGCACAAGCCTGGGGGCGGGGCTTAACGCGCCCCAAATCCTGCAGCTCCAATCGGTGCTTCCAACTGCACATGCACAGAAAAATAATGATAGAATGCTGCTCCCCTGCCACATCCCTCCTGGGGTGGATAATGCCTCCCCCTGGCCCCCACAGACATTGCCCCACCCTCACAACATTACTGACCCCCTTATCCCCCCACTCCCTGCCACCCAGACCGATCGCAGGTCCCTCCCCCACTTAACCCCCACCGATCTCCGGCAGAGTGATCCCCCTCACCCCCACCCTGGACTCTCCCGCACAAGGCCCCCATCTCCTCCGGACTCCGATGGCTGTGTGACACCTCCCTCTCTCTCCCCTGTCTCTAATCATTGAGGCACTAATCCACCAACCCCCCCTTCCCCACCCCAACAGCACACCTGCAAATGCTCACTTGCCTTCCCCTCAATGCTAACAAGCAAACTGTATGTAACTTGCTGGAATGTTCTGCCAAACTGCCTGCAGCTGATCTGCCCTAATGAGGGGCAGTTCCATAAAAACCCCAAGGATGGACAGTGCAGGAAAACATGAGCGTACGACCAGCCCCCAGATCTACTGAAGGAGCATTCGGGAGGTGCTGGATACAGCAGAGGCGAGGCGGGACATCTTCTTCCCCCCAGCAGGATGCAGACCCAGGGGGGCTGATGGCAATGCAGCCTGGGAGGCAGTTGACGCTTCTGTCAGTGCCAGGGCACTGGCCCACAGAACGGGGAAGCAGTGCAGCAAGAAAGTCAATGACCTCATCTGTACACCAAGGGTGAGTGCTGAACCCCAACTTGCATCTTCCCCCAAATTTCCCCCAGATCTTCCCATCCCCAGCACCCTGCATGCTTCCAGCTCCTGACCCCCAAGCACCTCCTTCCTACCCCACCTCCCCCAAGAATAGCACTGCACTTGCCCTCTAGTGGCCCCCATTTGATAATCTGCAGGAGTCATGCCATCATTTATCATGGCTCTTTTTGGCTCCACAAGAGAAGACCGACCATAACACCAGAGAGAGGGTGAAGACAGGGGGTGGTGAACCAGACCTGTGGCTACACCTTCTGACTCCCCCCTTCCTGACACTGGGGCATCTCAGGGGCAGTGGGATGAAGAGGGTGTCATGGAAACATCCCAGACACCTGGAAGCTGGTCAGGGCCCTCAAGGTCCAGGGTCTCCAGAGGACGCCTGCCAAGTGCATCACAGGCAATGGGGCGAGGTAGGCAACTGGCCGCTTCCACCTCCGATGTACATTCTGGGGACACACTGAGATGAAGTGGTAGGCCACGTAAGGTTAGGAAGTTGTAGTTCATAGAATCACAGAATCATAGAATCCTACAGTGCAGAAAGGGGCCATTTGGCCCATCGAGTCTGCACCGACCACAATCAAACCCAGGCCGTATCCCCATAACACCATGCATTTACTCTAGCTAGTCTCCCTGACACTAAGGGGCAATCCACCTAACCCACACATCTTTGGATTGTGGGAGGAAACCAGAGAACCGGGAGGAAACCCATGCAGACATGGGGAGAATGTGCAAACTCCACACAGATAGTGACCCAAGCCGAGAATCAAATCCGGTTCCGTGGTGTTGTGAGGCGCAGTGCTAACCATTGTGTCACCGTACCGCCTATATTAGTTGTTCTAAGATGGCATGGGTGAAGGGCTGCACTAGTTTGATAGATCTTTAAGCACCTTACCGTTTTAGTTCACACATTTTTATGTTAGAACGTATTATTTAAACACCTTTATTGTCATCATGAAATGTTTTTTCACCAGCCACCTGTGACTAATTTATCTCTAACAGGAATCCTCTTCCATTGATGATCGCCGGAGGGATTCTTCATTTTGATGTCAGTTGGGGAGTTCCCTCAATGCTGTGTCACTGAGAAAATGAATCCATTGGTTCCCCAGAACACGTGAGCGATTCCCTCCTCTCCCCCACCCCACCTGCCCCTGGGCCCTGTGTGGGATCCCTTACCCACTACACAGAAGTGCAGCGTATCCAGGCCCACCATTCTGGTGTGACGATGTTGCAGAAGATAGAAGGACTATGGGGGGAGGGGGAGATGGAACCCACAGACACAAACCCTGAATGACTGAAGCGCCTGGTGATCAGGGCCTCCTAAGTTCCCCCGCATGCCTCATTTGAGCTGCCAGCCCTCCAGTGCCTGGGTGGTGTTTCTTGGCTTGCTCCTCCTCTTCGTCCTCCTCCTGCTGGGTGGCCTCCTCCCCAGCGACGCCCGGATGGTCGGTCTCCACATCCTCCTCCTCCTCCAATAGGTCACCTCTCTGCTGTACCGGGTTGTACAGGGCACAACACATCACCAGAATGTGGGAAGAGATCAGTAGGCGCCGCCAAATCGGTGCAGGCACCAGAATCGCATTTTGAGGAGCTCAATGCACCTCTCCACTATCGTGCGGGTGGCTACATGGGCCTCATTATAGTGGGTCTTTGCCTCAGTCAAAGGCCTCCGCACAGGCGTCATCAGCCATGTCCATATCACCCACAAGCCACCCCTGCAGCCTGGGCTCCTCCTCAAATGCCTCTGAGATGTCAGAGCTCCGGACAATGAAGCTGTCGTGCACACTGCCTGGGTGTCTCGCGCAGACATGCACAATGTTCATATTGTGGTCACACACCAGTTGGACATTCAGGAGTGGAACCCCTTTCTGTCAATGAATCTTCGTGGACTCTGCAGGTGGGGCCTTGAGGGCAATGTGGGTGCAGTCGATGGCCCCCTGTACGTTAGGCATCCCCTCAATGGCTGCGAACCCTGCAGCCTGGGCTTCCTGATGGGCCTGGTCCAGGTTAAATTTGATGTACTGCCCAGCCCAGGCACACAGGGCTTCCATAACACAGGTGTACACGGCTGACTGGGAGATGCCACATACACTTCCGCTAGGGGTCTGGAAGGAACCAGTCGCATAAAAGCTCGGAGCGGCCGTCAATTTGACAGCCACTGAGAGTGGGTGCCCTCCCCCACCCTGAGGTGTCAGGTCCTGCAACAGGTGGCACAGATGTTGCACTGTCTCCTTTCAGAGGCGGAGATGTCGACGGCACACGGTGTCCCACATCTGTTCAAATGTCACTCGTGCACTGAACTGCCGGGTCTCTGCTCCCTCCTTCTCCTGCACCCCCTCTCTGGGTGAATGGCGGCCACCTCCTGCCTCTGGTGGTCGTCTCCCTCTACTCCTGTAAGTGGTAAGGCTTGGGCCTCCTGTGCCCACAATTCTTCCTCCAGCTCCTCCTCCTCAGCTCCAGCAGCAACGAAAAGAACAGCAAGATCAATTGGTTGCATTGCAAAAGCCATCTTGTCACACTGAAGGGGGTTGGGGGGGGAGGGTGTTGGAGATGAAGAGGAACACATGTAGAGGTTAAGGAACACTGCTTGCCCCTAACCCAGCAACAGTAACTGTCCATGCTGCCCATTCCCCCACCCACATGCTCCTTAGAATCACAGACCCCCCATTCCCCCACCCACATGCTCCCACAATCACAGCCCCCCAATTCCCCCAGCCACATGCTCCCCAGAATCACAGCTCCTTGAAAAGTCCAGAGGCTGCAGCAGTGCAATTTGCAAGGGCTTTGTGCTCATCCTTCAGCTGGAAGTGAGCTGAATGCACTAGGACCCAGCAGCATCCACAAGACCCAAGGTCAGTGCTGAGACCCGGTTCCGTCCTGCAAATCGGACATTGGAGACCCTGTAGAGCAACAGCACGCCCCCTGCCCCGAGAAACAAAATGGCCGGAACAAAAGGACCCATGTAAGCAGCAGAGAGCCATCAGATGCTCGGCACTTACCTTCTCACTAACCCTCACTGGTGGAACGTCCGAATCGGACTTTTATGGAGCATGTCTGTTTCGCGCCGATTCCGGATGGGCGAACGCGGTGGGAAAGGGTGAGCAGCCCAGTAAGTCTATTGAAATGCATGCAAATGCAGATAAATGGCCGTCGCGACCATTTCGGGCGCGGTCCCGATTGTGGCCATTTTCGGGCTTTGGTAAAGGAGGAACTGGCGTGGAGGTGGGCGCGGATCGCGCTACTCACCTCACGCCTGACTTTACCAAGTTTTCGTGCCTGAAAACAGATGCAACTCGATGGTAAAATCGGGCCCTTAGTCTTTTTTTCCATTTGTAGACGCCCCTTATAATGTGAGGATATAAGCTGTAGCTTCCTTAATTTATGCATAAATCCGACATTGATGCTATTCCGTATCGCCCAGCACCCAGGGAGATCAGAACTGGGCACTGTTGTGAAAGGGTCTGTGACCAGTGACCTGCACAGCAACAAAATAGTGTCCAACTTAAACTGAATGATTCTATTAATATAATCCAATACCTTGTTAACTGTAGCACTGTTTCTCTGGCCATGCACCTTTGGTGACCTGTGTACTCAAGATCAAGTTTAATTTGGCTTGTTACACAGAAACACACACCACTAAATTACAGACCACTGAAGAAGAACTATAAATCCAATCTTCTGTGGGAAGTTTGGAAACATTCCAGTCGAAGATGTAACCTGCAAGGCATTAACAAGTTGTAGATTACACGAATGCTGACAGACACATCAATGTGGCTTCACACTATTCCACAGGTAAAACAAAAGAGTTTACAATATATGATGAACACATTGTTTTATCAATCCTTAGCCCAGGCTAGAGGAGGAGACTAGACCTTCCCTTCACTATCTGCAACCAGACAACCTTTGTGGCCAACCTTACCCCCCATCCTCCTAAAGCATTTAACCATTGGAAGTGATGGACTTCACGGGTGTGATTTTATGGCCTCCTTCATCCTGAAACCAGACAAACCGGCTTGTGGTCAACAGACCTTTCCACGCTCTGCCCCCTCGCCGGCTCTGATTGCCATGGTGGTCGTGATGGTAAAATTCAAGCCCATAACTTTAGCGGGCTGCTCAGCACTAAGCTCAACCCTTAAGTTCGAGCTCTGGGGCTAAGCTTGAACTGTGGGCTGATAAGAATAGGGTGCTTTATGTAACCCCTTTTAAATAAAGGTGACAAAAAGTGAATTAAAGGCCGCAGTCGTTCTACAATTGGTTCAGAAAACACTCACAGAAATATCTGCAACTCAGTGGCTGGAATTTTATCAGCCTGCCCGTCACGGGAATCCGAGCGGGCGAGGGGTGGACAATGGGAAGGTCTGTTGACCTCGGGTGGGATTTTCTGGTCTCAGATCGAGCGAGATTGTAAAATCTCACACAGTGGGGCCGATTTTACCAAATCGGGACTAAGTGCCGGGTCCAGTCGTCAAACGGATCCGCGCCCGGCAGCCGCGCTCCAGCGCGCCCATTTGCCTTTTTTCGGCGCCGGTCTATTAGGCGGGGCTTAGCGCTGTTGGAGCGGCCGGAGCTCCAACTGCACATGCGCAGTTCAGAACAGATCGCAGGCAGCGCGCCCGGGCGCGAAAAGCAAAGCAGCACCGACAGCAGAGAGGATGAAAGGAATTCCCTTTGGAGGATAATGTCCAAATCACAGGAACTAAAAACCTGACAGTCCAAAATCTGGGATAATATTACAGGACAGGGATGGGGGATATACATTTTAAAATATTATCCCAGATTTTGGACTGTCAGGTTTCTAGTTCCTGTGATTTGGACATTATCGTCCAAAGGGAATTCCTTTCATCCTCTCTGCTGTCTGTGCTGCTCTGCCTTTCTCTGGGGGAGGGGGGGGATGGAGAAGGGGAGTGACGTGTCTGCCCCTGGGGTGGTGGGGGGGGTGCGGGGGGGGATCCCTCCTCCGATCCCTCCTCCGATCCCTGCAGTGGGGAGGAGGGATCGGCCGCAGACTGGCTGCACCCCCTCCCCACCCCCAGGGGCAGAGACGTCACTCCCCTTCTCCATCCCCCCCCCCCCCCCCCCCCCAGGGAAAGGCAGAGCAAGGCCAGGAACGTGCAGGAGGCTGTCGACGGACTGCAGATCGGAAGGATGGTGGAGGGAGACCAGCGATCAAGCCAGGTCGGGGGTGTGCCTCCCAGGGGGGTCCGATCCCGGGGGGAGGGAGGTCTGCCGGCGGGGCCTGCCTCTCAGGGAGGTCCGATCGGGGGGGGTGGGCTGCGGGGGTGGCTCCGTGAAGGATGGTCGGGGGGGAATTGGCTTCGGCGGTTCCCCTGCTGAATTGGAGTCCCATTCGGACTTTTATTTAGCAGGTCGCTTCATGTGCGGACGCGAAATAGGCCGCAACCTGGTAAAGTCGGATTCGTCGGTAAAGTTGGGCGTGAGCTTCATTAAGTCAATTTAAATGCATGCAAATGATCTGCCATGAGTCGGGTGCAGATTGCGTTTTAGGCCCGATGCCCAACTTTACCGCGATTTCGCGCCCGAAAACAGGCACGAAATTTTGGTAAAAAAAATATATATAGTGGATCTCCAGCATCCCCTGCTGGCAGAACTGAGAATTGCCTCTTACAAAGTACCAGGCACTTGAGCAAAACAATGAGCATATCCGTAGCTTTACTTGGAACAGGCTGGAACAGGCATGCTGGGCTGAATGATGTTACCATTTTACAATTTTATTCCATGGTCTCTGCATGTTCCAGAGTACTTTACAATCATTTAAGTGTGTAGTCACATTTATAATGTAAGACAATTTAACCATTACAAAGACACCATTGACATTTTGAGCATTGATGCTGTTCTCATGCTGGCTTCTTGATGGTAAAATGGATGATGGTAAAATATGTTTTTGCTCTTACCTATGCATGAAGGAATGATACTTGTTAATGTGGTAAAGGTTGCCAACTCTTCAGGATTGCCGTGGCGTTTCTATCAATGAAAGATTAATCAATCTACATGCCTGTGAGCAACTTGAGAGAAAAATCACAGGGATATTTAAAAACTGATTTTGTTTTTCAGTTTGTTTGAACGCTTCTGTTTATTAATTATTAAAATATTGGAAATAGGGTAGAAAAAAGCTGTTGGACTGGGCAGAGCAAATGAAGGTGGAGGTCACGTAGAGTTGACAACCCTTGTGTGGGGAATGAAATTAGGTACTGAGTACTACGTCCAAGGGATTTGCGTTTGGATGTTCTCTGATTATCATCCATATTAATAGCTTCAATTTAGATAAAAATTGTTTAAATTTGCAGGTTATGCTTGTTGCATATATGCCTTCAAGGGATAGCAACATGATATTGTAGTACAAGGGTTTTCGACAGAGCAAGGGTTAATGTGGGACTGGAGACCAGTACCGCTCATGGTATGATGTAGAGAGTTACATGTAGTAGAGTCTGGAAGAAGCCAGCATGAGAACAGCACCAATGCATGGCAGTACTTTGATATGTATATAGTTCTGGGTTAACAATAAATGGTTTATGTTTAACCATACAATACTCCAGACCTCTCTGAGTGAGTCCCCAAATGATGCTTTACAACATGGTGGCAGTGCGGAGTAGATCCTGAAATCCCAGAGAAGCTAGAGAAGGAACCCAGATTCTCAGGGCATGAAAAACTAAAGAAACTGAAGTTTGACCTGAGAGACGAGTGTCTAAATTGAAGACAGAGTTGGAAATTGCCTAAATAAAAATCTTCATTACAGGCATAGAGGCTGAAGGACACCATTAGGGTGCATGCTGGTCCATTACCAGACCCAATCAAAGGCAGAGTCAAAGACCCTGGACAGATCACACACAGGCTGAACATATTCAAAAAACAAAAGAAAGAAAGACTAAGGAAAAGAAGGGATCCACAATACGAAAGAATGCACTGTGTCGATGAAAACAGGAACCCGAGTGAAAGCAGAGTCAGGAGACCTGACCAAATCACGAGGAGGGTGAGCAAATTACAGTAAATGAAAAGCTGCATTTATCCTTTAAAATGGGCTGCCATCAGGATCAGTATATCCAGAGGGCAGCTGCTGGAAGGCTGTGGGAATGGGTCCCCAGTCAGCATGATAACAAAGTGGTAGATGAGTTGGGCTGAAAAGGAAAAAAGTTTAAAGTAGAGAAAGAAAAGAATTGCCTTTTAATAATTTTCTCCAAATTAAAATCCAAACAGATGGTCAAATTGCTATTTTGAATGAAGGTAAAAATGGTACCACCAGAGTGAGAGGACCCCACCAAAACTGACAATTTCTGGAAGATCAAAGAAGAGAAAAAAAATGGCAGCTGCGGAGTCATCTTGAAGTGAAACAATAATATCAATGTATTCCCCTATTAGAAAATAATGGCCATGGATATAAAAATGAAACTACCACACATATTTTGATTAAGAAAGGCCTGAACCAGGCCCAAGATTGGGAGCCTTGGAGAAGATTTTAAAAACATTATCAGAGTGCATCAGATTTAATCACAAAATCTGAAAAAGTCCAGATTAATACCTTTTTAGACTCATTTGGTAAACTTGCTGATAAAGTAATCCTAATGCAGTGCATTGAGATTTTCATACGCTGCAAGAATCCTTCAGGTCAAAGTTTTGGTCCTCTGGATTCAATATCACTTTTGAAGAACCATTTATCAGTGAAGACTCAGCGATGTTCTGTATTCCAGGAGGAAGCCAAGAGGTACAAGAAAGATACTCCACAGCTAAAAAAAATTATTGGACATTCAGAAGAAAACTTGGAAAATCTTTACATTTCCAAAGATATATACGAAGAAATGAAAATCAGGAACCTAGAATGACAAGAGGAAGTACATATTCTCAAAAGAGAGCGTGAAGAGTTTCAGATACAACTAGCAGGGGTAAATGTGAGCTTGAATGATAGCACAGATGAATTAGACTCTGCTAAGGAAAACAAGGATCAGTACAGAGCACCAACTTCCACATAAAAAATACAATTAGTAAATTTGAGATTGTATTTTAGATAGTTGTACTTCATTGGAAGGGTCAAAAGTTTTATTCTAAAAAAAGAAAGGGGAACATTGTAAATGCATTTAAAGAACAGCAGAATACCATTGTATTATAAGGGTGTTCAACACAGCAAGGATTAATGTAGGATTGGAGAAGAGTGCCACCATGGTATGATGTAGAGAGTCACATGGTAGTAGACTGCGTTGTAGAGTCTGGAAGGAGCTGGCATGGAGACAGCACCCTAACATGCCAGTACGTTGATCTGTAAATAATTATGGGTTAACAATAAATGGTTTATGTTGAAGCATACAAGCCTCCAGACTTCTCCAAGAACCACCAAACAACTTTTACAATAATACCAAGGTTGGAGGGAGATCCAATTTGGTTGTAAGAAGTCACCAGCAATCTGCAAAAGGAGTAAAATCCCGTTGGTTTTTTTAGTGTGATTCCAGATTGACTCTCCGACACACTATGCATTGCAGAGCACCCGAATGTGATTCACTCTGGAAAGCTGGAGGTGAGGCCTATTCCCGTCCAAGAGGCTAGCAGCATAGCGCTGAGGAGACCACTGCGCATGCGCCGATCTGTCAGAGTGGAGATCGGTGTATGCGGCGTATGCCCCACATTGCCAGCCTCTAGATCACCAGCCAGCCCGATTGCTGGCCAGCCCCACAACCCCCCATCATGAAATTTCAATAGGCCTCACCCTCCTCTTGCCGCACCCCTTGGCACTGCCCGGAGCACGGGACTGCCCGTTGGGCAATGCTAGTTTGTCACTTGGGCAGTGCCAGGGTACCAGGATGGCACTGCCCAAGGGGTACCCGCCATACTCCCGACCGCCTGGCAGCACCCTCAGTGGCCTCTCTTCCCTCATTACAGAAAGGATGTGGAAGCCATAGAAAGGGTGCAGAGGAGATTTACAAGGATGTTGCCTGGATTGGGTGGCATGCCTTATGAGGATAGGTTGAGGGAGCTCGGTCTTTTCTCCTTGGAGAGACGAAGGATGAGAGGTGACCTGATAGAGGTGTATAAGATGTTGAGAGGCATAGATCGGGTGGATTCTCAGAGGCTTTTTCCCAGGGCTGAAATGGTTGCTACGAGAGGACACAGGTTTAATGTGCTGGGGAGTAGGTACAGAGGAGATGTCAGCAGGGTCAGGCTGTCCCTTTCCTGTTAGTTGGGAGCAGTTGTAAAACTCGCTGGAGGGAACCACTCCTGATGGGGGGCAGACGTTAGCGGGCCTGGAGAATTCCATCCCGTGCCCGCTAATCACATGGCAATGTTAATTACCATGACATAGAACATAGAACATAGAAAAACTACAGCACAAACAGGCCCTTTGGCCCACAAGTTGCGCCAGTCGTGTCCCTACCTAACTACGCTTATAAATAGACTTACCTATCACCCTCAATCCTATTAAGTCCCATGTACTCATCCAGAAGTCTCTTAAAAGACTCTATCGAGTTTGCCTCCACCACCACTGACGGCAGCCGATTCCACTCACCTACCACCCTCTGAGTGAAAAACTTACCCCTGACATCTCCTCTGTACCTACTCCCCAGCACATTAAACCTGTGTCCTCTCGTAGCAACCATTTCAGCCCTGGGAAAAAGCCTCTGAGAATCCACCCAATCTATGCCTCTCAACATCTTATACACCTCTATCAGGTCACCTCTCATCCTTCGTCTCTCCAAGGAGAAAAGACCGAGCTCCCTCAACCTATCCTCATAAGACATGCCACCCAATCCAGGCAACATCCTTGTAAATCTCCTCTGCACCCTTTCTATGGCTTCCACATCCTTTTGTGTAATGAGGAGACCAGAACTGGGCACAGTACTCCAGGTGGGGTCTGACAAGGGTCTTATAAAGCTGCATCATTATCCCCCGACTCCTAAACTCAATCCCTGGCGCCTGCGGGTGCCCCGGAGCCCACTATGACCTCCCATCCCACATCCCTAGACCTCTCTGTTGTTCAGGTGGCACCAGGTCCACTTACTTCTTTGCCCCTTGTATGCAGCTCACCTGAGCCCCCGGAGTCACCGGGCAGGACCCGACCAGAAAGGACAACGGCGGACTCGAGCGGTTTCACCCTGCCACCTGAAACAACACCTCAACCAGTACTACGGCGGTCACAGCGACGGATCAAACCGCCCGACAGGCTGAACCTGTGAGGGGTTGACGTCTTACTTCAGCCGTGACTCTTGTATATATTTAGTGCCTCTGTATATATTGTTCCACCCATCTCACCCCCGCCGGACTCTTTTTTAAACAGGGAGTGAATGTGGTGACCCACTGTAATTACATGTTATATGCCTGGACACACCCCTGCTGCACCTGACCCGAGACTCCTCCCTTTCCACCTGAGACTCCTCCCTTTCCACCTGATCGAAGTATAAAGGCGACGGTTCCTCCCCCCTGCCTCAGTCTGGGCCAGGCTGACTACAAGGGTGTGCCCCAGTTCTTTGCGATTAAAAGCCTGTTATTTTCACTCACTCGCTGGAGTCCTCGTAAATTGATGGTGCGTCAGTGGCATAGATCGGGTGGATTCTCAGAGGCTTTTTCCCAGGGTGGAAATGGCTGCTACGAGAGGACACAGGTTTAAGGTGCTGGGGGGTAGGTACAGGGGAAACGTTAGGGGTAAGTTTTTCACACAGAGGGTGGTGGGCGAGTGGAATCGGCTGCCGTCAGTGGTGGTGGAGGAAAACTCAATAGGGTCTTTTAAGAGACTCCTGGATGAGTACATGGGACTTAATAGGATGGAGGGTTATAGGTAGGCCTGAAAGGTGGGGATATGTTCGGCACAACTTGTGGGGCCGAAGGGCCTGTTTTGTGCTGTAGTTTTTCTATGTTTCTTTCTATGTTTCTATCTATGTCACTCTGCAGCTTCTGACATCCCTCCAAACTTTCCACAACACCACCAACCTTCGTGTCGTCGGCAAACTTGCCAACCCATCCCTCCACTTCCTCATCCAGGTCATTTATGAAGATGACAAACAGCAAGGGTCCCAGAACAGATCCCTGGGGCACTCCACTGGTGACCGATCTCCATTCAGAAAAAGACCCATCTACAACCACTCTCTGCCTTCTGCAGGCAAGCCAGTTTTGGATCCACAAGGCAACAGCCCCTTGGATCCCATGCCCTCTCACTTTCTCGAGAAGTCTTGCATGGGGGACCTTATCGAACGCCTTGCTGAAGTCCATGTAAACCACATCTACCACTTTTCCTTCGTCAATGTGTTTAGTCACATTTTCAAAGAACTCCACCAGGCTCGTAAGGCACGATTTGCCTTTGACAAAGCTGTGCTGACTACTTTTGAGCATATTGAACCTCCCTAAATGTTCATAAATCCTGTCCCTCAGGATCTTCTCCATCAACTTACCAACCACTGAGGTTAGACTCACCAGTCGGTAATTTCCGGGGCTATCCCTATTCCCTTTCTTGAATATAGAAACCACATCCGCAATCCTCCAATCCTCCGGAACCTCTCCTGTCTCCATCAACGATGCAAAGATCATCGCCAGAGGCTCTGCAAACTCTTCCCTCGCCTCCCACAGTAACCTGGGGTACATCCCATCCGGACTCGGCGACTTATCTATCCTGATGCTATTCAAAATTTCCAACACATCCCCTTTCTTAATGTCCACAAACTCAATCTTTTCAGTCTGCCGCAATCCTGTAATACAACCACCCAGGTCTTTTTCCACCGTGAATACTGAGTATTCGTTAAGCACCTCTGCTATTTCTTCCGGTTCTGTACAGACTTTCTCACCTTCACATTTTATAGGTCCTATACCTTCACATCTCATCCTTTTACTCTTTACATATTTATAGATCACCTTAGGGTTCTCCTTAATCTTATATGCCAAGTCATTCTCGTGAACCCCTTCTGGCTCTCCTAATTTCCTTCTTAAGTCCCTTCCTACAAACCGTATACTCATCTAGATCCCTGATGCACTATCAATAAGGCGAAAGACTACCGATATGCCAATATAAGTGTAGGCTTTTATTCACAACAGAATCAGGAGCAGATCCCAACAATTAACCGACCTGGACTGAACAAGGGGGAGGAGACAGCCACCTTTATACTAGGTGCTGAGGGGAGGAACCAAACTGGAAGGGGATGTGTCCAGGTATGACAAACACACACAACGGTGGTCCATATAGGACAAAGGCACAACTGAGGTCCACCACATTCACCCCTTCCTTTTTAAAAAAAACAACACGGGGGTGAAGCGGAAACAATATCACAAGTCCAGACGAACCGGTGGCTTGATCCGCCGTCGCGATCGTCGTAGTGCAGGTCGCAGAGTCGTCCGAGCAGGGAGCGATGTCGGCCCAGGCTCCGTACAGCGAGCGTCGAGAGAAGGCGCTGGGTGGTGTGAAGCGGACCGATCCGTCGTCCCGTCCAGTCGTCGGGTACTGCGTGGCGACGGCTCCGGCGACTCAAGCGAGCTGTACATAGGGGCGAGAGGAATGAGCAGTGGCCCTGGTGGCGTATGGGGAACAGTGGGAACCGGAGCTGGGGGGTGGGGGGCTGCAACAGGCTCTGGGCGCACTACATTGGGGACAGGGACTGAGGGAGGAAGAGGCGTAGCAGTCTCCGAATGGACGACACCAGGGACCGTGGGGCGGAAGGACGTGGTGACCTCCGGGGCACCCGCGGGTGCCAAGTCACGGACAGGAACCGTGTCCTCCCGCCCATCAGGGTACGCTACATAAGCATATTGGGGATTAGCATGGAGCAGTTGGACCTCCTCGACCAAGGGATCTGCCTTATGGGTCCGGACATGCTTCCGAAGCAGGACGGGTCCCGGGGACATCAGCCAATCCGGGAGCGAAGTACCCGAGGAGGACTTCCTGGGAAACGCAAACATCCGCTCGTGAGGGGTCGTATTGGTCGCTGTGCACAAGAGTGACCTAATGGAATGTAATGCGTCCGGAAGGACGTCTTGCCAACGGCTGACTGGAAGGCCCCTAGACCGTAACGCTAATAGAACGGCCTTCCAGACGGTTGCGTTCTCCCGCTCTACTTGACCATTGCCCCTGGGGTTATAGCTAGTGGTGCGGCTGGAGGCAACGCCTTTGGCGAGCAGGTACTGCCTCAGCTCGTCACTCATGAAAGAGGACCCACGGTCGCTATGAATATAGGCTGGGAAGCCGAACAGGGTGAAGAGCTTGTTCAGGGTCCGAATCACTGTAGCCGTGGTCATGTCCGAGCAGGGGAAGGCAAAAGGGAAACGTGAGTATTCGTCAATGATATTCAGGAAATAAACATTGCGGTTAGAGGAGGGGAGGGGGCCTTTAAAATCAACGCTAAGGCGCTCGAACGCGCGAGTGGCCTTTACAAGGTGCGCCCTACCTGGCCGGTAGAACTGTGGTTTGCACTCAGCGCAGACCCTGCATTGCCTGGTAATCGTCCGGACTTCCTCAAGGGAGAAGGGCAGGTTACGGGACTTGACAAAATGGAAAAATCTGGTGACACCCGGGTGACAGAGGTCGTTATGGAGGGACTGTAGCTGGTCTAGTTGGGCACTGGCACATGATCCATGGGACAGGGCGTCTGGGGGCTCATTGAGCTTCCCGGGCCGGTACATGATGTCATATCTGTAGGTGGAGAGCTCAATCCTCCACCGCAAGATCTTGTCATTCTTAATCTTGCCCTTTTGCCTGGTGTTAAACAGGAAGGCAACTGACCGCTGGTCCGTAATTAAGGTGAATCGTTGGCCCGCGAGATAATGGCGCCAGTGCCGGACGGCTTCCACGATGGCCTGGGCCTCCTTCTCGACCGAGGAGTGTCGAATCTCAGGGCCTTGTAAGGTCCGGGAAAAGAAGGCCACCGGACGGCCCCTCCGGTTAAGGGTGGCAGCTAGGGCAAAGTCAGACGCATCACTTTCCACTTGGAATGGGATGGATTCGTCCACAGCGTGCATCGCGGCCTTCGCGATGTCCGCTTTGATGTCATCGAAGGCCCGACAGGCCTCCTCCGCCAGGGGAAAAGAGGTCGATTTTAGGAGCGGACGGGCTTTATCTGCGAACCCACTGGGCATAATAGGAGAAGAAGCCCAGGCATCTCCTCAGTGCTTTGAGGGTAGTAGGGAGGGGAAGCTGCATAAGGGGACGCATACGGGCTGGGTCGGGGCCAAGGACACCATTTTCTATCACGGATGAAGCTTCCTGCTCAGCTTGCCTTGATGCCAGTCTCAAAGATGGCGACTCCCGCACTTCCGGTGACCGCATCAAAGATGGCGATTCCCGCACTTCCGGTGACAGCATCCAAGATGGCGATTCGCGCGCAGCCGCCGCCTGCATCAAAGATGGCCGCGCCCTCGGAGCACACATGGCTCCACGAGTCTTCAGAAGCGGCTTTGCTCTGCAGACTTTAACAAAGTGGCCTAGCTTACCGCATCCGGAGCAAATCGCGTCCTTTGCCGGGCAGTGACGCCAAGGGTGCTTAGGGGGGCCACAAAAGTAACATTTGGGCCCTGCTGGAGCAGCCGTCGCAGTGGAGCCGTCGGTGGAACGGATTCCAAGGTAAGACCCGAGATTATGGGAGGCTGCTTCTAACGTTTCAGCCATCGTGGCCGTTTTCCGGAGGTCTAGGTCATCTTGTTCCAGCAGACGCTGCTGGATGTATGTAGACTCAATGCCCGCAACGTAGGCGTCGTGGATCAGATCCTCCGTGTTCTGAGCTGCTGAAACAGCCTTACAGTCGCATGCTCGGGCGAGGACTCGCAGGGCGCGCAGAAATTGGGCGCACGATTCTCCTGGCTGCTGTTTGCGGGTAGTTAGGAGGTGTCTGGCGTAAACCACGTTAGGGCTCTTTCGGAACTGCCCTTTTAGGAGTTCGATAGCGTCCGCGTAAGTAGCAGCGTCCCGGAAGATTCCATAGACAGTTTCGCTTACCCGGGCGCGGAGCACGTGGAGTTTAGCAGCGTCGGTGTCGATGGCCGTAGCGGTGTCGACGAATGCTTCGAAGCAGTCCAACCAATGATCAAATTTATCAGAGGCTCCAACCTCTTGAGGGTCTAAAGCTAACTTGTCGGGTTTTAGAAACTGCTCCATACTAGTAACTGTTGTGAATAAAATTGATGCACTATCAATAAGGCGAAAGACTACCGATATGCCAATATAAGTGTAGGCTTTTATTCACAACAGAATCAGGAGCAGATCCCAACAATTAACCGACCTGGACTGAACAAGGGGGAGGAGACAGCCACCTTTATACTAGGTGCTGAGGGGAGGAACCAAACTGGAAGGGGATGTGTCCAGGTATGACAAACACACACAACGGTGGTCCATATAGGACAAAGGCACAACTGAGGTCCACCACAATCCCTATCGTCGCCTAGCTCTCTGAACCTTTTGTACGCTTTCCTTTTCTTTTTGACTAGGTTCAGCACAGCTTTTGTGCACCACGGTTCTCGTAACCTACAAAAACCTCTCTGTCTCATCGGAATGTTGTCATTCAGAACTCTAGACAAACATTCCTTGAAAATCTGCCACCTTACTTCGGTACTTTTCCTCGAGAATGCCTCCTTCCAATCAACACCTCTAATCTCCCACCTGATGGCTTCATATTTCCCCTGACTCCAGATAAACACTTTCCTAGCTTGCCTGATCCTATCTCTTTCCAATGCTAGCGTAAAGGAAATAGCGTTATGATCACTATCCCCAAGATGCTCCCCCACTGAGAGATCCGACAGCTGTCCAGGCTTATTAGCCAGTACCAGATCGAGTACAGCCTCTCCTCTTGTAGGCTTAGCCACATGCTGTGTCAGGAAACCTTCCTGAACACACCTAACAAACTCCTCCCCATCCAACCCCCTTACCCTAGGGATATTCCAATCGATGTTTGGGAAATTAAAGTCTCCCATCACGACAACCCTGTTATTACTACATCTCTCCAGGATCTGTTTCCCTATCTGCTCCTCAACATCCCTGTTACTTTTGGGTGGCCTATAGAAAATACCGAGCAAAGTTATCGACCCCTTCCCGCTCCGAACTTCCACTCACAGAGACTCCGTAGACAATCCCTCCACAGCGTCCACTTTCTCTACAGCTGTGACACTATCCCTGATCAGCAGTGCCACTCCCCCCCCCTCTTTTGCCTCCTGATGCACCTCAATGAGCACCCGGAAACAAGGCTTTAGTACTGAAGGCTTTAATACATTAACAATGAAACTACTAACACAAATTCACCCGTTCAGACTGAAGGGGTCCTGCCGGAGCAGGGGGTCTTATACCCTGCCACCGGAGGCGGGACCCCACTGGAGTGTGCCATGATAACACTTAGGACAGGTAAACACCCTATCCCAACAACATAGTACAACCCCCATAACAACAACACCCTAGCCCAACAGTAACACAATAACAACCCCAGTGGTGAACCAACGATGGTTCACCACATTCACCCCTCCTTTAGGAACCAAAGGTGGCGGGGTGGATGAAAACAGACAATGACAAAAAAAATAACAGGATTCACAAGTCCAGACGGTCTGGAGGACCACACCGACGCTGCGATCTTCTCAACACCGGTTGCGAAACCGGAGCAGGTGCTTGCGGTGGCTCTCTCAAAGCAACATCTGGCTGTCCCCTCAAAGACTCCCGGGCCGGCCGGCCCTGATGAGGCGATGGTGCAGGGGATCCTGCAACGTTTGGTGGTGGTGGTGGTGGTGATGATGGTGGCGCCGATCTCCGAGTCTCAGGCAAGCTGTACATGGGAGTAAAAGTGTTATGCACTGGTCCCGGTGCTGACCGCGCCACGTCTGGGGAAGTAATGAGGAGTAGTGGATCTGTGACTGGGGGAATAGGAGCGACAGGAGTTGCTACGTCCCCTGCGGGCGCCAGGTCTCTAATGGAGACAGTGTCCTCTCGCCCGTCAGGATATGCCACATAGGCATACTGAGGGTTGGCGTGGAGGAGTTGGACCGGTTCGACCAAGGGGTCGGACTTGCGAGCCCTCACATGGCGCCGCAGAAGGACGGGTCCTGGGTACGTCAACCAGGCTGGCAATGAGGTCCCCGAGGACGACTTCCGAGGGAATGAGAACATCCTCTCGTGGGGAGTAGCATTGGTTGCCGTACACAGGAGGGAGCGGATAGAATGGAGCGCATTTGGAAGGACCTCCTGCCACCGGGAGACTGGAAGGCCCTTGGATTTCAGTGCCAGTAGGACAGCCTTCCAGACTGTAGCATTCTCCCTTTCCACCTGTCCGTTACCCCTAGGGTTGTAGCTCGTGGTTCTACTAGAGGCAATCCCGAATGAGAGCAGGAATTGCCTCAAGTCGTTGCTCATGAACGACGAGCCCCTGTCGCTATGAATATAGCAGGGGTACCCGAACAGGGTAAAAAGCTCACTGAATGCCTTGATGACGGTGGCAGTCGACGTGTCCGCACAGGGGAAAACAAACGGAAACCGGGAAAATTCGTCTATTATGTTAAGAAAATAGACATTCCGATCCGTTGAGGGAAGGGGGCCCTTAAAATCTACACTCAGCCTCTCAAAAGGGCGAGTGGCCTTGACCAAATGTGCCCGGTCTGGTCGATAAAAGTGTGGTTTGCATTCTGCGCAAATCCGACAACTTCTAGTAACTGACCTGACCTCCTCCACCGAGTAGGGTAGGTTGCGGGCTTTTATGAAGTGGTAGAGTCTGGTGACTCCAGGATGACACAGATCATTGTGGAGAGCCTTCAAGCGGTCCTCCTGCATGATGGCGCATGTTCCGCGCGAGAGGGCATCCGAGGGCTCATTGAGCTTCCCTGGACGATACATAATATCGTAATTATAGGTGGAGAGCTCAATTCTCCACCGCAAGATCTTATCGTTCTTGATCTTGCCCCTCTGCGTGTTACTAAACATAAACGCCACGGATCGTTGATCCGTGATCAGGGTGAACCGCTTACCTGCCAGGTAATGGCGCCAGTGTCTGACTGCCTCCACAATGGCCTGAGCCTCCTTTTCCACCGCTGAGTGCCGAATTTCGGGGCCTTGAAGGGTGCGGGAAAAAAACGCGACGGGCCTGCCTGCCTGGTTTAGTGTGGCGGCTAGGGCGAAATCAGATGCATCACTCTCCACCTGGAAGGGGATGGATTCATCCACCGCGTGCATCGTGGCTTTCGAAATGTCGCTTTTCAAAACCTTGAAGGCCAATTGGGCCTCCGGCGTAAGTGGGAAGGTCGTGGACTTAATGAGCGGACGAGCTTTGTCCGCATAGTTGGGGACCCACTGTGCATAGTACGAAAAGAACCCGAGGCATCTCCTGAGTGCTTTCGTGCTAGCGGGCAAGGGAAGTTCAGTGAGTGGTCGCATACGGTCTGGATCAGGGCCAATGACCCCGTTTTCCACCACGTATCCGAGGATGGCTAACTTACGCGTACAGAATACGCACTTCTCCCTGTTATAGGTCAGATTCAGGCGAGATGCAGTGCGCAGAAAGTGTTGGAGATTCGTGTCATGGTCCTGCTGGTCATGGCCGCAGATGGTGACGTTATCCAGGTACGGGAAGGTAGCCCGCAACCCGTTCTGGTCCACCATTCGGTCCATAGCACGCTGGAAGACCGAGACCCCATTGGTGACACCAAATGGAACCCTGAGGAATTGGTATAGACGACCATCCGCCTCAAAGGCCGTATATTGTTGGTCCTCTGGGCGGATGGGGAGTTGATGGTAGGCGGACTTAAGGTCTATGGTAGAAAACACTCGGTACTGCGCAATCTGATTGACCATATCAGAAATGCGCGGGAGAGGATACGCATCCAGCTGCGTGTATCTATTAATGGTCTGACTATAGTCGATGACCATCCGAGGTTTGTTCCCGCTTTTGACTACCACGACCTGCGCTCTCCACGGACTAGCACTGGCCTGTATGATCCCTTCCTTGAGGAGCCGCTGAACCTCAGATCTAATAAAGATCCGGTCCTCAGCGCTGTAATGCCTACTTTTAGTAGCGATGGGCTTGCAGCCAGGTACCAGATTTTTAAAAAGGGATGGTGTCGTGATCTTCAGGGTGGATAGATTGCACGCGGGGCGTTTTGGGCAATTTGGAGGCTGCGGCTGGTTCCCTACGGCCAGTGAAGGGAGTGGCCCACCGTACTGTAGGATCACACTCTTCATGTGGACCATAAAATTTAGTCCGAGGAGAATTGGCGCGCAAAGGTGAGGTAACACAAGGAGCCTGTATTGCTCGTAGACTGTGCCCTGTACCTCAAGAGTTACCATACATCGTCCTTGGATCGGTACAGACCGGGACTGTGATGCCATGGAAATGGTCTGCTTGGCAGGGAGAACCCGGAGTCCACACCTTTTAGCAGTTTCAGGGTGTATGAAACTTTCGGTGCTCCCACTGTCAAACAGACAATTTACAGTTCTGCCACTAACCTTTACCTCCATCATAGAATGTTCCAGTCTGAAATGCCTGGTCTGATCCAGAGAGATCGACGCCACCGTTGGCCCCTGGGCGTCACTGCATGCTGCCGATGTGGATGCTGAGGACCCCTGCTGGTCGCTCCTAGTCGTCGTGGACCATGATGGCCGCCCCCATGAATCGCACATGGGCGAGGGCGCCAAGCGCAGCGACTCCTGGTGGTCTTCCTCCTCCTCTGTTTGCCACGATGGCGCCGTCCTGAGGTCGCACGTGGTCGGACCTCGTGGGTACTGCAGCGCCGAAGGAGATGGTCTCCGTTCTGGAGGGTTACAAGCTGCACTGCCGTTTTTAGGTTTGGACCTGCAGACTTTGCTGTAGTGGCCTTTTTTACCGCACTGGCTGCAGATTGCCGTTCTTGCCGGACACTGCTGCCGTGGATGCTTAGCCCCACCGCAAAAATAGCATCGCTGGCCCCCTGGAGCTGCCGCCGTCGTCGAATCGATCTGGGAGCGCGGGTTCGCGGGGCGAGGAGGGAGCAGAGCTTGCTCCAACCACGTTGACTGCACGTGGTCCTCGGGGTACAGCGCCAAGCTCTTCGACGCCGCCTCCAACCTCACGGCCATCCCCATTGCCTGGGTCAAGTTGAGTTTCCCCTTTTCTAGTAATTTAAGTCTGATATACGAGGACCCTACCCCTGCTACGAACGCGTCTCGGGCGAGGTCGTGCATGTACTGCTCGGCGGAGACGTCCTTACAGTCACAAGCCCTGGCAAGCTGCAGGAGTTCATTGGCGTAGTCTTCTATGGTCTCGCCCGACTGCCGACGTCGTGTAGCGAGGAGATAACGAGCGTGAATCTCGTTGGGTGGCGTAATGTACCTATTCTTTAGGAGCTCGACGGCACCCTGGTAAGTGGAAGCTGCACGAATGGCTAGGTAAATCGTGTCGCTTACCCTTGCGTGGAGGACCTGGAGTCTATCACTGTCCGTAGTGATAGCTACCGAGGCTGCCAGGTAGTCCTCGAAGCACTTCCACCAATGTTCGAACGTGTTAGCTGCACCGACCGCACGTGGGTCCAGTGTCAGACGATCCGGTTTTAGGATCTGCTCCATATTCTCAGTTAATGTATTAAATTGATGCACCTCAATGAGCACCCGGAAACAAGGCTTTAGTACTGAAGGCTTTAATACATTAACAATGAAACTACTAACACAAATTCACCCGTTCAGACTGAAGGGGTCCTGCCGGAGCAGGGGGTCTTATACCCTGCCACCGGAGGCGGGACCCCACTGGAGTGTGCCATGATAACACTTAGGACAGGTAAACACCCTATCCCAACAACATAGTACAACCCCCATAACAACAACACCCTAGCCCAACAGTAACACAATAACAACCCCAGTGGTGAACCAACGATGGTTCACCACACCTCCCTCTCTGTCCTTTCTGAAACATCTGAAGCCCGGCACCTGAAGTATCCAGTCCTGTCCCTGTCCCCAAGTCTCCGTAATGGCCACCACATCACACTTCCAAGCATCGATCCACACTCTAAACTCATCCACTTTATTCACTACACTCCTGGCGTTAAAATAGACACATCTCAAACCTTTGGTCTGAGCTCTCCCCTTCTCCATCACCCATATATTCTCCCTCTTACTCTGTCTACAATCCTTCTCTATTTGCGGGCTACCCTCCTCGCTCTCAGTCACCTCATCTCGACTCCCTCCCCCCAATCTTTCTAGTTTAAAGTCTCCCCAGTAGCCTTAGCCAACCTTCCTGCCAGGATATTGGTCCCCCTGGGATTCAAGTGCCACCCGTCTTTTTTGTACAGGTCACACCTGCCCCTAAAGAGGTCCCAATGATCCAGGAACCTGAATCCCTGCCCCCTGCTCCAGTCCCTCAGCCATGCATTCATCCTCCACCTCACTCCATTCCTACTCTCACTTTCCCGTGGCACAGGCAGCAATCCTGAGATTACTACCTTTGCGTTCCTCCTTCTCAACTGTCTATCTAACTCCCCATATTCACTTTTCATGACCCCTTCCCTCTTCCTCCCTATGTCAGCGGTACCAATATGTACCACGACCTCTGGCTCCTCTCCCGCCCCCCTCAGGATTTCTGGGACGCGACCAGAGACATCCCGGATCCCGGCACCAGGGAGGCAGATCACCATCCGAGACTCCCATCTGCCTCTGCAAAAACGCCTGTCCGACCCCCTTACTGTTGAGTCCCCGATTAATACTGCCTTCCTCCTCCTTTCCGTCGCCCTCTGAGTTACAGGGCCGGACTGTGCTCCAGATTCATGGCCACTGCTGCTTCCCCCGGGTGGGCTGTCCCCCCCAGCAGTACTCAGACAGGAGTACTTATGACATTTCCATATGATAATCAGCTGTACGCCAATTTCTGGTGTGGAGCTGATTATGTCAGAAATCTTTGATTACGTCAGAAATCTTTGCCTGGGAGACACATGGAGGCTGTAACGCCCAGCATGAATCTCACAAAATGGCCACCGCTGATATCTCCCGACTCACTGCGCTACTCGAGTAGCGCAGCAGGCTGGGGAATCACCCTCACGGTGTTGGGTTCTGTTTTGTAACATTACTGTTTGTCTTCCTAATAGTTTGCTGCACCTGCCTGCTAACTTTTAGTTACTCATGAACAAGAACACTCAGGCCCATTTAGACATCTGCATTTCCTAACCTCTCAGTATTTAAAAACTATTCACATTTTATATTGAAACATTGAAGATAGGAGCGGTAGGAGGCCATTCGGCCCTTCAAACCTGCTTCGTCATTCATCATGATCATGGCTGAGCCTCCAACTCAATAGACTAATCCTGCTTTCTCCCCATAACCTTTGATCCCATTCGCCGCAAGTGCTATATCTAGCCGCCTCTTGAATACATTCAATGTTTTGGCATCAACTACTTCCTGTGGTAAGGAATTCCACAGGATCACCACTCTTTGGGTGAAGAGATGTATATAGAATCATAGAATCCTACAGTGCAGAAGGAGGCCATTCGGCCCATCGAGCCTGCACCAACCACAATCCCACCCAGGTCGTATCTCCATAACCCCATGTGTTTACCCTAGCTAGTCCCCCTGACACTAAGTGGCAATTTAGCATGGCCAATCCACCTAACCAGCACATCTTTGGACTGTGGGAGGAAACCAGAGCACCCAGAGGAAACCCATGCAGACACAAGGAGACTATGCAAACTCCACACAGACAGTCACCCAAGCTGGGAATTGAACCTGGGTCCCTGGCGCAGTGAGGCAACAGTGCTAACCACCGTGCCACCATGCTGCCTTAACCACTGTGCCACCCTATTTCCATCTGCCATGTTCTAGCCCATTCACTTCACCTGCCCATGTCCTCTTGAAGCCTCCTGATATTCTGCTCAAAACATATGTTCCCACCCAGTTTGGTGTCATTAACAAATTTAAAAATATGGGACTTGGTCCCCACATCCAAATTATTTCCATAGATTTTGAAGAGCTGTGGACCGAGCACTGATTCTTGTGGTACTCAACTGGTAACAGCCTGTCATCTTGAGAACGATCCATTCATTCCTATTCTTTGATCTCTGTCTGTTAACAGTCTTAATCCATATTAGTATATTCCCCCCAATTCCATGTGGCCTAATTTTATTTATTAATCTCCTGTGTGGGACCTTATCAAAAACCTCTTGAAAATCCAAATACACCAAATCCACTGGTCTTCCTTTATCAATGCTACAAATAATATCCTCAAAAAACTCCAATAAGTTTGTCAAACATGATTTCCCTTTCAGGAATCTATGTTGAATCTACCTGATTTTACCATTCTTTTCTACAAATCAAGTTATCACATCATTTATGTTAGATTTTAACACTTTCCCTACTACTTACATCAAACTAACAGGTCGGTAATTTTCCATTCTCCCTCTACCTCCCTTCTCAAAAAGTGGGGTTACATGTGTGCATCTTCCTTATTTGTTGAGGCTAGCTTAGTTACACATACTGACATATCTCATGGTTGGCGTGCACTGACGGTTACAGGGGAGTTAGAGATGTTTCCTTTATTGTGGAAAAACATTTTATGTTTTTTTGTTCACTCATTATTAAATGTTCATGTTAGTGCACTCACCACTCTGTGGGACATGGCTGAACTTGCAGGCTCAGCTGGCCCTTCGGTCTCTGCGTTGTGAGGGACATTGTCCAAGATCACTCTCAGTAGAGATGATTGAAATGTTGTAGGGGAACCCAAAGCTCTGGAAGGACTCTGCCAGCCAACACACTGAGATGGAACCACATTTGGATAGATATTACCCTTTCAGCCCTTTATTTCTTTACGATGATTGACTGTTCCCAGCATCTCCCCACCACACTCAGGACCTTCCTCTTTCCACTTCTCCATGCCTCCGACCCAACTCTGCTCATTTTATCTTGAAGGTGGTATGCAATTTAAAGGGGGCAATTTTCCCGTCCCGCCCGCTACAGGAATCGGTCGGGGGGTGGCGGGGTGGCGGGGGGGTCAGATCATGCAAAGATCTGTTGACCTCGAGTGGGATTCTCCGGTTTTGGAGTGAGTGTAGCCGGAAAATTCTGCCCAAAATGTTTTACGTGAATGTGGATTCGTGGCATGCAAATGTATTACAAATATAAACCTTCCACAGGCCGGTGTGAGGCTTGACATGCTGCTGACTTCATCTCTGCATCTCAGTAAGCGTTGGGAAATCAAGATTTTGACAAATTAACTCACTCAACTTGTGCAGGCTCCATTAGATTCCACTCCTCATGTCATCGACTTCACTTAGTCACTTCTATCAGAATTCCCACTTGGGGCTTGAAAGTGCAGTTATGACATGCTGCCACATGATGGCAGTGACGGCATGGTGGTATCATTCCTTTGCATTCACATTTGCATCAAATTTCTACGTGGGCTATTGTAACTTTATAACTGACTTAAACTCAGCGCAGAGGGATTCCAATCCCTTTTCTTGATATTAAACTGAAGTGAGCTAACTCAGGATCTGGCCCCTCTAGTCTGTATGGCTCAGGTAAACGGTGGGCTAGATTTTTGTTCCTGGGTGGGATGCACAGAGGTGAGACAACTCCTGTCTCCTGGAAACTTGTCTTTAAAAATTGTTGCCTAAACCTCCGATTTTCGGTCTATACAGATATTGTGCAGTTACATATTTAGCTGCCAAGACTCAGCGGGTGGATAAATAATGGGCACTGCCATGTTCATTCTCCCATCCACTTGCCACCTATCTACCAGGCTGCACCCACACAGGTTTCTCGCAGCTGCACACTGTCACAGTTTAACAGTGTGACTAACAGAGAGAGAACCAGCTGGGCTGTGGCTGTCAGTGATCGTGGAGAGCAGCATGCTTTACCGTGGAGCTGCAGCCACAACATACGTGGCACCAAGCATTGGCCATTTTCTATGCTAAATCTTACCAGTTGAAGATGTGGTGAAAATGGTTACTGTCAGCATGCAAAAGAGATCAAGAGCATTGTAATCTGATTGGCTCACGACTCTTTTTGACTCCATCTTTATTCATAGAATGTCACACAGTGGAGACGCAAGGGGGGGGGGGGGGGTGAGGGGGAGGGAGGAGTCCTGCTGCCCCTGACTTGCTGACCAAAACCTTCGCATTTGGGTGGAAGAGGTCCAGAAGAGGAGAGGAGTGCTCTGCCCTACTGACCTCTGCAAATGTCCCTAGAGAAACCAAGATGGTTTGGATTCAAATAGCGGCGGCGCAGAGCACAGCAGGAAACCATTAGTACTCATTAACTCAGTGTCAGGAAAGATTCAATGACCTGCTGCATTCAGCAAGGCTGAGTAGCTCATCCACACAGAGCTCCAAGGGAAGGGTCAGGTCTGCTAGTTGCAGCTAATGTGTGAGACAGACCTGTTACATCGCTCTGCTTTAACATTGAGGCTGCATGTGTAAACTGCTCACGTAGGTGTGCACAAAACATGTGTGAAAGCAAATACTTGGGCTTTCTAGGTAGAGATTAAGTAATAAAGACATGTCTGTGTCTCCAGAAAGATTTCAGCAATGTGGCTTTGCTTCAAGTGTGGGAGTTAGGGAGAGCAGCCATAAACACTGTCATGGAAGAAAGGGATAGGTTGAGTGAAGAAATGCAGCGCTGGTATGAGGCTCAATAGAAAATGCAGCAGAAGATCACAATGTAAGTGTAAATGTAAGGCCAGACAATTCTTTGCCTCCCAGGAGACAGGGTAAAAGACTTAAAAGAACAGGTGGAGGAACTCTTGGAAAGGGAGAAGGGAGAGCTTCATGTTTTTAGGTGTCCAGATCACCAACAACCTCTCCTGGTCCCCCCATGCCGACACTATCGTTAAGAAAGTCCACCAATGCCTCTACTTTCTCAGAAGACTAAGGAAATTTGGCATGTCAGCTATGACGCTTACCAACTTTTACAGATGCACCATAGAAAGCATTCTTTCTGGTTGTATCACAGCTTGGTATGGCTCCTGCTCTGCCCAAGACTGCAAGAAACTACAAAAGGTCATGAATGTAGCCCAATCCATCACGCAAACCAGCCTCCCATCCAATGACTCGGTCTACACTTCGCCTCGGCAAAGCAGCTAGCATAATTAAGGACCCATGCATCACAGACATTCTCTCTTCCACCTTCTTCCTTCGGGAAAAAGATACAAAAGTTTGAGGTCACGTACCGACTGACTCAAGAACAGCTTCTCCCCTGCTGCCATCAGACTTTTGAATGAACCTACCTTGCATTAAGTTGATCTTTCTCTACACCCTAGCAATGACTGTAACACTACATTCTGCACTCTCTCGTTTCCTTCTCTATGAATGGTATGCTTTGTCTGTATAGTACGCAAGAAACAATTCTTTTCACTGTATGTTAATATATGTGACAATGATAAATCAAATCAAATCAAAAAGATCAGCCTGAAAGTTGGGTTTATGACAGAAGGAATAATGATACAGGGGAGAATAAAATCCAGGTCCTGCAAAGAGACTTGGAGCAGTTAAGAGACAGATTAATCAGCAGGACTATTTTAGGAGTAATACCATTTTTAAGGTGTTAGCCAGTACAATAACATTCATCAACTGCATAGTTATAGAGAAAGTAACACCAGGGATTGGAGTTTCTGCTTTGGGTATGATCCGTAATTCAGGTCCAAATTACACCCAAAATTGAACTAGTTTAGAAATGTTTTTTGCACCTTGGGTTTCTACTTAACTCATTTACCTATTACTGAACATAAAATCTGCCATGAACAAGTGCAATCAAACAGTACTTTAAAACCTAACCTTAAAGGAACCTTAGCTTCTAAAAATAATTCCTTGATATATTTAGGGGTAGTAACACCCGGCAGTTTGATTAATACAACTGAGATTGAGTTTATCACAAAAATAAATATTTTCAATCACTGTTTCAACCCTCACCTGTGATTAACATGATTTTAAATGACTGAGAATAACTTTTTAAAGAATATACAGAGCCATCTCCTGGTTATATTTGGGTATTGTCGTCAGTTTCTTAATAAATTCTTTAAAAATTCAACAACTTTTAAAAGGAGCTGACTAGCATTCCTGTTCCCAAAGGAACCAGTTTAACATTTAAAATCTCTTCAAAGGACTGTGTCAGAAAAACTGAAGTAGTTTTAAAGGATTTGTATCTGTACTGTTAAATATTAGAAATAAAGTATAGATTTGAGTGGGTTTGATTTAGTGTTTCTGTGTGAGAAGGGTAAAATTCCAGTTAGATTCATGCTAGACAATGCTATTAGTATGTGTGGGGGTTGGGTCAGCCCATACACTGCTTCTATTGTGCTTAGAGAGGGTTATGGCATGAAATGTAAACAATCTTGCAGAAGCATGAAGCTATTGCTTAGCAACCAGGGGCACCTTTAGGGTAGGAATGCTTTTTGAGTGTAGTTTTAACTGAATTCATTAGCAGTTGGTTTTAGAAGGCTAGAGAGGGAACAGCTTTACTAGAGGAAAAACCATACAATGGAGTAAAGGTTAAGAAAACAAGCACAGGAAACTTAAAGAACAACTAGTTAAGGAAACTAGAGAAATGAAGAGAAGTTTCCAGGAATATTGAAGCAAAAAGGATCAAAGAGGAACTGCCTCTGGGAGCAGGATAATGTTTATGGAAGGCAACGTCAGCCCCCTCCCCCTCAGACCACCACTCAGGCCCCCCTCAGTCCCCTCCCCCTTCTGATCCCCCACTCCTCCCCCTTTCCCCTCAGAGTCCCAATCATGCTCCTCTTTCTTCAAAGGAAGTAAGTAGTTTCACTTCCTCTTTTGCAGACTACTTGTTCCATTTGAAAATCCACAGCTATACATTGTGATCATTAACAATGGGGAGACTTGAGATGCATTAAGCATGATGGGAAAGGTAAATAAACACAGCTGACTGGAGATTGAGTAGCAATCCATTAAGCTGTGGATGAAAGCCCATTTCAAACTACTCTACTATGAACTTGAAAGGGACCAAAGGTTTTAAATGCAATAGAGAGGGTTTCAAAAGTGTCAGCTTTCAAGGAAGGCTTAGAGACTTTAAATAAAAGCTGTGAGAATACATTGGGGCTGAGTAACAGCTGTGGAGGGGACCCCCAGTAAAATTGACATCTCCTTTAAAGGGGTCTGCTCATACTTACAGCTTCTGATCAAGGGAAATTAAAATCCCTGCTGCAGAATGGAGTATTGCAGTGATTTAAAAGCCTGCCAGCTGTCCAGTGGGCATGGAGATTAAAGTGGCTAGGCCACTTCAAAGTTCTCACAGATGACAGGCATGTATGAAGATGTTAATCACAGACCTGCCTGAAATCACCATGATGTGGAGATGCCGGCGTTGGACTGGGGTAAACACAGTAAGAAGGTTTAACAACACCAGATTAAAGTTCAACAGGTTTATTTGGTAGCAAAAGCCACACAAGCTTTCGGAGCCCCAAGCCCCTTCTTCAGGTGACCTGACCTCACCTGAAGAAGGGGCTTGGGGCTCCGAAAGCTTGTGTGGCTTTTGCTACCAAATAAACCTGTTGGACTTTAACCTGGTGTTGTTAAACTTCTTACTGAAATCACGATGCCAGGGATGATCTTCAGGTCTGCCAGGGTTCGAAGGGGCAGTCCAGCCATGAGGGCCCTATCCCAGGGGAGAGTGGTGTGGTCAGCCTTTGTCTCTCAGCCCGAGCCCACATAATCTCTGGACTCTTAGCGGACACTTCCCCTGCAGCCTGGCAGTGGCAGAGGGCAAATGGCCACTGGACTTACACCCTTGAGTCCCCCTCAGGGCTCAAAGTGCCAGGCCAGGGTGTCAATGCCAGGATGCCAGAGGCAGTGCACTGTTGGCACTACCAAGGCATGTGGCCTGAAGCAGGGCCTGAAGGGGAAGGGTCCTGAGCGGGGGTCTCAGAGGAGTGAGGGCCTTGAGGGGGGGTTATCAAGGGGGAAGGGGAACTGAGGGTGGTTCAGGTCGGGTCACCTGCATACGTGATGTGTTGGGGGGGGGGGGGGGGGGGGAAACCCATTATTTGAGTGGTGGGATGGGATGAGGAAGAATGCCGCTCTTTGCAGAGGGGTTGGTGATTCTCCACTGGGCCCTTGGTGTCCAGTGCGCCAGGTCCACATTAGCGGTAACCAACACCAAAGCCCACCAAGTTTCCCACTGGAGAGGTGGGTGAATGGCAGGGGGCCTGTGAATTAGCTGGTTTGCACATTAATAGGGTTGCCACCCGCTCTGGGTAAAAACCTGATCGGGGGCAACCCGAGTGAATCCCAACAACCCTTACTCCCGGCAGGAATCCCATCTTGTGGCTGCACCGCCCAATTCAGTGGGCAATCAGGATTCCCACCATCGGCAAATGGGAGCCCCCGATGCCGAATGCCAAACTATTTATTTATTTACTCTCTATAATCTGGGGACAAAATACAAAACTACAAACCCATTAGTTAGGCACAGCACTAAAGTCTTGTGACCTCAACTGGAAAGTAAGTGTGGACTGAATGGTGTAAATGGGTTACCCAGTGGAGAGATTCCAGTCTTTGGTTGGTATGGTGAGATCTGGTGAAATAGGACAGAACCTGCCTATGAGTACTGGATCCTTGTGCAACAAAATATTTGCTGAAAAGAAGTAAAGTGGTTAATGATTCTCTTAGTAGGGACAGGTATACAGGTACCAGGATGCAGGATAGTGAGTGGTACACTAGAGCAGTCCCAGAATTTTAATAAGCCTATACTGCACACAGCGGGACTGATGTTTCTGAGAATTTTTGTTGTAGTTTGAGTGGATGCCTGAAAATCTGAAGAGTTCTCCAGGTACAAAAAATGTGCCTTTCAAAACAGATCTCCATTTTCTCCATTCTGCCTCTCACAACGTGGTGCCATTAGCCACGCAGCTTTCTTTCAATTTGTTTTAATCATTAGTCGAGCAAATATCCAAACTCAAACTGTGAGCACACTTGCTCATTCCCTTTACTGATCTGTTTTGAGCTCAGCAAAAGGTGACAACACTAATTGGGAACATTATTCATTCTGGCCTAGCTCTTGGGGAATGAAATGAAAAGTGAATTTGGAGGACAGTAGTCAGCCATCAGAAAATATCAGATAATGCCCTGAGACAGATGTTTGGGGAGAAGAATGATTCAGTATGTTCAGACATCGGCTAATGATTTTATCTTAAATTCTATTGGTGCAGTGTTATTGATACTGGCACAGTCAACAGCTGACACTGTTTAACAGTGTCCCTGAAATACCCCTTGTGTACAATGGGTGGCAGCAAAGAATCACTATTGCTCTGTTGCACTCACCCATTGTTGCAGCGTTATTCTGTTCTTCACGGGGATCATAGAAAGCTCTCGAATTGGGCTTCGTCTTTGTTTCAGTAATTAAAGTTATACTTTTACATTAAAATGAAAAATGGAAGAGAAAATGTTGCACAGTGGCACAGGAGGTGGCACAGCCGCACAGTGGTTAGCAGTGCTGCCTCACAGCAGCAGGAACCCCGGGTTCAATTCTGGCCTTGGAGTACTGTCTGTGTGGAGTTTGCACGTTCTCCCCGTGTCTGAGTGGGTTTCCTCCGGGTGCTCCAGTTTTCTCCCACAGTGCAAAAATGCGCGGGTTAGTTTGATTGGCCATGCTAAATTGACCCTAGTGTCAGGGGATTAGCTGGGTAAATAGGTGGGGTTGCGGGAATAGGGCCTGGGTGGGATTGTGGTCGGTGCAGACTCGATGGGCTGAATAGCCTCCTTCTGCACTGTAGAGATTTTATTCTTTATTCTCAATGCTGAAGGACCTGTATTGCATTGCACTTCTGAGAAATGCTGTAAAACATCTCTTGTACTCTTTGTTGGTGGCATGGTGGCACAGTGGTTAGCACTGCTGCCTCATGGTGCCAAGCACTTGGGTTCAATTCCAGCCTTGGGTGACTGTCTGTACGGAGTCTGCACTTCCTCCCCGTGTCTGCGTGGGTTTCCTCCAGGTGCTCCAGTTTCCGCCCACACCCCAAAGATGTGGAGGTTAAGTGGATTGGCCATGCTAAATTGACCCTCAGTGTCCAAAGATGTATAGGTTACATGGATGGTAAATGTGTGGGATTATGGGGATAAGGCGGGGGAGAGGGTAAGGTACTCTGTCAGAGAGTCAGTGCACATTCAACAGGCCGAATGGCCTCCTTCTGCATTGTAGAGATTCTATGAAAAATGATAGAGTGAAGTATTACGAAGTGCAGAGCTGAATGTAGGAAATATTTTCTGCCCAGGAAAATCCCACAGGTAGCAATGAGATGGGCAGCCACTTAATCGGTTCATTTGATGATATTGATGAAGACAGGAAGAATTAAGTAGAACATTGGAAAAAATTCCCTGCTCTTTAAATAGCGCCATCAGTTTTTAGATGCTCATTTGAGCAGACGGATATAACCCAGGTACAAAGGTTGTTAAGATGTTAAATTGAATCGACGAACCTTGAATACTATTTGAATTTAAACCATGACTGCAGGGCAAAGTGGGTGAAGGCATGTTCTGAACTGGTGTCAGGGAGAACCTCTCAACATAAGAAGTAATCAATACTTTGAATAATCTTCCAATGTGAGTGGTGAAGTGAATTATTTTTGAGTATTCGAAGCAATTTAATTTTGTGATCATAAACATTTAAGGAAGAACGAACCAGGGAAAACGGAATGGTCTTGCTGATCTGTATTTGTTTTGTCCAGGGGATGAGTACTTTTCCGCCTGCTTTATTATATCTCTAACTTCTTCTAGTTTTGATGAAAAATTATTGACTTGAAACACTAGCCAAAATCTTCCACCCTCATTCGAGGCTGGGAATTCCCGGTGCCGCTGAAATTTAGTTGGGACAAATTTTCCATTCTCATTCGCAATGGATCCCCCATCACGGACAAGGCCAGAGAATTCCGCCCATTAGATCCGTTTTTCTCTCCTCAGATGCTACCTGACCTGCTGAGTGCTTCCAACATTTTCTGTTTTCATTTCAAATATCCCGTATCTGCAGTATTTTGTTTTGGTATTAGGGAATTTAATACTTCTAGTTTATGACAATTTCTGTAAAGATACGGAGGGTCTGAAGTGAGTGGATGGCCGCAGTAATAACAAATTTCTTTCACTCTGTTAGACGATGTATGTGGGAGTTGGGCTAAGATTGAATCCATGTGGACGAAGTTCAGAAAAAGACAGGGAATTGTCCAATTCTTGGTGTGCAGTACAAGCCATAAAACAGCAGAGATGAGACAAAGAGGATGAAATCTGCGGGAAGTTACAAGCAATATGTAATACAATATAGAAACATAGCAAATAGGAGCAAGAATAGGCCATTTGGTACTTCGAACCATTCATTATGATCATGGCTGCCCATCCAATGCAGTAACCGCTTTCCCCCCATAATCTTTGATCCTTTTCGCCCCAAGAGCTATGTCTAACTCCTTCTTGACAACATACAATGTTTTGGCCTCAACTGCTTTCTGTGGTCGTGAATTCCACAGGCTTACAACTCTCTGGGTGAAGAAATCTCTCCTCATCTCAGTCCTAAATGGTTTACCCTATATCCACAGACTGTAAACTCTCATTCTGGATTCCCCCGCCATCAGGAACATCCTTCCTGCATCTACCCTGTTTAGTCAAGATAGAATTTTATAGGTTTCTTTGAGATCTCCCTCATTCTTCTGAACTTCATTGAATATAATCCTAACTGACTCAATCTCTTCTCATATTTCAGTCCTGCCTTCCCAAGACTCAGTTTAATAAATGTTCACTGCACTCCCTCCATAGGAAGAGCATCCTTCCTCAGTTAAAGAGACCAAAACTACACATGATATTCCAGGTGTAGTCTCACCAATGCCCTGCATAACTGAGTTAAGTCATCCCTCCTCCTGCACTTGAATCCTCTCACGATGAAGGCCAACATACATTTATTTGTGTTCTTTGCCACCTGCTGCATGTTTACTTTCAGTGATTGGTGTACGAGGACACCCATGTCCTGTTGCACGTTCCCGTCTCTCAATCTAAAGCCATTCAGATAACAATCTACCTTCCTGTTTTCGCTACCAAAATGGAAAATCTCACATTTATTCACATTATACTGCATCTGCCATGCATTTGCCCACTCACTCAGCTTGTCCAAATCACACTGAATCATCTTTTCATCCTCCTCACAGCTCACCCTCCCATCCAGCTTTGTGCCACCTGCAAATTTGGAGATATTGTATTTAGTTCCCTCATCTAAATTATTAATATACATTAATATACATTGTGACTAGCTGGGGTCCTAGCACTGATCCCGATGGTACTGCACTAGTCATTACTATCAGTTGGAAAAAGACCCATCTTTGTTTCCGCCAACCAGTTTTCTCCCCATCAATACATTATCCCCAATGCCATGGGCTTTAATTTTACACATTAATCTCTGATATGGGACTTTGTTTTAAGTTTATTTATTAGTGTTACAAGTAGTCTTATATTAACACTGTAATGGCACCAGAATGTGGCGACTAGGGGATTTTCACAGTAACTTCATTGCAGTGTTAATGTAAACCTACTTGTGACACTAATAAATAAACCTAAATTTAATGAAGTTACTGTGAAAATCCCCTAGTCGCCCCATTCTGGCACCTGTTCGGGTGCACTGAGGGAGAATTTAGCACAGCCAATGCACCTAACCAGCATGTCTTTTAGACTGTGGGAGGAAACCGAAGCACCTGGAGGAAACCCATGCAGACACGGGGAGAACATGCAGACTCCGCACAGACAGTGTCCCAAGCCGGGCTCCCTGGCGCTGTTAGGCAGTAGTGCCAACCACTGTGTCACCATACCGCCCTTGTCGAAAGCCTTCTGAAGGTGAAAATAAATCACAACTACGGCCTCCCCCTCATGAACTCTAGTTACTAGTTACACCCTCAATGAATTCCAGTAGAATTGTCAAGTGTGATTCCCCCTTCATAAATCCATGCCAACTCTGTCCAATCCTGCCACTCTTTTCCACGTGGCCTGCTTATAAAATGCTACAGTCCATTTTATAATGGACTCTAGCATTTCCCCCACTACTGACGTCAGGCTGACTGGTCTATAATTCCCTCTATATATAATTATCTCTATCTCCCTTTTGAAATAGAGGGGGTTACATTAGCTACCCACCAATTTGTAGGAATATGATAATATTTTTAATATTACAAGATAGATTGTCTGAAAGGTAATGGAAATATTCAAGGTGGGTATAAATACTTCTTGGACAGCATTCAAAGCCACTTCCTGGTAGCACTGATACTGAACTCACCATTGACCCAGTTAGGGCACTTGCATATGAGGATAGTACTGTGACTCCGACAGAGTGCAGGGTCGGGACACAGAAATCATTGGATGTCGTGATGCTGGAATGAAAATCCAGGCTAATGATGAGTCCCCCAGTGACAGCGGTGAATATGCTGGGTCAAATATGACCAGTTTGACTTTGATCTCCCCAGCAATTGAACAGCCTACAACTCTATCTGTGCTCTGATAGGGTAAAATACCAATGGGTAAAAATCCCATCTGAAACTTTAGCCAACTTAGTCAGCAGTGTCTTTAGGAGAAGAATGGAGAAATTCACAATAAAGAAGGAGCTTCAGCGCTGTGTGGATGCCCTGCTGCATGAACGTTAGGTCTGACTGAATAAGCTTGATAATGCAATTGCTATTTGGGTCAGAGGGGAGTAGAGTGTTGTTGGAGATTTGATTTGAATTAATTTATTATTGTCACATGTATTGGTATAGTGAAAAGTATTGTTTCTTGCGCGCTACACAGACAAAGCATACCGTTCATAGAGAAGGAAACGAGAGAGTGCAGAATGTAGTGTTACGGTCATATCTAGGGTGTAGAGAAAGATCAGCTTAATATGGGATAGGTGGGTTAGAAAATAGTTTTAAAAGCATAGAACGAGAATAAAAGATAGAATTAGAGGGTATACTGGGCACAGCTTGCCAGAAGTTACCATGCCCTGGTGCCATCTTGGATGATCTCGATGCTATCTTGAATATTGCTGAAAAGAGAAACATGTTGCTGAAGCTGTTCATCTTGCACTCAGGACAAATGCAAGAATGCCAAACTTCAAACAGTTACAACTATTTATACTACAGGAGGAAAGAGTGCTGTTTGGTTGGCAAGTCCACTCTGACTGTCTGAGACATTGTGATGGAGAAAGCATTGGGGAACCATAGGCTCTCCAAGTTCTTGGGTAATATTTAAAAATTTGTTTGATGAGATGTGGGCATTGCTGGGTAGGCCAGCTTTTGTTGCCCATCCTTTGTTGACCTTCTTGAACTGCTGTGGTCCCTGAAGTGTAGGTACACCCACCCCCCTACTGTCAGGGAGGGAATACCAGGATTTTGACCCAGTGACGATGAAGGAATGGCAATATATTTCCAAGTCAGGATGGTATGTGACTTGGAGGGGAACCTCCAGGCGGTGGTGTTCCCATGTATCTGCTGCTCTTGTCCTTCTAGATGGTCATGGTTTGGAAGGTGCAGCCTAAGGAATCTTGATGAGTTCCTGCAGTACGTCTTGTAGATAGCACACACTGTTGCCACTGTTCGTCAGTGATGGAGGGACTGAATGTTTGTGGACGGGGTAGCAAATCAAATGCGCTGCTTTGGCCTGGATAGTTGAGCTTCTTGAGTGTTATTGGAGCTGCATTCATCCAATCATGTAGTGAGTATTCCATTACACTGCTGACCTGCGCCTTTTAGATGGTGGACAGGCTTTGGGGGGTCAGGAAGTGAATTACTCACTGCATGATTCCTAGCCTTTGACCTGCTCTAGTAGCCACAGTATTTATATGGCTAGTCCAGTTCAGTTCTGATCAATGGTAACCCCCAGGATGTTGACAGTGAGGGAGTTCAGCAATGTTTATTCCACTGAATGTCAAGGGATGATGGTTTGATTCTCTCTTGTTGGAGATGGTCATTGCCTGGCACTCGTATGGCGCAAATGTTATTTGTTCAAAAAAGACCCAAGGCAAGGGGTGGCACAGTGGCAAAGTGGTTAGCACTGCTGCCTCACAGCGCCAGGGACCCAGGCTCGGTTCCAGCCTTGGGTGACTATCTGTGTGAAGTTTTCATATTCTCCCCTTGTCTGCGTGGTTTCCTCTGGGTGCTCCGGTTTCCTTCCACACTCCAAAATGTTCAGGTTAGGTGGATTGATCATGCTAAATTGCCTCTTAGCATCCTAAGATGTGTAGGTTAGGGAGAGGTAAATGTGTGGGGTTACGGAATAGGTAAGATGCTCTTTCGGAGAGTTGGTGCAGAGTTGATAGGCTGAATGGCCTCCTTCTCCACTGTAGGGATTCTATGGAAACTTGAACATATTCCTTTTGCTTGCAGATAACGGGTCCCTATGAATGTATGTTGCTTCCAACAAGCATAAATGAGCCAAGTTACAAGCTCAACTGATTATCTTAAATTGGTTGATGGTGCAGTTATTAGCGTATTCAGGATTGTTCAGTAAGTGCTGCCCAGTTGCAGAATTTCATGTAGCAGTAGTCGTTTTGCTTTGGGTTTTTGCAAGCACAAGCTAGTTGAGTATGCTTTATAATCTGCCTATTATCAATGGCTAAAGGAACTTGCTATTTGATTTGATTAGTCAACCATTGGAACATATGACCTACATAACTGGCATTACACTGGCACTGCAATTCATACACTGCACTATATACACTACATTACTACATTACATTGCTTTTTAGACTGACAGTTGCATCCTGTTAGTGGAAAATACCATTGCATAATAGCAGTGTGAAATGGTTTGCTTAATCTGTTGTTGAAGTTTTTGAGATACTTTGACTTTTCAGGGTAATTTGAGGTACACTGGTGCTTTTTGGGTCAAAAGATTTCCAGCAATATTCAAGCAATGCTATTCTCTAGACATAAAATTCAACCGCGATCCTATCTCATTTCAGAGAGATGTTCAAAATTGTGTGTGCCCACTTGAAGAAGACTTGAGCGTTTTATTAGTGTGTCCTGAACCAACATTCCTTCGCCAACTCCATCAAACCAAATTAAACAGCCCTCTATTCTTTTGGAGGTCTGTGGGATACTGTTGCCACAGAAAATCTACATTATGTATTCATTTGTCTAACAACCACTGCGCTCCATGAGTAAGGCACTGTGCAGGGTGCTTTGAGATTTGTGTTTGGGTGATGTAATTGGTTGCCATATGAATATAAGTATTGATTTCAAAGATGCAGCACAGTTCTGAGTTCTGTGCCAATGTATGACTTGTGATCGGCCAGTACGCCATGGAATACCCTGACATATCCCGCTGTGCAGTGTTCTATAAGATTTCATAAATTCCAATTTTCTGCTGATGCAGACCATCTTCCTCCTCCCCCAAACCGTAAGAAAAAGATTATTTCTTGGCTAAGTGCAGTTGTCTTCAGCAAGCCCTGTAATTTAATTGAGTTGACAGGGAGGGCCGTTCTGCTCGGAATAAATTATTCATAGTGCACTTGTAGAATATGGAAACTGAACTAAAATGTGAGAATATGAAATCTCAGTGGAATTCTTATCAAACATTGATAACTTAAATAAAAGCTCCTGAAACAGGGACCAATTAACTTTCTGTAGTGCTGTCCACATGCAGAGAATGTGATGGAAGAGGGATCCAATCCTGAGATAACTTTGAGATAAGCAGCAAGTCCGAGCTTTCATCACCTAAGATAATGTTTGTAGTTATCCCAAACAAAGCCAAAGCATTGATCTGAAAGCTTTGAAATACCACACAACAGATCTACAAATCAAGGAGTTATTGTCTATATGAAGATGCTACACCTAACTTGAATGTATTGAATGCAAAAGTGTAGACAGAACTTTCCTTGGGAATAGCTATTACCACCGGTGTCAGTAAATGCCAAGTAAAGTTTAATATTATTACTTAAAGAACAATAGGGGTGGTTAGGAGAATATTTGTTTGCTCTAACAGGATTAGTGAAAATAGAATCCATAATGGCTTTTAATATGGAAGCCTTTAAAAAGGAAGTGGTTCAATACTTGATACAGTTTCATTTAGAGAGCTAGTATAGCCATGATGGGCCAAATGTTTCCTTCCATGCTCGAAGATTCTATTGTCCTAAAGATCTGATAGCCCTGCTCCATCAACAGCAGAATGGGTTGTTAATCTGTGATTGACTGCAGTCACAGAACTTGTTCCAAGTTATGTTTTTGGGGCCATTTATATAGTTGGAGTTTGCATCCCACAGCCTCTCATTAAATAGCCTAAGATCCTTCCAGGATTAAGGTCAAAAGGCCAGTAACATTTTTCCAAAGCTCCTACAGGAGCAATTAATTTTGAAATTAAAGTAATTGAAGTTGATCCCTTGCCAGCCAGATTACCTTTGGTTGCTATCGTTTTGGGGCTTCAGTAGATCTCACATCGGCTCCTGTGTATCTGGGGATGCTTTAGTGCTACCCCTGACAATTCCACAGGGGCTTAACAAGGGCATACACAGGGTAGCACTAGAGCATCCCCATATACACAGTCTCGAGATGGTGGTTGACACATCTCAGGCTGAAAATACAATGCTCAGAGCCCGATTTTACCATCGCGTTGCGCTCGTTTTCGGGGGCAAAAACTTGGTAAAGTCAGGCGTGAGGTGAGTAGTACGATTTGCGCTCTGTGCCAGTTCCTCCTTTACCAAGGCCTGAAAATAGCCGTGATCGGGACTGTGCTCAAAGCGAGCGCGACGGCAATTTAAATGTATTTGCATGCATTTAAATTCACTTAATCGGCTGCACGCCCAACCTTACTGGCACTTCCCCCTTTACCACCGCATTTGCTCATCCAGAATCACCGCAAAACAGACATGCTCCACAAAAGTTCGATTCGGGTGCTCCAGTTAGTGAGGAAGTAGACGTCTAGCATCCGACGGTTCTCTGCTTGACACTCTGCCTGAGATCAGTGGGGGGGAAGGGGGGGCGGTCTGCTTGACACTCTGCCTGAGGTCAGTGGGGGGGAAGGGGGTGTCCACTGCCACTTTGCCTGAGGTCAGTGAGGGAGAAGGGGGGAGGGGGCCGTGATCGTTCTGGGTGGTGGAGGTTGTGAGGGGATAAGTGGGTCAGTAATGTTGTGGGGGTGGGGCAGTGTCTGTGGGGGCCAGGGGGAGGCATTATCCGGCCCGGAAGGGATGTGGCAGGGGAACAGCACTCAATCATTTTTTTTTCTGCGCATGCGGAGTTGGAGGTGCTGATCGGAGCTGCAGGGTTTCGGGTGCGTTAAGCCCCGCCCACAGCTTGTGCAGCGCAATTCGGACTCGCTGATATTTTTTCAGGCAGAGTGCGTATGGGGGCGCCTGAGAACGGGTCTAAAAGTCGGATCTGAAGCATTCCCAGTTTCAAGTGTGCGCAGCACTTGGAATCAAAATGGTAAAGTAGGGCCCTCAAAGTCACAGATTTAACAAGAGCCACATCATTTAATCTGCCATGCTGGCTAGCTTCTGACCTTTCACCCCCTGATCAGATGATCCCATCTGTAGTACAGTCTACCAGACAAAATCTTATCCGAATACCATATAATATCTAATACTCAAGTCCACACACAAAATCACTATCACCATGATATCCCTCCCTTATTAGATCAAAACATCTCCATGCTATTTCTGCTTGATGTATGTATTCTGCTTGATTTGATCTTTGTCTGACTTTATTTCAACCTCTGTAGTTGCCATTGCTCTGCATGTAGCATGAACTACCAGGAACCGCACAATTCAGCTTTCTTCTGTAATGAGGGTTTGTGTGTTTGATTTTCCCTCAATAGTTGCAACAGGGTCAGTGATGTTCATCTTTCCCACAGTGTGAATCGCCTTGTACTTGGATTGTTGGAGTCTCAACTTTCAATTCTGGCACATGGGCCGGATTATCTGGCCGTTCACACCTTGCCGCTACTGCCAGCGAGAATGGAATATTTGGCACTCAGCCAAAATTCTGTTCACTTGGATCGGAGACTCCCAGCTGTGGGCGAGTTCGGAGAATCCGGTTCGTGGTCTGGATCTGGGAGAATCAATCATTTCTCATGGCTTGTGATTGATCACTAATTCAAAATTTCTGCCAAACAAATATGCATGGAATCTTTCACTTGCCCACACCAATGTGAGGGACTCTTTCTCCATCAGAGAATATCTCCTCTCCACATCTGTCAGAGATTTGCTCACATTAGCGATGATTTTCAGATCTTCAGTATGTATCTGAACAAGCACTGCTCCCAATCTTACTGAATTAGCATCTGCTATGACTTCCATTGATGCATTTGGATCTAGTACCCCAAAGTTCAAGTACTTGTCTTTCAAAGTTTTGAAGGCAGCTTTCTGTTCTTGATCAAATCTTAACCATTCATTTTTCTGGTCATCTTCCTTAATGGATCAGCCAGGGTAGAGACTTTTAGGATATACCTTACACAATAGTTCACAAGTTCACTTTGCTAGGATTTTGTGGTTCATGTGCCTCTGCTCTTGCTTCAACCTTGCCTTTGGCTGGATTGATCCTGTTGCTTGTGAGTTTATGCCCCATGAACATTAGCTCTGTCACACCCAGCAGGATCTTATCTGCATTTGCTGTGACTCCTGCTGACTGCAGTATTAATCTCAGCCTCTCATTATGTCTCTCGCTGTTGGCTCTATGAATAATGATGTCATCTGAGATGTTGGGTGTTCCTAGGATCTCTTGTATCGCCTTATGGATTTTGTGTTGATAAAACTCTGGAACCTCATTGATGCCAAATAGCAATCTCTTGTATTTGTCATGTCCACAATAAGTATCAAAAGTTGTCACATTCCTTGAATCAAGATGAAGCTCCAGCTGGTGGTATCCTCACTTAAGTAGTTTGGAAAATACCTTGCTTGTTGACACCTCTTGAAAGACTTCATCCTCAGTGTGAATTGGGTGATGTGTTCTCACTATTGCTTTATTCACCTGTTGCATATCAGAGTCTAATGTCACCATTTGGTTTAGGCATGACAACAGGGCGTAGCCAGAATGTTGGTCCTTCAACTGACTCAATTATGTCTTAGTCGGTCAGTTCCTTTGCCTCAGATTTCCTTCTCAGACTAAATGGTGTTCTGTGTACAGGCTGAACTAAATGCTTGACATTCTCAAAGGTAATCTCAGTGGGCAATTGTGTAACTTCCCAATTCCTTGAAACTCTAATTCAAACTCCTCTCTGAGCTTTGCACAGGAATTCACAGAATTCATTTTCAATCTGATGTGTAGCACACCCAAGGACTGGGCATTTGCTGTACTCAGAAGAGGCTCACCATTCTCCTCAATCACTACAAATCCTGCCTCGACATTCCAGCTCTCACATCCGCAATCAAGCCTCAACGGTTTAAAATAGAGTTTTAGATGTTAAGGCTTGACACATTTTTGAGATCTGCACTTGATTCTCTTTGTCTTCAGTTCCTCCCGCAGTGTTCTATAAATGACATTACTGTCACTGCCTGAAACTACAGTATTGCTCACTTCAACACCATCAACAATCACTGAAACTTTCTCGTGGTTGCTTCCATTGACACAGAACATGTATTCATGATTGGGATTCATGTTTTCCCTCTCTACATCTTCTTCGATTTGTCTCACACTGTGCTACTTTCATCTCTCTTCATATGGTTGAGCCTCACTGTCTGTTCAGCTTTGCTTTTAAACTTCTTGGCAAAATGTTCTTTGCTCTCATATTTTCTGTGTACTTTTCCCTTCTTTGCCTACTTTTCCCTTGGCAGGGCAGCAGGCATCTTTTCCATAGTGCCCCAATTTACCACATCTGAATTACTCTCAGATGTTTGCTGTTTACATTTTCACTTACTGGGATTCCATCGTGCAACCCTGTTATCTCAATTTTTGTTGTGCTGCTGGCAGAAGTGGGTCCAGGTTTCATGCTGCAAAATTGTCCGTCCACTGCTTCCAATGCAATAACTGTCTTCAAATGTTAAGTCACCTCTTATTTCCAACAGTTTATGCTCCAATTTATCAACTTGCCATGTTGGAGCATTACATCCATCCAGGGTGGGGATGGGGGTGGAGGGGAAATAGAGACAGTGGCATAGCGGCAATGTCCCTGGACTAGTAATTCTGATTCCCAAGCTAATGCTCTGGGGACATGGGTTCAAATTGAGTTGAATTGAACTTAAGTTTAATTAATAAAATCTGAAATTGAAAGCTAATCTCAAAAAGGAAATGGCATGAAACTATCATTGATTGTCATAAAAGCCTATCTGGTTCACTAATGCCCTTGAGAGAAAGAAATCTGCTGTCTTTAGCCGGCCTGGCCTATATATGACTCCAGATCTGCAGCAATGTGGTTGGCTCTTAATTGCCCTCAGAAATGACCTAGCAAGCCACTCAGTCCAAGGGCAGTTAGGGATGGGTAACAAATGCTGGCCTTGCCAACAACACCCACCCCATAAAAGAACTTTTAAAAATCTGCCTCAGATAGGTCACAAATTGGGTGACTGTTTCCACCTCCCCACCCCCCACCCCACTCTTTCTGCAGGGAGCCCCAAGTCCCATTCATGAACAGAAGATCTCCCCCTTAATCCAGGTGCCTTCTGCTATATGGATCAAAAGGCCTGACACTTAGTATATCTGGTATCTTAAGTGACAATATCGGATTAACCAATAGTGAGTCTCACTGGTACCAAACTTCACAAAATCAAAAACCTAACCAAACATTAAAGACATTCCACAAAGCAAGACCCGTGATTAAATAGAATTGTTTGTTCATTCAGTCTTGGGATGTGGAGATCACGAGCAAGACCAGCATTTATTCCAGCAGATGAAGAGTCACCTACAACTGAGTGGTCATTTCAGAGGGCATTTGAGAGCCAACCACATAGCTATGGGTCTGGAATCACATGTAGGCCAGACCCAGGTAAAGATAGTAGATTTCCTTCCCTAAAGAGCATTATTGAATCAGAAGGATTTAATGACAATTCAGTGGTTTCATAGTTATTATTAATGAGACTAACATTCTTTCCCAGATTTATTTTATTAATTGAATTCAAATTCCTCCAGTTGCCCTGCTGAGAGTCGAACACAGGTCTCATGAAGCTTTAATCCAGGTCTTTGGATTACTAGTCCAGTAACATCACCATAATGATACAGTCCCTCTACTGGCCTTTCCTTCAATGAGTTTCCCTTTATGGGTCAGTGGGTACAGGCACCAGTCCGTGGTCTGTTCCGAATCTCTGATGGTTTATTGAGTAAAGGCACAGATCACTGGCATTAAAATAACTGTTGTAAAGAGGTCAACATTGACATGAAAATAACATTTATCAGAAAATCTCAATGAATTTTGTTGGGAAAGAGGAGGGAGGAAAATTAGCAAAAAAAAATGTTTCATTAACTAAATGCAGAAAATCTTGTCAGTGAAGACTATGACAATGCTGAGCTGAGTCAGTGTGTGCCGTTGGGACCCTGGTAATCATGCCAACAACACGTTTTGCTTTTGATTTAGAAACGTGAGCTGCACTGTGATGGACTTACAGTTAAAGCTGATCACTGCACTGCTGGCGAGTGAATTTACCAATGTAATGCACTTCTCCGCTTGTATATCGAGTGGCAGGATAGCACCGTGTGTTGTCTGAATTATTGATCGAGATGCCCTGAATTCAGCAGCTCTGCCTGACAAGCAAAGCAGTTTGAATGTTCCAATTACTGCTGCTGTAGCTAAAAGCTTATTGCTCACTTAATGGAGCATCCATTAAATAGAGCCCATTACCTAAATTCAGTTCAGTCTCCGGACCATGTTGAGAATTGTGTTTTCTCCAACAGAAGCAGCAGGCAGATTCAGGTAACTGCAATATGTAACTGAGTCCCATCCGCAGAAGATTGACCTCAATGGCACCAATAAGATATTTTTACATTTCAAACCAAGATCCCTTATGGCTTCTCTGCGGGAACTTGCTAATTTAGTTTAGAGACTTGCAATGTGCCAGTTTTGAAAGTAGGAGCTTCATAAAATTAAATCGTAATTAATCCTCCTGGATTTTAAGGTTTCTTTTTCACTATTTTGAGTGCGGGAGGATTGAGGTGTGGCACATGCCTGAGAGACCGGTACAGATCACTCCATTATTCTTGCTGTTATGACACTTGGAAATTTTTTGGGAGAATTCCACCCACAGTCTCACCGATGACCTGTGTAATAGAAGCATAACTTTCATACTTTTGTATTCAATTCCCCTTGCAATAAATGACAACATTCTATTAGCTTTCCTAATGACTTGCTGGAAGGTGCTGGAAAGGCCACATCTGGCCTCCTGGACTGCTTTTACCTCGGGATTTGGGCAGAATGTCTGCGTGCAGCTGTGATACAAAAGAGCCATCTAGTTTCCCTTTACCACTTTCCAAATTAAATGTGGCCTGGAAAGTAAAGCTCTCCGATGACATTTGACTGAAAGGGTTAAAATTCTTTGGAAGGAAGAGTGGTGAAGGGCATTATATGAGGAATCCAAAATTATCATCAATTTGTAAAAAAAAATGATGTAATTAGTTCGAGTACCTCCGCAGATATTGAAAAAGGGCAAACCATAAATCAGGATTCAGCTATTTATTTTTTCTCTCCTTTTGCAATTAGTTTACTCAGCACTCTGTCCATATACACATCGATGTCAGATCTTGTGGTTTGTACATGAATGAGTTAACACATTTTTCATTCAGAGTCTGTTTTCCTGTGTCCCTGATGGGTTTTTTAATTAGTCTGATGGTTGTCCGTCCATTATGCTGTATTACATTACCTGTTGAAACAAAATCGCCCCATTTGTATACTGCCAGAGCAGCTGGGAGTAAGAGCAAGACCCTGGTAACCTATTTCAGAAAGGCTTCAGAATGTCTGTAACGATGCTCTTTTTATGCCTATAAAGAACTTTGTCAAACAGCTTCTGGTGGAGTTCTTACCAGTCAAACATTTCACTCTCATACTTAAAAACATATATATCCACATTGTTACACTTATGAATATACAAATATATGAACTGGGAACAGGGGTAGGCCACTTGACCCTTGAAGCCTGTCCCATCATTAAATAAAATCGTGGCAAATTTGATTGTAATCTCAACCCCACATTCCTGCTGTCCCCAATAACCTTGCTTATCAAGAATCTATCCACTTCTGCCTTAAAAATATTCAAAGACTCGGCTTTCACCACCTTTTGAGGAAGGGAGTTCCAAAGACCCTGTGTTATATTCTAGTTTGACTGAAATCGAACTAGCTTAGTTTAAATCTGATGTTCTGCTTGTCATTTCTGAGATAGGCAAGTTTGTTGTTGAGCTGCCCTAGTCCTCTTTCTCTTCTTCTCTTGATTGGAAGATCTGATTTGTTCTATTGGTTTCCTTTAATATATATATTTGGGTGAGGAAACTGTGGCTTTGAAATTGCACTGCGTACCTGAATGCTCAATATTTTCATATGAAACCATTTTGCCCATTATTTTAGGGGAGATAGTAATCCATTTAAAATAGTTTATGTTGTCAAAGTGAACAAAGGAATTCATGTGCAAACCTTTGTACAAGATCATTACTGTGTTCTCAGAGAGATAAGTTGAACTCGCTTTTCCCATCATTGCGCTCAGCATTGATGTCAAGTAGCTCTCTACCCTTTAAAGTAAAGGTGTGAGGCAAAATAAAATTAGATGTGCTATTTTAATGCATTTTAAGTAGGTAAATGAATGTGCTGGAATAGTGCAGAGAGGAATTTAATGTGAACACATTGGGTGAAACTTAATGCCCTCCCCATAGTGAGTTCGGTGGCAGGTGGCATTTCATCATGAAGGATGGTAGGAGGGGACCCGACTGGCTTTCCTAATTGAGCACCTTCAGTGAGCAATTAATGCCCACTGAAAAGTCTCATCCCACTGCCAATTGCCAATTCACCCAACGGAGGGCTCGCCATGCAGTAAGTATAACAAACAAACAGATACAGGGTTGCTTGCAGGCTGCTGGAGATTAGGGTTCCTCATTCAAGGGCACTCAGTTTTTGATGGAGGGATTTGCCATGGGAACAAGGACAGGCTCTGAGAGTCATCCCTAGCCTTGTTGCTGATCCTGGGCCTTGGCTGGATGATGTCATGGCAGCCACCACCTCCCTAATCGTTCACTGCTGTTCAATAGAGCTTCAGGCTTTGGATTGGCTGGTAGATGTTGACTTGTGTCCCCGGGGTCCTTGCTATTGGGGACAACCCCACTGTCCAGTTAAATGCCTGAGTCGCACTTAAATTGGCGGGTCTTCCTTTAAACAGATGATGCATGGCTCCTGATGGCTCTCCAGCTGGTGGGGGAGAAGCCGTAGCCATTAACTTTTTCTTAAGGCAGTTCCTGAGGATCGAGGATGGCTTGTTTCCACTCCAGATTGTTGGCTTCTGAGATGGCTGATAAGCCAAATGTCTGATCTGCAGAGTCTACTACCTGTGGGGCAGGTTGTACTTGGAGGGTAAGATAGATGAGTTGTTGTGAGGTTGTGCACTCTCTCTGATGCCCCGATTTTGCTTCTGCGTGTTCGTGATGAAGTCTCTCAATGTGCTTGCTGCCTTCCTGAATGAGCATTCTTCATGTTTGGTTGGTCACAGGCCAGGGAATGCTGTGAGTCAGTGGTGGATTTTGAATTCTTCAAGGATACTTTGAGGACATTCCTAAGGCAGTTCACTGTCCCCCTGGGGGTATCCTGTCGCAAATCCCCTACTCCTGAGTAGGGGAGTTGTAACTGGATTTGAGTGTCAGGCGTATAAACTACATGCCTGGCACAGCAGAGCTGGGTTTGAATGATGAGCATCTCATTGCTGGGTATGTTGGCTCGTTGCTGCTGAAGGATTCAAACAATCTTGTGAATGTACTACTGTTACATTCACATTCACAGGGATGGCACGGTGGCACAGTGGTTAGCACTGCTGCCTCAGTGTGTCAGGGACCTGGGTTCGATTTTGGCCTTGGGTGATTGTCTGTGTGAAGTTTGGACATGTCTGCCCACATGGGTTTCCTCTGGGTGCTCTGGTTTCCACTCACAATCCAAAGATGTGAATGTTAGGTGGTGTCGTGCCCGCCGCACAGTCTGTTTTAACCCTTATATGATGGACAAAGAACTGCGAGTGGACGCCTTGTTAGTACAACTAATATTTATTTAAAACACACAATCAATAATCACCCACCCAACCAACAATAAGTTATCTTACAAAAAATACTAAAGTTCAAGTCCAATACTAGCCCTTGACTTAACTTTGCGTGACTGGCAAAGTACCCAAGCAGGTATTGGCCTTTATCTGTGCGCTGGTCTCAGTAGTCCTCTGCGTAGTCTGGTCCTTTGGTCTGGTCTGGCACTCTGGCTCTGGTCTTCCTTCCTTCTCGGGTGTGGTGGCTCTCCTCGTGCTGGTCGTCGCTGGCGATGGTCACCGTTGTTGTAGCTCGTTCGTGGGGTCAGAGAGAGAGAGATTCTTGGTTGTGCAGCACCCTTTATACCCTGTTGGGTTTCGCGCTCCTTTTGGCCATTGCCAATCAATCGATCAGGACTTGATCACCCTGATCGATAAAGTCCAATCGGGTGCTGCCACACCAATCTCTGGGTATGTCCCCAATGGCCATATCTGCAGGTGCTGGGGGCACGTAGAGTACACACCTCCCTCCCAAATAAGGGGTTACGGCGCCCCTATGACTGGTAAACAACCCGGTTTGACCAGAAAGTCTCTTTTGTCCTGGAGATGACCCATATCCTGTGTATTCACTGGTCTGGGTTGCAGCCTGTTTATCTCTGTCTTTTAGGCGGCAGCCTGTCGTTTTAGCTCTTGCCCAATTGTCCCAGAGTGCTTTACAAATCGCCATTTTAGATGGCCCATTTGGCCACAGTGGATTGGCCAAGGTAAACGTGCAGGACTATGGAGATGGGGGGTGGGGGGGGGGGGGGGGGTGGTGGAAGGGGGCCTGGGTAAGTTTCTGTTTCAGAGAGTCAGTGCAGATTTGATGGGCCAAATGGCCTCCTTCTGCACTGTATTCTATGGGGGGCGATTTTACCATTTTGATTCTAAGTGCTGATTCTGGGCGCAATTTAGATCTGACTTGGAAACCTGTCCTCAGGCGCCCCCATAAGCACTTAGTCTGAAAAAGAATCATGAGTCTGAATCATGCTGTGGGCGGGGCTTATCGCACCCAAAATGCTGCTGCTCTAATTGGACCCTTCAACTGCGCATGTGCAGTAACAAAAATTGAAAAACGCTCCCCTGTCACATCGCTCCCGGGCCGCAAAAAGCGGATAAAGTGGCCCGGGAGCGAAGGCCCCCAACAGATATCGCCCCACCCCCACAACATAACTGTCCCCCTTATCCACCAACCCCGCCCCGGCTACCCAGACCGATCGCGACCTCCTGCCCTCTTTCCCCCTTACTGAACGCCCGCACAGTGGCAGCGGACCCCCCCTGCCCCTGTGCCCGCGTCCCCCCCCTCCCCCACCAGAGATCCATTTGGCCCGCCTTCCTCCTCTCCCCCCCCCCCCCCCCCCCGCCACCAGAGATCCATCTGGTCCCCTCTTCGTCCCCGTCCCCCACCAGACAGCGATCTGGCCCTCCTCCTCCCCTCTCCCTCCCCCACCAGAGAATGATTGGGCCTCCTTTCCCCCTCCCCCCCACCCAACCCACCAGAAAACAATCTGGCATTCCCGCCTCCCACCCTCCACCAGAGAACCATCTGACCTTCCTCCCCCCCCACCAGAGAATGATTGAGCCTCCCTCCTCCCCACCCCCTCCACCAGAGATACATCTGAACCACCTCCTCCTCCCTCCCCCCACCAGAGAATGATCGGGCATCCCTCCTCCTCCCCCCCACCTCCCCCCCCCCCCCCCCACCAGAGAATGATTGGGCCTCCCTCACACGCCCCCCCCCCGCCCCACTAGAGATACATCTGACCCATCCCCTCCTCCCCACCAGAGAATGACCTGGCCCACCTCCCTCCCTCCCCCACCACCGATCTGAGTTAGAGAGCCGTTGGAAGCTCTGAACTTCCCTATTCAGAAGTTGGAGTGCCCGAAACATGCCTAGCATGTCTGTTTTGTGCCGAATCTGGATGGGCGAATGTGATGGCAAAAGGGGGAATGCAGGTAAGATTGGGCATCCAGTTCATTAAGTCAATTTAAATGCATGCAAATTTTCGGGCTGGATCGTGCTATCTGGCTCACGCACGACTTTACCAAGTTTTTGCACCCGAAAACGGGTGCAACACAATGGTAAAATCGGGCCCATGGTCTATGCTTCTGTGGTAGTACTTCTCCAGGCACTTGCTGTAGGTTTTCCAAGGCTTCAAAGTGTCCTAGCTGACTTGCCATAGCTATGCAACCTCTGGCATGAGGGAATGTCTGGGGGAAACCATGAATTAAATAAGCGTTTGAGTTCATTACATGGTGTCAGAAGTAGAGCTGAGATTGAGTTTTGGAAAGCTGGAAGAGAAACCACAGGCTGGAATTTTCTAATCATTCATGCCAGCGGGATCTTCCAGTCATGCCGATGGTACACCCCTGCTATGGATTTCCCAGTGGCGGGCCGTGCATTCAACAGGAAACCCCATTGACAATGACAGGTCTGGAAGATCCCATGGCCAGCCTATGGCAGGCTGCCTCCCACACTGTGAAACACCCGGAGAGGGGAGCGGACAATCCCACCCACAGCTAATGAAAGAGGAACTCAGAGATGTTCCAGTCCACTAACAGCTGCTGAACAAAGTAAAAGGACAAGGCAAAGGTGATATAATATATAATGTAATATAATAAAATCAAAATAACTGCAAATATTGGAAATCTGAAATCTGAAAAGCTCATTCAAATTGAAGGTTGTAAGTGAAATATCAGGTGAGACAAAAATGGCTGTAAATTTTCCTTTTCGAGCTCCTGTTGAAATGAAAGGAGATATGTGGCAGAACTGACTTTTTTTCTGCTTGCATTGGTAGAACTACAAGACTGCAACATATTTAATTAACAAGCCTGGGAAGATATGCATAGCAACACACTTAACAATGCAGGAAGAGATTGCTACAAGTTGTATTGCACCCTAAATTGATCTGAAGAACAGCAAGAAAAGCAGATGACAGAGATTTTGAATGCCTTGAAGGCACACCTTGAACACGAAGTGAGCGAAATTCACAAATGGTGTATTTTCAACATTTGTGCTTGAGGTGAAAGAGTTAATTGATCAGTGTGTGGCTGCAGAAACACAGCTTACAGAATCATGTCAGTTCAGACAACGAAAATATGATCTCATTTTAGATAGAATTGTCTTAGGCTTAAGAGATCCGACAATGAGAACAAGTCTACCGAGAGAGGAGAAACTTAATCTCAAGGAAATGATGGATGTGTGCAGAATGCAGAGACTGTAAAATGTCAGCCAGGGCAAGTGTATGGCAAAGCAAACCAGGGGATACATAATGTTGAGAGACATTCTAGGCTGAAAGAGCAGAACTATTGTGGACAAAGGGCAGGATGCAAAAACTCTGGAGGACATCATACAAAGGAAGAGGAGGATTATCCAGATTGGGAAAAGCAATATCTTAACTGCAAGAAGTTAACACAAGTGTTTGGGTTAAAAGGAGCAAAACATGTCTATACAGATGGCCATAGGAGAGATAGTCATGGAAGAGTCCGATGAAGCACTATACATCATATAACAAGTTGGTTCCATCAAGTCCATAGGTGATAAATTGTTGTGACTGTTGGAATGATGATTGCAGAAAGTAAAGTAAAGTTAAAAGTAAAAAGTTTATTTATTAGTCACAAGTAGGCTTACATTAACACTGCAATGAGGTTACTGTGAAAATCCCCTAGTTGCCACACTCCGGTGCCTGTTCGGGTACACTGGGGGAGAGTTTAGCACGGCCAATGCACCTAACCAGCACGTCTTTCGGAAGGAGAGTATCAAGTGAACAAGAAGTGTCAAATAGACACTGGTGCATCATGTGACCTTCACAGACCTGTGCAAAGTGGCTCAACATTATAATCTGAAAATGAAGCTCTTGAAAGTAAAATTAAAGCTACTTGATTGCATGATGCTGATACTGAGAGGATAAATTATTCTGACAGCACAGTGCAATGGCTGAATGATAAATGGTATGCAATGCCTACTCATCTCAGCTGGAGCAAGTCTAAAGCTTCGACTGGTAACCCTAAATGTGCCAGTGGAGATTTACAATGTTTCACAGCACACTAAACCATTGACCTGAACAGATTCTAGACGAGTACAAAGATGTCGTTACAGGGTTGGGATATCTACCAGAGAATATAATCCTGAAGTAGATGAGAGTGTAAGTCCAGTTTATCATCTACCGCAAAGAATTATAGCTGTCCTCAAGTCAAGTCTAATAAACTAGATAGAAGAGCTCGAAAAAATGGCTAGCACTGCTGCCTCAGAATGCCAGGGACCTGTGTTCGATTCCAGTTTTGGGTGACTGTCTGTGTGAGTTTGCATGCTCTCCCCTGTCTGTGTGTGTTTCCTTCGGGTGCTCTGGTTTCCTCCCACAGTCCAAAGATATACAGGTTAGGTGGATTGATCAAGCTAAATTGCCCCTTAGTGTCCCAGGATGTGTAAGTTAGGGGAATTAGCCATGGGGATAGGGTTGGGGGTGGGTCTGGATGGGATTCTCTTTTGGGGATTCAAAGTTGACTCAATGGGCCAAATGGCCTCTTTCTGTACTGTAAAGATTCCATGGTTCTATGGTTCTAAGAAGGGTGCAATCAAGAAATTGACAAAAGTTATAGCTTGGATTAGCAGCATGGTAGCATTGAAACAAACTGGAAAGCTATGATATGCTTATAATGCAAAGAATCTAAACAAAATAGGGGAGAGATTTTACTACCCCATGCCAACTATCGAAGAAACTTTGCACAACTTGTCAAGGCAAAGATCTTTACTACCCTAGTTACGAAAGATGGTTACTGGCAAGTGAAGCTGGATGAAAGCAACAGATTTCTAATTACATTCTCAACTAATTTTCGAGGGACCCAGACTCAAATCCCACCATGGCAGATGGCGGTATTTGAATTCAATAAAAAAATCTGGAATTAAGAATTCACTGATGACCATAAAAACATTGTCAATTGTCAGAAAAACCCATCTGCTTCACTAATGCCTTTTAGGGAAGGAAACCTGGCGTCATTACCTGGTCTGGCCTACATGTGACTCCAGAGCCACAGCAATAGTTGACTCTCAACTGCCCTCTGAAATGGCCTAGCAAGCCATTCAGTTCAAGGGCAATTAGGGATGGGCAATAAGTTCTGGGCAACCAAGGATACCCATGTCCCACGAATGAATAAAGAAATATTCAGGAAATGTAGATGGTTGCACATGTCATTTGGCATTTCTGCATCTCAAGATTGTCAGTAATCTTTCCGGAGTAGAAGCCATAGTGAATGTTCTACTAGTCTAGGGATGTGGAGACACAATGGAAGAAGCCATAGTATACCATGAACAGAAGAGCGGCCAATCAGGAAGATGGGATCTGATTAGCTGCACACAGGGCAGAACAATCATCACTCCCAGTGGTCTACCGGTCCCCAACAACAGCAATGGAACAGTTGAAATTGTTACCATGGCAATAAGTGACACAGGAACATAAGTGACACAGGAACACAGAACCCAGCAAAGGAACATCATTCAGATGAACAGCCAAAGACAATGAGCATGTGCAACATTAAGAGACCTTTAATGACTATGTATACAATGCATTTGCAGAGACTAACAAGAATAACAAATAGTTTATTAATGCATGAGAACAGTTGTAGTGTAGTGGGTAACTTGAGAAACTTACAGTTACACATGATAGCGCATGCAAAGTTGTCTGTTGTCCGTTATGGAAAAGGGGATGTTTGGGTTTCAACATGCAGTCGTTACTGCATAGCCTATCCGTAGTCTTGCCATAGTCATGTGACCTTTGCCATGAGGGAACATCTGGGGCAGCCATTATTCAATCATTCCACTAAGGGCACTGCACTAGGAAGACTGTAGTCCTTGAGCTCATAACACAAAGCACATCGGAGCACATGGATCACCTCTGCACAGTAAACCATGAGTGTAATCTCTGGTTTGAGATGGTGGTCCTCAAACACATTAGCCAATGTGATGAAAACACCGTAAAAGGAAATGAATCCCTCCCACTCCCCAAAAGAATGTTACATCAGTGATATTAACTCTTTTTATATTTTCACAATGCTGTTTAGGAGGAAACGCTTCTTCATCCCTTGTTTCCTTGTAAAAGATGCAAGCACAGCCCAGATTATTTGGTGACTGGTAATTGAAAATTATGAAAACTAGGAATATCTTGACAAATGTGATAAAATCCATTATCAACTTATGTGGTCTCTGGCACACGGCATCAAAACATTGCAACATGTCATCTACTAACACGTGGTCAACCAATGGATTCTGCAGTTGGGCAATCAGTGCAGATATTAATGGCACTAGACAAACATCCCTCTGCAATGTCAATGCTAGACCCATGCAATGTCTGAGGTGTATGAGGGTTTTCAATCAGATTGCCATTCTCTGACAGTATACTGATCCACAGTTGTAATGGAGTGGCACCTTCTCCCTCATTCCCTGCCATTCCTCTATCTCAATGCCATGAAGTCAACTAGGCTACACTTCCTAGTGGCATCTGTAGTGATGCAGCCAGAGATTCTCAGGGCTGAACTCTTTACTATCTCAAGAGCCCTGAATTGAGCCACAGCAGCCTTTTGCCTCCAAAGCTGTAGCTTTTGGTGAAGTGTCTTACAGGAGTGGTAAATAGAGCATTTATGTTAAGAACTTGGAGTTTTCACCAGGGTTCAAGATCATTCATTGTGTGTGAGGCTTTGAGATATTTCTGAAATCCATTATGAGGTCTTATATAAATGTCAATTGTTCTTGCTGCTCTGTCTAGGCCATCATTACTTTTTCCCATGATTAGGTGACCAGAGTTACATACACGTTGTCTGACCAACATCTTCTGTCACAAAGACACAGCATCTTATGCAATCTTCAACTCGGCAACTAGGTCATTCCTGATCTGTGTGGTTTAATAGCATGCTGGGTCGACAGTATATTTACCAAATAAGTAAAGGAGAGCTCACACCTTTTGCTAAGCGAATGAAACAGATGGCGATAGCAGCTTAGCCCTGCCTGCTTAACAGCTGCTATTCTAGTCCTTCACATTGACATTGTCCTTCAGAAACAGGTCATCTCAGCTAAGTGTAGCATACTGGAACGTAGCAAAGTTTCTGTCTGTAAAACAGTTCAAGTGCAGCATTCAGTGCCACTGCTATTTTGTAACATTAGTGATATGTCATGCAGGAAATGGCCTCCCCTACATAGCCCATTTCAATGCCCAAATGTATCACATGTGAAGGTCTTTCAGAATCACTATCATTTTTTAGCTTATTGAAAGATTGAATACTTCTGTATTTGATTGAATATTGTTATATAGTTTTTTATCATTCTATTCTATTGCTTTTGTTTTTTTTAAAGAGATTTTTTCACCCCTCCCCCACTTTTTGTGCGAATGATCTCTTGTTTCTTTCAGCCTTTGGGGAGGATTTCCATTGAGTGATTTTAAAAAAAATATTCATGGGATGTGGGCTTCGCTGGCTGGGCCAGCATTTATTGCCTATTTCTCATTGCCCTTCCGAAGGTGGTGGTGATCTACCTTCTTGAACTTGCAGTCCATGTGGTATAGATACACCCACAGTACTGTTAGGGGGGGGAGTTCCAGGATTTTGATCCAACGCAGGCATGTTGCACCTCTTTCTTCTGTAAGAGTTTGTTTCAGAACTGAACTAAGCACGTGTGTGCCAATCTTAGAGGGAGGAAGGAGCTTTAAGGATTTATATGTAAGTAATTATTTTTTAGAGGAAATGGGTGACCATAGTGCAAGATCATGAATTAGAGATCCCTGCCCAATTCCTCCTTAGCTGAAGTTCATCATGAAGGATTAATTATAGATGAATTGCTTTACAAACTTGAAGATGATATTGGACACAGAGTGGGTGTGGTTAATTTGTTCATGAGATGTGGGCATACCTGGCTAGGCCAGTATTTATTGTCCATCCCTAATTGCCCTTGAGAAGGTCGTGGTGTGTTGTCTTCTTGAAAAGAAACGCCTGCAGTGCTGGTAGAGAGGGAGTTCCAGGATTTTGACCCAGCGACAGTGAAGAAACTTCCTGGATATCTTACAGTAGAATGACAAGTGTGTGAGTGGGTTGGTTACCACCAGGAGTGCTGAGCCATGGTTTGGCCAGCACTATGAGTCTGTAGATATGTTACTGTTGGGGTTGGGGTTGGGCTGTTCTACCTGTTAATATAGTCCTATGGTACACCCTAGTTGGCTCCGCCTTCCGGGAGAGGTATAAATGTCACTGCTCTGCCTGGTGACCCTTTAGTCTGGGATTGTATATTGTATATAGTAGCTCCGTTATTGTTGGCAATAAAAGCCTTTATTTCCCGGGTACATCCAGCCTTCCGTGTGATTTATCGCGCATCAGTGGGAAAACGTTACCTTTGTTGCTTTGGTGATCTTGTTGACAATTGTGGACTACTGCTTGGCAGTCCTGGGTCTGTTTGATTCTTGTGCTGATGCTGCTTGCCAACAGTGTATTCAATTCCACAGTATGTCTCTGCATCAATAAGAAATTGATATATTTTATTTTAGAAACATCTCTTCATCCTTTCCTTATTCATTGTGGGGAGCAGTATCCATGTATGCCCTGCATCTCATTCTAGTGGCCAGGCTCCATTTGTGAGCTGTCATGGTCTTAGCAAACTTAACTGTGAGGGACATTAAAGAATCCTACTCAGCCCACTGAATGGTACAGGGCATGGCCCTCAGGGGCAAGGGCTCCATCTGTGCAGCCCATGTTTAAAAGAGTGACTCAACATGATAACCTGATTCCTCATAGCCTCACTGCAGTCCATTAAATCTGCAGGTGGAGAGGCCACAGTGGGTCCCTGACCCTTCCATACAGAGAGACAGATGCAGTCTGGGGTGTTGGGAGAAGGGGGGTAGGCATTGAGGGCACCAGCAAGCACCAGTAGTGACATGCATCTATGAGCTTTATCCTTTTACCTGCATGGGCTCACCGCTCTGGAGGGTGCATCAATGATATGACACACAATCCAGGGGTTTATTTGGAAGACTGGAAGCATGAGAAAGATAGATGGAACCCAATTTTTCTCAACCCCATCTTCTCCCTTTGCACAGGAAAAGTTGTGGCATAACAGTAAAGGGAGAGAAGATGGGAGGGGCTCGGTCTCATGTGAAGGACCTCACTGACTTTGAGGAGTGGGCAGTCCAGCTGGCAGAGAAGGAAACAGACTGAGCCTGCAGAGATGGAGAGGTCAGTGCGCAGCCTCCATTCAGCAAAGATCCATGCATAATGTAGTCACATAGAAACCTAAGGGCCATGTGTCCCTGTTAGAAGCAGCTAATGCAGTCACTCACTCTCTCCTCTCTCACTTACAGGTGCAGGCAGGAAGAGGGCAAGGGAAGAAGATGATACAGTGTCCAGCAGTTGCTCCAGCCCATAGAGGACCGAGGACACTGGGAGAAAGAAGAAAGTGCATCTGTGGAGGAATCAGAACAGTCACTGCGCCTTCCACCAGTGCAGAGATACACACCTCAGTGGTTACTCGACGTAGTTCAGGCAGGGCCTCACTCTCTGGTTTGTCACCAGAGATATATGGACACGGATATGTGTCCACAGCGGGAGGAGGTGGGGTCAGCTCAGATCACCGGCACTCAGAGGACTGCTGGGAAGATGTATCAGCAATGCTCAAGTTGGATGAAGAGCCTCTATTTTTGGTCCTGCACAAAATGTTAGGAAAGCTGCAAGAGATGGAGGAGGAACATCAGGCAGAGGTGGCGGAAGCCTTCAACAGAATGATATGCGAGATGGAGGAGTCCATCAACTACCAGGTCTATAGGCTTCATGCAGTGGGTGGGGGCAGGATTGTGGTGTTGGAGTGCATCCAGTGTTCAATTAACAATATATCAGGACCATCACTTACTGCTTGGGGGAAAATTATCAACTCAAAGTATGTTTAGCAGTTTGAAAAACATAACCAAAATTCAGCAACTACATCTGACAAAAATACGATTAAAAAATTCCCACAGCATTCTCCCAGATGCAAGAGAGATGGTTTAATTCTCACAGTGTAGTGTTCTTCACGTTCCAAGTGTTGTTAATCATCAGTCAATGATTACATAAGATCACAATGGGGCAAGTAGGAGAGGCAGATGCCAAGAACTACCTTAGCCAGTATAGGAATTGAACCCACACGTTGGTGTTATTGAGCATTTTAATGCAGCCAGATGGATGAACCAAACCTACAAGACGGATTATACCACAGAACCATAGAACCATAATGAAAAACCACTACACTCAGAAGTATTTACAAATCCAAATGGTTTGGAGAACTCTTTTCTTTAATTTGTTCATGAGATATGGGCATACCTGGCTAGGCCAGTATTTATTGTCCATCCCTAATTGCCCTTGAGAAGGTAGTGGTGTGTTGTCTTCTTGAAAAGAAACACCTGCAGTGCTGGTAGAGAGGGAGTTCCAGGATTTTGACCCAGCGACAGTGAAGAAACTTCCTGGATATCTTACAGTAGAATGACAAGGAGTAAACAGGGTCTGGCAGTAGAATGTAACTTTTCAAAGTTGGTTGCAACACAGTCAGGTTTCATGACTGATTTTGGAAGGGTTACTTTTTTTTGTAGTTCCAGATCATGGGAAACTTATTGTTTTCACTTCAGAACTGTTTTCCAAAATCTGTGTTAGATAATGTGAAGCTTAGGTCCCTGGGCATTGCTTGTGAGGAGTTCAAAGATTTGCCATTTGCTTTCTCAAGAAAAATATTTGCTGATTGTCGGCAAAACATCTGGTTTCGGGATCCTGGCTGGTACAAACTAGGAGAAATTACTATTACGTTGTTTCTTATCCTTTGAATTAGGCAATTTCCTTTGTTCTTCTTTGAAGCTCATGGAATTAAGGGGACAATGGCTGCTTGAGTATGGAGTTGCCTAAGGGACAGAAAGCAGACAGTGTTGGTGAAGGACAGGACAAATTGACAAGGCTCTTCGAAAGCCATATGGGATCCTTGACTTTATTAATAGATATATAGGCCCGAACTCTATTGCCTCACCCGCCATGGAATTGGAGCAGGCAAGGGTCCGAAAACAGAAATCTCCATCGACCTCGGGTGGGAATTTCTGCTCTTGGCTGAGTGAGGCTGTAAAATCCCTCCCACAGAGTACAAAAGCAAGAAAGTTGTGCTGCACCTTTATAAAACACTGGCTAGGATCCAGCTGGAATGTTGTGGCCAATTCTAGACACTGCACTTTGGAAGTATGTTAAGGAGTGAGAGTGGCTGCAGAGGAGATTGACTCGAATGTTACCAGGGATGGAAGAGTTCAGTTACCTGGAGATTTATTAAAATGGTACCAGGGATTGAAGAGTTCAGTTATGTGGAGAGACAATAGAAACTTAGAGTAGAGAAGGTTAAGAAGAGGCCTAATAAAACTGAACAACATTGTGTAAAGCTTTAATGGGATGAATAGGGAGGAATTGTTTCCAATGGCAGAAGAGTCAGGAACTAGAGGAGACTCAGAGAATTGACAAAAGAACTGGAGCTGACATGAGAATTTCTTTGCCTTACAATTTGCAACGTACTTCATTTTGGGCAGTGGAAGCAGATTGAATAATAACCTTCAAGTGAGAATTGGATAAATACTGAAATTAGGGGTTTTCGATCTCAATGGGAGCAGAAATGGAGGTAGACGAATGCTAAAGATAATGTCGCCAGCTGTCATGTTGATTGTATGATGCTGTTCTTGCCAGTGCCGATTTTCCTCAAGATGGGGAAGGCGAGTCCCAGAAACATACCCAATTTGGGATTGCGATCAATTAATAATTCTTGCCAGCTCCTTAAGGACCAATTTGGGATGTTGGTGGTGGTGGTGCACAAGTTACAAACTGGATCAGGGACTGACCAGGTGCAGAATCAATCAAGGCTGCACCATGATGTTAATGGGCCCTTAAAAGGGAGCACAGCCACTCAGCCCTTGCACATATGTTAACATAAGAATATAAGAACATAAGAAATAGCTGCAGACATTGTCCCTCAAGCTCCTCCATTCAATATGATCAAATGATCAATATCCTCTTTTGCCTCAACTTCATTTTCACCTATGCTCCCCATATTTCTTGAATCCCTAAGTGACGAACAATTTGTCTACATTATTGAATATACTCAACAATGGATCACCCATAACCCTCTGGGGTAAAGAATTCCAAAGATTCACAGTCCTTTGAGTGAAGACATTTCTCCTCATCTCAATCCTAAATGATTGGTGCTCTATCCGAATCTGCATTGCATCAAGATTTAGCCCACCCTTATTCTCCTTAGCTCATTTTGGAAAACCAGAATATTTACACAGAAAATCTCCATTCCGTAGGTATAATATTTCCAACCAATTAAATATTATCTGTTTGAGCCAGTCATGGATCATTAGGCAAAGTCTTTGACCTTCATTTACCAGGACAGGTAGCTGTGCCATTTGTTTGTTTAGGTTGCGGTAATTGTTGTTGACCCCAAGGTCCTCAATATCTCTTCTGTATATGTAGACAATATGGCTTCTGACTCACTCAATCTCAATGGTTGGAGGACTTTTTGAAGGTAACAAAATGTCTTCTCCCCCTATACCATAACGTGGCTCCTGTGTTGGTTTCCATTTTAAAAGATTTGCCATTTACCATCAAGGCTATCTTTATAGGGGGCACTTTACTACATTGGACCTGGTTTAGAGTGTACAACTAAGGTCTCTTGTCGGGCTCCTCATCCAGTTTTTTTAAAGGAGTTAAATTAATTTGTGGTTTTCTTTTTCACATTCTGTCCTGACGGCTTCACTCTGCATCACACTTGTAAATGACCCTTCCTATTACTCCTGTAACATACATAATGGGTGGAATTCTCCCAAAAGAATTCTAAGTGCCGAATTCTTGTAAAAACTGGAGTAAATCCCACCGGTCTTAGTACTACAGGGGATTTTCACAGTAATTTCATTGCAGTGTTAATGTAAGCCTACTTGTGACACTAATAAATACATTTTTAAAATTGATTAATTAATTTCATTATATTGGGTAAAGTATTTATTCCTAGATTAGAGTTGCTCTATTCCTCTCCTTAATATCATATTTGTTTCCTAACCAGGGTTTGTAAATTCCACTTGACAATTGTCATATTTGGATGTGGGGACATTCTGTCCAGTTCTATAAGGCTACACTGCATTTTTTTTTCTGATTTGATTCTCCCCAAGGCTCTGAAGCTTTTAACATTACTTTTCTGTTTTTGTGAATTTTATTGCTTATTGTGGAGCGAGATGTCACGATTACAGAACGGAAATTCTTTTCTATTTTATTTTACCCCAGAGCCAATATTCAAATACTCTCAGCACAGACACAAAATGGATTGACTGTACAATAAGTCTCCCCTTACATTATCCTGTTAAGTGCTCCCAAGCCAGGTACATAGCGAGATCCAGATTAAAGTTGTTTCTACATTGCACAATAAGTATTCTCAGGGTTAAGTGCAGCACAGGCTAGACACAGAGTAAAATGTCTTCTATCTTGTCCCATATAGTTGTTGCTGGCTAAATATAATATTGAAAAAAACATGTTTCTACACCAGTGGCATATTTCTATTTCCCACACTACTTTTTTAATTCTGAGCAGGTTTGTTAATTTGGTGCTGAACTATTGACAGGTTGGTGCTGGCAATAATGTATGTTCTGGGCCCTCATCAACTCGGTCCCTGATTGGCACTGAACTGAGGTGGACCCATGGACCTAGACACCAGTGTACCGCCTTCAGGAGGTTGTTACATTGTTGGTTGGTCAGGATTTTGATACTCATTGAACCTATTAGTGGGAAGTGCTTGATCTGAAAGATGGGGGCGGGGAGGGGTGGTGGTGGGAAACCAGTGTAAAAAGATGGAATGTGTTCCATTTGAGATAACACATACTTACAAAATACTAATTCACAGGGCAGCAATACCCCTTAGTGTGTTAAAATTGTCCAGAGTCCATGATCCTGATTCTTCCTTGAAACTGCATGTGGAATTTGGGTGGGGATAGGATCAGAATTTGACCTTTGATCTCCAGAATTTTGTCCCAGTGACAGTGAAGGAAAAGCGATATATAGTTCCAAGTCAGGATGGCTTGGAGGGGAACCTCCAGCTGATGGTGTTCCTATGCACCTGCTGTCCTGGTCCTTCTAAGTGGCAGAGGTCATGGGTTTGGAAGGTGTGTTTGAAGGAGCCTTTGTGAGTTGCTGCAGTGCATCCTGTAGATAGTAAACATTGCTGCTACTGTGTGTTGGTGGTGCAGGGAGTGAATGTTCAAAGGGGTGGATGGGGTCCCAATCAATTGTGCTGCTTTGTCCTCGGTGATGCTCAGCTTTTTGAGTGTTGTTGGAGTTGCACTTATCCAGGAAAATGGGGAGTATTCCATCACACTCCTGACTTGCGTAGATGGTGGACAGGCTGACTGATTCAGGATAACGTTGCCCTGTCACTATGTAGCTGACTAATCCACCATAACCAAGCCCTATTACTGACGGGCAGCACGATGGCACGGTGGTTAGCTCTGTTGCCTCACAGTGCCAGGGATCCAGGTTCAATTCCCGGCTTGGGTCACTGTCTGTGCGGAGTCTGCATGTTCTCCCCATGCCTGCGTGCGTTTCCTCCGGATGCTCTGGTTTCCTCCCACAGTCTGAAAGACGTGTTGGTTAGGTGCATTGGCCATGCTAAATTCTCCCTCAGTGTACCCGAACAGGCGCCATAGCGTGGTGACTAAGGGATTTTCACAGTAACTTCATTGCAGTGTTAAAGTAAGCTTACTTGTGACAATAATAAATAAACTTTAAAAAGACTGATTGATTCACGTACACTCCAACCCTATCTCTGTGTGACTACTTCCTGTCTCCTTGGTTATACAGCTAAAATGCTGCATGGAAGTTAATTCTCATGATGCCTGCCAACTGGAGGATTGGTGAGAGCCTCATGACACTTCTTATGGGGAAATTCTGCCAAATGAGCAATAGTGAGCCTTCCCCAGAATGAAGCACCCTCAAGAGCTGCCAGAAAATTGCTGTTCATTGCAAACAGTGGGAATGGTGGTAGCTGCCAGCAATTTAACTACCCGAGGCTCAAGATCAGCAAGGGACCCAGACCACAGCTGAGTGACAGTGTGATGGTGTTCAGGAAGTGAGGTTGGGGGGGAGGGAGTTCAGCACCTCCTCTCTTTTCTGATGCTGGGTTCCTTGATCAGGCATCAAGGGAAACCCACTGTGGGTCTACAAGCAAACCTTACAATTATTTGCTCTTCAGGCTCCCTGCATTGCGAGTTCTCCACCCACTGTTGATTGAATATCACTGGTAGTGGAGTTAGGCCCTTAAATGGGCATTAATTGCCAACTTAAGGGTCTCAACTGGTGGTGGGATGGGAAGGCCATTCACAAGCTTAATTGGTGCAGAGATAGTAGGTGACAGGGTCCCCACCTGGCACCCTCCTGTCCCATTTAATGCCACCCCACCTTCAAACCTGCCTTGGTGGAGGGCATAAAATTCTGCCCACTATGTGAATAATTGACTCTGATAAAACAAGCACTACACTGTGTGGTTGACTGACTCACCCCCGGTAATACAATTTCCTAGTATGTGGATGATTGGCTTACTGAACCCCTGGCAATACACCCTCATCTCTGTGTGACTGACTGACCCTGGAATAGCTGGATCTGGAACAATATTGTCAACAGAACTATCTGCTCAGTTCTTATGGCTCATCTCTAAGTTAACTAAGGAAGCTGCCTATTTTGATCTTAGGAGAAACATGGACAGTATATTTCCTGAATAAGAATGTGGGATTAGAGAAGTCATGGATTGCACACCAATCATGCCAATGTTTCCTGGTACTTGGCACCAAATATATTTTGCTATTCTTCAGTAAAGCAGTGAGACCAGATGGGACAAATAAACTTCAGTTTTGACAAAGCACAAAGGCCTCTGCAGCAACTCAGCAGAGCTGCTTGTTCACAGAGTTGAACATGTAATAGAACAGGGCAGGGAGAGTCTGGAGTTTAATTGTGGGGTGGGCTCTTGACATGGTATCAGCCTCTGTGTTCCTTGTGAGCTCTACTTAACTCGCAACAAGTCTTTTAGATGAATTTACGGGGAAAGAGATATCTTACAGTGAAGGTGCTGCTGTGCTGGTAAAAATGGAAGTGATTAAATCTTAAAGCATGAACACAATGCACCAGACAGGCCTGACATAAATTACCTTAATAATATACATTTTATTCAGTCATGTGAATGAACAATTCATGTACACATCAGTCATCATCTGCAATGACTCTGTGAATGGTTATATCTTAAAGGTAAAAAAATTCAGCTATATTGTATTCTGAAAACATGATTTTTGTCCTTGATTTCTTGTTAAATAAGTCTGAATTGTCCCCCAATAATTGCTTTGCTGCATGCGAGACGAAAAGAATGACTTTTTTCTCAATCCTACGACAGTCAGTTTTTTAATTCTCTTCTTTTTTTCCTACCAAAGTCGCAAAAACACAGTCCTTTCTCCCACATGCATCCTCACTGCTTCAAAATAAAAGCACGATTTTAACTAGAGGTTCAGTTTTAAAGGCTCCCTTTAAAGCCATGTGCCCTCTGGACTCCCCCCCCCCCGCCCCCCCAGACCTTCGCAACTCTCCCAGACCCCAGACCTGGACCTTGGGTTCCTGTGACTTAGGTTCTGGCATCTCCATGCAGTGCCTCTTCCAGCCACTACAGAGCTGTTGCTGGAGGGTCTGGAGAGCTGTCAGCCAACCTGATTGGCCAACAGCTCTCCATATTGGGTCTTCCTCCAGACTGATAGTGGCAATCCTGTCTTATGGGTAAAATGGCAGTGGGGGTCATGGAGCTGTTGGGGATGTGTTTCCCGCTGACACTTTGGATGGTGGGGACTGAGCCCCAGCCATCCTTATAAATTCTGGCCCAAAGCTGGTCAAAGAAGTAGATTTTACAAGGTGCTTTAAAACAGTGAGAGATGGAGAGGTTTAGGGAAGGAATTCCAGAGCTTAGGGCTTAGGTAGGGGAAGGCACAGCCACCAACACTGGAGGGATTAAAATTGGAAATGTTCAAAAGGTCAGAACTGGATGAGCACATAATCTGGGCTGGCTCTTCAGAAGGTGCAGAGTTGTCAGTGGTGTCCAAAACCATTACCGTTACTGCCTGTCATTTTGGCATCAACCACGATAATGGAGCTCACAGCTAGTGAAAGATATAACTTTTAATATGGATAACTTAACTGTGGGAAAAAAGAAAATATAAATCACAAAATATTTCCTTAGATTCTCAGCTTCCCAATAGCATGTGTGTCTGATTCACAGCCTGCGGCACACACCAACTCCAATCTTCACAAATCACCATGAAATCTTGTAGATGACTCTCACCTTAACTGAATTTTAGCTCGCAGCAAGTTTGACATGTGCAACTTATTCATTTATTTATTTAGAAACCTAGGTAAAGAGCTAAGGCTCAAAGTGCTTGACATCAGTCAGGTGAAAAAGTCGGAGAGACGAGGCAGTAAGTCAGGAAGTGCTGGTTAACTAACGACAAGTTTGTCTTTTGAAATTCTATAGAAACCCCTGGGACATTCTCAGCTAATTTTATCCCCCAAAAATGGCTGGGCATGGGGAGGGTTTCAAATCCAATTGGCACTGCTGCCTCATGGTGCCAGGGATCCAGGTTCGATTTCCAGCTAGGGGTCTGTGCAGAATCTGTACATTCTCCCCGTGTCTCTGTGGGTTTCCTCCTGGTGCTCCGGCTTCCTCCCTCAATCCAAAAGGCATGCTGGTTAGGTGCATTGGCCATGCTAAATTCTCCCTCAGTGTACCTGAACAGGCATCGGAGTGTGGCGACTGGGGGATTTTCACAGTAACTTCATTGCAGTGTTAATGTAAGCCTACTTGTGACACTAATAAATAACTTAAAGTACACTTAAGCTGCTTCAAACCAGCCACTTTGAGGTTTCTGGTGGTAGGGCTGACAGTGGATGATCAGTGCACTCCAGGAGATGGGATATTTTAATGAGGCTGCTTCAGGAAATGTGGCAGCTAAAGGGAAGTGAAACCTGCTGCATGGAAAAGTTAAGTCGCTTTCACGGAGCATGAAAGCTTCTTCAAAGACCGTCAAGCTAACCTGCTTCCGTCCCCATGATCACAAACATCAATGATTGCTAAAGCCCCAGATCAGAATTCCCTCTCCACTATGAACAATGGCTACCAACCCCAACATCGGACCCACACCACCAGCGATCTCAAACCACCACCCTCCCAAATGGCAATCGCTGCCCATGATCTGTCTCTGATTCCGCATAGTAATTTCTGACAGTACAGGCCACACTGTAATACCCCCCATAATCTCTACCCCAACATCACAAAATAGCTACATCTCTGCTGCAGCGATCAGGCTGCCTTCCAGCTAGGGATCCAGACTTTTTTATGAAGTGCGTGCTGTGGAGTTAAAGGCCAGTACTGGTATCCACACATCCTCACTGCTTGAAGATCCAACTCCAGCAAATATCGGGCCTTTAGAGTCAGAGGCAATGGGATTGATTATGGTGATCAATCAAGGCTGGAGAAATCATTGTCTGGAATGTGCTAGGTGCTGAACTAAGTCCATGGGACATTCTGCAGTACTGATACACATGTTTGTGAATAACAAAAGACATTGGTTTTGCTCTGATGCATGTTGAGCTTCGTGAGGACTATGAGTCGTGAGACTATACTGATAATTCTTTCATTGTAGGGGTGGATACTTGTCTGTATTGATTGCTTTGTTGACTGATGGATAGTCTAAATTTGTAGTTCTTGCACTGCGCAATTACTATGTTCGATACCCATGGTGATGAGTCAAATTGTTAAATAATATCATCTGCTTCAAGTCATTCGGCTCCTGTGACACTCTGGTGTCGATTACAAATGGCAACAATATCAGATTTTGCAAAACTGGAAGATTTGATGTTCTGGCATGACAACTATGACAATACTTCTTAACTTTGCCAAATTTGGTAAATAATTTCATCCTTGTCAAAATGAACCAAACACAAAATAATTTCAGATTCTTTGGATTGTTATGTTGTTGCACAGGATTTCTTCTTTTTTCTTCCCTTTGTTACTTCAGTGACCAGAGACTGAGTATCAATAAGATGGGCGGCACGATGGCACAGTGGTTAGCACTGTTGCCTCACAGCACCAGGGACCAAGGTTCGATTCCTGGCTCAGGTCACTGTGCGGTGTCTGCACACCCACGTGTCTGCGTGGGTTTCCTCCGGTGCTCTGGTTTCCTCCCACACTGCTGGTTAGGTGTATTGGCCATGCTAAATTCTCCTTCAGTGTACCCAAACAAGCGCTGGAGTATGACGACTAGGGGATTTCCACAGTAAATTCATCGCAGTGTTAATGTAAGCCTACTTGTGACTAATAAATAAACACTAAGGGTGGAAATTTACCGGCATGTCCGCCCAAGGTTCGTACGATCCCACCTGAGGCCCATGGAGACTGCCCTCCAAGCCTCGGCCACTCCCGGAATCGGGGCGGGCGGTAAAATTCCAGCCTAAAACTTGGGGTGAAGGGAAATCCTGCCTTACCTTCCAGGATAGTGATCAAGGACAGGAATCCTGGCTGCAGAGTCCAATTATCATGCCTTATATTTCAACAGCTTTCTGGCCAATCTAGGCTCAAAGTTAGACCAGGCTGAAGTACAGATATCTTTGAAACTAGCCCAGAGAAAATCTACCACACATTGGGGCCAATGTTGCCCAGTTTTCAGTTCCACTGAAGTTAATGGAAAGTAAAACCAAGGAGAGGACAACATATAATGAGTTGGTTGAAATTGCCTGCTTCCCACCCATGCTGAACATGTGTTATTTTATTCGTTCATGGGACATGGGCATCACTGACAAGGCCAATATTTATCTCCCATGCCTCATTGCCTTTGAGAAAGGAACATTGCACTCCTGACTGGCACTTGACAAAAAAATGTGTGTCTCACTGCCAGCTCCTCTACAATTACAGTACACACAGGAAACAATTCACTCCCATCTGGTATGTATTAAGTGTTAAATTCTAACTGAATTATTAATTAGAACCTTATAACTACACTGTTGGTTGCCAGCATATTAATACTTAAAATATTTGTCTAAGGTTTCATTTAATACTGAGGATGTTAACAGCTCCACTAAAATAACAGTGAGAGAAACTTCAGACAATCACATCAAGGTATTCATGCACTAATATTTTATGATACAATTTCAAGGCCAAGAAATTGGTTCACACCTGACTTTGGCAGGCAAAGTGTTTTTTTGAAGTGTATCATCACACACTTCCTTCCCTTGTTGGAGAAGTGGTGGAAGGATTGCCAGGCTGATTATCAATCCATTGAATCACCACATGAGCACTCCTTCCGTGGCCAACAGATCTTGGAGAGGGTCTCGAATCCAAGAGGGAGAGCCTAGAGGGAGAGATGCTACCACTGCACTACAAGACCTCCTATGGCAGGCAAAGAGGGTAAGGTAGTAAAATAGTTATATTTACTGGACTATCAATCTAGAGGTGTGGACTAATTATTTGGAGATATGAGTTCAAATCCCACCCTGGCAGTCGTGAATTTCAGTTCAGTTTATTAAATGGCCTGGAATAACAGTTATTGGGAATGGCGACCTTGAGGCTGTTAGATTACCATAAACACTCAACTGGTTAATTAATGGAAGAAAGTCTAATCTGCCTATGTGTGACTCCAGACGCACAGTAATATGACTGACTTTGAACTGACTTCTGAAATTGTCCTTACAAGCTCCTCATTTTTATCAAACAGCTACAAAAATAATACAGGAATTATTTATAATAAGAATAAAATCTGATCGGCCTCTTAACATCAACCTAGGTATTAGAGTCCTACACAACAATATGACTTCTTACTAATGTCTTGGGACTTGTGCCAAAAGTGGAAGACCTGTCCAATAGTTAAGTAATAGCCTGACAGTCATATTTTTAGAATTATAGCTATAAACCAATGTTCCAGATTCCTTCATTTCCATTGCTGGTTATATATTTCCTGTCCCGCTGATTGGCAACACTAATTAGCACCTATCATCCTCCTTCAACTGATGAATTAGTACTCGTCCATGTTAAACACTACTTGGAATAAGCACTGACAGGACACAGAATATATATTGTGTGGGGAATTTGGGTCTATCACTGAGTCACTTGGTAACTCTATTACTGATCAAGCTGACAGAGTTCTGAATAGCAGATTGTCCAATGCAGTGCAGTCAGGGCCAATGAAATATCCATAAGACGGTATGCAGTGAGTGCCATGAGACCTCGTGAGCAGTGTATCGCTCTTCTGTCCCCCCACTCTCACACAACCGCTAAAAATGATCAAACTCATGGGTGGTTGTTATAAGAACATAGGAACTAGGAGCAGAAGTGGGCAATTCAGTCGCTCGAACCTATTCCGCCATTCAATATGATCTGGGCTGATCTTGTCTTGGCCTCAACTCCACTCTCCTGCCCGTTCTCCATAACACATCAACCCATTACTACTTAAATATCTACCTTTCCCCTCCTTAGATTTACCCAAACGTCCCGGCATCCACCGCACTCTGGGGTAGTGAATTCCATAGATTCATGACCCTTTGAGAGGAGTAGTTTCTCTTCATCTCTGTTTTAAATCTGTTACCTCTTATCCTTTGATCTCTTGTTCTAGATTACCCCACAAGAGGAAGCATTCACTCTACACCTACTTTGTCAATACCTTTTATCATCTTACATACCTTGATCAGATCACCTCTCGTTCTTCTGAACTCTAGAGAATATAGGCCTAAGCTGCACAAACTCTGTTCATAAGACAAACCCCTCAACTCTGGAATCAATTTAGTGAACCTCCTCTGAAACACGTCTATCCTTGGCCTGCCCTTGCTCCAGCCTTAGCCTCGTACTGGTTTTCCCATGTTACCGTGGCGCTGCACACCAAATTCAGGTGCTCTGCTTCTGCCCCTTTCCAGAGTCTCCCACACCACAAGATCACCCAGGATTTTCCTTATTAGTTGAAAGCATGAAACTCTTTGGTAGTCTGCATTTAGGATTAACTGGTGGCATCTACTGAGAATCGCACTGGCTAACTCACTCTGGAAGCTGTGACCTCCTGTTTCAGCTCACGATTTTCAAAGCTCCAATTTGACACTGGGAAACCATTATTCATAGATATTCATATTCATGCAGAAGGAGGCCATTTGGTCCATTGAGTCTGTACCGACTCTTTGATGGAGCATGTTACCCAGGCCCATCCCCCACCCTATCCTTGTAACCCTGCACATTTACCATGGCTAATCCCCTAACCTACAGAGCTTTGGACATTAAGGGGCAATTTAGCATGGCTGAGTCACCTGACGTGCACATTTTTGGACTGTGGGAGGAAACCGGTGCACCCAAAGATAGCCCACGCAGACATGGGGAGAAAATGAAAACTCCACACAGACAATGACCTGAGGCTGGAATTGAACCCGGGCTTCTGGAGCTGTGAGGCAGCAGTGCTAACCATTGTGCCACCGTGCCCCGCTTTGGACTTCCTAAATAGATAATTGCCAAAAAAAGGTTGCTGCAATTTAATATCACATGCAACCTTTAGAATTTCTTTTCTCCAGAACAACTTACTCATAAATGAAAGGTTTCACTGTCTAGAAGGAATAGTGGTGAAATATAAAAATACACCCTTGGAATTGGACTCACCTCCTCAATCAGACTGTGTTTCCCACCGGGATGATAAATGGAGAAACCCTGCCTCCCTGAAACAAGACAAAATGTCAACAGCTTTTTCAGGTTCTGGCACCCTCACCAGGGTATCTGAACCTCTCCCTCTGCTAAAATAAAAACTTTTATTAGGCCTGAAACATTGGCTGCGATCTGTTGACCTCCCCCTTGGTGAGTTTGGTGGCAGGGGTTGCCATTAATCAGAGGCCTGTGGACGGCCTTGCTGCCCCATCACTAATCGAGGCTTTTAAGTGAGCAATCATAAAAACTGAAATCAAAACTATTCAAATCAATGGACAGCTGGAAAAAATCTGTACTGAGATTACTGAGAACCTAGAACAATACAGCACAGGAACAAGCCCTTCAACCCACCAAGCCTGCGCCGATTCCTAATCCTTATTTAGCCCCACTACTTATTGCCCAAATGCAATTTCTATCCCTCTTTTCATCTCCCAATCATGTGTCTATCAAGATATGCCTTGAACGCTGCTAAAATGCTTGCTTCCACCAACTCCACATCAGTATGTTCCAGGCACCCACCATCCTCTGTGTGAAAAACGTTCCCCGCACATCTCCCCTAAACTTACCACCGCTTGCCTTGAACCTGTGACTTTCTACCTTGAATTTTACAAACGCTAATTTTAAAATGACATTTATACAGTTTTTAAATCGCTGGAAGTGTGCAGCAATCAGTGTCTCAGAGATTTTCAATGTAACTTTCTGTCTCAGCTCTCTGTTCCTGTATGCTAACCATTTTGCTGTGTATTTACACACGGGTTCAACTTCAGATTCAACTTGTTTTCAGTTCACTCATCACTCCCATTTAAGTTATAAGCAATTTATGTTAAATATCAGTAAGTGAATGGTGCTCTTAGTTACATTGTTGGTGTGATATTCTCCTGAAAATTTAAGGGAATGAATCTCTAGCTGCTGCGGTTTGCTTCTTCAGTCTAAACCTTTGATCCCGGAGCAAAGAGAGTGTGTGGACATTCCAGGAATCTGATTCCAATCTGATCCCAGAGCAGAGATGGTTTGACCATTTCAGGAATCTGATCCCAATCCGACTCCGGAACAGAGAGGGTGTGAACATACCTGGAATCTGATCCCAATCAAATCCCAGAGAAAAGAGGGTGCGAACATTCCTGGAGTCTGATCCCAGAGCAGAGATGTTTTGACCATTCCAGGAATCTGATCCCAATCTGATCCTGGAGCAGAGGGTCTGAACATTCTTGGAATATGATCCTAATCTGATCCTGGAGCAGAGAGTGTGAGCACTCCTGGAGTCTGATCCCAGCTTTTTAAACCTTCTGGTGATGATGCTGCAGGTAGGTGTAAAGCTTTACGTCATAGTGTAGTAAACTGATATGAGCACCTTTGCACTCAAGCCCTGGGCACCGGTGGAATGTTGCTTGAACCATTTTAAGGCTCTATGTAGTTTCAGCTCAGTGTTTTGCTGCCAGCTTGCCATTCACCAAATCTTGCAACAATAGGCGACCTCCTAGTTGCACTGGCCTTGGTTTCACAGGTGTTAATGGCAGCTGCAGTACTATCCCTGCCACTCCATCAGCCTGGTTCTCATGTACTGCTCCTAGTGATCTTGCAGTGGGAGCTGCTAGTCTCTATTGGAGTGGCCCTCGATTTTCCGTGTTCCAACTCATCCACCATGCTTAACTAGCCATCTCCTGGAAGATTCCCCTTTCAGTATAACTCTGACGCGTGCAAGTTCATGAGTCCAAAATGCAACAAATGTAAGTATTTCAAAAGTAGAAGATTCTACCCAAGGGCTGGTGTTCTGCAGTTGCCTTTGTGTTAGCACAGTTGCTGTTTAAAATACTTTCGGATTGTTAAAGACCATGGCATCTCCAACTCCTTTCTATCCAGTGATAGATTGGCAATGACACATCAAGGGTACATTAATGCTTCATCTCTCAGCAGTGACCTTGCAGACCTGGCAGTGTTGAGCTGGTGCTGGAAGACTAAGAGTCCAATAGAATCAGGCTGTAGGGAAGCTGCCAGCATCTTAGAAAAGTGAGACAATGATAATGCTGATGCGCTTTGATAGGATCAGAGTAGTCAGTGCTTCAGGACAGAAAACAAAAAGCAAATTGAAGCTAGCGTGTAGAAAATAGCTTGTAACTGATATAAATTTCATAGGGGAACACAGGGACTGGAAGCTAACTTCAAATAAAATGAGGCACTGGAAGGCATTTTACATCATGGTTAAAAGGAAGAGATACCATGCTGAGTAAATCAATCCCTCCTAACACACTGATTTCTACTTAGAGTGAAGATTGAGAGATCAGAGAATGGATAATGCATCCGTTTTCCCTTTCATGACAATAAAGAAATACTTCAGGCTGAGATTCAGCTTGTAAAAACTCCCAATACCAGTTCTCATGAACGTTCTGCTACTTTCTGTTTTTCTTGCAAAGGGATGAGCTCTCCCGTTCTCCACTGTTCTCAAGAGATGCCCGACTGAACTAGGCAACTGAGGAGAGCTGTTGAAGAAGACTAGTTTAGTCAACTATATTAAAAGTTGCTGAGAGCTCAAGGAAGGAAAATGTACCACGGTCACAATCATGGTCACAGAAAATTGCTCGTGACTTTGATTTTAAGCATTCCATGCTGTCACAGGGGCAGAAACCTGATTGGAGAAATTCAAGTGGAAAATTGCAGGATTTGGGAGGCAACATGTCCAGGAACTTTCAAGTGGAAACTTGCTGATGGGACAGTAGTTTGTCAGGAAAAATGACCAAGCCAAAACAAACTGCATAACTTAAAGTATCTAAACTGGGGAGGGGGGGCTAATTTACTGCCCCGATCTCCGTATGTGGGTGGGAATGGCAGAGGAGCCAGAGAATCAAGGGGGAGTCCCAAAACAGTTTATTTGCTGGTGGAATTTCCCCACTTGATTGCCCCCCCCCCCCCCCCCCCCCCCCCCGCCACCAGTGAAATAATGGAGTTCGCACCATGAAATGACAGAAATCTAATTATAATACCTTTAACTGTGATTAGTGGGTCTCCCCACTGGAAAATTCCTCCCACATATGGCCAGGTGATAACATCCTGCTGGGGTTCCTGGCAGGGTTTTAGAAATGGAGAACCTGCTGGGTGCACACAGGTAAGTACATCCCCCATGGAGGAAAGGGTCATGCCCAGGCAGTAGCCAGGGGGCAGTACCTGGGGGGTGTTGGGGTGGAGGGACGCTTCCATTTGGGAGGTTCAGGGTGAGGGGAATTGGGGGGTGGGGGTTCTGTGTCCGTGGGTAGGGTTCCAGTGGGGAAGGGGGTATGGTTCCGTGTCCGCGCGGGGAAGTTCCTTTATTCATTTTTAATCTATTTAACGGTGCCCTTATCCGTCAGAAGCCGAGATTGCCAGTGGGGAGGCCTCATTCAGAGCATGATGTTGTGGGACCCACCTCCAGGGTAATTTTTACAAAATGTTTAAAAATTGGCAGGAAAAACCAGCAGTTCAGCCAACAGGCTACACACTGCTTTTCCCACCTGAGTTTACACTGAAAAAAGAGAGGAAATTCCACCCTAGATGTTTTATACTGAACAAGTAGAACACAATAAAATGATGCAATCTCTAATTCTTTCAAATTAATGTTTTACCTACATAGGGATTTCAAAAAAAAAATCATCACCAGTAAGCAATACTGGTGATAATTAAATAACTAAAGTTAAGATAATTAAAGTAAATAACCTTACTTTCTTCTTGGCAGGTTAAAAAAAATTCCACCAATTCCACTGAACTCAATATCCCAGGCTGTGTATATTTAGCATCTTTACATGCACACTCCCCTAACAATTTTATATTGGTACAAAAACAGAAAATGCTGGAAAAACCCAGCGGGTCTGGTAGCATCTGTAGAGGGAGAAACAGTTATCATTTCAAGTCCAACATGACTTTGTCAGAACTTGGGTTTGTATTGGTAACTGATAGCATGATTCAAAGTAACTGGCTGTCAAACACATTGCACATGGTGTATGTCCTTGCATACTGTCATCCCAACCTCCCTTTCCTCTCCAAAATTTCTCATCTCTCAAATGCATGTCCATTTTTCCAAGAACTCCACGTTGAAATCCCCCCAATCAGGTTTCATCCCCTATCACATCATTGACATAGCACTTATCAAAATGACATCTTTTATAACTGGGGCTAAGGTAAACTATCCCTTTGCCTCCTTCTTGACTTATCTGTAGTCTTTGACATGGTTGAGCACACCACCCTCTACCTCTCCTCCATTGTCCAGCTAGGTGGAATTGCATCCACTTGCTTCCTTCATTATCTACAAGTTATAGCCACATATCAGCTCTTCCATCCCAGACTACTTCTCATCCACATACTGTCTATCCATGACATCATTTGAAAACACAGTGTTAGGTCAGATAGGTGTGCTGACGACACCCAGCTCTACCTCACCACCAACTCTCTTGCCACTTCTGCTATCTTTGAATTGTCAAATTTTTTAATCCAGTATCCAGTATTGGATGAGCAGAAATTTCCACAAGTAAGTATTGCAAAGGCTAAAGTCATTGTCTTCAGTCCTCCCCAAGAATGCCATTCTCTAGCCACTGATGCCACATCTCTCCCTGGCAATTGTGTGAGGCTGAAATACTGTTCATAACTTTGAGGACATATTTGACCCTGAGATCACCTTCTGACCAGTTATCTGTTCCATCACTAAAAACCGCCTATTTCCACCTTCATAACATTGCCTTACTCCACCTCACCTCAGCTCATCTGCTACTGAAACTCTCATCTTTGTCTTTTTTTATCTCTAGATTTGCTTATTGCAACACGTTCCTGGCTGGCCACCCACTTTCCATGCTGCAGAAACTTCAGGTATTCCAAAACACTTGCTATTCATATAACTCACACGCAGGCTCATTCATCCATCACCCCGTGTTTGCTGACTTATGTTAGGCTCAGGTTAACCAACAATTTGATTTTTAAAACATATAAATTTGTAAATCTCTTCCGGTCTATTCTGCTCCAGCTTTATACTCCACTGAGATATCCACACCCCTCCAATTCTGACCTCATAAACATTCCATCTACCATTGGTGGCTGCCTCAGCTCAAATCTCTGGAATTTTTGTAGACTGAGTGATCTGATGGCACGGCTACTAAAAGGGTCACATGGTGGGAGTGTAGGTGTTCTCCCCAGAGCACGGGCAGAGTACAAGCAAAGAGTAGCGGCTCAGCTGTAAATAAAATGTTGCTTGTTACGAGGATCTTGGTCACCAGCCTTTGGCAACCCAGCACTTACACATAGAGCCAGGCGTTGGCAGTATGGCACTAGCACTTTGCCCCACCAACTTGCTCGTGGTCTACTAAAACATTGCGGACAGTTGGGCAAAGTTTGAAAAGGAGTGGCGCATCTACTGCGTTGCCGGATTACCTTACAAATCAAAAAAGGTCAAAGTTAACATCTTACTAAACCTAGTAAGCCTCAGGCCCTTGAGAAGTTTGAGTTGTTTGTTTTTCAACTGCAGAAGGATAAAGAGGACCCAAAATTATTCTAAAAATAGTTTGAAAACAGAATATGATAGTCAACAGGCACATATTTAACTCTACAAACCAAAGAGCAGATGAATTGATATAATCCTACAAAGCAACCTTGAAAATCTTAGTGAGAAAATGTGCATTTTGCATATGAATTAGTCAGGGATCGCATAGTTTGTGGGACCCACAGTGACCTTGGCCCTAAACAGCTGCTGCAAGAGAAAGATTGAATACTACAAACAGCCATTAACATCTGCATGTTAAACGAACAATCTGAAAAAAGCCGCAAGGACTCCAGGTGGGAAAGAGAAGCTATTGTGGTACAGAACACGCCATACCCCGGAGGCAATCGCCCTCAGAACAGTGCTGCAATACATGTGACAAGTGCATTCATTTTGCAAAATGCTGCAGATCGAAACCATAGCAGCCTTCCACTGCCACCAGCCACATTGCAACCAGTCAGTCCTCCAAGGCTAGGAGTCAGCAAGGTGAGCGAACTGGAGCTCAACCAGATCAACAAAACCACTGAGCCTCCAACAACCTTCTATCTATCATGAAGGCATTGACACCATCACAGAAATGGATGAGGCCTTCACCACGCTGAACATGACGGTAAAGATTGATATTGGAGGAAAGTGCAAAGTATTACCCAGTTGAATGCTATGGGAACTAGACTCATACGCAGCACCGGAGCCCTATACCCAGATGGACCTCCCGGTTTACTACAGACAAGTTGAAGTTGTGGCCACTCTCCATTGCACACAGGGCAGTTTCAAGTCTCATACAGTCAAACAGAATGTAAGGACACTGCTAGGTCTTTGGGACAGCATCACACTGGGGCTCATCCAACTTGGTCCAGATGTACACACTCTGTAACACCAGGCCCCAGAAATGATGGAGTACAAAGATCTCTTCAACTGTGAAGTCATTGGCAAACTATGAGATGGGGGTCGGTTTAGCTCAGTTGGCTAGACAACTGGTTTGTGATGCCGAGCAACGCCAAAAGTGTGGGTTCAATTCCTGTATTGGCTGAGGTTATTCATGAAGGCCCACCTTCTCAACCTTGCCCCTCGTTTGAGGTGTGGTGAGTCTCGGGTTAAATCACCACCAGCCTATGGTCCTTTGGGACTATGGTGACTTTACTTACCACACGAGACTTATGGCTGGAGCCATCAACTGTGTGTGCTCTGAGAAGAATAGCAACAGCCATAAAGCAGAAAGTAGTCAGTGAGCTGCATCGGATGATGACATTGGGTGTCATTACTCTCATAGATGAGGCCATAGAATGGTTTCAGCAATGGTGATTGCAGTAAAGAAAGATGACACAGTCAGAATTTGCACTGACCCAGTGCCCTTGAACCCGGCACTGTTCAGACCTCATGATCCTGTGAAGACAGTGAACAGCTGATGGTAAACGTGCTCAGTGTTGAGGTTTTCAGCATCCTGCATGTGAAATGTGGGATCTAGCAGATCCTGTTAGTTGAAGAATCCTCAAAACTTACCACACACATGTCTCTGGTAAGCAGACATCATTTTCTTCCGAGGCAACTCTTTGCAAGCCAACCGTGTAAAATTATCATTGTTGACATCCTGGTCTGGGATCATACTATGCAAGAACATGATGTACATCTTTGTCTCATCATTGATAGAAACAGAAGCATACAGCTGATGCTTCAGGGTCAACCAGGTTCTCTATTTTGGTCACTTACTCACAGTCGATGGTGTAAAGTCAGATCTAGACAAGACAACAGTTATACAACAGATGACCATTCCCATGGACAAGTATGCTTTACAGTGCTTCCTTGCTATGATAAATAATCATTCTAAGTTCATTCTTTGTTATAGTAAGGTCACTGGATGCCTTCATCAGCTCCTCCACCAAGATGTCAAATAGTGTTGGCAGGAGCACCACATAGCGGTCTTCAACGGACTCAAAGAGGCACTCTCAGCCCCAACGGTGCTACGATACTTTGACATTCGAGCACATTGCACCTTTTCCAGCAGACGCCTCCCAGCATAAATTTGGTGCAGTCTGTATTTAGAACGGAAGACCAATAGGCTTTGCTTCACTGACACTGAGACTCGTTATGCACAGATCGAAAAGGAAATCCTTGCTTCAATCTTCGCCTGTCACAAGTTTCATTATCTCATATATGGCCATCCTGCGACTGTTGAAACATCATCAGCCACTCATAACTATCCTAAAAAAGTCTCTTCACACTGTGTTTGCGTGGCTTCATGCATGATGCGAAAGCTGTAAGGTTCCAATCTCAGCATTGATTACAAACATGGTAAGGAGCTGTATTTGAATGATACCCTTTCCAGAGCCTTCTTACCCACTATAGATCATGCAGATTGTGTGGAAGACCTAGAAATCATGACCATAGTAGTGCTTTCCTCTGGTAGAATCCAGGAACACAAAGATGCCTTACCAGGTGGACATCACATGCAGAAAACTTCAAGATATCATAATGAAGGGCTGGCCAGAGTCCTCAAGGGAGCTTCCCCACAAACTCTGCACATTCTTCGCCGTGAGTGATGATCTAACAGTACAGGATGGACTGATACTGCGTGGCCAGCAATTCGTTGTCCTTACTTCTCTTCAGAGTTACTACACTCAATAACGTCACCAGAGGCACCTGCGTGTGGGGCACTCCTGGAACACCGATTAAGAAGCAAGATGCATTATGATTACAATGCCCACAGACGCAGCCCTTTAACACCTGGTCAAAAAATCAGGATCCAGACTGCACGCAGCTACAACAAGTTGGCGATGGTATACATGTGCCCCAACTGAGCAGGTACGTGGTAGCTTTGGACAGTGCCCAGTATGTACAAAACCGCTGTCACCTTCCACAGGTATTAGAAAGAGCACCAACTGATGCCATAACACTCAAGTCACCTAGCCTACAACAGAGGCTCCCTATACCAGTGGACATTAAGGTTCCTCCATGGAACCATGGGTCTGTGCAGCAAGACCAGCATCCACTGGGTACACTGATGGAATGTATCAGCTTGTCCATACTGAGGTCACCAACCCTAGAAAAACTATAGCATAACCAATCAGCACAATCACACACTCAGGGTGTGTGACCAAACCAAACACGTAGTTTGGAATCTTATGAGAATCTGGCAGAGTGTCTGTTCTGATGAGGAAACTGGCATGGAACTCTCTAGCTCCACTGGCCAATTTTCTCTCCAGATCTTGTCACTCTAACTGCCAAAACATAAAGTGAACGTGGCTCGTGCCATCAGCCTGGCAAGGCGGGGCTGCTAAGAGCCGGGAACTGGCTCCACTGAGATCTGAGTGATGTTGTTAAAGGGCGCCCCGATCACTAGAACAAACTTGTCTATAACTGGCTTTTGTTTTGCATCTTTACACAACAAAATTGGGGAGGCAGGAGACGCGATGGGCTATGCACCAGCTGCAATAACGTATTCCATGTTTCACCCTATGAAAATAGTTATGTATTGTTAGCCTGTTCAATTCTTTCCAGAGTCTTCTGGCTATTTTATTTTGTTTCTTTACATTTCCAAAAAAGTAACAGTTTGATGGTGTGGAGAAGTACCTTGAACCCGTCCTGTGCTACTTAGAAACATGGATGATTAATCTGGCATGAATTGTTACCGGTGAGGCTGCAACACAGATTAAAATTGCACTATTGACTGCAATAGCGAATTGACATACTGTCCATTAGAGAACTGTCAGTGGGCCTCCATTAGGAAGGGACTGAAGAACTTCTGCAATCCACTTTCCTCTCTCTGACAGATGAGGGCTGAAGCTCTACTCCATGGAAGCTAGTACGTCAACTGAAATGAATCTTTAAAAAAAATTGACATGAGTCAAAAAAGTTTGAGTTGGATAAGAGGTGACATGTCTCACACTGTATAAATGGATTCACTGACAGGTACCTGTGTGATAAAGTGATGCTTTTCACACTGTATAAATACATTTACTGACATAAACAAGTGTGACAAACTGGCATTTTTCACATTGGGGTTGAAATTTTTCAGGCATTTCACGGACCAGCTGCCTCAGACCCTGAGAGAAATTATATAACTGACCAAGTCCAACATTCCCTGTGGGCTTTACTGGTCTTCTAGTTTTTAGGGTTTTAAAAAGTTTTTATTTATTAGTGTCACAAGTAGGCTTACATTAACACAGCAATGAAATTACTGTGAAAATCCCCAAGTCGCCACAGTCCGGCGTCTATTCAGGTACACTGAGGGAGAATTTAGCATGACCAATGCACCTAACCAGCATGTCTTTCAAACGGTGGGAGGAAACCGGAGCACCCGGAGGAAATCCATACAGACACATGGGGGAATGCAGACAGTGACCCAAGCCGGGAATTAAACCCGTGTTCCTGGCACTGTCAGGCAGCAGTGCTAACCACTGTGCTGCCGTGCTGCCCAGTGTCAAAATTATGGTGGAAGATTGGTGGACCCCCATGATGACTTTCAATCACACTGTGCTTTGATAAATTGAATTTCTGAAAGTCTAGTTGTGACACTGTGACATTTCTTGTATTATCTCAATATCAATAAAACTGCCAGTGACGACCAATGTGACACAGTGAACTGTCACAAATAGAAGGTAATTGTCATAGAAAGTCATAGAAACCCTACAGTGCAGTAACAGGCCATTCAGCCCATCGAGTCTGCACCGACCACAATCCCACCCAGCCGCTACTCCCATATCCCTACACATTTACCCGCTAATCCCTCTAACCTACACATCTCAGGACACTAAGGGACAATTTTAGCATGGCCAATCCACCTAGCCCGCACATCTTTGGACTGTGGGAGGAAACCGGAGCACCCGGAGGAAACCCACGCAGACACGAGGAGAAGGCGCAAACTCCACACAGACAGTGACCCAAGCCGGGAGTCGAACCCAGGTCCCTGGAGCTGTGAAGCAGCAGTGCTAACCATTGTGCTACCGTGCCGCCCCTATTAATTGTTATGTCATAATTGTTATGACGTCAGATTGAAAGCCCCCAATCATTGGTAAATACCCTCCATATTTGATTTCATGCATGATTTCTGAGCTGTGATCAAACAGAAGACGATAAGAATTTTTATTCACAGGAAATGCCAATTAGACCCAACAAGGCCATCTCCTTTTCGATAGATAAGGCCCATCTTTCACCGTATCTATAAATGCCTTCACTCTGCGAAAGGTCATTAAATTTTCCCTTTATTACATTTACAGTGTCCACTTTGATTAACTTATTGCACAACATTTGTTTTACTTGTTTATGGGATGTGGATATCCCTAGAAAGCAGACATTTAATGTCAAACCCTAATTGCGCTTGAGAAGGTGCTGGTGAACCACCAGCTTCAATCTGTGCAGCCTGTGTGGTGTAGGTACACCCAGAATGCTGTTAATCCTGTTCTGAGATTTTGACCCAGTGACAGTGAAGAAACACTATATAGCTTCATGTCAGAGTGTTATGTGACTTGGAGAAGAACTTGCAGGTGGTATTGTTCAAATGCACCCTCTGCCCTTGTTCTTAGAAGCTCAGAGTTTGGAAGGTGCTCTTGCTGAAGATTTAGTGGTTTGCTGTGATGCATTTTATAGAGAGTACACACTGCAGGCTCAGTGCTCCAGTGATAGAGGGAGTGAATGGTTTAGGTGGTGGTTTGAATGTGAATTAATAGCTGCTTGATCCTAGATCAAACACAAGACCAGAAGAACAACAATTAGATTGATAATTAATAACCTCCACCTCTTATATTAACTCTCTTTCTCTTTTAGACTCACATCTCTTCTTACTCCCAGTTTCCTCTGTTTTCACATATATTTGAACTTTTTTGTCATATAACAATTAATTTGCTTGAATCAACTTTGTGAATTCTGCATCAGTGCCTGTTGACCAATTTAGATCACTGCTACTGCTGCTGAGCACCAATATTCTTCATTATATTGAACGTATCAGTGAGGTCACCTTGAAGTTCACTCTAACCACTATATTATTAGCCTTTTCTTTTTTATTACATGGTAAAACATAAAGAACACTGAAACAGATTGAATTGTGGACAATAATCCCCCACCTCCTTTAAGCAACAATAATATTTGATCGGTGGGTAAATAACTTAATGAATGTCAGGTATGCTATTAACTTGTGGGACAATTAGTTACAGTACGGTTGCATGGAGAAGGTCATTGAGAAGCACATTGAATAATGGTCCACTCCCACCTTGTTGCAAGATTTGCTGGCTTTTCACCTTCTCTGTAGAGGCTGATTCAGAACCTTTAGCCCGTTTTGTGATTAATTATCCCCCTGAGGAATTACTATTGCATTAAACTCATTAAAAAATAATTTTCTGCACTGATTGTCAGTTTCTACTCCCTAGGAGTGAGTTCACACTGTAAGATTGATAAAGACTACACTGTGCCCTCTGCACAAAGACTTTGTCACACCTGATATTAAAGTATGTTCTTCATTTTCTGTCATGACAGAAGGATGAGTATTAAAGATGTAGGCCACAAGGTGAGCACATGTAGGCTCATTAAAATTCTTCATATTCCTTATCATCATCAGAGGCATTATTCTGGAGTTATTTATTAATAGTAAAATCACGCTTCATGCAGCTAAATGCAATGCTTCAGGACACCTTGGTTGTATTAGGGCTTCCTTTTTTCTATCTATCAAAGCAAGCTGGGCTGCCTTTGAGTACTTGTGGGCTGCTCGGGTACCATCCTATGAACTTCATTGATGTTCAGTAAGGGTAGCAGGGAGGTGGATCTGTGATCAGCCACTGGTGCAGTGGATACCCCTCTCTGATCATCTAGCCAAACAATTGTTTTTCAGCTGTTACACCATTTGGGCCAGCACGGTGGCACAGAGGTCAGCACTGATGCCTCACAGCGCCAGAGACCCGGGTTCAATTCCGACATCAGGTCACTGTCTGGATGGAGTTTGCAACACTCTCCCCATGTCTGCGTGGGTTTCCTCCAGGTGCTCCGGTTTTCTCCCACAGTCCAAAGATGTGCGGGTTAGGTTGATTGGCCATGGCAAATTGACCCGAGTGTCAGGAGATTAGCAGGGCAAATATGTGAGCTTACGGGAATTGTGGGATTGTGGTCAATGCAGTCGCGATAGGCCGAATGGCCTCCTTCTGCATTGTAGGGATTCTATGATTCAATGACAAAAGGCTTCTCATGAGTTCTCTCGCACTTTGTGAACCTTCCAGTGAGTTTCCAGAGGGCACATTAAAACAGAAAAATCACGGCAGCTCTCTCAATGGTACTACACATTGGCACTACTAGGAACTACACATATATAATGAAGAAGTTATAATCGCATATTTTTCTGATTGGAAAGGTCGGCTGTGTACTAAAAAGAAACATTTATCTTGATATGGATGCAGCCAATTGCATGTGACACCTGGGGTAATATAACCTCTCCGTAACATTTGATGTCCTTGTGCTGATGTGTAGTTCAGTAGGAATGATTATGAACTTGACAAGGAACAACCACCTGCAGCGTGTTGCTGCATGTGTCCCGTCTGACAAATAATCAACCTATTTAATGGGAAACTGGAGTGGAAAATATGAGCTGAGGAAACAGCGGAAATAGGAAGGGGTGAAGTAAGTTCGAGCTTCAATACTGTATCTCAGGAAGGGAGATGAATCTCAATGTGATGTGATCTAAGGTCAGATACATTAAATATCCTAATGCATTTATCAAAGCGAGGAAATCCACTGTTGAGGAATGGACAATGCAACATCGAGTGAATTATCAGTGTCGTGCAGTGGGAATGTGTGGTATTTCTGTTCCTTCACAGCAGCCAACATTTCATTCAGGTTGACTGACTGGTATCAAATTATGAGCATTGTTGTGTCGTGGCTTCATGTTCACATAATGCACCTTCATTTCACCGTGAACTTACATAACAAGGAGACACTCAAAGACCCGTTTAGCTCAGTTTAAACCTGGGTTCCTTCACTGAAAACATTTTTTAAAAAAATCATTAATCACAATTTTTTCACATTTATAATTGAGGGGAGGTTTTCATTCAACAGAGAAGAATTGTAGATCTTCTTTAATGTATGAATTAGGTCATTGACAGGCTAAGCTGTCCCACTGATTTGACACAATCTGATCTAATTGATGCTGATGAGATCAATTTCATGTTGCTTTGTTGGTACTTCTCCATTGTCTGATTTTATCATTCCCACATGAATGGACAGCAAAGCAGTCGTACAAAGAGTCTGTGTACTTGAACCTGACAATGATGAGGGAGGAAGCATAAGAAAATAACCTTTCTATCTAGAATATAAGATATATGATGAATCATTAATATATTGGGGCAAATTTCTTCACCATTTTCAGTGCATTACTGCTATATAAATGATGCAGAATTTATTTTCAGCAGCTAATTTGGACAGAGGTAATTTGCACCATTAATATGCTCCTCCTGAGTTCTCAAGCACGTTGTGAACTCCTCTGTGAGTCTCCATTAGTCTATCATACACCAAAAATGAGATTCAGTACTGCAGCAACTCCATGCTTTAGATTTACACTTCCAATGCCCTCTAGTTAACTTTGGCTGAAATCCTGAATTTCCTTGAGGTCAGTTTTGCTGCTACTTTGCATTAACACATTCACGGAGGCATATGAAAGAATAAACCCTAGGCTAAACATCTGAAGACAAAGGTCCTCTACCAATCTGCTCCCACTGTGCAACACTGCCACCTTGACTAACAAGATCCACAGCAACATGGATTATTTTTCATACCTTGGGAGCCTCCTCTCAGCAAGGATAAGGAGATGCTAGTGTTAGATTGGGGTAAGCACAGTAAGAAGTCTCACAACACCAGGTTAAAGTCCAACAGGTTTATTTGGTAGCACAAGCTTTCAGAGCACTGCTCCTTCGATGACTTTAACCTGGTGTTGTGAGACTTCTTACTCAGCAAGGATAGACATCAACGATGAAACTCAACATCGGCTCCAGTATGGCAATGCAGCCTTCGGCCGATTGAGGAATTGATGGCAAAGGCCTCAAACCTGGCACCAAGCTCATGGTCTATGGGGATGTTGCACTACCTGTCCCATGTATCCGTCAGGGACATGGATTACATACAGCAGGCACTTTAAACACCTGGAGAATTTATCACCAGCCATGCTTCTGCAAAATGCTGCAAATTCAATGGCAGGAAAGCGCTCTCACATCAGTGCCCTCGCTCAGGCTAACATCCCCAGTATCTAGCTACTGGTTATAGTTTATCAGTTCCGTTGGGTGGGCCACATCATCTGCATGCCTCACACAAGATTCCCAAAGCAAACTCTCTACTCCGAGCTTCATTATGGCAAGCGGTTGCAAGAGGAGCATTTTAAATACCCACCCTGTTAAAGTAACGATCACATTACTAACTCTTCACATATCTTTCTGAATAAAGGCACCTACAATTCCCGACACCAGGAGCTGGATTTTCAAATGGTTGCATGTCCAAGACCCAGTGTGGGCAAGACTTCAAAACTGCGGCCCTGGGTGTGGTCTCGGGATCTAAAGGCAGATTGAAATTGTTAAAGGATTGATGGGATGAGGGGGACAGGAATCCATTAAACTCCTTTAAGAACAAAAAATTAAAACAAAAGACACTGGAAATACTCAGCAGATCTGACAGCAACTGTGAAGGGAGAAACAGAGTTACCGTTTCAGGTCTGCGACCTTTCATCAGCAAGCTCCTTTCAGAGCTTGCTAAGGGATCTGTGGGGTCAGGAACGCAATGTTGTGAAGAAAATGTCTGTGGTTATGACCGAACACTTCTAATTCAGAATCCCTTCTGAATTGTAGCCTATGCATAGATGTGGTGTTCCTTAAGCCTCTTTCTTTTCAGACAAGTACCTGCGAACTATCTAGGTCCCATATCTTGGAAACCAACTGGGAAGTTGGCACATTCTCAGCCACCATCACCCCCCCTCCCCCACCTTACCACCACCCCCGCCCCTTCCTTTGGCTCTGTCAATCCCTGGTGTTACATCCTCAGTTATACCATCAAATTCCTCCTGGGTGAAGGTGTCTCTTTCTTTACTTCCAAGTACTCTGTATGGCTTGCTCCTTGTCATTCATCTTTTACAGTAATGTTTAACCTTATTTTTTAAAGCTTTATACCTTTTTCTGTACTCCCTGTAGTAATAGTATAATGACAGATGCTCAGGTTTCAATTTCTGTCACACATTCTACGCTAACGGCCTTTGAAGAATGTTTGTGTGGCGACCTACCAGAATAAAATGGTGTCCTATTTCTCCATAAAGCAGCTCAGAAGCACATACGAAATAAAATAGGTTAACAGGATTTGAAGCACGCTGGTCATCTAATTAAAAGAAAATGGATTTTTCCATACCTGGGGTAATAAACCTTTCATTTTCTAAATAGTTAAACAGCTTCTTCATTGCATCAGAACTGTGAAATTATTATTATTACTGGCGCACTTTGTTTTTCCTGATCCCACAGATGATGAACTTGCGTGTTTCAAAACTGATCACTTCCACCATTTTGAAAGTGAATTGGAGAAAATGATGAAAAAAGAGAAATTTATCTTAATTTTCAGCAAATGCCAAGTATTCTCCTGTATGGCATCTTTGTTGGTGATGCTGTGGCATTTGTCTTGTTAGTGAAGTTCTATTCATAATCGGCTGACCTTTGTTTCATCTGAAGGCAAATGCAGCTTTTGTTCATCAATCTGCTTCAAACTTTTATCCTTGTACTCTATCTGAACCCTCCCTTGTCGACCATCTCATGATGTCCCATTTCACAGACAAATGCTTTGGCTTCAGGCTAGCTTGCTTTTTATTGATGCATCACATCTCACATTGACTCAGTTACCCCATCCCTTTCACAGAGCTATAGTTATAAGGTCAAAGGGCATGCCTGTACTGGAAGAGATGAGCTTGCATGTGGCATGTTAAGACCTCAATTTGAATTTTAAAAAATCAGCCAGTGGCTATAACAATGTAATGTCACTGTCTACACTTTTTTGGTATCTTTTATTTAACTCACTTGAATTTTCCAGTCGACCATGAGCTAATGACTGTGTGATAAACAAACCTAACAAGGCAGAAAGGCTTCAGCCAGCAAAAGTTGGAGCCAACAGAGCTTATGGCCTTGCTTGGAGATATCTAACAGAACAGACATCTCATTAAAAAATGTAATTTAACATGGCATGAAAAAAAAGAGTAAAAGGTAAAGAGAGTAAAATATGAGAATTTAATCAACTTGAAGAGCCTCACGCACCATTGCGTCTATGGTCAGTTTGATTTAGTTTCAATCCTTTCAACAGCACAGACCCAAATTTAGGTTTAGAGGAATGCTTCTCTCCAATTGCATCTGTTTACTATTTATACCACAAAGTAGAAAGTTAGACAGTACAACTTATAATGTCTCACAAGGAAAGAACAAAATAATTCTGAATGGTTTTTTTTTTGTTGCCCTTTTGCACTAAGCTTTACTCTCCAGCCCTTCAATTCCACTTTGTTCTTACAAAAGCCATTTAGTCAACTTATGTGACCGAGTCGCAAGTACTGCTTGTACTATTGCACAGAGGAAAAAGCTGGAACTTATGCAAAAGTAGTTTGAGATGACTCACATTTTGCTTTCTCTCCCTACAAGGTAGATAAGAATTCTTCAGCTGCCTGTGACACCTTAGTTTTATTTTTCCCATCTCTCAGCCTCTACTGCAGAAAAACTCACACTCCAGCCAACCTCTGCTTTTCAAATTGGTTTGAAGGGATTTGCTCACATGTTTCCTGGGTCAGTTAATTTACATATTGCAATGGTAGTCAACATGTTATTCACAGCTTATGGCATGCTTACATTAATGAGGAAAATAACCATTCTTCATCAGACAGTGTCCAGCTAATCAAATTGGCCTATTACTTGCAAAGGAAAACTCCTGGCGTGCTCTTCTTAGTACACCCAATATGCTGAGAGAGGATGATCGGTCCTTTGTCTGTGATTTAATTTGAAATATAAGGCAGAAAGTTCATGTAATTGACCTGCTTGTAGTTATGTGGTGGTGCAGGGGGTGAGTGGGGAGGGACAGAAAGTGCATGGTTGTGGAAATGGGATCACTGTGGAGTGGCTTTTACTGGTGATCCCTGCTGTCATGATCAATCACAAGAATATAAGTGTGATGATGATCCGCATCCATCAATTAAAATATCTCTATTTAAAATGACCCCGGCAGGTGATTTGGCTCCAATGCAGGTCTCCCACTGAGGATTGAGCAAGCAGAAGGATGGATGCCTAGTGTGGGAAAATTGCCTCTTAGCTCCAAATCCCTGTTGTTCCCTGGAAGTCATGATGTAAGCTGTGAGGGCCATGGATGGAAGGAAGAAGCCAAACAGGCCTGGGTGGAAGTAACAGAAGATGAGAGCAGCAGGAGTGTGGTGCCTCACAGCACCCCAAGATATTCAGTGACTTCATCAGGACAGGAAAGATGAGTGACATGTTACATTCAAGGGCAAGCCCCCTCACTCTGATAGCTCCTATCTTCTCCTGCACAGCACTCCTCAGACCAACATGCGTTGCAGCTTCACTCCTTCATCTTTCTTGAATCAACTCCTCACATTCTCACCTAAACATCCAACAATCCTCATCTTATTGCCAAAGTGGGGCGGCACGGTGGCACAGTGTTTAGCACTGCTGCCTCACAGCACCAGGGATCCGGGTTCGATTCGCGCTTGGGTCACTGTCTGTGTGGAGTTTGCACATTCTCCCCGTGTCTGCGTGGGTTTCCTCCGGGTGCTCTGGTTTTCTCCCACAGACTGAAAGACATGCTGGTTAGGTGCATTGACCTGAACAGGCGCCGGAGTGTGGCAACTAGGGGAATTTCACAGTAACTTCATTGCAGTGTTAATGTAAGCCTTACTTGTGACTAATAAATAAACTTTAAACAGCAACCATGAAACCATTCCTCATAGTCGTTCTTCATAAATCTTGTTATTCCATCCCCTCCAAACTCTCCATTTTTCAGTCTCATAATCATCTGCATCTTTCCCTACAAGTTTAAAGTTTATTTATTCATGTCACAAACAGCTGCAGTCACTCCGACCACATCAGGCTCCTCATCTTTGTGCTTTTACTTTTGCTCCTCTTCTAGCCCTCTAAGGATGCAGGACGGTCATTACTTACTTACCCTACAGGTTCTGTCCTCTCTGCAACGCTACCTTTTGTAAGACACAGCAGATCTCTCTCATTTTACAAATGCTTATCATTGCATACTAAAGGTTGGCCTTAGGGCACCTGAACTGCATCTTTGACAACTCAGTGACTTATTCAATAATCACCCTTGTGTTAATGTGGTTCTGGTTGAATCAGTGGTGGGGATTCACACAAGTGTTATCAGCCATATCCTCAGACGGTGACCTTTGCCCCCAAGGAACCACCCATTCAATTTGTTTGGTGTGGAAAGGACTATGAGAGATGTAACTGGTTACCTTAACACTGCAATGATGTTAATATGAAAATCCCCTGGTCGCCACACTCTGGCACCTGTTCGTGTACACTGAGGGAGAATTTAGCATGACCAATGTGTCTTTCAGACTTTGGGAGGAAACAGGAGCACTTAGAAGAGACCCACGCAGACACAGAGAGAACATGCAGACTCTGCTCAGGTAGTGACTCAAGTGGGAATCGAACCCGGGTCCCTGGCACTATGAAGCAGCAGTGTTAACCACTGTGCCACCGTGCCACCCAAGGAGAGTGTACAGAAGTCCACCCTAACGACTGTGGATGAGGAGACAATGATGATTGGAAGGATGGCAGAGTCCATGGCCTTTGGTAATGGAGAGATAGGAGTCTTCCAGATAACTGTTGACAGAACTAGATATCACTGCCACATGTTATATAACAATCATTCATGTGGATTTTCTGTCAACATTAACTGAACTAGGAACATCTGCAAATGATGATTTTGAACAATTTTCTTTTGTTAATTCTAATTTGGAGGTAGCACCACATACTAGTAATGGGGAACAGAGATTCATTTGGGTGTTTATGACTATCTCATTGCCTTAATGTATTTGAAACTATTAATGAATCATAAGCTTTAATTTTCCATTGGCCAGTCATCTCCATTGTTGTCTCTTGCCTTCCAAATGGCCATTAGCCATGAGGAGAATATGTGTTTAGAATAGAAGAGAAACAAAGGATGTGAATGAAATGAAGGGGTTATTGATTGTCGGAATGATCTGTGTTTGGAGGCATGGGGCAGTGGGATGGCAGCAGTGAGTTCAGTACGGTATCGCTTCACACACTCAGGTGATTTGAACTGTGCCTGGCTGAGTCCATTGCAGCCTTCTCTGGCAGCTGGGTAAACAGCTGCAGTCACTCCGACCACATCAGGCTCCTCATCTTTGTGCTTTTACTTTTGCTCCTCTTCTAGCCCTCTAAGGATGCAGGACGGTCATTACTTACTTACCCTACAGGTTCTGTCCTCTCTGCAACGCTACCTTTTGTAAGACACAGCAGATCTCTCTCATTTTACAAATGCTTATCATTGCATACTAAAGGTTGGCCTTAGGGCACCTGAACTGCATCTTTGACAACTCAGTGACTTATTCAATAATCACCCTTGTGTTAATGTGGTTCTGGTTGAATCAGTGGTGGGGATTCACACAAGTGTTATCAGCCATATCCTCAGACGGTGACCTTTGCCCCCAAGGAACCACCCATTCAATTTGTTTGGTGTGGAAAGGACTATGAGAGATGTAACTGGTGCAGAATGAAGACACAATGGCATCTTCTAGGGTATCTTGCACAGACATGCATGCAAACCTTCTGATGGTCACATTTCAGTTGAACAGTGGATTCTCTTTCGACAGACAAATACTGCTAGCTGTTCTGAGGACACATTGACTGCTACATGTGTGCACTCCACGACTCAATGCATCTTTGGGAATCCAGTCACTGTAGCAAATGTGAAGGCACTCTCTTTCTTATTGGTCTCAACAGTAACAAATTGGATGCAGGGAGCATCCTTTGCAAACAAGGCATGATTTACCTGGGAGATACACTTGTGCACAGCCGATTGTGAGCTTCTACAAATATTGCTGACAAATCCCCGGAAGGAACCGGAAGTGAAGAAGTTCAGGGCTACGGTGACCTTAACGAGAACTGGCAATTGTGTCTCCCCGATTCACTTGTTGCAGGAGGCCGCAGGAGTCGGCAATGATTTTCCATGAAAGTCTGAGTCTCCTGAAACCCTGGAAAAGTGCTTGTAGTTAAAGTCATAGTGCTGGGCTACATTTCCATTTAATTGCCTTTTAACATATTAAATATCAGACACATCATTCTCAGGGCAGGGGAGCGGGTGGGGGAGAGGTTCCTGTGGACCTCCGAACACACACAAAAGGCAATCAAGTCAGATTTCTCACACACTGGCATTGTTTGACATTTTAATTCTTTGTCCATTCTAGCACCCAGCACATCTCCCCACACTTCTACACCTTGCAGGTTCAAATTCTGCCCTTGGTACGATATGTTTATAACAAGCAAGAAATAAATTGATTGCTTTAAGAACCATTATGGGGGTAATGTAGTTACAACTTTGCACTTATGCTGCACTGGATTCAAGATTACTGATGAAATGATACAAAGGGAGATATGCTCTGCTGACATTTGCAGCCAGAAGAACGGACAGTTGTGCTGGAAATTATACAGGTGTGGAGGCTGGTTGAAGACAGAATTGGACCAACCCATGTATGACAAACACAGTAATATTGCCTGCCAGTACGGACATGAAGAATGGCTGATTAGGTGAGTTAATGGAGAATGATGACTGTCTGGAACTGTTCCCCAACTTCAGCTGGTCACTTTAAGAGTGAAGAGTGTAAAATAAAAGAATCGCTAGCAGATTCAAAGAAAAGGTTGGCTTGGTTTTTGACTGATGTGATTTTGTTGCAATGTCATTGATATGCTGCAATTCAGGCCCCATTATAAACTGGCAAAGATGGTGGAAATTTACAATCTGGTACCTGTCATTAATTGTCTGAATTTAGTCATGCCTTGCAATTTTAGAATGCAAGCGTTGTGGTCATGATTTCTCCAATTGTTAGGAAGGAATGTTTCATGTAAATGTAAGTTATTTAGCAAATGGGCAGTAGATTGTTATTGTTACTGGATGAGGAATGGAGAGGCCTGGGCGAATACTGTAAATCTCTCTATGGCATTCTGAAAATTTTAGTTCAATTAATAAATCTGAAATAAAAAGTTATTCTCAGCCATGGTAACCATGAACCAACCAATCATTGAAACCCATCTAATTCACTAGTGTATTTCCTTCAGGAAAGGAGTTCTGTCGTTATGACCTACATGAGACTCCAGACTGACAGCTATGTGGTTGATCCTTAAATGTCCTCTGAAGTGGCCGATCAAGCTACATAGTTGTATCACTGATTAAGGTACAAGATACTAAAAAGACACACCCTCACAATTTGACTCTGCAAAATCCTCCATGCTGAAATCTGAAGTCTCATGCCAAACTTTGGAGAGCCGTGCCATGGACTAATTAAGCACTGCAGCATATAGCTCACCTCCTGCCTCTACATAGGCTGTCCACCTTCTAAAAGGCATAAGTCAGAACTATGAAAGAATACCCTCCATTTGCCTGGATGAGTGCAGCTAAAACAACTCTCAAAAACCTCAACACCATGCAGGACAAAGCAGCCCACTTGATTGGCATCACATTCTCCTCGTTAAACATTTACACCTTCCCTTACCAATGCACAGTGGCAGCAATGTGTATGTCTACAGGATGCACAACAGTAACTCACCAAGGCTCCTTTGATAGCATCTCCCAAATGTACAGCCTAGAAAAACAAGGGCAACAGGTATATGAGAACACCACAAAATGCAAATTCGCCTCCAAGTCTGGTTCCATCGTGACTTGGAAATATATCAACGTGCCTTCATCATCGCTGGGTCAAAATCCTGAAACCCCCTCCACAAGAACATTGTGGGTGTACCCACACCACATAGACCGCAGTGGTTCACCTCACCACAACCTTCTCCAGGCAATTAAGGGTGGGAACTACGTTTTGGCCTTGCCAGCAATTCCCACTTCCCCAGAACAAATATCAATGAAACCATGCAAGGATGGTGGGACAAATATTGTTAGGCAAGCCCCTCCAAATAACATACATCTCAGCTTCCTGTAAGCCCTGTGTGAAATGCATGGCACACTGTTATACAAAGCCGGATATAAAATTCCCTGTGAAATGGAGATATACATGAAGTCATTTTCCCTCTGAAGTTTGTTGTCAAAAAACAATAAAGAAATATTTGCTTTCATCCAGTGACTTACCACATCACTTTACATACACATATAATTATTTCTGAAACACAGTTAACTGTCAGTAAAAGAGGCAAGACATTCCATCCCAGAAATGTCCCACAAACAACATGTGACCGCATAATCTGTTTCAGATGTTGTCAGTTGAGGAAAGAATGTTGGCCAGGACACTAATGCTTTGTTATTTGGAAAATACCATGGGCTCTTTCACATTCACCTCAAGAGCAGGTGAAACATCGGGTGATTCCTCAACAAGACCGCCAATGATGTACTATAGGATGAATGAAATACTGCATTAAATATTTGTTTTTTCTCATCATCCTTTTAGAAAAAAAAGCCAGATATAACACAAAACATCTGTGGTGATACGCAGCAGAAAGATAAAAGCCAAATTCCCAGTGTGATTCCTTGGGGTGTGCAGTGTTCATGAGACCTGGTGTGCAACCATGTTGCAGAGTACCTGTGACTATGGTATGGGCTGTGATTTCTGATTGCCCATTCCCTGTCCCTAGTCCTGCTCCCCCTGGTATTTTGGACAGATAAAAGGGGAAAGATGTGAGTTGTGCTGGAGAAGGTTATTTACTGAGAAAAGGAACCGCCCTCCCCACTTTCTCGAAAGCAAAGTTTCCTGGAGCAGAGAAATAGCAAATAACACGCACTAATAATAACATAAATAATTTATATTAAATGGCTTGATGAAACATTTAGTTGGAGCTACTCATCCCTGTCTTAGAATGGGCACTGCAGGAAGCTGAGAGCATCATTGCACATTCAAGTTCACCTCTGTTGATTGAGGAACGTGTCAGCATCAGAGTTTTCTAATCTCCTACCTGAGTTAAAGTAAATCCTGACCTAACAATGTGCTTTTTAAAATTCAGGCAGCACTCACCCTATCAGACAATTCTGCACAGCGCGATTATTTTTAATCTTCCTTCACTGGTTCCAACAAACAGCAAGTATGACTGATTCTTCAATGGCTTTCACAGCTCCAATTGACATTATTTCATATCTACCAGTTCAGGTATGTATGGACCACAGTCAGAGTAGGGAGGCCTGCTTTGCTGCTACAGCATTGGGTGAGTAAGTAGTGCTGTCAACTCTGACAGCACTACTTACTTAATGGTTTTCTGACCTCTTTAAGGGGTGATCCTTTGTGAGCCACGTGATCAGGCCATACTCTATGGAGCAGAGTCACAGGAAGCTGGGGTCAACTGGAAGCGAAAGCGCAAGTCCTGGGACTGGGAGAACCTCAGTTGGAGTCAGGGAGGAGAAGAGAGTAGATCTGTGCATATGTTCTGTCAGATCTTTAGCATGTATATGGTTACATTCGTTTAATAAACCCTTCTTGTTGTTGGAGGCGCACTGAGTCACCTCCAGTTGTTACACAGGTGACGATGAAAAGCTATATCAGTCATTAGGAGACCGCAGTGTACAGTTAGAGGGGGGAAAGTAATGGCTGAAGCCAAGAAGAGAAAAGTGCAGATGTCCTTAAGGTGACTTTAATCGGGAAGATAGAGTCATTTGACCCAGAAATTGAGAGCTGGGGCAATATATTGAAAGGTTGCGTTACTTCTTTGAGGCAAATGAAATCATTACTGAGGACAAACAAAAGGTGATACTACTCATTGTCTTTGGCCCACAAACTTTCAGCCTGCTGAGGAGCCTAACATCAACTGAAGCTCTAGGCACAAAGGGGGCGATCCTACCATTGCGCCCGTCGGCCGATGGTTGAGGCAAACTGGTAAGATTGCGAGAGAACCAAGAAATCAGGCTTGTGCCCGATTTCTTGCCTCTCGCAACTTTACTGGCACAGGATATCCAGCAAGATCAGCCTTGCACCTATTTCCGGCATGAGGCTCAATTGCTTGTGTGGCCTTGCTGGGGAAGGTTCTGCCCCGCAAGAATCACAGCTGGTCCAGAGGCCAGAAGCCATTGAGGCCCCCCCGGGGATGTCGGGGGCAACGGGGGTGGGGGGGGGGGGGGTGCTGCTTGGGCAGTGCGAACCTTGCACTGCCAGCCTGGTACTCTGGCAGTGCCAGCTTTACATCCTGGCGGCTGGGCCTGAAGAGGCAGGGCCCATTGGAAGGGTGCGGCCAGAACGGACGTGGGGGGGGTGGCGGGGGGGCAAACTGATTGGGGGGTAAGGGGAAACCGCTACCACTCTGCAGTTGTGATTGTTGTGGGGGTGGGGGGGGGGGGGGGGGGGTGGTGGGGGGGAGGGGGAGGAATGCTGCCACTCTGCAGTTGTGATCGGTGGATGGGAAGGGAAACCACTGTTGCATTGCAGTTGCGATCGGTGAGGGGAGTGCAGGGGTCAATTGGTCTGGCCCAGGGCGGGGTGCAGGAGTTGACCAGTCTGGCCAGAGTGGGAGGGTGTGGGTGGTAGGGAGGGGATTGCTGCCACTCTGTAGTTGTGATTGGTGGGGTGGGTGGAGGGGGTCGATTGGTCCAGCCAGGGGGGGGTGGGGTATGGGCTCAATAGGTCTGGCTAAGGGGGTTGCGGAGGTTGATCCATCTGGCCGGGGAAGGTGGGGGTCAATCAGTCTGATTGGGAGAGTGCAGGGGTCAATTGGTTCAACTGTGGGGGGGGTGGCCTGCAGTCATGGGGCCCTGCAATAGCGCGGGGGATGGTGTGTGCTGGGTTTAGGCCATGGAGGCCAATTGAAAGCAGTGTGTGAAAGGTCTCTCTGCTGCTCAGAGCAGAGAGATCTGCACATGTGCAATTGCGCCCTCTGCTGCTATCAGCTAGCTTTCTGGTGAATTAAGTCCTGTCCCCCTCCCCATATAGGCGAGAAACGGAGTTTGCACTTTTTTCCCGCTCTAAGCATATGATACCAGATTTGGACTCACCCAAAAAATGGATCAGAAACTCTTGCATTTTTGATTCGTTCTGGATTTAGAAATGTTTTCATAAGATCACCCCCAAAGTCTTTCAATCAAATAGAGGGACTGGTCAAGGACCATTTTAATCCCTAACCTTCAATCATCATGTTGAGCCATAAGTTTCATTCTGCTGTGAGGGAACCAGGGGAAGTGGTTTCTGGGTCCACAGCGAAACTGTGAAGCTTAGCAGAACACTATCATTTTGGCCCACCTTTGGGAGAGATGTTCGGAGACTGTTTGGTCTGTGGGATCCACAGCTTCACTGTACAAAAAGAGCTGCTGGCTGAGACTAAAATCTCTTTTGGTAAAGCTGTAGAGATGGCCCAAGCAACTAAATCTGCTGAGCAATGCATGAATGAATTATAAGGTGTACCCAACAAGGTGTACCATTTGTGGCTGGAAATGGCTGCTGTGAGGAGTAGCCTGAGTGAGGGTGCAGCAGAGCCCGAGAGAGGTAATGCAGCACCAGCTATGGAAGCTTGTTTTTAGTGCTGGGGAAGCACTCCCAGGAAACGTAGCCAGTGAAAAAATTACACGCGCTTCGCTGCAAGAGAAAGAGTCAGTTGCAGGCTTGGCGCAGAGCAAAGAAGGGAGGACAGAATGCACGAAAAAATGATGGTTAAAGTAACACCATTAAACCAACTGGCTGAGGAACCCAATAAGGGATCTGAAACGAATACGTTAAACCAGATCTAACTCAACAAGGTACCCTCTATTGAGATAGTCCTGATGGAGAACTCTGAAGATGGAGGCCGACACTGGAGCTATGGGCATAAGTGAGCTAGCATTCAGATACCTCCAGAAAGGTCTGCAACCCTTGAGGCCTTTAATCAAACTATAGGGGAAAGATGCTGAAGACAGTATGGACAGTTACAGTACTGGTATCTTATAGGAATAAGGCAGCACAGTTAGCAGTTCTGGTGACTGAAGGTTTTTTAAGGATAAAACTCAGATTGTCCAGATTTGGCATTACACGGGCAGCCTGAAACATGGATGCATAGTAATTAGTCCTCAGGCCTCACTCGTACACTTGAGTTGAGCTGCTGGTGTTCACCCGCATTGCACTACTATCACTACAATGATAATTTATAATTATATCTTGTTTTTAAGGTCGAAATATATTTCAAAGTGCTTCACAGAAGTATAAGGAAAAGATTAGGAGCAACCAAAAATCTGGTCAAGAGGTGAGCTTTAAGAATTGTCTTAAAGGAAGAGATGGGAAACCAGAGGGATTAAGAAAAAGATTTTCAGGTTGTGGAGTGTTAGTGAAAATTGGCTATTAATGAGAGGGGAATTGCAATCAGATTGCAGCTCCTGAACATTGCTGCAAGAGTTCAAAAGAGCTTTAGTGATTTTAAGAAGCCAGCTAAAAGTATGTTTCAGTGGTGGTGGAACATGACTAGATTTTCAATCTGTACTGGATTCTGCAATATCTATCAGAGCGATAGTTCAAATCAGTTTACAGGAGAGACTCGCATGTCATCTTAAGGGAATATACTTACCTGAAGCATTTGAAATAGCCAAATTGCATACTTCCCACTGTAAGTGTAGAACTCATTTCACCAAGAGGCTTCTATGGATCAGCATTGCTTCAGGGAGACTCTTAAAATTGGGATAAACATGGCTTAAAATACATGGCAAAATCCAAATGGACTTTAGCTGAAACTTATTCCAGACACTAAAATCGACCCTGCTATATATGAATGTACTTTTTACTGGAATTATTATGTCATAACAAAGTTGTCATAATTTTTAAACAAAATCTTTCTTTCATTACATATATTTTAATCATTTTTTAAAAACATTTATAAAAAAATTAACCCACCCAAAGAATGTCTACTGCCTCTACTCGCTGCAGCTAGACCAAAGAAAAGTGTGTAAATAAGTAAGTGTAAATACTCACCTATCATCGGGGCAAGTAAGGGAAGTTAAGGAGAGACTTCAGTGCAGTAATGGCAGTTTTAAAAAACAGAATTGGAGGTTTAAGCTTGATGTGCATGTCCATGTGTCGGGACTTCTATATCGTCCTGATGCGCATGTGCAGCGCTCAATCCATGTAAGTCAGGATTCCGACTGGAAGTTACGGGCTAACATATATTAATGACTTGGACGAGGGATGTGAATGTATTATTGCCAAGTTTACGGATGACACAAAAATAATTGTGAAGGCAAGTGGTGAGGATGGCACAAGGAGTCTACAGAGGGATATAGTCAGGATAAGTGAGTGGCCAAAAACTTGGCAGATGGAATATAATGTAAGAAAATGTGAAGTTATGTAATTTGGTAGGAAGAATAAAGGAGCTGATTATTTAAATGAAGAAAGACTGCAGAAAGCTGCAGCACAGAGGGATTTGGAGGTCCTCCTGCATAAATCACAAAAAGTCAGCATGCAGGTTCAGCAGGTGATAGGAAGAGAAATGGAATGTTGGCCTTTATTTCAAAGGGAATGGAATATAAAAATAGGGAAATGCTGCTAAAACTATACAAGACTACTATACTAGACCACACCTAGAAAACTGGCATTGGAGGCAGTCTAGAGACGGTTCACTCATGATTATCATATGAGGAGAGGTTGAGTAGGTTGGGCCTGTACTCACTGGAGTTAGAAGAATGAGAGGTGACCTTACTGAGATATATAGGGTTCTCAGGGGGGCATGACAGGGTAGATGTTGAGAAGTTGAATTTTTTGAGGATGTGATTAAACACATTGATGAAGGAAGAGCAGTAGATGTGGTATATATGGACTTCAGCAAGGCATTTGATAAAGTGCCCCATGCAAGGCTTATTGAGAAAGTGAGGGGGCATGGGATCCAAGGGGACATTGCTTTGTGGATCCAGAACTGGCTTGCCCACAGAAGGCAAAGAGTGGTTATAGATGGGTCATATTCTGAATGGAGGTCGGTCACCAGTGGAGTGCCCCAGGGATCTGTTCTGGGACCCTTACTCTTTGTGATTTTTATAAATGACCTGGATGAGGAAGTGGAGGGATGGGTTGGTAAGTTTGCTGATGACACAAAGGTTGGAGGTGTTGTGGATAGTGAGGAGGGAAGTCAGAAGTTGCAGCGAGACATTGATAGGATGCAAGACTGGGCGGAGAAGTGGCAGATGGAGTTCAACCCAGATAAGTGTGAGGTGGTTCATTTTGGCAGGTCAAATAGGATGGCGGAATATAATATTAATGGTAGGACTCTTGGCAGAGTGGAGGATCAGAAGGATCTTGGGGTCCGGGTTCATAGGACGCTCAAAGCAGCTGTGCAGGTTGAGGCTGTGGTTAAGAAGGCGTATGGTGTACTGGCCTTCATTAATTGAGGAATTGAGTTTAGGAGTCGTGAGATAATGTTGCAGCTATATAGGACCCTAGTCAGACCCCACTTGGAGTACTGTGCTCAGTTCTGGTCGCCTCATTACAGGAAGGATGTGGAAACCACAGAAAGGGTGCAGAGGAGATTTACAAGGATGTTGCCTGGGTTGGGGGGCATGCCTTATGAGGATAGGTTGAGTGAGCTCGGCCTTTTCTCCTTGGAGAGATGAAGGATGAGGGGTGACCTGATAGAGGTGTATAAGATGTTGAGAGGTATTGATCGAGTGGACAGTCAGAGGCTTTTTCCCAGGGCTGAAATGGTTGCCACAAGAGGACACAGGTTTAAGGTGCTGGGGAGTAGGTACAGAGGAGATGTCAGGGGTAAGTTTTTCACTCAGAGGGTGGTGGGTGCGTGGAATGGGCTGCCAACAACGGTGGTGGAGGTGGATTCGATAGGGTCTTTTAAGAGACTTTTAGATAAGTACATGGAACTTAGTAAGATAGAGGGTTATAGGTAAGTCTAGTAATCGCTAAGGTAGGGACATGTTCAGCATAACTTTGTGGGCTGAAGGGCCTGTATTATGCTGTAGTTTTTCTATGTTTCTCTGTTTCTAAATTGTTTCCCCTTGTGGGAGACAGAGTAAGGGGTTGCACATTTAGAACCATAGAACCATAGAACCTCTACAGTGCAGAAAGAGGCCATTTGGCCCATCGAGTCTGCACCGACAACAATCCCACCCAGGCCCTATCCCCATATCCCTACATACTTATCTGCTAATCCCTCTAACCCTCATATTTACCCGCTAATCCCTCTAATCTACGCATCCCGGGACACTAAGGGGCAATTTAGCATGGCCAATCAACCTAACCCGCACATCTTTGGACTGTAAGAAGACCGCCGGAGCACCCGGAGGAAACCCACGCAGACACGGGGAGAATGTGCAAACTCCGCACAGGCAGTGACCCATGTTTACCATGGCTAATTCATCTAACCTACACATCTCTGGACATTAAGGACAATTTTTTTTAACCATGGCCAAATCCACCTAACCTGAACATCTTTGGAGTATGGGAGGAAAGTGGAGCACTCGGAGAAAATCCACACAGACACAGAGAGAATGCGCAAACTCCACAGACAGTCACCTAAGGCGAATCCAGGTCCCTGGTGCTGTGAGTAGTGGGTCGGATCTCAAACACCGATGAGATGGAGCACAGGAACGAGACAGAGAATCCGGCGAACATTTAAGGCAGAGATGAGGAGGAATTTCTTCTCTCAGAGGGTAGGGAATCTGTGAAATTCTTTACTGCAGAGGGCAGTAAAGGTTGGGTCATTAAGTATGTTCAATGTTGAGATAGACAAGCTTTGAAGGGACTCACGGATTATAGGGATAAGGTGGGAAGTGGAATTAAGGATTATCATATGATTTCAGTCATGAACTCATTAAATTGCAGAACAGACTCGATGGGCTGAATGGCCTACTTTTGTTCCTACATCTTGTGCTCTTAAGGACGTGGGACAATATTACAATTTCTTCACTGTTGCTGAGTTAAAATCCCTTCCTAACAGCACTATAAGTATACCTACACCACATGGACTGCAGTGTTTCAAGAAAGCGACTCACCACCACCTTCTCGAGGGCACTTAGGAGTGAGCAATAAATGTTGGTGTGGCAAGGTAAAAATGAAACAAATCACAAAACACCGGAAACAGTGAGTTATAGAGATCAGGGGAGTGCAAATGAATGGTTGAGTTGTAGTGCTTGTGTATAGAGGTCATGGAAGGATTTAAACACAAGGATGGGAATTTTAAATTTGAGCCTGAAACCAATCTTAGTCTGTGTCCCACACAATCAACAATGGCCAAGTTGAAAGAGGGCAGTTGTTACTGATGGTGTTATACCCAGCAAGGGTCAACACCTTTTAAAACAGAGGGTAAAAAACAATGGAAATTATTGGAATGGATGTAAATGTAGTGATGTAGTATACGGAACTGGATCGTATTACCCTGAAAAAGCATGGAAAATTGCAGCTCAATTCCAGGAAGGAAAATGCCAGTATTGGGATGGGAAAGTATTGATCTTCCTCGAGTTATTCAGACTCCAGAGGCTTCCCTTAATCAAGTACAGCTTTCAACTGACCTCCACTAAACAACATGTCACACTGCTAAGTACAAAAGAACTCAAAGGTTGATGGGCTGGTGTTAGTGAGATTAGCTTGTTAAAAGCAACGTTCCATTTTGCTGATCTGTGACTGAGTGAGATTGAGAGCATTGTCAATACTGATTTCACGCTCCGCTCTGTTGGTTGCTGGGGAGTATAAATGACTGGCTAACACAGCCCAGCTGACATGATACATTAGACAATCCGTCTCGCCCGTGTAGCTGTTCAGGTGCACTGTCTCTGATCGCTCTTTTGACAAGGTCATGAGTGAAGTGGTCACTGAGGAAACAAAAGTAAATAAGCTATATTTCATTTTTACTGACATGGTGTGTTTTTCAGTAACAATCCGTGTGAGGAAATATTCTGAGTGTTAGTGTTCCACTTTGATGAATGCTCTCCAGCTGAAATGTTAGCTCATCTTTTCTCTTTCCTGAAGATTTTGTTGTGCAGTTCCAGAATTCCTACCTTTTTCTTACTGTTGCTATTATTATTGACTTGTTGAGTATGCTTGTATAAATACCCCAAAGTGTCATTTTAAGATATTTAATTAAAATAAAGCACATTACATTGTTAAAAAATGGCATCCTGAATAATTTCTACCCAGAAGATCATACATGACCGCAATTTTGCTATGTCACTGTTGCCTAAAGCTGAGAATACAATATGTAAAATGGGGGGGCCATGAATGTAGTTTTCTTCCTGCAGTGTTGCAGGTCATTGGGCCCCAGTTCCTGTATTCTGCACATACATATCTGTTGCCTTGTAAGTGGCTAATGGTGAATGATAGCATAATCTAATCACAGAATCATCTGTGGCAGTTATTACTGTACACCTGCTATGCCTTGAGTCTCATTAGGACCCCATGTTTTGGGTAAATTAGGAGATGCCCCAAAATGAATTTAGCATAAGTCTGGGTGCATAAGTGCTGCCTATGATATTGCTTCCCTTCAATTGGATCCTTGGGGTTAAAGATGTATTGTTGAATTTAAGATATTTATTTGACTGTGCATCAGTCACTGATCCTTTATTATAGTACAGTTCTGGGAGGAGCTAGAGCAGTTATAAGTTCTAGCAGCTCCCTGACATCAAGAGAAATAGAGCAACATAGATTGACTTCTGAGCTGGAATTCCTCTGGTCCTTGCCGTCTGAGTTTCCTGCACTGTGGACACAAAAAGAACACTTGGTGTTTCGGACAAATGGCTGATACAAGTGGAGTGTCTAGTCTTGGGTATAGGCCTGGAACACTCCAGGCGATTGCTGGCAGCATTAGGTAAATTAGCCCATTTTTAAGAAGTGGGGCAGGTGTTTGATCATCACATGTTAAAAAATAATGTTTGAGGTAGATGACTTGTTCTTTTGGATGCCTTGCTAGTGTTGCAACCTTCCTTCTTGGAATCATCTCTCATCCATTTGGTGAACTCTGAGATGGTGTCCTTACAGGAATGAGAGCCTGCTGGAAATATTACAATTCATAGATGCCATTCTGATTCTGGGTACTCTGGTAGAGCCACGAGAAGAAATCACAGGCATAGCAGCACTTCCATTCCTTCAGACATTCTGTCACAGAATGGGTCTGTGAATTTTTGCCCTGCATGTTTTATGCAATTAGGAAGCATATGAACATTTAGAAAATGGAGTTGTCTGTCAATAATGCTGTGCATGTTTATATTGGAATAATATCAAGTAATACTGTTAAATTAGCTAAAGTGTGAACACACGTATCTTCTCAAATTTGCAAATCCGATAACATTCTTCCAAACCTACTCCCAGAGTTCTCATCATGACTGAGACAGTATTAATTCTATCTATCATCCCCAACTCTGCTACTCTAGAAATAATTATGACTGGAGGGTGTCCCTACTGTTCCATAGGTTTCCCCTTTTCTATGGCATCTCCTACAGTAGATTTTCATTCCACCTTCATTCATTGCTCTGCCATATTTTATTTTTTAAACTGTTTCTCCAAGTGTGATCAACTCCAGCCCTTTAGGAGTAGCTATCAGTGGAAAACTTGAGTCAACCTCTTGGTCCTCCCTGCGCATTATAGAATATGAACTATGTGTTCCGGGTTTCATAAATGTATTGAAATGCGCTGATGCGCGATTAATTCACTCGGGAGGCTGGATCGTACCCGGGAAATAAAGGCTTTTATTAGCAACAAGAATAGAGCATACTGCTTAACAATACAATCCCAGACTAAAGGGTCACTAGGAAGTGCAGTGACCTTTATACTCCTATAGGAAGGCGGAGCCAACCGGAGTGTACCACAGAACAATGCCAACAGGTGGAACACCCCAACCCTAACCCCAACAGTAACAAGAGTAACATATGTACAAGTACCCATAGTGATAACCATCTATGGTTCAGTACCCATAGTGGTAACCATCTATGGTTCACCACATGCGCTGATTATCCTATAACATGGGGCACGGGGCAATTGCATCAGTGAACCAGTAATTGACCCAACATTGCTACACCTGGGCCATGTTATCAGCCCTGTAATAAGTTTATTTTCTTCCTCTTTATAATTTATTTCAAAAAAGCCTGGGAAACAGTAACATGATATCACTTATACATTATTTTGGAATATTGTTACTTTTAACATCTAGGATAAAAATACGATTGAGGGGGTTTTCCTGCATTCAGGAGGCATATACTCACATAATTTACATTGGCTAGCAAGAAATAGCCTTCCACATTCTGACCAATCAGGAGCCTGCCAATTTCTGGCGGCACGGTGGCACAGTGGTTAGCACTGCTGCCTCACAGCGCCAGGGCCCGGCTTCAATTCCCAGCTTAGATCACTGTCTGTGTGGAGCTTTCACATTGTCCCCATGTCTGCGTGGATTTCCTCATAGTTCTCCGGTTTCCTCCCACAGTCCAAAGATGTGTGGGTTAAGTGGATTGGCCATGCTAAATTGTCTTTTAGTGTCAGGGGGATTAGCTAGGGTAAATGTATGAGGTTATGGGGATAGGGCCTGGGTGGGATTGTGGTCGGCGCAGACCTGATGGGCTGAATGGCCTCCTTCTGCATATAAGATTCTATGATTCTCATGCTTTTGCTTGCAGGTAGTTGGATCTGGAGCACTGCTCGCACTGTGAGGGAGCTGTGTTTAAAACGTGTTCCTTTCAAGCCCCATTCCTGGCACGCTATGGGGGCAGTTGCCCTAAAGGTGTGGCCCAAGGTCAGTTAGAGGCTAATTTTGAAGTTCAGTTTCGATAGATTGGCAGTTGCTTGCAAATATCTAGCCTCTTGGGGAGAATCAATGTTACACAGGTTAGGTCAGTCATCAGAAATGAGTGGCTTTAGCTCTACCTCTTTATACTTTTGGCCCTTCAGTTGGCAATTAGGAAAAGCCAAAGCAAATTATAGGTGGTGATACCTGAAGGTTGAATGCGAGATGCAAGATCATTTACATAAGATTTAAACTGTACACCCAGTAGTTAAAACCAGAAATACACCCTCTAATTTGTTGCACTGGTTAGCAGTGTGTGCTATAATTTAACAATTCCGAGTTTGTAGTAGATGGTTGCAAAGTACTGGAACAGACTGTGTGCTTATCCTTTGGGTATCAGCAAATTTCCCGGTGAACGTCAGCCAAGCAGAAAATTGAATTTTGAGTAGAAATGAGTCTATCAGTTGATCTTCTTAGTTGGGTGGAAACAGTTTCCACCCAGCACTCAAACCCATTAAGCTATCTCCCCCATCTCCATTGCATCTTGAATTAGCAAGTGTGTGTATCCAATCAGCTTCCACACCAATTGAAATTCAATTGATCTATATTTTCTGAAACTGGTAGATTGTAGCATTCAGATACTCTCTATCATCTATAAGGCATAAGTCAGGAGTATCACGAACTGTGCGGAGTATAGTGATAGACTTCATAAAGAGGTAGGCAGGCTGGTAGAATGGGTGGGCTCGTGATAGAAGCAATCTAAAGCAGAAATGCAAAGTGATATATTTTGGTAGGAAGAATGAAGAGGAGTAGTATAAGCTTAAGGGTGCAATTCTAAATCGGTGTAGACACACAGAAAGCTGGGGTGTATAGCTACAGATCGTTGATGGAGGTAGGGCAAGTTGAGAAAAGACATACAGGATCTTAAGCTTTATAAATAGAGTACAAAAGCAAGAAGGTTATGATGAACCTTAATAAAAAAATTCGGCCTCAACTCAAATCATTCTGGGCACCACACTTCATAAAAGATGCAAAGGCTTTACAGAGGATACAGAAAAGATTTATGAAAATGGTTTGAGTAATGAGGGACTTCAGTTATGTAGATAGGTTAGAGAAGCTGGGTTATTGTCCCAGGGAAGAGAAGATTGCGATGAGATTTGATGGAATTGTTCAAGATATTAAGGGGTTTAGACAGAGTAGATAGAAACTATTTCTATCGGCAGAAAAACTGACACAGATTTTATGTGATTGACAAAAGAATCAGATGACATAAGAAAAAAATATTTTATGCAACGAAGAGGTTCTTTAACCAATTATTGTAAACCTGTGATCCCTGGTCAACACTCAGAGATCAATTTCAAGTGAAACTCAACTCCAAAATGTACTGTCTGGAATTCAGGTCTTTAGGCAACAAATGACTAAGGCCATTTATGAATTCATAAGTAGATGCAGGAACATGATTACAAGTCCAAGATGTCAGAGCTGGCTGACAGAATAATCAAACTCCTGATGACATCTACTCAAATAGAAGTATTCTAAAAAGACTCTTGGATCAACTCAAAGGTTACAGCGTGGATGTGATACTGCAAAATTGACACAGGAACAAAGTCATATGACTAGGTTGAGAGTCTATGTAATTCATCCAGCATTGGCACAATAGCCAATGCAGGCAAGCTTAGTAAGCAATGTGTATGATGCAGCCTCATATATGCACCCAGAAATTTCCTGGCTTTTAAGGATGTATGCAAGACATGTAGCATCAGACTCACAGGAAGCACCAATGTAGAAAGCTATCGCCGGAATAAGTGGTTTGATGTCACAAGAAGCCACAACCATGGGCCAAGTAGATGCTGCATTTTAACTAACAAAAACCACATAACAAATAACATCAAGGCAAAATCTACAAAATGTCTAGTGAAGCTGTATGTTCAGGTGAAAACTAAATCATTGATACACAAAGTGAGTGGATTTTCTACACAGTAATCATCAAATAATGTTTTTGGCATAGTGGCATCAACAGAACACCTTTGCACCATCCAGATTATATACCTGCAGGTACGGGGATGGCACATACTGTATGCAAAACTAGATACCATCTTTTTACTTCACAAACGGAAATATATTTATCCACAGAAATGGCGAGTGATGGTTCAATCTACTGTTGCCAAATTTACCACGTACAAGTGCATGGAGATTCTGTCCCTGGAATCCATTACACTTGAATGTCCCCTCAAAAACTCACCATGGTTCCCCCTTGATACTTCATGTTGTGGACACCAGGTGTCCAATGATAATAGGCCAACTGGCGTGCAGCCTCCAGTCCTTGGTCACCATCCATGGTAATCAAGCCAATGATTCCAAACTCACAAACTTCATCGTACTGCAGAACTAATGCAAAATCACTATCTGGCAGATAGGTGTGGACACATCTACCCAGTTACCACTCACCATTACTCCCAGGAGCATGAGTTGCATTAATCAAAAAACAGGAGAAGATCAAAGATGTCCATGACCAGCCTGTGGGTAACAAATTATCCAATCTGAATGTCAGACAAAAGCTTGAGTACAACATCTAACTGATGGCGCGTGGAATTCAGCAGTAATTGTCAGCATATGCCCAGAACTAAGATCATTTCAAGTATGAACAACAAATGACATGACAATGCAATGCAAAGAAACAGATGCCAAATCAGAACAATACCACAACAAAAAACACTGAGCAACCCTATTCCAAATCAAACATGGTCGAAGATGCAGCACAAACAAAGCATGCCTAACCATTCAGAAAACATGCAACAGCCTCCAACCACAATCACTGTAGCTAAGTCTGGTAGGTGAACTATGTTTCAGAGACTAGTAAATTTATTGCATTGTATAGGGGCATGTTCAGACACAATGCTATTTTCTTTTGCTGTCATGTGAATCATTTGATTTTTTAAAAAGTAGACCTATAGTATAGGAAAAAGGGCAGTGTTATGATATGATGTACATGTAACATTAAAGATAAACTGCTGCCAATCATTACCCACTGCTCGACATGATGTTTAACCCCATGTCTTTGTATTCAGTACACAGCAGCAGCCCTGCAAGGCAGATGTGCCTTCTCAGCATCCCAGTTCACACTGTATGTATATAATTTCATCTTTAATAAATGACCCACATTATTGTTTAGTCAATCCTTATCATATGATTGATATGTTTGCGGTAAATAGAAGAATGTTCAGTTTCCAAAATTTACCAGATTAAAAAGTTTCTCCCTATTTACTTTATCACAACCCTTTATTATTTTTATTACCCCTATTTACCCTCTCTTTTCCTTCTCTGTTGTCAGCAGAACAGTCCCGCTTTCTCCAATCTTCCCACATAACTTAAATACCTCAACCCTGGTATCAGGAACGGCAACTTGTCTACTTTTGATCTTCCTTACTGTCAATGCAAAAATCAATTTTAGATTGAGATCATCAAGTTTAGTGCAGAACAGAGATTGAATCAAAGATTACAGTGCATATACTGTCAGTATTCTAGCAATGCTTCTCTGCGATTATTTTTCTAATAATTCCTGTGATATTAGAAATCATAGAAACCCTACAGTGCAGAAGGAGGCCATTCGGCCCATCGAGTCTGCACCGACCACAATCCCACCCAGGCCCTACCCCTACATATTTTACCCGCTAATCCCTCTAACCTACACATCCCACGACTCTAAGGGGCAATTTTTTAACCTGGCCAATCAACCTAACCCGCATATCTTTGGACTGTGGGAGGAAACCGGAGCACCCGGAGGAAACCCACGCAGACACGAGGAGAATGTGCAAACTCCACACAGACAGTGACCCGAGCCGGGAATCGAACCAAGGACCCTGGAGCTATGAAGCAGCAGTGCTAACCACTGTGCGACCGTGCCGCCCTTATTGTCAAGCTTGTTGGTATCTCCCTGATGATTATTAGTTTAAGTGGAGCCATTCTTACTGATTTCGTAGAATCCCTACAGGGCAGGAGGATATTTGGTCTCTCCAGCCTTTGCCAGCAACAATCCCATCCAGGCCCTATCCCCGTAACCGGACATATTTACTCTGCTAATCCGCCTGACATTAAGGGGGAATTTAGCATGGGCAAAAAAACCTAACTCGCACATCTTTGGAATATGGGAGGAAACCGGAGGAAACCCACGCAGATACATGGAGAATGTGCAAACTCCACATGGACAGTCACCAAGGCCGGAATTGAACCTGGGTCCCTGGCACTTTGAGGCAGCAGTGCTAACCACTGTGCTGCCCTAAGTCAATTAGACATTAGTTATTTTGCTGCTAAGTGTGCTCTTGATAAAGGAGTTTATTTTATCCCCCTTGTCTCTGGCAGGACTGTGTGGTCTCCCTGGAAGAAAGCTTATACACAACACTGAAGGTCAGAACCCAGTTCATGCATATCAGAAAGATGTTAGCATATTGGTGTTAAAATGGGGATCTCTTAATATACAGATCAACTTCAATTGTGTTAATGCTGCTCACTACAGTCATTAATTTCTACCTTACTGTCTTCAAATCTATTTTTATACGAAACTTTTTATATGAAACACACAAGGTCTACACTCACTGCTCAGTGCTCATCAGAATTGGTAGTATGGAGTTCCCCCAGGGACCAGCTTCAATTAATCATAATGAATGCCTTTGGTTCCATTTTCTATGAAGGAATGTCTATTAGTGATGGATTATGATTAGGTTAAGACTATTAGAGAATGTTGGAGTTATTCATCCCCAGACAAACATTCTGAGCTTGGACAAATTAATTCTGCCTCATGTCTACCTATTAAGAACTAGATCTAAATACTTAGAAGCACCACCAGAGGGATTGGACAATCACTCTGCGTTAAACTACTGGGAAAAGGGATACATGTTTGTGCTGGACATAGACACTGGCACAACTCATGTATGCATCTATGTGTGTACATACAGCTGCTCTGGAAGGAGCAACGTGTGCATATTTGAACAGGGATCCTGTTTGAAAATCAGCAAAACCTCTTCGCAGTCAGTGGGCTGACCAAAGAAATAAAGAACGTTGGAATGCCATCCTCAAATATCTGCACAAACACGTACTAACTGTTTGTATTCAACATGAACAGCCAGCATTCTGCTTATCTGTTTCAGCACTGCTGTTAGAACTGCTCACATTGTACTGTGGGATTCCCTTGTCAGTGCCACTCAAGGATCCTACCTGTTGTCAATGCCCTAATTTTGAATGGAAACTCCTCAGAATTGCAACAAGATCTAGAGCCCTGAAGAATTAAAAATGGAGCGCTATCCTGGATAAGAAAAATGGGGGAGAGAGAAAATTCCAAGACTGGTGTTGGTCAGAGAGAAGAATGTCAATGTATGGTCCTTATAGAGCAATACTGAGGAGACAAGGGCAAAAGAGGGTGAGAAGTTGGGCGCATTATTTTCTGAGTGCTAACAATGTCCTACAATCTCCAATGTGTCAGCAGTGCCCTCACACAGGCATGTAGGGAAAATAGCACCTGACACATTGGTGAGGGTATAGGTCATACTCATCCAAATGTGAGAGCAACTAAAACTTCAATTCCCCATTCATCAACAGTCCCAAACCTTTTCTTATCTCTGTCACTGATCATCACAGCATTCACTCAGCCACAATCGCTTCTCGGCCTTTTGGCTAAGATCAAGTGTAGTATGGTCGGCGGCCCATGGTCGGCCGCACTTGGTTGAGGTCATTAGGTTACGCTGAGGCTTCATATGTTTCATATGAAGCAATTTTAAAAAGCGGCATCTCGGCCTTTTGGCTAAGATGCAAATGAGCTCAAGTCTTGGAAGAGGAACCTCCCTCTCCTCCAATCAGCTTGGCTCATGTAGATCAGGCCCAGGACAGGGTGGTTTGGTCGCTCGCCCTGTCTTGTCAGCCTGGATCTGAAATGTCTCAACTTGTTGAGACTCTGAATTGGATTTGATTTGATTGACTTGGAAAAGTATTTAAAAAAAATTCACTCAGCCACGATGCAGAAATACTCCCCCACCCTCCAACAAAATAAATATTCCAAACCACATTTCTAAATGAAATCATGCCAAATTGAACGCAAAAGCAAACATATCACCCTTGTGCACTCCCTTAGTGCTTGTCTTCTGTATGCCTTTACCTGATCCTGGTGCTCACTACTCCAATAGCTGCAGAGTGGAAAGTGGCTGTCTTTTAGTGGAGGAGACTGCAGATGTCCTCAAGTGGCCTTGGGTTTAGATGCCTGGCTTAGATTGCATGGCATGGGTGGCAGCAGTCTAGGCTTGCTTGCTATGAGGCAATGGCAAGGGCATTGGCAGAATGGTGTGAGCGGGAGGATGAATGCTGTCTTCCTGAGAAAGGCTAACAGATATGTGCATCACTGAGTCACTGCCACTCCACCAGGATGGTGGCTCAGCAATCCTACTCATCTTTTGGTGGTTAAATTACTACATTTCCAAATGAGCCCACATGTCTCTTTGCACTAACCCTCAGTCATGATGGCAGAAATCTCAGTTTACGTGATAGCATCTGAATTTGCAGGACAACTCTCACTGCAGCACTCAGATGTTGAATAGCTGCTGCTTGTGCTGCAATGGGAGATGCAACCCCGGCCATCAGATGCTGCAATGGCTATCACTTCCAGTCTGGAGGGGATGAGTTCTAAATTCTGCACAAAGCCCTGTGCCAAGTTGGTGCTGGACTTGTCATTCTTCTTGACAAGGCCATAAGCTTTCTAAAAGATACCCTAATGCACATGGTCATCTGAGTCTTCTTCAGTACCACCCAGTATGACCTCACTGTCCAGTGAGTTGGCATCTGCACCATCTCTGGCACCTGCCCTGGTTACAAGCCATTCATATCTAGTGTCTGATCCCATGCAAATCCCAACTCTAAGCTATCTTTTGACATTCGATCAGTGTCAGTATTTGAGCTACTGACTGTAAGTGTGAAATTAAGTGACAAAACTGTGTCTTCCCCATCACTTTCTTTGTGGGGTTCCACCACTGCTTGGTCAGATTATACTTCTAGGTAGCTGAAAGAAGAAAGACACAAAGATTAAGGTGAGCGAGGACACTGTGAAATATATGAATATTAAGTAAATTATTGATCAAACATGTTTGCCTGTGAGTGAAGGGGATGTGGTGAATTGAGCAGTGTATGAGGCTCACAGTGCAGTTGATGTGACAAGGCATTTGAAGGTGCATTCACTGACATAGAACATAGAACATTACAGCGTAGTACAGGCCCTTCGGCCCTCGATGTTGCGCCGACCAGTGGTACCAATCTAAAGCCCCTCTAATCTACACTATTCCAATATCATCCATATGTTTATCCAATAACCATTTGAATGCTCTTAATGTTGACGAGTCCACTACTGCTGCAGGCAGGGCATTCCACGCCCATACTACTCTCTGAGTAAAGAACCTACCTCTAACATCTGTCCTATATCTCTCACCCCTCAATTTAAAGCGATGTCCCCTCGTGCTAGCCAACACCATCCGAGGAAAAAGGCTCTCACTATCCACCCTATCTAATCCAAAGGCTGCAAGTTCAATGACCTCTTGTGAGGTCATTGAACTTGCAGTACTTCATCCACATCCATGTAGTATGACCTCCATGGCTATCTGCTTCCCTTGCCTTTTGACTGGAGGGCTTTTTGCTTCCCCCCCTCCCCCCCCCCGATCAGCACACCTCAGGCAAGGGGAAAGGTTGAGAAGGCGGGGCCTTCATGAATAACCTGAACCGGTACAAGAATTGAACCTGTGCTTTGCCCTGCATCTGCTGTCCAGCCAACTGAGCTAAACTGACCCCAACTCTTCACTGTATACCAGATCAGATCCACTTCAACATGATTGCCACCACTTGCTCCAAACTTAATTGTTCTGTTTTCCTATTTTTCTGATCAAAGTGGATAAACTAACATTTCACCACATTATATTCCAGTTGGCATATTCTTTCCCATTCACCTAATTTGTAGCTTCTTCGCATCCTTCTCACAGGTACTTTCCAACTTGGCTTCGTATTGTCAGCAAATACTCTATTCCCTCATCAAAGTAATTGATAATAGATTGTAACTGAGGTGCAAGCAATGATCCTTTTGATATGCCTCCTAGTTACACCGTGTCGGCATGAAAAAGACCTGTTTATTCCTACTCTTTATTTTCTGTCTGTTAACCAATCCTCAATCCATGATAATATATTACGCCCAACCCCATAAACCCTCACTTTGTGTACTATCCTTTTCTTCTGAACTTTACTGAATTCTTTTTGACAATCCAGGTACATTACATCCATTCATTTTCCTTATCTACCCAGCTAGTTCTCCTTTTTCTCCAGGCCACATCCTTGGTTATTTGAGGGTCATTGAACCATAGATTGTGCTGTGATTTTGTGATTTTTAACATGGGGCAGAAGGTAAGCCCTAAGACCACCTTAGCCAGAACGGAGATCGAATCCCAAGGATTTGGCATTATTCCAATTATGCTAATCACCTAGCCAACTGAGCTAACCATCACCCTACCCAACTAATTACAACCTCAAAAAGCTCTAACAGGTGTTTTCAAACATGATCTTCCTTTCATTAAAACTTGTTGACTCTGCACTATGAGGTTATGTTTTTCTAAATGCTCTGTCATCATATCTCTAATAATAGATTCTCACCTTTTCCATGCTAGCATCATCAAACTAAACAACAGTTCACTCTCCTTTCTTGATCCATAGAATCATAAAATTCCTACAGTGCAGAAGGAGGCCATTCAGCCCATCTCGTCTGCACCAACTCTCCAACGGAGCATCTGACTCTCCACCCTTGCCCTATCCCCGTAACCCCACACATTTACCCAGTTAATACTATAACCTACACAACTTTGGACACACAGGGGCAATTTAGCATGGCCAATCCATCTAACGTGCATATCTTTGGACTGTGGGAGGAAACCGGAGCACTCGGAGGAAACCCATGCACACTCCACACAAACAGTCATCCAAGGCTGGAGTTGAACCTGGGTCCCTGCCACTGTGAGGTAGCAATGCTAACCAATGTGTTATTGAGCCTGTGACTACTGGAGTTACATTTTCTACCTTTGAATTTGCAGCGACTATTCTAAAACCCCGGGAAGTCTGGAAACTAAGGAATCCTTTAAAACAATAGGATGCAGATCACAATGAACTGGTGCAAATCAGTCCGACATTCCAATCCTCAGGCCTGTCTTCAACAGCATCTAATGTAGACCCTATGGAGTGTGCCAAGGGTTGGGGCAGAAAATGGATAGTGTGAATTGAGGAAAGAGAGGGATGCAAGTCTATGCTGGTGGATTTGCCAGGACTTTCTGGTGCTGTTGTGGCAGGAGCCAGTGTGGGAGATTCGGTGACCTGGCCAACAACAAGCAGAGCTGGAATATTCCATCCTTTGTCTCAGTGAATTGGAAAGTGATTGTAGGTCGGGTGCGATGGAAAATTCAGTAAGGTGATGGGGAATGCTGTGGAAATAAAAAGTGACTAAAGGGGAATGCATATTTGACTCAGATTTATAGGGAAAAATCAATTATCCCAGTGCAGATATTTACAGTCTCGCAAGGGGCAGATTTGCAAGCCCTTAAAATTCTGTAGGTGCTTTTCCACCACTTACCTGCCTGCCCTGACCTGGTCAGCGGGCAGAAGGTGAGGCTTTGTGCAGCTTGATTGTCTTTGTGTCAATTGCAGTCCTTAAATGGCCAATTGATGGCCACTTAAGTTCCACTTGACACCTGGCTGCAATGTTTTAGCTGGCAGGCGGTCATTATGGGCAGGAAGACCAGCAAGTATGCCTGATTGGGCCTTGGCAAGGAAGTTAGGTGGGGGATGATTGTGGAATTGAAAGTTAGTCTGGGTCACCATGAAACTATCACTGATTGTCATTAAAAAAATCTGATTCATAGATGCTCTTTAGGGAAGGAAATCTGCTATTTTTGTCTGGTCTAGAGGTGGCACCCAACCCATACAATGTGGATGACCTTTCACTGTCCTGTTAAATAGCCAATAATTTCAAGGGGTATTAGGGATAGGAAACAAATGCTGGCCTTGCATGTAGTGCCCACATTTGATGAAAGAAAAGAAATGAAGAATGGCAATGGTTATGAAATTGCAGAGCGAGTCCCTGGACTCAAAAGAGGGAAAATTACTATTAGCCCAAACAGGAATTAGAGTTAAATCACCAATTCAAGCAAAAGGTTTCAAACAAATAAATATTAACAGAGAAGTCCAATTAGTCTTCTTGACTAAATTCCATTAACTCTTCATGACATTATCCCTTGCTCTTTATATCATTAGGTTTGGAGGAGGGATGGCATGGTGGCACAGTGGTTAGCATTGCTGCCTCACAGCACCAGGGACCTGGGTTCGATTCCTGGCTTGGGTCACTGGCTGTGCGGAGTCTGCATGTTCTCCTCGTGTCTGCATGGGTTACCTCCAGGTGCTCCGGTTTCCTCCCGCAGTCTGAAAGATGTGCTGGTTATTGGCCATGCTAAAATTCTCCCTCAGTGTACACAAACAGGCGCCGGAGAGTGACGACTGGGAGATTTTCACAGTAACGTCATTGCAGTGTTAATGTGAGCCTACTTGTGACACTAATAAATAAAGTTTAAATTTTTAATTATGGAAAGGGACAAGGAGCTATCAAAGACACTCAACTGGGTGAAGCTAATTTCAGTGAGCTGGAAAGGGATCTGAATCCAGATAGATTGCAAACAGGCAGAAGAGTAAATGGGAAATGACAAGTCTTCAAGGAAGAGATCGTTCAGGTGCAGACTAGATACATTCCTCTGAGAGAGAAAGCAACGGCATCCAAAGCTGGAGCTTCCTGGATGACTGAAGATATAGAGATTAAAATGAAACAGAAAAATTAGGCTTATAATAAATGTCAGATTCATAATACAATGGGGGATAAGGCAGTATACAGGAAGTGCAGAGGAGAACCGAAAAAGGAAATAAGTGGGGCAAAGTGAGTGTTTTAGAGACGATTAATAACATTGAATGGAACACAATGGGCAGGATTTTTGGGCTGTTCCCGCTGTTGGGATCTTCCACCCACTGATGGGACCCTGCCTCCCACCACCATGGGTTCCCTCTTGCCAGATGGCATGAACAGGAGGAAAACCTGTTGACATTGGCAGGCATGATGTGGAGATGCCGGCGTTGGACTGGGGTAAACACAGTAAGAAGTTTAACAACACCAGGTTAAAGTCCAACGGGTTTATTTGGTAGCAATCTCGACAATCACCAGGCAAGACTGTTCTCTTCCTGTTGGGGAGCACTTCAGCGGTCACGGGCATTTGGCCTCTGATATTCGGGTAAGCATTCTCCAAGGTGGCCTTCACGACACACAGTCACTGAGCAGAAACTGATAGCCAAGTTCCGCACACACGAGGACGGCCTCAACCGGGATATTGGGTTCATGGCACACTATTTGTAACTCCCACAGTTGCGTGGACCTGCAGAGTTTCACTGGCTGTCTTGTCTGGAGACAATACACATCTTTTTAGCCTGTCTTGATGCTCTCTCCACTCACATTGTTTGTATCTTAAAGACTTGATTAGCTGTATGTATTCGCATTCCAACCATTATTCATGTAAATTGAGTTTGTGTCTTTATATGCCCTGTTTGTGAACAGAATTCCCACTCACCTGAAGAAGGGGCTTGCAGCTCCGAAAGCTTGTGTGGCTTTTGCTACCAAATAAACCTGTTGGACTTTAACCTGGTGTTGTTAAACTTCTTACGACATTGGCAGGACCAGTAGATCGAGAATCTATAACTTGTAAAGGGATAGTCAAAGGAAAGATCGGGCTGACTAGGGGTCAAAAGGGGAAACTTCCTGTGGAGGTAGAGAGTGGAATTTTCCAGTTGTGCTCAACCCAAAACCAGAAAATCCCACCCGAGGTCAATGGAACTTTGCATCATCCACCCAGCCTGCTACAATTCTTGTGGAGGGCAGGATGGGAAAACGCCCCTCAGAGAGTAGCAAAGGTAATAAAATAATACTTAACATCCATCTGCACAAAACAAAAGGACTCTTCCAATGTCACAGCAATAGGAAGGAGAAAAATTGGGTGTGATTAAAAATAGGTAAAGAGGAGGTACTTAAAAGGTTGACAGTGTTTCAAGATGAAGAAAGCACCTGATTGGCATGGGATTGGTTGCTGAGGGAAGTAAGCATGGAAATAATGGAGAACCTGGCCACAATCTTTCAATCCTCCTTAAATATGGGAGTGACAGCAGAGTACTGGAGAGGCATGAACAGTTAATGTCTATTTGAAAAAAAGGAAGAGGGATAACCCAGAAACTACAGATGTATTAGTCGAACATTGGTGGGAAAACTTTTCCAGACAGTAATCTGGGGCAGACATGGTTTGATAAATGACAGCTGGCATTGCATTGACACAGGGAAATTGTGTTTGAAATTTTGGTGACATTTTTTGATGAAGTAACAGTGAGTTAATGTGGTTAACGTTATTTGTCTGGTCTTTCCAAAAGTGTTTGATATGTTAGCATGCGATAAATCTTTCAGTAAAATCAAAACCATGAGATTAGGGACAGAAAGCAGATGAAAGTTAACGTGGAGAAGTGATGAAGACCAAGAAGAAGCAAACAGAGCTACATCGTACAATTTTAAGGAGATAAAAGAACAGAGAGACCTGGAGTATTATCTATACAAATTTTTGAAGGTGGGAAGACAACTTGATAAGGCTGTTAAAAAGGCACATGGGACTATTGGCTTCATCAGTAGAGGTATACAGTACAAAATAAACTAAGTTATGCCAAACCTTGATAAATTTCTGGTTAGTCCAATTCTGGGCACCATACTTTCAGATGGAAGTCAAGATCTTGAAGAGAATGTAGAGGAGGTTTTCTGCAATAACGTCAGGGATTAGGGACTTCAGCAAGGTAGATAGTTTAAAGAAAGTGGAATTGTTCTCTTTAGTGTGGAAATTAAATAGAGAGGTTGAGCATTTTATGAGGGTTTGCTGGAATACAAAGGGAGCAAAAGGTTTCCCCTTACCAGAGACTTGTTAACCAGAGGACACATATTGAAGGCAATGGAACCAGAAGAAAGATGAGGAGAACTTTTTTTTGACATTCTTGGGGCAATTTCAGTCCATGCTCGCTATCAGAGAGAACAGCAACATGGGTGGAAAGTCCAGAGGGAATTGGGAAACATGTTTCTCTCGAGCGAGGTTCCTGATTTACGCTGCTCCTCACTGGTGATGTCATGAGGTTCACGCCCACAAAGGGCAAGAACCTCATTTTAATGGATTTGAATAAATTTTAATATCATTACCCAACACCTCTGCCACATGATTCCTCCCTCATAAAATATTCAAACTTGCCGACGGGCCATTGTGGGAGCCCCATTGGGATGAGGAATATTGTGTGAGGGGAGAGGACGAGCATTGACGCAGGAACTTTCAGACACAGTGGAGGAGGGAGGAGGGAACGGGCACTGAGGGGAGAGGGAATGCTGGTGATATTTCTCTGGTGGCGGCAGGGAGAGCCACTGATGATTGTCTGATGAGGAGTGCAGGGCAGGGGTGGGGAGGGGGGTGCAGGGGCAGGGGCGGGGAGGGGGGGCTGATCTTCATTTCTGATTGGGCACACTCCAGTCTCTGTGGAGCTGCTTGCCTGCTCTATCAGGCCCTGCCCCACCAGAGTGACAGCATCAACCCCACCCACTCATTTATTTTATTCAGAGAGGATCAAGATTTGGAGAGAAAACTGGTGTGGGCAACTGGAGAGCTATATGCCAGCTTTCATTTTGAGCCTGATGCTGAGAAAAAATATTATAAGATACCACCCAGTGAGTTGTTGGTATACAAGAGTGATGGAAACAGGTTCAATAGTAACTTTTAAATTGAATTGGATATATATATAATTGTTCAGGAAATATTTGCAGGGCAATGGTAAATCAGTAGAAGAATATGAAGCATTGTTTTAAAGTTTAAAGTTTTAAAGTTTTATTTATTATTGTCACAAGTAGGCTTGCATTAACTTTGCAATGGAGTTACTGTGAAAATTCCTAGTCGCCACACTACAGTGCCTGTTTGGGTACACTGAGGGAGATTTTAGCATGGCCAATGCATCTAACCAGCACATCTTTCAGACGGATGGCTCTTTCAAAGATTCAGCACAGGCCTTCTTCTATGTTTAATGCTACTATGATTCAATTACTCATAAGGACAGATCAGACACTGTATGAGCATAATTTTCAAGTTACAAATTGTAGAAATGATCTCTAGAAGATTTTAAAAAAGAATAAGTGTTAACCATTAACAGTTCCTGCACAGTAGGTAATAAGCAATTATTCAGTTGAATCTGACAGTATTTCATTGATGTGTATCTTGTTAAGAACTCCTGCATATATATAGCACAAAGCAGATTAAAGAATATGATTTATTCCCACATAATATTGCACAGGTTCTGACCATAAAAGTCTCTAAATTGAAGATTAGCTCTTTTATTGGATATTGGATTAATTCCAAAATAGCTATGTATGAATTAGCAATCAAAATAGATAATCTAGTTTGATGCGCATCAATTTGACACGAGGCACAAAGCTTCGGTAAAAGAAGGCTTTTATTAACTAACAATGGAACTATCAGAACTTTAACACACTATCCCAGACTGAAGAGGTCCCGCCCGAGCAGGGGGTCTTATGCCTCTCCCAGGAGGCGGAGCCCGACTGGGATGTGCCACAACAGTTACAACCACAGGTGTATCAATCCCACCCTAGCCCAACAACAACATTAGAACAACCCAACAACAACATTAGAACAATCCCACAGTGGGAACCAACGATGGTTCACCACATTCACCCCTCCTTTGAGAACAAAGGCCGGCGGGGTACGAAAACAGACTAAAATGTCAACAGATTATAAGTTCAGACGGTCTGGAGGACCGCACCATCGTTGTGACCTCCTCAATACCGGCGGTGACACCGGAGTAGGTGCTTGCGGTGGCGTTCTCCCCAAAACAGCGTCCAGCTGTTCTCCCACGGACTCACAGGCCGGTTGACCCTGATGAAGCGGTAGTGCAGGGGATCCTGATACATTCTGCGATGGCGCCGATCTTCGGGGCTCAGGCAAGCTGTGCATTGGAGTAAACCTGTTAAGCATTGGTCCCGATGCTGTCCGCGCCACGTCCGGGGGAGAAGTAAGGGATAAGGGATTCGTCACTGGGGGTATGGGAGCGCCAGGTCTCGGATCGAGACTGTGTCCTCTCGCCCGCCAGGATATGCCACATAGGCATACTGAGGGTTGGCATGGAGGAGGTGGACCTGTTCAACCAAGGGGTCGGACTTGCGGGCCCTTACATGTCGCCGCAGGAGGACGGGTCCTGGGTACGTCAACCAGGCTGGTAAAGATATCCCCGAGGACGACTTCCGAGGGAATGAGAACATCCTCTCGTGGGGAGTAGCATTGGTTGCCGTACACAGGAGGGAGCGAATGGAGTGAAGCGCATCAGGGAGGACCTCCTGCCAACGGGAGACTGGAAGGCCTTTGGACTTCAGCGCCAATAGGACAGCCTTCCAGACTGTAGCATTCTCTCGTTCCACCTGTCCATTACCCCTAGGGTTGTAACTTGTGGTCCTACTAGAGGCAATCCCGTATGAGATCAGGAATTGCCTCAAGTCATTACTCATGAACGACGAGCCCCTGTCGCTATGGATATAGCTGGGGTACCCGAACAGGGTAAAAAGATCACGGAATGCCCTGATCACCGTGGCAGCCGACGTGTCCGCGCAGGGGACAACAAACGGGAACCGGGAGTACTCATCTATTATGTTCAGAAAGTACACGTTCCGATCTGTTGAGGGAAGGGGGCCCTTAAAATCCACACTCAGCCTCTCGAAGGGGCGAGTGGCCTTGACCAAATGTGCCCGGTCAGGTCGGTAAAAGTGCGGTTTGCATTCCGCGCAAATCCGACAGCTCCTTGTCACCGACCTGACGTCCTCCACCGAGTAAGGCAGGTTGCGGGCTTTGACAAAGTGGTAGAGCCGAGTGACCCCAGGATGGCACAGGTCATTATGGAGGGCGTTCAAGCGATCCTCCTGCGTAGTAGCGCATGTTCCGTGCGAGAGGGCATCCGAGGGCTCATTGAGTTTCCCTGGACGATACATGATATCGTAGTTATAGGTGGAGAGTTCAATTCTCCACCGCAAGATCTTATCATTCTTGATCTTGCCCCTCTGCGTGTTGTTGAACATGAACGCCACGGACCGCTGGTCCGTGATCAGGGTGAACCGCTTTCCCGCCAGGTAATGGCGCCAGTGTCTGACGGCCTCCACAATGGCCTGGGCCTCCTTTTCCACCGCTGAATGCCGAATTTCGGGGCCTTGGAGGGTGCGGGAAAAAAACGCGACGGGCCTGCCCGCCTGGTTTAGTGTGGCGGCCAGGGCGAAATCAGATGCATCGCTTTCCACCTGAAAAGGAATGGATTCGTCTACCGCGTGCATCGTGGCTTTCGCGATGTCGTGTTTCAATTCCTTGAAGGCCAATTGGGCCTCTGGCGTGAGTGGAAAAGTCGTGGACTTAATAAGCGGACGGCCTTTGTCCGCGTAGTTGGGGACCCACTGCGCATAATAGGAGAAGAAGCCGAGGCATCTTCTCAGTGCTTTTGCGCTAGCGGGCAAGGGGAGTTCAGCAAGGGGGCGCATACGGTCTGGATCAGGGCCAATGACCCCGTTTTCCACCACGTATCCCAGGATGGCTAACCGCCGCGTACGGAATACACACTTCTCCCTGTTGTAGGTCAAATTCAGGCGAGATGCAGTGCGTAAAAAGTTCTGGAGATTTGTGTCATGGTCCTGCTGATCACGGCTGCAGATGGTGACATTATCCAGGTACGGGAATGTAGCCTGCAGCCTGTTCTGGTCCACCATTCGGTCCATAGCACGCTGGAAGACCGAGACCCCATTGGTGACACCAAATGGAACCCTAAGGAAATGATACAGACGACCATCCGCCTCAAAGGCCATGTAATGTCAGTCCTCTGGGCAAATGGGGAGTTGGTGGTAGGCGGACTTAAGGTCTATGGTGGAGAACACCCGGTACTGCGCAATCTGATTGACCATATCAGATATGCGCGGGAGGGGATACGCATCCAGCTGCGTATATCGATTAATGGTCTGACTGTAATCAATGACCATCCGGGGTTTGTTCCCGCTCTTGACCACCACAACCTGTGCTCTCCACGGACTATCACTGGGCTGTATGATCCCTTCTTTGAGGAGTCGCTGAACCTCAGATCTGATGAAGATCCGATCTTCAGTGCTGTAACGCCTACTTTTAGTAGCGATGGGCTTGCAGCCTGGTACCAGATTCTGAAATAAAGAGGGTGTGGTGATCTTTAATGTAGAAAGATTGCAGGCGGGGCGCTTTGGACAATTTGGAGACTGCAGCTGTTCCCCCACTGTCAGCGAAGGGAGTGGCCCACCGTACTGTAGGATCACACTCTTCATGTGGACCATAAAGTTTAGTCCGAGGAGAATTGGTGCGCAAAGATGCGGCAACACAAGGAGCCTGAATCGCTCGTAAATTGTGCCTTGCACTTTCAAAGTTACCACACAACGTCCTAGCACAGCGACAGACCGGGACCTTGATGCCATAGAGATTGTCTGTTTGGCAGGTTGAATCTGGAGTCCACACCTCTTCACAGTGTCAGGGTGAATAAAGCTCTCAGTGCTCCCGCTGTCAAACAGACAATAAATTGCACGACCATTTACCTGTATATCCATCATCGAACAATCAAGCCTGTGATGCTTAGCCTGGTCCAGGGTGATCGACGCCACTGTTGGTCCGTGAACGTCACTGCAGGCAGCTGAGGTCGATGCTGAGGACCCCTGCTGGTCGCTCATGGTCATCGTCGACCAAAATGGCCGCCCCCATGAATCGCACATGGGTGAGGGCGCCAAACGTAGCAACTCCTGGTGGTCATCCTCCTCCGACTCCGTCGACCGCAATGGCGTCGTCCTGGACTCGCACGTGGACGAACCCCGTGGGTACTTCGACGACGATGGTGATGATCCCCGTTCCGAAGGGTCACAGGCCGCACTGCCGTTCTTGGGCTTTGATCTGCACACCTTCGCATAATGCCCCTTTTTACCGCATAAGGTACAGACGACCGCTTTAGCGGGACACTTTTGTCGTGGATGTTTGGCTCCTCCGCAGAAGTAGCACCGCGGGCCGCATGGGGCTGCAGCCGTCGTCTGGTCCACATGGGAGCACGCCATAACACTGCACTTCAAGCCCGTGGGGCGAGGAGGGATTTGCGACTGCTCCTGCCACGTTGTCTCCACGTGGTCCTCCGGGTACAGGACCAAGCTCTTCGAAGCCGCCTCAAGCATTTCAGCTAATTCCATAGCTTGGGTCAGGTTGAGATTTCCCTTTTCTAGCAGCTTGAGACGGATGTATGAAGACCCGACCCCGGCCACAAATGCATCTCGGGCGAGGTCGTACATGTACTGCTCAGCCGATACAGCTTTGCAGTCACAGCCCCTGGCTAGCTGCAAGAGCTCATTGGCGTAATCCTCCATGGTTTCGCCCGACTGCCGACGTCGTGTAGCGAGGAGGTAATGAGCGTGGATCTCGTTAGGAGGTTTCGTATAGCGCTTTTTTAAAAGCTCGAGGGCCCTCGGGTAAGTGGTGGCCGCACGGATCGCGAGGTAGACTGTGTCGCTTACCCTCGCATGGAGGACCCGGAGTCTGTCATCGTCTGTGGTGACCGCTGCGGAGGCTGCTAGGTAATCTTCAAAACACTTCAGCCAGTGGTCGAAGGTGTTAGAAGCGCCCACCGCACGTGGATCTAGCGTCAGACGTTCTGGCTTTAGGATTTGCTCCATACTCTCCTTTCTTTTCTTTTTTTTTCCTCCGTCGAGAGTTTAATGTTAGTTAATAAAATTGATGCGCATCACTTTGACACGAGGCACAAAGCTTCGGTAAAAGAAGACTTTTATTAACTAACAATGGAACTATCAGAACTTTAACACACTATCCCAGACTGAAGAGGTCCTGCCCGAGCAGGGGGTCTTATACCTCTCCCAGGAGGTGGAGCCCGACTGGGATGTGCCACAACAGTTACAACCACAGGTGTATCAATCCCACCCTAGCCCAACAACAACATTAGAACAATCCCACAGTGGGAACCAACGATGGTTCACCACATAGTTATCAATGGCTGTTACCTGTCAACTTATTTTGTCCATGGAAAGTATAGAAATCTCGTTTGTTATCTGAAAGGCTCCACACCCAAAACAATTCCAACTAATTTATCCTTTTATTTTGTTTTTGGGATGATGACACATATTCAATACCATTCCAGTCATGCCATCATGCATCTTGCCTAAATGCACATTTGTCAATATCTGTGTCTATAGAGAGCACCATCTTCATACTTGTGGGGTGGGATTTTCCAGCCGTGTTTGCCCCGAAACTGGAAAATCCCTCCCGAGGTCAATAGACCTTTCCATAATCGCCCGCTCCAATTCCCATGGCGGGCGGAATGGGAAAATTCACCCTATTGTCTCGGCTTAGTGTAAGAACTTCGATGAGAGGATAACAGACTGCAGAAAACTCTGGTGCCATTTTCCAGTATGAGTAAGCATCATCATGTAAGAGCGAATAAATCAAACTAGTTATGGGAAAAATAAATATAAAAAGTGTATTATTTAAATTATTGGATGGAAAAGTCTTGGTCATGGTCTGAAAGATTCTCATTAGTCATTCACACACAAGATGCATTGTATGAATAAGAGAATAAATCTAGAATTTGATTTAAAAAAAATTATTGTCATATGTATTAGCATACAGTGAAATGTATTGTTTCTTGCATGCTATACAGACAAAGCATACTGTTCATAGAGAAGGTAAGGAGAGAGTGCAGAATGTAGTGTTACAGTCATAGCTAGGGTGTAGAGAAAGATCAACTTAATGCAAGGTAGGTCCGTTCAAAAGTCTAATGGCAGCAGGGGAGAAGCTGTTCTTGAGTCGGTTGGTATGTGACCTCAGACTTTTGTATCTTTTTCCCGATGGAAGAAGGTGCAAAAGAGAATGTCCGGGGTGCATGGGGTCCTTAATTATGCTGGCTGCTTTGCCAAGGCAGCGGGAAGTGTACACAGAGTCAATGGATGGGAGGCTGGTTTGTGTGATGGATTGGGCTACATTCAGCAGGGTTCAGTGTTGGGGCCACAGCTGTTCTCTTTATATATTAACGATCTAGATGATGGGACTGGGGGCATTCTGGCCAAGTTTGCCGATGATACAAAGATAGGTGGAGGGGCAGGTAGTATTGAGGAGGTGGGGAGGCTGCAGAAAGATTTAGACAGTTTAGGAGAGTGGTCCAAGAAGTGGCTGATGAAATTCAACGTGGGCAAGTGCGAGGTCTTGCACTTTGGAAAAAAGAATAGAGGCATGGACTATTTTCTAAACGGTGACAAAATTCATAATGCTAAAGTGCAAAGGGACTTGGGAGTCCTAGTCCAGGATTCTCTAAAGGTAAACTTGCAGGTTGAGTCCGTAATTAAGAAAGCAAATGTAATGTTGTCATTTATCTCAAGAGGCTTGGAATACAAAAGCAGGGATGTACTTCTGAGGCTTTATAAAGCACTGGTTAGGCCCCATTTGGAGTACTGTGAGCAATTTTGGGCCCCACACCTCAGGAAGGACATACTGGCACTGGAGCGGGTCCAGCGGAGATTCACACGGATGATCCCAGGAATGGTAGGCCTGACATACGATGAGCGTCTGAGGATCGTGGGATTATATTCATTGGAGTTTAGGAGGTTGAGGGGAGATCTAATAGAAACTTACAAGATAATGAACGGCTTAGATAGGATGGACGTAGGGAAGCTGTTTCCATTAGCAGGGGAGACTAGGATGCGGGGGCACAGCCTTAGAATAAAAGGGAGTCACTTTAGAACAGAGATGAGGAGAAATTTCTTCAGCCAGAGAGTGGTAGGTCTGTGGAATTCATTGCCACAGAGGGCTGTGGAGGCCGAGACGTTGAGCGTCTTCAAGACAGAAATTGATAAATTCTTGATTTCTCGAGGAATTAAGGGCTATGGGGAGAGAGCGGGTAAATGGAGTTGAAATCAACCATGATTGAATGGTGGAGTGCACTCGATGGGCCGAATGGCCTTATTTCCGCTCCTATGTCTTATGGTCTTATGGTCTTATTCACGACCTTTTGTAGTTTCTTGCGGTCTTGGGCAGAGCAGGAGCCATATCTGCCAAACTGAGTGGATTTGAAGCCTCCTTGAAAAATGTTACTACTTCCATAGACTCTGGTAGCTTTAGAGAAGGGTTAAAACGTCCGATTATCAGCTGAAAGAATGGTTTCACAATTTGAAACTTTTACTGTAGCAAATGACTAAAAACTATGGACTAAAAAAAAACCATTGACTAAAGGGGGGAGGGGTGACATTCTCTGGCCATTGTGGTTGGCAGGATCATCTGGTCCCACCAATGGCGCATTCCCACCGTGGGTTTCATGGCACCGAGGGGTGCATTCAATGTGAAACCCCATTGTCAATGCGGGACTGGAAGATTCTGCCACTGGCCAATGGTGGGCCACCTCACGCCACTGTGGAACATGCGATGGGTTGCTCAGTAAATCCCGCCCAAAGTTCCGAAACATAATCTTATAAACCTCATAATTGTAACATGAACTTACTACCATTAGGTAATACAGAACAAGCAAGCCTCCAGAAAAGGGGTTGCAATAATTATAATCGTGACACTCAGTGAGATTGTGAATTTAAACATGCCACTTTCCTAATTAAATGGTCATGATATTCAGGATTCCACAAATGACCAGAGACTTTGGGCCGGATGTTCACATTAGCAATAGGAAACAGAAGGTGGATTTGATCTAGATTTTGCATCTGTTTTTGTTAGAAAATCAACACTGGACATGATATTGCCATGGGGCTTTCATGAGCTTAGAGAAGGGTTTGCTGCAAATCTTTGCTCCTTCTCTTTTCCCTAGCATTTGGATGCAAACTGTAATGTACAAATAAGGCAAGCGATAGCAAAGTAATAAAATCAAAGAGATCAGGGGGCTCTCTCAATTCATCACTCTGAATTAAATGTTTTTCTCAACAACTCCAGGTTGGAATTTTAATGATGTGAAACCCATGTACAATGCCTTGGACACAGATAACTGAACAGCATCACATGGAAGTAAGGAGCTCAATATGATCTACTGCTTATAAACCTTACCATACAATAGGAAGACATTCCAAGATGGTCTGCGCACATCAACAACCACTCTTACACACAAGGCATCATGTGCCTGCTACCTATAACTGACTAGCTACTCACATTCCTGCAATATTTCCTTGCTGATGCTATACTCTGAATAATCAGAAACACATTTGACATCTGTAACTCTTCCACATCAGTGCCAGAATTGCAACAGACCAACAGCCAGGAGGGCTAAGGCAGTGTTGCCCCATAGGTTTTCAGATGCCCACCTCCAGGCATCTGTGGACATTGTAAGGGACAAAGGGACATCTTCCTCTCAAAGGGGAGAAAAATACCCCAGCCGCAACTAAAAAGGTTTGGTTGGAATTCACTGACACAGTCAGTGCACTGGAGCGGTTCAGTGAAGATGGATACAATACTGCAAATACTTTCATTCCTACCAAATGCGACAGATCCTTGGAAATAGATCCTGACAATCACAACAGCTGCTGGGTGCTCCTCAATGTTGGAGCAGTTTGTGCCCAGGACACTCACTCAGTCCACAAAGGAGCTTTGAGACATAATGCTTCTGGGAGCAGGTGACTATGGCAACATTCTACAATTGACATTATGGGAGGGGGGGGCGGGGGGGCGGGGGCGGGGGCGGGGGGGGGGGGGGGGGAGGGGCGGTGCTGTTCTCTACACAGGACTGTAGTGCCTTTCTGTCTACGACTTGTCCTCACTGGAGAAATGGGCGAATAATGCACATTGTCATTGAAGGGGCCCACGCATGCATTGTTTAGTGGGAGTAAGTTTGAAGTGTTCACCTGTTACCTTGTCCCAGAGCATGCTGAGAACTGGGTAATGTGGAAGGTCTCAGCACAGCAGAGCCTTTAGGGTCTCAAAGGGTAACTCTCATCAATCCCTCTTGTTTTTCACACAGTCCCAACAGCATCCCAGGAACCCCTTCCCCAGAATCATTCTTTGGACAGGGGCAGGAGAAAGGGATGTCTCGGGACTCTGCAGCATATCTGACTAGTGCACCAGCCATGAATGCAAATACTTTCAACATGATGGGTCCTTCAGCGCAGTTGAAGATGGTGGCATTGGTTGAGGAGGAGTGTAGGAGGAGTGTCTGAGGCAAAGGCTTCTGTGGACAGTTTCCATTCGAGGTGCAAGGGTTGTCACAGTGATGTTCAGCTGGATGCTGAAGGAGTGTTTCGGCGGTTACAGAGTGCGGGTTGGTACTTGGAACAACTGCAGCAGATGTTTACTTTCCTGTCAGAGGTCACTGAGGTTATGCAGACTCATTGGGCCCTATTTTACCATTTTGATTCTAAGTGCTGGGCGGATTTGAAACTGGGAGTGTTTCAGATCCAACTTTTAGACCCGTTCTCCGGCGCCCCCCCAATTACGCACTCTGCCTGAAAAAATATCAGCGATCCTGAATCGCGCTGCAGAAGCCTATGGGTGGGGTTTAACGCGCCCAAAACCCTGCAGCCCCGATCGGCGCCTTCAACTGCACATTTGCAGAAAAAAAATGATAAAATGCTGCTCCCCTGACACATCCCTCCCAAGCCGGATAATGGCTCCCCTTGGCCCCCAGAGACATTGCCCCACCCCCAGAACATTACTGACCCCCTTATCCCCCCACCTCCTCCACCACGCAGACCAATCATGGGCACCTCCCCCCTCATTGATCTCAGGCAGAGTGGCAGCAGACACTCCCTTCCCCCTCACTGATCTCAGGCAGAGTGGCAGTGGACCCCCCTTTCCCATTAATGATCTCAGGCAGAGTGGCAGCAGACCCCCCCTCCCCCCCACTCCCCCAGCGATCTCAAGCAGAGAGCTGTCAGACGCTTGGCACTTACCTCCTCACTAGCTGGAGCGCCCGAACTGGACTTTTGTAGAGCATTCCTGTTGCGCGCTGAATCTGGATGGGCGAACGCGTTGGTAAAAGGGAAAGTGTCGGCAAGGTTGGGTATGCAGCCCATTAAGTCAATTTAAATGCATACTTGGTGGTAAAATCGGGCCCATTGTGTACAATTGGAGGAATCCATACAGCATCTGAGCTTGATCACGTCCCAGGGCTTCAAGTGCATGAGCTCCTCGAATGAGAGGGTGGCTAACCTCATGAAAAGCCAGATACAGGAGCATCTTGAGTGCATGTTGGAGCAATGTACATCTTGCACAGGGTACATAGTGCTTATAGCGCTTGGACCAGTCAGTTCAAAATCTGAGCAACCATATCCATGGAATGCATAAAGCACATTGCAGGCTGGACAGGTCAGTCACACACGTAGCTCAGAGGTGGCTGGCAGCAATGCCTCAAGTCAGCAGCTGCACCAACGGAAGGATGAGGGTATGCTAGGGGCCCCCATATTGACCAGGATCACAAATAAACCAAGAAGGACACCTCTAATGCACCCTCATCATCGCTGGCTTCCTTGGTCCCTCTGAGAGAGGGTGCATCTATGCAGCAGGGCCTGGTGAAGAGTGGCTTCCCCTGTCTTTTCTTGTCAAAGTGCAGGCATTGACTATCCTTATAATAATGTTTTTGGGCAGTGGTGTATGTTAGGTGAACCTCTGTGGGGTCAGATGCTTCTGCACAATCATGGTTTCTTGTAAAGACTATGGCCAGAATTCTCCGACATCACCCATGAATGGGGATTTGGCTGAACATCCAATTTGACATTGGAGAATTCTGGCCTACATTCTCACACCCAATGCTTGGACACCTCCATGTTCAGCTGGATCACCTCATGCAATGATGGATCCCCCTCCTTGTTCCCTGCCCATCCTCTCCCACATCCTGTTCCCCCTTTTCCTCTGATGTGTTTAGGAGCTTCCACTGTTTCAGCATCCTTAAGGCTCAATCCTCTTTGTTTGGCCATGTTGCAGGGCTCTATCCAAGTGGTTCAGACCTCTTGTATTCTGAAGAGCAAATACTTTATTTGAAGAGGATCAGGAATGGCTTTGATTAAAGTATCTCTTTCAAGCAACGGCGTGTAAAGAGATTAATTTATCATTCACCTCCTGGCTCTTTGTGGGGCCTAGCTGGTGCAGAATGGCTGCCCTGCACGTCTAGATAACAACAGTTGCTACACCATAAAAAATAATTCCTTACATTAAGCTCTTTGACAATGTAATAAATTTGTATATCTAAATTTAAATGATCAAATCTTTTTCCTTTCTAAATAATTTTACTAAAACTATTCAAAAATTGACCATTAGATCCAAGATATGAGGGGAAGGGAGATCAGGGCATTGAATTCGATGATCAGCCAAGCTCAAAATGAATAACTTAGCAGGCTCAAAGGGTCAAATGGCCTGCCTCTGGTTTCTATGTTTCTATATATTGACCCAATTACACAGGTTAGACTGAAAAATGCTAGATTAGTACAGTGGAGATGCTATACCTCAGAGGTTGTTTACCAACAATAAATACATTCCTCAATATATATTGCGATTATTGGGAATACATGTTGGAATAACAGCTTTACTAGAAAATTGTGCTTTTAAGTAGCTCAAAGAGATGCTGTGCACACATCTAATTTTAACCTAGCTGAAAATGTATGATTCAAATAGATGCATCAGACAAGAGTCTAGGAACAGTGTGAAGTCAGGTGAATGACTAAGGGAGCTAACATTCCAAACTACAACTGAGCTGAAAGCTATTGCCAGAAAAAAATTGTCATGTTCAGCGCATGTGTTAGTTTGAGAAAAACAGAATCCAATCATGTTTCTAAAGTGTCTATTAAAGAATGTCCTGATCACAATCAGATGATGTGGTTAAATTCATCTTGCAAAATCTTTAGTAGAGTTGGTTCTCTGGAGTACCATCTTATAAGCATTGAATATGGCCACCCCACAGAGGAAGGGAATAGCAGATGGCCACACAAATAAGTTATTGTCAGAAGAATATGTCGAGTTAGCTCATGTCAAGACCAGCATTTTAGTATTTAGGCCTACTTATAGTGAGGAAGGCTGGCAGCTCATTGGGAATCTGAAGGACCAAAGACTGGGTTTTTTAACTTAGCCACGCATTAGCATTCCAATTCTGGGCTTCCTATTCATGTTGAAGGGAGATTTAAAGAATAGGTTTAGAGGGAATAATATTGTTAGTTTAGGTGCCTGTATAACAATTTATATTTGTAGATACCTGTATAGCAATTTATATTGGTAGGGATAGATAGTACATAATGAATGTGTATGAATTTATTGTTATACGATCACAAAAGGCATGCATATCAGCTCCACCATGTTAATAGAAGTTCAGAATATTAAAATGACACAAAATGGATACTAGCTGGGTTAGCCACATTCCTGAACACAATTAGCTAGCTTAATCACAAGCTTGTGTATAATAGACCACAGATACTGATGGCTGGTACCAGTCTATTGTCCAAGGTCTCAGATGAAAACCAGACACATAAGATTAGGGAGGGCATTCATAGAAAATGATAAGGAGGCCCACTGGACAAGGAGTATTGTAAACTCAAGGACTCCAGATGGGAGAAAGGAAGATAATACTAATGAGTTGTGTCCATTAGACCACAGACTGATCATGCACAAGCCCACCTTACATAATGCCTTTTTCGTTGGATATGTGACTAATTATGTAATCTGTAATCAATATTATTGGATAAGGTCCAGACGTGATGGGCTGTGTAGATGTCTGAAAAATGTATAAGGATGGATGTTTTTCCTTTGTTCGTCAGACTGGGCTTTAACAGAAGCCATCCCCCCACTGGCGAAAATAAACCGTTTGATGCGAGGACCAACACTGAGCCTCGAGTGATTTCTTTGAGATTCTCTCCCGCTAACAATCAGAGCAGGTGTGCATGATGGTGACTCACACCTGACTGACAAAGGTGTATTTCTACTCGGTGGAGTGCAGCTAGGCAGAGTACTTGCTTATCCTGTGGAATTGAGTGAGTGAGGGAATTTGGTGCAGTGAGGAAAGACTCATTGTTCTGGTCATTTACAGAACATGGAATGAAATGAGAGATGGAACAAGAAACAGTGAGACCTGACAGCAGGTACCCAGAGGCATCAATGATTTAAGCAGGTGGGTGATTGGAAGGTGAGTTTTAAGGTTTATATTCTTCTCTAAATTAGGACAGCAATTTAACCTTGCGACCAGGAATATTTAAATAATCTATTAAATTTATAACTCAACTAATTAACCTCTTTGATACAACTACAAATAATCGGGCAGCATGGTGGCACAGTGGTTAGCACTGCTACCTCACAGTGCCAGGACCTGGGTTTGATTCCCGGCTTGGGTCACTGTCTGTGTGGAGTTTGCACGTTCTCCCCATGTTTGCGTGGGTTTCCTCCGGGTGCTCTGGTTTCCTCCCACATTCTGAAAGGTGTGCTGGTTAGGTGCATTGATCTGAACAGGCGCCGGAATGTGGCGACTCAGAGAATTTCACAGTAACCTCATTGCAGTGTTAATGTAAGCCTTACTTGTGACTAATAAATAAACTTTACTTTAAAAATAATAATTGAGTAAAGACATTAATTAAATAAATAAAATGAAGTGAGTCTAGGATATGGAATATGGCAGGGCAGATTTTATGTCTGAAGTGCAGGATGTGGTAGTTTGTAACCAGCCAGGCTGTCGTAAGCAAACATTTTTGATTTGATTTATTATTGTTACATATATTAGCATACAGTGAAAAGTATTGTTTCTTGCCCACTATACAGACAAAGCATACTGTTCATAGAGAAGGAAAGGAGAGAGTGCAGAATGTAACATTACATCTATAGCTAGGGTGTAGAAAAAGATCAACTTAATGCAAGGTAGGTCCATTCAAGGTTTGATGGCAGCAGGGAAGAAACTGTTCTTGTGTTGGTTGGTACGTGACCTCAGACTTTTGTATCTTTTCCCCAGTGAAAGAAGGTGGAAGAGAGAATGTCCAAGGTGCATGAGGTCCTTAATTCTGCTGGAGATGTCTCCATCTTGCAAATCTCCAGCTCAGAATCAGCGAGCTGGCATGTGAGTTGACGAAACTCCTACACATGAGGGGGAAGAGGAATTCTTGACAATTTCAACTCAGAGGATAATGGCAGTTCAGGAAAGGAGGGAGTGACTGTTAGGGAGCCGAGTAGCAGAGATTTAGGAAAGTTTGAGAAGGAGGTCCTGTCTAACAGATAAAATGTACTTGCTACCCGTGAACGCAAGCTGAATGCTTGCAGGGAGGACAGCCACAATGTGGCTCAGAAGGATATCTGGTGGGGGTGGTGAGTGCAGAGCTGTATAGAAATGTGGTAGTAATAGGTCTTTCTTATATACTTAGGTAGATAGTGTTCTAGGCAGCCAGCAACGATAATTCCCAAGAGTGTGATGCATACCCAGTGACAGGAGATTTCTCATGGTGGCCGGACAGGAACTTGGTAAGGGACGAGGTAAATTCAATTGTCATGGTCCCCATGTTGGAACAACAGCACAGGTAGGAAAGGGGTGGGGTCCTTCCTGCTGAAAGAGTATCAGGACTTAGGCTCTAAGTTAAAAAGCAGGACTTCAAGCATAATAATCTCTGGATTAATTTCGGAGCCACATACAAGTTGGCTTAGGAGTAGGCAGATCAGGAGAATTCGTATGGAAAAAGGGTTAGTGTAGGAAAGAGATGAAGATGGATTGAGTTCATGGATTGACTTTATTCCGATGCATGGAATAGTGGCATGAATTCTGCCACAGGAAGGAGCTGTACTGATGCGATGGTCTCCATCTGAACTAGGATAGGACCTATGTCTTAGAGGAGAAGATCAATAAAGAGGTGGCAAAGGCTTTAAACAAAGACATGGGGAAGGATCTACATGAAACATAAACAGCCTAAATGTAACAAGAACATAACAGGAGAATATGGAAAAGAATAAAGTTAGGTAGAACATGTTAATGACAAGGGAATAAGTAGAGTTGTAAAATGAGAGTCTAACAAGATGGTTAAACATACAGGGTGGGATTTTTCTCCCTCTCTGTGACGTGTTTTATGGCAGCGGGAGGTAGTGCGCCTCCATCTGGTGGATGGTGGATCTTACCATCTAGCTGTTGTCAACGGGGTTTCCAGCCAGTGTGAACTGTCGCAAGATTTCAGCGACAATGTGAGCAAATCCAATTAAAAAGGAATGAAAATATATGTGTAGCAATTCACATAGCATCTATAGTAAGACAGGGAGCTAGAGGTATTCATACATTGCGAAGAATCAGATATGGGAACTATTGAGATATATGACTATGGAAAAATCTGGACTGGGAGCTAAAGATTTTGGTTATGATATATTTCAGAACAATAGAGAGGGTAACAGGGAAAGTGGAGTGGCTGTACTTATTAGAGTTAATATAATGGTAATCGAAAAAAAGGATGCAGCTTTTAGCAAGGTGAAAGTAGAATCTATATGGCTGGGGATAAAAGGTAATAAAAGATCAATCACAATAATTGGTGCAGTCAACAAATAAATTAATAGTGGAAGCGAAGCAGAGGAAGGAATATACAGACAAATTTAAGACTGCATTTTGTCTTCTGGGTATGTTTTCAGTCGTGGGGACTGTGGGGGTAGATGGTGGGATTTGCAGGGGTCACGTAAAATACATAGGGTGACTAGGCTACCCATGCCTTCCCACCAGTGCCTAACCCAGTCTACATGATTTGAGAGGTGGATAAGCTGCCCACTAGGCTGCATGTCCTCAGTACTATTGAGGTTTTGAGCAGCAAATTATCTGGCTCCTCAACCCATCTTCATCTCTATAATACACTAGGTGTTGGAAGACAGACTGGAGTGGAAGGTCCATTTGGGCCAGATGAGATCTATCCCAGGTTACTGCGGGAGGCAAGGGGAGAAATAGCTGGAGCCTTAACAGGTATCTTCACATCCTCTTTGAGCACAGGCAAGGTTCTGGAGGACTGGCGATAAGCCAGTTAATCCAGGAAATTATAGGCCGGCGAGGCTGATGTCAGTGTTGGGGAAGCTTTTGGAGAAGAAACTGAGGGACAGGATATATACACATTTGGAAGAAAATGGACTGGTTAGCGACAGGCAGCACGGTTTTGTCCCAGAAAAGTCATGTCTCACCAACTTGATTTAATTTTTTGAAGAGATGACAAAGCCAATTGATGAGGGAGGGGCTATGGATGTAGTTTATATGGACTTTGGTAAGGCGTTTAACAAGGTTCCACATGGCAGACTGGTACAAAAACTAAAATCACATGGGACTTGGGATGGGCTGGCTAGATGGATACAGAACTAACTTGGTTATGGAAGGGTGTTGGATATGAGGAAAGGTTGAATGAATGAGGATTGCTTCCACTCAAAAGATGGAGGCTGAGGGGAGACCTGATAGAGGTCTCCAAACTTCTAAGAGGCATAGACAGGGTGGATGGTCAGAGGCTTTTTCCAAGTGTGGCAATGTCAATTACATGGGGCATAGGTTCAAGGTGAGAGGGGGAATATTTAAAGGAGATGTGCGGGGGAATATTTTCACGCAGAGAGCGGTGGGTGCCTGAAACACGCTGCCAGAGGAGGTGGTGGAAGCAGGCACATTAGCAACATTTAAGAGGCAGCTGGATGGGTACATGAATAGGGAGGAAATAGAGGGATACGGACCAAGTAAGGGCAGAAGGTGCTTTTTAGTTTAGATAGGGTATCATGATTGGCACAGGCTTGAAGGGCCAAAGGACCTGCTCCTGTGCTATACTTTTCTTTATTCTTTGTTCTTTATTATTTCAGCAGCTTTGGTGAAAGGGCTGGAAAGAAGAGAACTGACCCTTTGAGGGAGTGCTCTCTGCGCATCAGGATCATTCCCCCCAAACCCCCCATCACCCCCCTGCCCATAACTTATCATGCTTTATACCTTCCTGCTTTATCTTCAAAACTCACACATCAACACTTCCACTCCCCTGCACTCCTCCCTAGGCTTCTCCATCTCCCCCATTCTAAAATCTCAGATTTACCTGAGTTTGGTGATCATATCCTCTTCATCCTGGAGACTTCCTGCAATCCCAGCAGCACCCACTGCTCAGCCCTAGTGCTGTTGGCATTGCTAGAGCTGCCAGCCAATTAGATTGGCCAACAGTTCTCAAGGGCAGCAGTTCCTTGTGTTGTGTGGTTGAAGTCTGACCCTTACCTCATTAAGGCCACCCAGAGTACATTGTTGCTTCAGGCTGGCCTTGTTTAAAGTTGTTCAATTTGGAACGGAATTATCTTCTGGGGAGGTGGGCAGTAAAATTCAGCTCACAGAGTAATGATCATGGGGGAATCGCAAGTGCTCTGATATTCATAGAATCATAGAATCCTACAGCACAGAAGGAGGCCATTCAGCCCATTGAGCCTGCACCTGCTGTGGAGGCCAAGACGTTGAGCGTCTTCAAGACAGAAATTGATAAATTCTTGATTTCTCGAGGAATTAAGGGCTATGGGGAGAGAGCGGGTAAATGGAGTTGAAATCAACCATGATTGAATGGTGGAGTGGACTCGATGGGCCGAATGGCCTTACTTCCGCTCCTATGTCTTATGGTCTTATGGTCTTACAACAATCCCACCCAGGCCCTAACCCTGTAACCCCACATATTTATCCTGAAAATCCCCTGACACTAAGGGACAATTCAGCATGGCCAATCCACCTAACCTCCACATCTTTGGAGTGTGGTAGGAAAATGAAGCACTCAAAGGAAACCCACACAGCTACAGGGAGAACGTGCAAACTCCACGCAGACAGTCACCCAAGGCCAGAATTGAACCTGGTCCCTGGCATTGTGAGGCAGCAGTGCTAACCACTGTGTCACCATGCCACCCTCTTAATTGGAAAGAAGAGGTAGATAAAAGGGAGAAGGGATTGGAGTTCTTATGATGGGTACAGGACTTATTTCTAACCCAACATGTGCAAAGCCCCAAAGGGGCTTCACTATCGGATCTAGTAATCAAGTAATGAACTGATAAATGTAGGGAAATATAAGCAAACACTTGTGTAGAACACCAATGGGAAACATTTAAAACTGTGCTATGGAATGCAGGAAAAACTCCATTAAAAGGAAAGAACAAACTAAACCTCCATGGATCTCCATGGATAAATAAGGACATAAGGGAAAATTGAGGGCTAGGAAAGAGGCATACATTGATAACATGGATAGCAGAGGAGTGCATGATGGGAGAAAATACGAAGAGATTAGGTGAGAAATAAAAAAGAAACATGAGAAAGGTAAAGGGAAACTATGATACTGAATTACCAAGGAACAGAAAACAAGTAGTAAAATGTTTTACTGTCACATCGATACGAAAGGAGAAATCGGAGCATTAACTGATAATACCACAGGTAATAATAGAGAATGGCAGAAATATTGAGAAACCATTTTACTTTGATATTTACCAGGAGATAGGACAATTAGATGTGATAGTGAATGCTGAGATGAGTAATGAGATGAGCACATTTAAATTAAAAAGTAGACACATTGACTAAAACAAGAAACAAACTCAAAAAGGATAAAATCCCTGGTCCAGATGGATTGCTTCCATGCTTTTTCAGAGAATCCAGGGAAGAGATAGCAGAGGTATTGCTACTCATATTTAGTAACCAATTTGAAACAGGTGTCGTGCCAGAGGGCCACTGGAGAGTTAATATAAATGTTATATTCAAGAATGGGGACAGAGCATGTTCAAGGAATTATGGACCAGTCACCTTAACTTGAATGGTAGGAAAAATAATGGATTCCCTAGTAAGGTAGGGTAGAAGATCATCTAGAAATGAGAACTATAATAGTGAATAAACAGCATGGGTGAGATTCTTCCACCCCGCTGCACTGGTTGAGTAGAGTAACGGGATGGGAAACATGAGCGAGAGGTGAAAAGTCGGGCTTGTGCCTGATTTCTTGCCTCTCCTGATATTCCTGGCCCTAGCATGATCAGCCTTGCATGCTTTAACTTAATTTAATATCATTAATGAGCCCGGGATGCAATAGTCTGGGCTCACTTACCTTACCGACCTTGCCGGTGGAGGTCCTCACCAGTGCCCATTTGGACACTGCCCACCTTTTGCAGAGCTGATGCTGCTGTTAGTGAGCTTCTGTGTAACTGACTCTGACACCTGCAGCATTGGTACACACAATGATGTGTGCACACAAATATACCTGGGACAGATTTTCAGCTGCTTTTATCTCAGTCTTTGTATATTCCTGGAAGGTGAAATCCACAAATCCATCTGGACATTATGCATAAGATATTGCTTGATGAGATAATACTCAATCTCCCATTATGTTCCATTGTCTCCGCCTGAGATAGCAATGAATTACTGTATGCTTTAGAAGTATCTTTGTCTGGAAACAGTGTGGGGTTCCACTGTCTCTCACAATATCATCCACCATTAATTCAGCCAGTGACTGACTTCACATCCTCTGCAATGTTTGGCTTGTTTGTCCATTTTTTAAATCTCACAGCTCTTATTTAAAGTTCAATATTTCCATATGTAATTCTGTGTTTTTCCTTCATTTGGAAAGGGGAAGAATGACTGGAAGATTTGTTTAACTGGAAGTTAAAGGAAGATATTGACAGTAATCCTGAATAAAAGGCAGTTAACCATGTTGCAGTTGGAGCTCTGGGAGCTCTGGCTTGGTTGCAGTTTGAAACTACAGCGGCACAGTGGTTAGCACTGCTGCCTCACAGCACCAGGGACCCAGATTCGATTCCTGACTTGGGTCATTGTCTGTGTGGAGTCTGCACATTCTCCCCATGTCTGCATGGGTTTCCTCCAGGTGTTCTGGTTTCCTCCCACAGTCTGAAAGACACTAAATTCTCCATTGAGAGAGAATTTAGCATGGCCAATGCACCGAATCAGCACATCGCCGGAGTGTGGCAACTAGGGGAATTTCACAGTAACTTCATTGCAGTGTTAATGTAAGCCTACTCGTGACACTAATAAATAAATTTTTTGAAACTTTTAAACCATAGCAGCGGGTTGCTAGAAACTGAGGTTATTTTCTTGTGTTTTAAGTTCCTGTACAGGAGTTTGTTTGTGCTATGGGATCCAGTGTCATGAGGAGTGTAAAGAAATTGGAGAGTGACTTATCCAAAATACCCTTCTTTTATTTATATGTCACATGCTAAAACAGGCATCACATTATGATTAAGTAACATCTGTAAGATTAAAGCTAAGCAAGGTCTCCCAGGAAATCTTGTACCTTGGTGAAAAGCTGGAACACTGATGAGAAATCAGAATGAGTTCCAGAAAGTGGTGATATTCTTTTGAGTTGGTCCCAGGAAAAATAAATGAAGCTTAGATATTTCATTAGACTAGGAAACTCCTGGGGTAAGTAAAAAGAGGACTGAGTTTGAAGTCTAAGCCACCATAAGCTAGTGTTAAGTTAATAGAGCTTACTTTGTTTAATTATTTTAAACATATAATTTAGTTTGCTTCTGTTAAGAAATATGAAATCTTGTGGCGTAGTTCTGTTAGTTAATTTCTGGGTGATCCGATTTCTTCTTTAAATGCTAAAGGTTCTTAACAGAATCATAACACGGGGAACAAAGGGATCTCAGAGTACATGTACACCGATCATTAAAAGTTGCACCACAGGTTAGCAAGGCCATGAAAGAAGCAAACCAAACATTGGGTTTTACTGTCAGAGGGATAGGAGTTGAGGGTACTGAAGTTATGGTATATCTGTGTGGACGGTGGTTAGACCATATTTGGAGTACTGTGTGCAGCTCTGATTGTCATATTATAAGAAGGATACAGAGGCACTGGAGAGGGTGCAGAGAAAACTTAGAAAGGTGAAACCAAAAATGAGTGGGTATAAATATTAGGGAAGGATTGATAGGTTTGTCCTCTTCTCTCTTGACAAAAGAAGGCTGAGTGGTGACCTAATAGATATCTTTAAAATTATGAAAGGTTTTGATAGTGGGGTAACACAGAAAAAGGTTCTTTTTGTGGGAAGAGCATAACTTGAGGACATCAATATAAGAAAGACACCAAAAATTCCAATGCAAAATTCAGAAGAAACTCCTTCACCCATTGGGCAGAATTTTCTGTTGGTAGCAAGGGTCTCACCCCCTGGCTGAAAGAGCTGGTGAGAGACCCACACTGCCTCATCTATGGACGGCTCACTGGATCATATGCCAATCAGGCAGATCTGGGGACACCACATCTGGGGATTTCTCCAGAATCATGCTCCCAGAGACAGAAGTCCCACCTTCCAAGATCAATCGAAGGCTGGCAGTTCCTGTGATCACAGGCACCATATAGAAGGCTATGGCAGCATCCCACAGTGTTCCAGGAGCCAGGAAAAAGGTAGGTAATTGGGAAAGGCAAGGGAGGGAAGTCCCCAGGGGGTGAGGGGAGGGGGAGTGGCTCACAGGAAAATGGTACAGAGGAGTTGGAAGTAAGGGTGGGGATGGTTCTCAGTGGGTACCACACTGCCCGATGCCCATGCCCTTGATCAGGCATTGAGTGTCTTTGATTGAGGGACCTTTCCCCCACTCCTCAGGTCAGGTGGCCTGCACTCTTTTACCTGTTTTGGAGGCTGCATGTCAGCAGGCCCGCCTGCCTAATCTCAGCAGCAGTGGGAAGAGGTCCTTACATTGTCATTATCTGGTCACTTCAGGGTCTTAATTGGCAGCAGGTGGGAAAGTCAACCATGGGTCTTCCCCCAAGGAACTTAATTCTAGTGGTGGCGATGTGGTTTAGATACACCACCATCCTGCTGAATCATGTGCTCACTCTCCTCCAAGCTCACCACCTCCAGAAGCAGAGAATTCCACCCAAAGTATGGTAAGAACATAGAACTTGCTATCACAGGGACGGGTTGAAATTTATTGTAAAGATACATTTAAGGGGAAACTGGACAAGCATATGAGGGAGAAGGGAATAGGTGGTTACTATAGTAATTCAGCCAAATGCCAGTTTCTCACCACCAGACATCCTTAATTGTGCATGAAAGAGAAGGGTCATGTCTGCAGCTTACAGCTGAACAGTTGAAACCTTGGGATCTACAACACTAGTCTGGGTTAAGCTTAAGGCTTACAAACCCCTGCTGTCCTCTTCTCTTTGGGTGAACCTCCTCTTGCTCAATAAGGAAGCTTCTACTCCATGATGCCCACAGGAAGATCTATCGATGATCCCCCATGGCCTTTGTGCCATCATAATAATTACAAAGGTGTATTGAGTTGAGATCAGTTGGAATGAGGTTTAAGTGGAGCAGAAATGCCTGCATGGACTGCCTGGGCTGAATGATCTGGTTCTGTGCTGTGTATCCTATATACTCCCATTTAAAGGGATCTAGGCAGGGGTCATCCATGCTCCAAGTTTTAGCAGAAATGACTACAAAAGTGTTGGAAATCAACTGCAGAATAGTGAAACTACACATTCAGAACAAGTCCTGTGAATAAAAACATTCATTTAGGCAAAGAAGCAGCTATCCTGGCTCAGTATTTAAAGGCTTTCTCGCCCCCACAATCCTCATTGTGCTCCCTGCTTGCTGCTCCTGGTGAGTTTCACATGCTCCATGGAGTTAAAGTAAGAATGCAGTTTTCAATATTCTGTCCATAGGTTTTAAATATATTTAAACCACTTCTCCGACTGCGTCATGAGAGTTTCCTGCATGCTCCCTACACAATAATGATTAAATGTGGAAGTCACCAGGTTCCAGTTGAGTTCCTGATGCGCGATTAAATCACTCAGGAGGCTAGATTGTACCCGGGAAATAAAGGCTTTTATTACTAACAAGAATGGAGCACACTATATACAATACAATCCCAGACTAAAGGGTCACCAGGCAGTGCAGTGACCTTTATACCTCCCCAGGTAGGCGGAGCCAACTGGAGTGTACCACAGAACAATATCAACAGGTAGAACAACGCCAACCCTAACCCCAACAGTGACAACAGTAACATATCTACAAACCTCCATGGTGCTGACCATCCATGGCTCAGCACTCATAGTGGTAACCAACTATGGTTCACCACAGTTCCAAAATTCTCAGTACTTTTTGCTTCTTCCCACATGCATTGACACCTAACCACATCCCCCCCTCTCCCCATTCAATGCAGCATGCCTCCCTCCACCAACCACGCAGCACACCTCCCACACCCCCACACAACCTATGAGTATGCCTTCCACCCCGCCGTCCCTCCCAACCACACAGCATGCCTCCCACCTCCCCTCCCCCCAACCATGCAGCACGCCTCCCACACCCCCCCCCCCCAAACACGCAGCATGCCTCTCACACCCCCTCTCCCCCTCCCCACCCACTGTGCAGCACGCCTCCCACCCTGGCTCCTTTACAGGTTAAAACTCCTCCCACAGAAATGTGACACCTGTAGGAACTCTGATGTGAGGGGAGGCTAACTTCCTAGTCTTATTTCATCTATTTTTAATTTAGAAGCTGACAACGCATTTTGAATTGTTCAAACAATTAATGAATTAATCAAAATAAGTAGCAGAGATTTGTTGAAAAAACTATCTGAAAGTTTGTTGCGAATTCCTGGAGAGCTGTGAATTAAGTGAAACTTTAGAGAATTCATTTACAAAATTCATTTGAATCGTATTCTTCAAACATATGGATATATTTGAATATTTGGTAATATAGCACCTGTTCCCTGTATTCACGCAATGTAATTTTGTTACAGGTGGCTGGATAGCTGACTTTCAAAGATGATTATGTGCACTGATGCAAAGTTTTGATAATGCATCAGATTTTAATGGATCGGACGTTTTAAGCAGCTTGGGACATTTTTCTATGTTAAAGGGACTATGTGAATGCGAGCTGTTTTAATTGTTGGGCTGGACAAAGGGAAAGGATGCCAGTGCGGTGAACTGGAACGCCTTCCCAGCTAAGGTACCTGGGGCAGAGTTTACTGACTGCCAGGAGATGGCATGTGTCAGGGTGGAGTGCGGTAAAATAGCAGGGAGCCGTGGCCAATCAGCCCACCCGACCTTGTCACGTAGTTAGGGAATTTGACTGAGAGTGAGACCAGAATCTGACAGGCTGACCGGCCCAAGGAGCCAATTTAATTACGTGAAGCGACTAATAAGGGTCATATTATCAAGCCGCTGGCATCTTGCCAATGACGGATTGACCCCTGGTTGCATGGAGAGGATGCCAGCTGAATGGAGGAGGCCTGCCAATAGCAGCCCAGGGTGGGGAAGTATTTTTGACGCACTGAGAGGGTTGTGGGCAGGAAAGGCAGTGATTTCCTCAGGGAAGTTTCCCCTCTTTCACTTGAACATAGATTTTTAAATTTAATTTTTCTTAGCCCACCCGCTGCAGGTTGCAGGGACCTGTCTGCTTCCGAAACCATCACCATTCCTGGTGGCAGAGCTGCAGCTTCTGGGCTGTCAGCCCTATGGTTAGTCTGGCAGTTCTCAGGGGTGAGCTGACATCCTGAATAGTGCTGCACTCCTCTTAGAAATGAAGTTGAAGTCCGGTGCATGCTGGCGACTGCTGTTCCGGCCACTGTCAGGGCAGCTTCAGCCTCTAGTGTTCACATTAAGGTCTCCAGCCAAACTTTGCACTGCTTGAATGAATACTCCCCATTTAGAGCGACAAGCTGCAAAGTAAAATTTCTTCTATACTGGTTCATCGAACATCTTCTGCCTGCTGGGTCAGGTATATAGTTATGGGGCAGCACAGGCTGCAATCAGGTAATCATCCTTAACATTATTCCATCAAAAGGTACAAAGGTCTGAGGTCATGTACCAACTGACTCAAGAACAGCTTCTTTCCTGCTGCAATCAGACTTTTGAATGGACCTACCTCGCATTAAGTTGATCTTTCTCGACACCCTAGCTATGACTGTAACACTACATTCTGCACCCTCTCCTTTCCTTCTCTATGAACGGTATGCTTTGTCTGTATAACGCGCAAGAAACAATACTTTTCACTGTATACTAATACATGTGACAATAATAAATCAAATCAAACCAAAAGCACTCTGGTCAAGTATAATCACAGGGTTAAATGCAGAGCAAAATTCTCTCTACCCTGTTCCAACAAGGCACCCTCAGAAGATTATCCTATCATGCACTAGCTTTAAATTTCCCATCCATCTTCTGATCTTTCTGAATCACACAGCCAGTTAGTTTTGTGTTTTGTGTCCATGATCCTGATTGACACAACTCCAGTTTGTTTTTCCCTTCAGTTGAAGGGGATGAAATGTTCTTCTTTAGCCAGGCTGGGTTTGAAGACAGCCCCAAAAGGTGAAAGGTGGAAGGATAGTGTTTAATGTACTGAAGCCCATTGATTGACTATCAATTTCAGGCACAGTTTATTTACTCTCAAGTGGGATCATTAGAGGTGTTACAGCATATTGCCTGAAGATGGCACACCATCTCTACAACAGTGAATATACTGCAGCTCTTGTGTCAGTTATTACTTAAATCTTACATTAAATATTAGTAAAACATCCAAATTCTTTTCAAAAATTAAATATACTAAAGACATGTACTGGTTATTTAAATATTTTGCAGTAAATTTCTTACAGATGGAACTTAAACTTTATGACTGGACTTTCCTTCTCAATCCAGTAGGAAGAATGGGAAAGTGAAGCTGTGATCCTAACTGTTGCTGCCTCACTGCTGATATCAAAGTCCCTCCCCCAACAATGCCAGACTGCCACAGACTGGATATCCATCCCCTAGAGGAAAATCCAGCCCATGGTCTGTCAGCGGAAGCAGGTTATCAATGTATTAAATGGTAATATGTTACGTCTCCCTCCATTTTTTTATTTTCATTCTCTCTCTCTCTCCCTCTACTCACCCTCTCCTTTCTGTTAATGTTCTTTCTTCCTTTTCCCTTTCTTTTCTCTTCCTTTACTCTGTTGGTTGATTCCATCTGTCCTTCCTATCTCTTCCTTTCAATGTAAAAAAAATGCATTTTAACACAGCACGAACTCTTGAATTAAATGAATAAGCTAAATAGGTGTCAAGAAAAAGTCTCCCATCATTCTCTTCAGGTTACCTGGGAGCCTTACTTTCTCCTCCTTTTATTTCTTCAACTCCTGCTTGCGTCATGAGGTCACCAATGTCTTCCTTTGATATTGAAAGGGGCAGGTTGTATGGTGGGGTGGGGTGGTGTGGGATGCAGGGGGGAGGGTAGGGACATGGGTTTTCAAATGGGAAACTAGAATCGGGATTTTGCTGCATTTTAATTCCACAGTGTGAACCTATTTTATTTTGCCAAGATGCCCAACCAGAAGTCAACCTGATGGACAAACTTGGTTTCAGTCTGGCTGTGAGCATTCTGGAGCAGGCCGTAGCCCCAAGCATGGAGCCTGGAGCTGCCCCTGGAGTGATCCCAGACCCCGATGATTATGACTCCTGGTGTTGCAGGGCAGTACATCTAACGGAGAAAAATTCAAGCCAAGTCAAAGGTCAATCTTGGAAGACAGAAGAGAGGCCCCCTTCTCCTCCCGGTCCTCCTAGTAGTGTTGCCTTTATCCTCACTTTCCTTGAGCTGGTTTGGTTCTTGGAGTGTGGAAGAGTTGGTTAGTTAGAGTTAAACCTGCTCAGTCTTTCATTTCCAGTTCAGGATCCGGATGGGGTTTTTTTAGGGCTTGCCCGTTTACCTAAGGACGCCGACACAGACTGTTATTTGTAAAGAAAAAACATTCTTGCTTATTTACAGATCTATGTACATTTCAGTTCTCTACATGGGGTTGTAGTTCTGCTTCTCAGCAGATATCAGTTTCTGAATCACGTGGCATTGCATGACATATTACACCAGCTACTCCTGATGTTAACCCTTCATATCTCACTCTGAGACTTTATCCCAACTATATACATATTCCTACATCTTCCCTCAGACTTCACAGGGTTAGTCTCTGCCTTGAACAATCTCCCTGGCCTCATCCTGATTTCATTTCAATGTTAAGAATGAACTGCACTCTCTTGCCATTTGACAGGTGTGTCTTCTATTTGGGTTGTTATACTTGTGTCTGGGTCTTCGGGGGGAATTTTTCAATTTTTTCTAACCAAAGTGCTGGACTGAGTGAGAAAAATGGTGTACAGCATGCCAGCAGCACAGCCGACTTTTCTCACCATTTTGTACAGCACTTAGAAGAAAACATTCCTGTAGGCATGTCCCATGCTGTCATGCTGGTGGGATATGCCTGAAAGAGCCAGTAATGTCGGACTTCCAGAGATCGGGGTGCCCTTTTCAAATGTCACCCAATCTCTGGTTAAAACAAAACAAAGAAGCTCTCAGTGGAAATCCCCCCCCCCCCACACAAGGGAAACCCGCCATGTACATGGGGAACCTGCCCCCCCCCCACCCCACCTCACATGCACAGAGAACCCTGCTTCCCCGCTCCCCCCAATGGGGACCCCCAAATCACATGCAGACCCTCCTCTCCCATTGAGCTCCCCAGAGGAAACCCTTGCCCGTTGCCCCTGACAGTGCCAAGGGATGGTGCCCGGGTATTACCTAGCCATGTTCCTCTCCCTCCTGGAGCCTGCACTTACCTGTGCGCCTGAAGAATGGTTTCTTAATCTGTTTCCTGCAGCTCCAGACCTGTTGTAACCTCGCCAGCGTGATGTTAGATCAGCAAGAGGGGGGGATCATCCCAATGTGGGGGATGATACAGCTAATTAGGTGAAAATGTATTTAATTAAGGGTTCCTGATCTTCCTGGGCAGTAATCTCATTATGTCAATGGCGGGGGCTAGGGACGATTGCTGATGAGAATCGCGTTGTTGGCCTCTCACAGGATTTTGCTGGAAACTATTCCACCACTTTGTGCAGGAATATAGTTTCATGCATGTGACTAGGTAGCCATTTATGCCTGTGATGAATACAGATGAAAAATCTGGCCATTGTCGACATCTGGATTTAAATATTATGTTCAAGGTTCAATTGGGTTCCTTCCCAATGATATCGAGGCTCTTCAGTTCCTTCTGATATGTTTCTTTTACAATGCCTTCTTTCTGTTGATTTTATCTCCATACTCCCTCCCAGGGCTGTCGCACTTTTAAGGCTTGTGCTATGTACCTGAAGTTGAAATTACGAGCTTGATTGTCTCTTTATTGCTTCTCATGTTTCCCACTTCTCTCATGATCACCTGAAGTACTGTTACTTGTAGTATTTGTTGTAAAGCTGGAAGTAGTGTTTACAACCACTTTCCCGTTAGCATTTCTGATGATGAGCACTCGTTTTGTAGCTGTGAGATTCTATAGTTACGAATGGCTAAGTCAATATCTCCATTCTTTTTCATCAATTCCTTGATTTTTTGAACTCCTCTTTCTGCTGCTCCGTTCACTCGAGGATATCTCGGCAAACCAGTCACATGCATGAAACTATATTCCTGCACAAAGTGGTGGAATAGTTTCTAGCAATCGGAGGATCATTATCTGACGCCCCAATGTCTAGGATGCCATGTGTAGTGAACACTCTTTTTAGCCTTGTAATGGCTGCCTTTGCTGTGGTGCTCTGCAGTCCACTTACTTCAAACCATCTGGAGTAGTAGTCAATGACAATGTTGAAAATTTTGCCTTTAAACTCAAATAAATCCATTCCTAGTCACTGCCATGGCCTCACAGGGAAAGTGGAGGGTGCCAATGGTTTGCTCTGCTGTTGGCTATTCTCTACACACATAAGATAAAAAAAATAAAGTCACCATAGTCCCAGATGACCATTGGCTGCTCCTCCCTTTGAGGAGGAGAGCCAACCAATGGTGATTTAACCGAAGGATCACCACATCCCAAGCAAGGGGCAAGGTTGAGAAGGCCTTCATGAATAACCTCAGCCAGTGCAAGAATTGAGTCCGTGCTTTTGGTGTCGCACTGCATCATGAACCAGCCATCCAGCCAACTAAACCAACTGACTGCCAACAATAACACTGCAACAACTCACCAAGGCTTCTTCGTCAGCACTTCCCAAACACATGACCTTTGCCACCTAGAAAGGCAAAGACAACAGGTGCATGGGAACAGTATCAACTGCAAGTTTCCCTCCAAATCACACACTATCCTGCCTTGGAAATATATTAGGTAAGATTCTCCAGCCTCCCAGCCATATGTTTCCCGCTGGTGGGAGGTGGTGCATTGTTTGCTAGCAGTGGGATTCTCTGAACGAAAAGTGAAGGGGGATTCCCATTGATATCACCCCACACCGTCTTCACTACACATGGCATCCCGGACATTGTGGTGTCAGATAATGATCCTCCGAGTGCTAGAAACTATTCCACCACTTTGTACAGGAACATGATTTCATGCATGTGACTAGTTTGCTTAGATATCCTCGGGTGAACAGAGCAGCAGAAAGAGGAGCTTGAAAAATCAATGAATTGATGGAAAAGAATGGAGATATTGACTTAGCCATTCTTAACTACAGAATCTCATTGCTACAAAACGAGTGCGCATCATCAGAAATACTGACGGGAAGGTGGCTGCAAACACTACTTCCACCACCGCATGTGCTGCTGGACGGACCGGAAAATCCCGCCGGCATACACAGCTGGAAAATTCCAGCCATCATCTTTCCTTCATCAGCACTGAAAGAAATCCTGAAATCCCGGCCCTAACAGAACCATGATAGTACCTTTACCATGCAGATGGCAGTGGCTCAACAAGTTGACTCTCTACCACCTTCTCAAGGGCAGTTAGACATTGTCAACTTGGATTTGGCAGCCAGTGATGCCCACATCTTGTGAATGGATAAAAAGGAATTCAACCCATAATGTGACCAGTTACAAAAGTTCTCCATGTTTGGTAAGAAATAAAATTATCTACATAAAACTGTCTTAAAATAATGGATAGCCTTCGTTTTTTTTTCAGAAACTCAAACCACTTTATTGTTGATGAAACTAGACAGAGAGTTAAAGAAAAATCTAAGATAAGCGTTTCCTTTATGATTGCCAAGGGTTACTTGGCTCAGTTCCATTCCCTGTTCAATATAAACTGCTATTACTATGATGTATTCATTGCATTTATTTTAAATGGAGAGTGTAACAGATCCAATTAATCCTTGGCATTCATAATTTAGCTGTTTCCTCTCTTCCTCTTTTTCTCTTAAATATGCTCTCTGTCTACATTTATCGGATGTGAAGGAATTCTTGACAGATTCCTGACCCAAGCAAATTTTTATCCAATCCATTTTTTTCCCCCTGATTCAGGAGGCTTTTAATTTCCTAAATTTTGCTAACATGTTCCTCACTTTCCATTTAGGATTATATTGTTTTTGGTTGACATGCTTGATGGCCTTGTTTCCTTGGATGATTGCAATTCTTCTCAGTGGCTCTTAAACCTCCACAAAGCCCAGGCCTTGAATACTGCTATCAAATCTGAAGAAGGCCTTTTACTGTCCAGCTGGCTTTTCTGAACAGGGTACTTTGAGGACAGCCAGTGAAGGAAGATTTACAATGTTCATTGTATTTCCACTTCTTCAGTTCCTGTTGTTAGTTACACTTATTAAGAAGGTTTGCGTTTTGTTGTGGTTGAAGATTCAGCGCAGATTAGCTTAATGGTGCACGTTGAGTTGAAACTGAGGGAAGTGTTCACAATCTCCTATCTCAAATCTAATCTGGAAAGGGATATACTTAACAGAACAATAGGCACATTGTTCTATCCTGAATTAAATGAAATTAAAAGTTTAACTAAAAGAATACTGGATAAAAAGAGCATTAGTAGAAAAAAGTTGATGTTATCAATATTGTTTTGAAATACTGCTCCCCTCTCCTTGCGACAATAAGCTATTTAAATAAAATGTATGAACACTTCTATTGATATTCCAAACAAAGGAGTGTTGCATGAACCTGCTGAGTTTTTGTCCTCTGTGATCATCAAGAATAATTTCAGGTCTCATACTCCCAATAGAAGTAAAACATTAAATGCAACACTAAATATGGAACAATTAAGATCTGAAACTGAAATTAGAAAATTCTGGAATAAACTCAGCCGGTTAAGCAATACTTGTGTCAAGAAACAGTGTTAATAGGCTGGATTTTTTGCAGAGTTGGGGAGACTCGCCGGGATCTGATTCTGGAATTCCTGGCCTCTTTCGCTGACCCCAGTTTTCACTGTGGGATACATCTGTGATCTGGTGTGGGTCACGAGCCCAACACTCTCCACGCCTGACCTGACTGGCTCCAATTTGAGGATAGGCATTTCCTACCCTCCACAATTTTCATGGACTCAGGGTAGTTTTTCAAGCACTTGTGCTTCACAGCCCCTCAGAGGGCTCGTGAACCATAGTCCCGATAAGGGAGCCTTTTGAAAGGCAAGTTTGGGGCGGCATGATGGCACAGTGGTTAGCACTGCTGCCTCACAGTGCCAGGAACCCAGGTTCGATTCCCGGCTTGGGTCACTGTCTGTGTGGAGTTTGCCCATTCTCCCTGTGCCTGCATGGGTTTCCTCCGGGTGCTCTGGTTTCCTCCCACAGTCCAAAGATGTGCGGGTTAGGTGGATTGGCCATGCTAAATTGTCCCATAGTGTCAGGGGGACTAGCTAGGGTAAATGCATGGGGTTATGGGGATAGGGCCAGATGGGACTGTGGTCGGTGCAGACTCGATGGGCTGAATGGCCTCCTTCTGCACTGTAGGAATTCTATACTTCAATGAAGTTCAAAAGGTCTTATCCATGCCCCTTGCCAAACTATGCCTTTCTACCCACCCCCATGGTACAAAATAACCTCCATGTTAACCTATGCCTCCACCCACCCCCATGGTTCCTCATAGCTTCCATGCTAACTTATGACATTTCCATCCCATTTATCCAGTACATACTCTGGACAAAACCATTGAACCTTATAGTGGAGTAAAGGCTGGACATAGAAGGCAGGCTAAGTGGGGAAGGGGAGAGGGAGGCAGAATGCCCAGAGAAGATCTGTGAGAGATTGCCTGGGCATAAGAGAAGGCTAATGGTGTCGATGGTCAGCTTCTGGGGAACTTGTGAGAGGAAGGAACAGTCACAGCCAGAGGGGGAGTGCGATGTATTAAGGTGACAGGCACAATGTGTGAGTTTGGTCGGCCAAGGTCTCATGGAGGGGCCATGTAGACGGATTAGTGTGGTGGTTCGGATAATGAGAGGGGGCAGGGTCAGGCTGGGCTAGGGGAGGATAGCGGGTGTCAGCTCTGAGGGGGGGAAGACATGTGCAGGTGGATTGTAATACGGTCCAGGGTAACAGAAAGAGGTTCAAGGGTGACAGAGAAGAGAGGAATGGTGATATTGGGTGGATCAATGTAATGGGGAGGATGTTGGTGGGTGAGAAGGGGAGGGAAGAAGGTGGGTGAGAAAGTTTGAAAGGTGGTGTGCACTATTTTTCAAATCTGACCTTGACCACATAGTGACTCGGTAAGTGAGATTCTCCGGGTACATTAAGTTTAAGGTCAGCACAAGTGGCTGACTAAAGGGATACCCTAATAATTATGAGGGAACTGGATGTCAATCATGCTCAGTTGTGTTCTCTTCTTTTCGATGAAGCCTACATTGCAGGGGGTTTGTTCTTGAACCATGGGTCTCAAACATTGAGATTGCAGTAAGGTGTGAAGCTGCCGTTCATTCTGTGCCATTTGCTTTGGCTGAAGTCAGAGGCAGGGATGAGGAAAGGAGGGAAGTGGATGCCTCCAAGGGGCATTGCTGAAGATTGCAGCCAATTAGTGACAACAAACCTCCAACCTTCCAGATGAATGGTCATGGCTGACAGGGATTCATGTGATTAATCTTTCCATTGGTCAAGGAAATGGTGTCTCTATTGAGTCTTTAGGCAAGTGGATAGTGTCAGAGGAAGGCTTCTCCCATTACCCTCGTCAAAGAGCAATATTTTTCTTCGCAGTCATGTATGAAATGGAGGAACACCCATCTCTGATCCTCCAGGACGTCTTTCATCTGGAAGGGGTGGGGTGTGGATGACGTGTCCAAACTGGTGCCAGAGAAAGGGCTAGCACTGGCCTGCCGACTTTGAGATGGGAGGGAAAAATAGAAAGGATATTCTCAGCAAATATATCACTACAATTCATTCACAAATCCTCTGAGGCATCAATGATGCAGACATTAGGCACCCTGCCTTCGTATTGGCTCTCACCCAGATGAGGAGATGGAAGACCCATCACAATTTGGCACAGGGCCAGAAGGAGCAGCACCTGAGCAGCAAGAGGCAGTGAAACTTCAGGAAGGTCCAGATGCTGGCAAATAGAGTACAATGCAACTTTAAGCATTGGTTTGACCATAGGTGTATTGCAGGTGGTGATCTTATCTCGAAATGTGCACTAGGCAATGCAAGAGGTGCCATTGTATGCCCTGGGATGAGGTTGCTCATATCTGTTAGCTTCCCCAGGATGATCTGCAGTAGGACTCTGTAAGGCCACTAATATGAAGCTCTTAGTCTGCACTGAGGGTACACCTGTCCCTTCAAATGTGGCACCAGGATCTTTGATCCCATGAAGTAATAGTGGGCAAATAACTTCCTGCCCGCATCAGCACAAAATGCTCCATGTTCCTCCTGGATGTATAATTAATGAGCTGAACAGCGGAAGATCACGTATGTTCAGTCATCCTACAGCCCCAGCGGGAATTGCTCCAACATCACGGCCCACCAACGGACTTGGGGCAGAATTTTACCGTCTCGCCCATCACGGGAATTGTAGCAGGTGGGAAATTACCTTGGCGGGATTTTCCGGCCTTGTGGCGGGTGTGGCCGGAAAATCCTACCCTTGGAGTCCAGAACGGAAGATTCTGCCCTATGTTCTTGTCTCTACACAGACGCCGCCTCACCTGCTGAGTCCTTTTCCCCAGCAATTTCTGTTCTATTTCGGATTTCCAGTATCTGCAATATCCTGGTCTTTTAACAATTAAGGTAACTGGGATCATCGTTCTACCTATCAAGAACTCTATCTGTACATTTAATCTCATTTGGAAAACCGTCCCTCAAAGGAACTGAACAAGATTTCAGCTGTCCTTACACAAGTATTACATAATCCTGATAGTTTGCATTTCATGCTACAGCCCAGAAGAGGCTGGCATCTTCCTCTGTTCTCATCATTATGGGTCATAACTGAGTTTGTTCTTAGTTAGGATCAATAGAGACTGCTGGATGTAAGGCTGTTGGTAAACTTTAATTTTCATTGACGTTCCACATAGAACTAGCTCTCAGCATACTCTGTTGTCATATGAGCTTACTTCACTGTTGATGTAGACTGTCTATTTACATTAACCCTTTACATTACAGCTCCCCACGAGTTTCTGACTTTATTAAATACATTATTTACATTAACCTATATCTCTCCCTGAAGTCTCTGCCCTCATCCCTGGTGTGAGATTCGCATTCTAATTAGTATTCTGTAACTTGATTTCTGTGTCTGTGCACTGTTTGAGAGCAGATATCCACTCCATCTGACGAAGGAGCAGCGCTCCGAAAGCTTATGGTATTTGCTACCAAATAAACCTGTTGGACTTTAACCTGGTGTTGTGAGACTTCTTACCATCCCTGGTACACAGAGATAACCGTTGTAGTGGTTTCACCAATCTCCCTGACCTTGTTCTCAGCTGTTTTGGGAGATGTATGGCATTCAAGCTCTTGATGTTCTCTCTCAAATTCAAAGGAGCAATGTGTGAACCATCGGAGAATACCGACTATCTCTTCAGGTTGTCTTCTTGATCTTGTGGGTAACTGGTCCATTCCATTGAAGGTTTTCTCCTTGTGGACATAAGTGCACTTCTGTTTCTTTTCACAATTCTATTTTCAGTCTCCACAAGATGAGTTCTAGTAATGTGCTTGATGGACGGGATTTTCCGGCCCTTCCTGCCAGTGGGATTTTCCTGTCCCGTTGAAGGGACTTCTGGTGGTGGGTTTCCGGCAGCATGATGGTTGAGCCATGCTAAATGCCATAAACACTGGCAGGACTGGAACAACCCACCACCAGCCAATGACGAGCTACCTTTGCTGCCATGCCAGCCCTATGCCATTGAATAGAATTTCTGATTTGATTTGTGCGATAGTCATCCTCCTCCTCCCTTACTCTCTCTACATCTGCTGCTTTGAGGCATAGCTGGTGCACAAGAACAGGAAGTTGAGTCTGTAGTCATCATCCTATTAGAAACTCAGATGGAGCTGAATCATTCTGGAATAGTGCGCAATGGTAGCACAACAGTGCTAAATTGATACCTTCATTTTTCTTCAACAAATAGTTCACCCTTCTTATTGCTCATTTGGCCTTCCCATGAGCTTGTGGGTATCTGGATGAGCCTATCATGAGGACAAACCCATGGGCCACTGTGAACTGCTTAAAACATTTGTTGGCAAACTGTGGGCCATTGTTTGAAATGACTAGCTCTGGAATGTTGTGTGTAGCAAAAATTTATTTTAGTACTGTAATGACAGCTTCCGAGTTGTTGCCAGTAGCATTAATCCTAGATAATTGTCAACAACTATGAGGCATGTCTTCCCTTTGAGCTCAACGTGATCCATTCTGAGACATTCCCACAGTCTGGGTGGAAATGAGGATACTCTTTGTTCCCAGTGATGGATTGCACAGGTGATATAGTTTGAAATCATTCTTTGCAATAATTCTGAGATTCTTAGCCACCAAATGGAATTCTGTGCTCTAGCATAATACTTTCTAATGACCAGGTATCTCTGGTGTATTCTCCGAAGGATCTCGAGTCAGAGGACTCTAGGTTTGATCGATCTCATAATAAAACAGCACGTCATCCATGACACTGAGATGTCTTCGTTAATCGAAGTATTGCTTCAGGATGAGATTATTTGGAATGTATTCTAGCCTTTGACGCTGTGTTCCTGTTTTTGAGCATATTCTTCATCTACTTTTTGTGTCTTTTGAATTTTATTAAGTCTCTGTGTTGTTGCTGTAGACAATTTATGGTCAATGAAGTGTAGGGCTCCAGATCTTCAATAGAATTGATGTTCTCTTGTGCAGTCTCGTCTCTCTCGTTCTCGTGCTCATGTTTGCCCATATGTTTCTTGCTGATGCAAGCTGCTATTCCTGCTAATTAAATTGTGATTCCTTCATCTGCAGTTCATGGAAATCTTCTGCCTGGTTTTGTCAGGGTTTGCCCTTGATTCTATTCAGTTCTGGTGCTCCTTCCGAGCGCTTGTTCGTCTTTTCTGGACCTCTAAATAAGTTTGAAAATTCTGTCCTGAATTCCCTCTGTTTGTCCCAATTTGTCTATAGATGAGTTGTAGATCTGTACATGTTTTTCACCTTAAGATTAACACTCTTGATTTTGGATCACATACAAATGAATGCTGGCTTTGCTAACAATATCCACATCCCATAAATGGATAAACTTTTAAAAGATCTTAGTTAGTCAATATAATTATTAACAAAGGAATTTACGCTCTTTCACAGTCTTTGGGTTTATCTATTTGAACTTCGCCCTTTCGAAGATTTTGTTCCTTCAAAGACTGAAATACGTATCAAAAGCTTTTGTAACATCTCATATGTCACCCTTTCTTAATTTATGTCCTGTCTGACCATTACGTCACTTAATGATACTGAGCTGTTCTTTGCTAATGGTTTTGTAGTGAGTAAACCTGCAATGCCAGTTCTGTCACTTCATGGAGCGATCTGGGCCTTTCGTATGTTCAAAGCACTCTGATCAGGGTAAGATTCTCTCCATGGCTTTGCTTCACTCCAGCCTTTCCTCTAATTGCTTCCATGCTGTCCTTTGCTTGCAGTTATTTTGTTTGCTGCTTTTGAGTCATTGGGCCATTTACTCAGCATTTTCCCCATCGTCTTTAATGCTGTTATCATTGTTATGCACCTTAGCTGAGGTTGTCCTTGCTTAGAATTGATTGAGACTGCTGGAGACAAGGTGGTTGGTAAAATTTAACTTTCATTAAAGATTCTTCTATGTATAGGATAAGGATTAGCACAAGGTTTTACATAGAACTGTCTCTCAGCATACTCTGTTGTCATGTGATTTTACATCACTGGTGGTTTGGCTGGATGTATATATTAATCCTTTACACTACAATTCCATTGAGCTTTATTTACCTGAGAAATTGGGCTGTTAACACCTGTTTTTAGGTGTTAAGAACTCCAGAGCTCCAAATTAATTTTTAAAATATTTTTTACTCCATCCTTAAAGTTATAAAACCAATGTTCAAAATGGACTGGGCAAACCCAAATCTATTCCTTTCTTTCTCCAAAAAACAAATTCAAATTTAAATTGAATTTAATTCTGCCCACAAGGCAGACAAACAAGATCCAATCTGACAAGAAAAGGCATTGCACCCCATCTTGGGCTTGATCCGATGCTTGAGCTTAGCCAAAAGGGGAATTCCCAATTAAAATTTAATTTTATCTTTGCGTCATAAAATGGGCCCATCATCTGAAACAGGCAGGTGCTTCAGCTCACTGGCAGTAGCCCTATTTTTAAATGGAGTTGGCTGAGTCAAACCAATGCTGTCAAGCCAAAACAGGGTTGTCTTGAGTGTGACGCTGAGGCACAATGATTTCAGATTTTTAGCACTAATTTAGAACATGGTGCTGTATTAGATAACCTTAGCTGAATCAGGAGTTAGTATGCTACAACTTATCTCAGTTGTCCTGGCTAATGAGTTGGAAAAAAAAACATCCAGAGCTGTGCGTGCGTGTGTGTGTCTGTATATGCATGTTGTGGTGGGGAGGAAGCTCAATGGTTTAGTTGCAAACAATTTGGTCCAAGCTGCAATGCTCTCCCTGATGGAATAGCCTTTTAATACAAATTCTCTAGGTTCAGAATAACCACTTGAGTGAGATAATGGAGGTTGGCCAATGCAAATGAAAACATACCTCTGTGGCACCAGGAGGAAAGAGAAAATTGCATGTAACATTTTTTGCAAAAATTCTTTTAATCCAAAGCTTGCATTTACAGGTGTATTTGGTGCTGGCATGGAGTGTGAATACAATGTGCGAAGCAAAGCCCGTGCATTGAGGTGGCTCCTCGACACGCCAAGCATATTTCTACACAGTGAGAGATAAAATTAGAGTGAATTTCTTCCATGGAACAAAGAGCATTCTGCAATAAATGGGACATTTTAATCCTCAAATCGTTTTATTTGTAAGAGGCTTACCCACATACAAGCACCTATCAGAATGACAATGAAGAGTGATGGGATTCTACATGGAGCTTTTTGCTGCAAAATAATTCAGAAAGATAATTTATAGTTCTCCAAAAGATATTAATTACCTGTATTCCTTTCTCTTTATATTTGTGTCATTTAATTCAGTGCAGCTGGACTGTCCTGATAGTTGTGTTCTACATAAGTCACAACCCACATTATTTTTGCTAATGCTCCTGGCGTATTTCCATGTCTTGTCTCCCTCATGTACCAATCTAACTTCTCCAAAAGGGCACCTCTGCTATTCACCCAAACATAAGTTAGGGACAGCATAAAGCTGTCTTATGTTGTCTCATCAAATATTCATATTTCACATACAGCATGTGTTGGGTTCAGCTGTTCCAAAAACACTTCCAAGTCAGGCGCAGCAGAGACCGATGCAGAGTGAATATGATTTTCCATCAAGCATTTCCAGGTCAAATGCAACATGAACTCTTTGTATGCTGGTTATGTAGAATAACATGGAAGTCACAAAACTATAATAGGCCATTCAGCCCTGTTGGTATATGTCACAGCTTCCACAGCTTCACCTCTACACAAGCAATTTGGAATACTGCATCCAGTTCTGGTTGCCACACTACCAGAAGGACGTGGAGGCTTTGGAGAGAGTACAGAGGAGGTTTACCAGGATGTTGCCTGGTATGGAGGGGCTTAGTTATGAGGAGAGATTGGGTAAACTGGGGTTGTTCTCCCTGGAAAGATGGAGGATGAGGGGGAGACTTAATAGAGGTGTATAAAATTATGAAAGGCATAGATAGGGTGAACGGTGGGAAGCTTTTTCCCAGGTCGGTGATGACGTTCACGAGGGGTCATAGGTTCAAGGTGAAGGGGGGGGAGGTTTAACACAGATATCAGACGGACATATTTTACACAGACGGTGGTGGGGGCCTGGAATGTGCTGCCAGGCAAGGTGGTGGAGGCGGACACACTGGGAACGTTTAAGACTTATCTAGATAGCCATATAAACGGAGTGGGAATGGAGGGATACAAAAGAATGGTCTAGTTTGGACCAGGGAGCGGCACGGGCTTGGAGGGCCGAAGGGCCTGTTTCTGTGCTGTATTGTTCTTTGTTCTTTGCAATCATTATTTTAAATATTCATACATGGGGTGTGAGGGTTGCTGGCAAGGCTAACATTCCTAATTGTTCTTGAGAAGGAGGTGGTCAGCTGCTTACTGAACTTGCTGCAGTCCCTGTGATCCAATACATCATGATGTGGAGATGCCGGCGTTGGACTGGGGTAAACACAGTAAGAAGTCTAACAACACCAGGTTAAAGTCCAACAGGTTTAATACACCCTCAGAGATCCAATACACCCTCAGAGCTGTTAGGGAGAATGTTTGAAGATTTTGACCAAGAAACATTGAAGGAGCAGCAAGTCAGGATTGTGTGTTGCTCGGAGGTTCCTGTTTGAGTCTGCTGCCCTTGTTCTTATAGATGAATAGGGATCACATTGTTGGATTGTGCTCTTGAAGGAGGCTTGGCGAGTTGTGGCAGTGCATGCTGTATATGGTATAGACTTCTGCAACTGTCATAGGTGGTTGAGCAGTGAGTACTTATGTTGCGGGGTGGGGTGCTGATCAATTGAGCTGCTTTGTCATGTTGAGTTTCTTGAGTGTTGGTGACACTGCTCTCACTAAGAAAAGTGGGGTGTATTCTGTCGCATTCCTGACTTATGCCTTGTTGGTAATGGAGGGGCATTAGGAAGTTAGACAGCTAGGCAGCAGGCAGTCCATCCCATGGATTTAATGTGCCCACTCCCCCAGTCTTTCGGCCTGCTGGCAAGGGAGTGTTAAATTCAGCCCTTGGAATTTAGCCCTTTTGTCCATGTTTAGATCAAGGCTTTAATGAGGTCTGGAGCATTAGTGAGTATGTAATTGGTGAGTAAGTGTGTTTAAAAGCACCTTCTATCGTGTGGCTGATGATTGAGAGAAAGATAATATTAGTTGGACTAGATTGTTCCTGCTTTTTTGCAAAGGAACGGGATACCTTTCCACCTCATCAGTTAGATGTTAGTGCTGTAGGACTATACTGTTGTAGAACACTACTGGGGCAGCTTGGCTAAAGGCAAAGCTAGTTCTGGAGCACAGGTCTTACTACAGTTCGGGTATTCTCAGAGCCAATAGTTTTTGCTGTATCTAGTGCACTCAGTTGTTTCCTGCTACCACAGGACGTGAATCAAATTGGCTAAGGTTTGGCATTTATGATAGTGGAGTTCTCGGACTGAGGCTGAGATGGATCAGTCACTCAGCACTTCTGGCTGAAATTAGCATTGGAAAGGTGAGCACTGTTAAAGTTTGGCAAGTGTAAAAGAAAAATAATTTGTTAGCTTACAAGGCACATCAGTGATTTCTTCATCTTCACCGGTATTATACGGAATCACAGTTTAGTAAAAGCTGATACATGGGGGGCATATGTGGATAATTGGTTAGGTCACATTGGTATTATGTGCAAGTTCAGATACCTGACTGTACTAAAGATAAATGTTCCTTGGGAGATGTTTCAGAGAAGTGTAACAAAGGTGATACTGAGCTCCAGGTTATGAAAAGAGATTTAGAGAGCTGAGTATCTGGATTGAAAGAGCACCATAATTCAAGTTTTCAGAATGCTGAAGGGGTTGGTTAATGTAGATGGAAGCAATAATGTAGATGGAAGACAATAAATACAGAAACTGAGGACACTAACATAACATTAGCAAGCCTCAAGCAAGGTGAAAAATGCCCTCGCTAACATTTTGGGCCTGATTTTGAGTCTGATGCGCTATCAATTAGGCAAAAGACTACTTGTGTGCCAATACAACTGTAGGCTTTTATTCATAACAGAATCAGGAGCACATCCCAACAGGTAACCAACCCGAACTGAACAAGGGGGAGGAGACAGCCACCTTTATATGAGGTGACAAGGGGAGGAGGTTACGGGCTTTGACAAAGTGGAAAAATCTGGTGACACCCGGGTGACAGAGATCGTTATGGAGGGACTGTAGCTGGTCCAGTTGGGCGCTGGCACATGTTCCACGGGGCAGGGCGTCTGGGGGCTCATTGAGCTTCCCAGGCCGGTACATGATGTCATATCTGTAGGTGGAGAGCTCAATCCTCCACCGCAAGATCTTGTCATTCTTAATCTTGCCCCTCTGCCTGGTGTTAAACAGAAAGGCAACGGACCGCTGGTCCGTAATTAAAGTGAACCGTTGGCCCGCAAGATAATGGTGCCAGTGCCGGACGGCTTCCATGATGGCCTGGGCCTCTTTCTCAACCGAGAAGTGTCGAATCTCAGGGCCTTGTAGAGTCCGGGAAAAAAAGGCTGCCGGACAGCCCCTTTGGTTAAGGGTGGCGGCTAGGGCAAAGTCAGATGCATCATTTTCCACTTGGAATGGGATGGATTCATCCACAGCCTTCGCGATGTCCGCTTTGATGTTGTTGAAGGCCCGATGGGCCTCCTCCGCCAGGGGAAAAGAGGTTGATTTTAGGAGCGGACAGGCTTTATCTGCGTAACGGGGAACCCACTGGGCATAGTAGGAGAAGAAGCCCAGGCATCTCCTCAGTGCTTTGAGAGTAGTAGGGAGGGGAAGCTGCATAAGGGGATGCATAAGGGGGCTGGGTCGGGACCAAGGACACCATTTTCTACCATGTACCCAAGGATGGCGAGGCGGCGTGTCCGAAAGACACACTTCGCCTCATTATATGTCAGATTCAGGAGAGAGGCAGTACGGAGGAATTTTTATAGGTTGGCATCATTGTCCTGCAGGTCATGGCCGCAGATGGTGACATTATCCAGATACGGGAAAGTGGCCCGTAGCCCGTGCTGGTCCACCATTTGATCCATGGCCCGCTGGAAAACTGAGACCCCATTGGTGACACCAAAGGGGACTCGGAGGAACTGGTAGAGGCGACCGTCCGCCTCAAAGGCAGTATATGGGCGATCCTCCGAGCGGATAGGGAGCTGGTGGTAAGCCGATTTTAAATCAATCGTAGAGAAAACCCTTTAGTGCGCGATGCGGTTGACTATGTCCGCGATGTGGGGAAGAGGGTATGCATCTAGTTGCGTATACCTGTTTATGGTCTGGCTATAGTCAATCACCATGCGGTGTTTCTCCCCCGATTTAACTACAACCACCTGCGCCCTCCAGGGGCTGGTGCTGGCCTGGATAATCCCTTCCTTGAGCAAACATTGTACTTCGGACCGAATGAAGGCCCAGTCTTCCGCACTATAGCGCCTACTTTTGGTGGCTATAGGCCTGCAATCCGGGGTGAGATTATCGAATAAAGGGGGGGTAATCTTGAGGGTCAAGAGACTGCAGGTGGTGTGCGGGGGGCGCTGCAGTGACGGCGCCTTGCAGACAGAGAGCGGGGGATAAGGGCCATCATACTGCAGGGTGACGCTCCTATGATGGGTGAGGAAATTTAACCCCAGCAGTACAGGTGCACAGAGTCACGGCAGCACGAGGAGCCGAAAACGCTCGTAGACTGTGCCCTGTACCGTCAGCGTCACCAAACAGCACCCGAGGACCTCCACTGAGTGGGAATCCGAAGCCATGGAGATAGTCTGTCTCCAGGGCCGCACGGGAAGGGCATATCGACGCACTGTGCGAGGGTGTATAAAACATTCTGTGCTCCTGCAGTCGAACAGGCAGTTTTCTGCATGGTCATTTACCTTGATCTCCATTATTGACTTGGAGAGTTGGTGAGGCTGCGACTGGTCCAGGCAAATTGATGCCACCGTCGAATCCAGTAAGAATCCATCTTCGTCCGTGTCTGATGACATCACGGATAAAGTTTCCCGCTCAGCGCGCCTTGATGACGGCATCAAAGATGGCGACTCCCGCGCATCCGGCGACTACATCAAAGATGGCGATTCGCACGCAGCCGCTGACTGCATTAAAGATGGCTGCGCCCACGGAACACATGTGGCGCCATGAGGCTTCGCGATCGGCTTCGCCCGGCAGACTTTGACGAAGTGGCCTAGCTTACCGCATCCGGAGCAGATCGCATCCTTCGCCGGGCAGCGACGCCGAGGGTGCTTGGATAGGCCGCAAAAGTAGCACTTGGGCCCTGCTGGAACAGCCGTCGCGGTGGAACTATCGATGGAACGGGATGCGGGGTAGGCCCCGAGATTGCGAGAGGCCGCTTCTAGCGATTCAGCCATAGTGGCCGTTTTCTGGAGATCCAGGCCATCCTGTTCAAGCAGACGCTGCCGAATGTAAGTAGACTCAACACCCGCGACGTAGGCGTCCCGGATCCGGTCCTCCGTGTTCTGAGCTGCTGAAACAGCCTTACAGTTGCAAGCTCGAGCTAGGACCCGCAGGGCGCGCAGAAAGTGGGCGCACGATTCTCCTGGCTGCTGCTTGCGAGTAGCCAGGAGATGTCTGGCGTAGACCACGTTAGGGCTCTTTCGAAACTGCCCTTTAAGAGTTCTATAGCGTCCACGTATGTAGAAGCGTCCCGGAAGATGCCGTAGACTGCATCGCTTACCCAGGCGCGGAGCACGTGGAGCTTATCGCCGTCGGAGTCGACGACCGCAGCGGCGTCGATGAATGCTTCAAAGCAGTCCAGCCAATGGTCAAATGTATCAGAGACTCCGACCTCTTGAGGGTCTAATGTTAACTTGTCGGGTTTTAAAAGCTGCTACATGTCGGTCAAATGTTATGAATAAAATTGATGTGCTATCAATTAGGCAAAAGACTACTTGTGTGCCAATACAACTGTATGCTTTTATTCATTACAGAACCAGGAGCACATCCCAACAGGTAACCAACCCAAACTGAACAAGGGGGAGGAGACAGCCACCTTTATACTCGGTGACAAGGGGAGGAGCCGAGCCGGCAGGGGATGTGTCCAGGCATAACAAACGCACAACGGTGGTCCAAGTAGGACAAAAGCACAACTGAAATCCACCACAGAGTCTAAGTGCCGAATCTGGGCGTCAAATAGATCCGCGCCTGCAATCCTCTTTCCAGCGCGCCCATACGCGTTTTGCCAGCTCCGGTCCGATTCACGCTGTGGGCGGGGCTTAGCACTGGTGTACCAGTGATGGTGTATCCCTTTACAGGCCCAGCTTGGTCCTTCTCCAGTGTCTCCTCTTGGACTTGTTCTGATCTTGTAGCCGGTTTTCATGCGGATCCACTGTGGAATCGGCCGGTTCTGCTTCATCTTCTTAGCGAGGAATCGCTTCATCCTGAAGGTTTTGTGGGATGGCATGGCTGCAGGTCCACTCCGGCAGGAGGGATTCGTTCCTCCGGTGGGGAGGAGGGAATGCCCGCAGACAGGCGGCGGACCCCCCCCCCCCCCCCGCCCCCTCCCTCCCCACCGATCGGCCGCAGACTGGCAGCGGACCCCTCCCCGACCAGAGGATGATCTGGGTCCCTCACCCCCTCCCATCCCCCCCTTGTCCCACCCCTCACCGCCCCCCCTCCTCCCACCACCACCCCCCGCCCCCAACCAGAGGATGACCCGGGTCAGAGAGCCGTTGGAGGCTCTGACCCCGCTCTTCAGAAGCTGCAGCGACGACTTCAGACTTTTATTTACCAGGTCGTTAAAAGCGCGGATCCGAATCGGGCCAGAAGTCGGTAAAGTGGGATTTGGCGGTAGAGTTGGGCGTGCGGTTTATTAAGTCGATTTAAATGCCTGCTAATGCATTTAAATCGTCGGGCCGCCCAATTAGGGCGCGGGCCGGACCCGCGCCCGGATCGTGTGTCGGTAAAGCCGCCATCTGCTCGGAATCGGGTGCAGATCGTGGTATAGGCCCGACACCCAACTTTAGGCACGAAGTTTTGGTAAAATCAGGCCCTTTGTGTCTATATATGCCCTGTTTGTGAACTCACCTGAAGAAGGAGTGACACTCCGAAAGCTTGTGCTACCAAATAAACCTGTTGGACTTTAACCTGATGTTGTGAGACTTCTTACTGTGCTAACCCCAGTCCAACGCTGGCATCTCCACATCCTCGCTAACATAGTCAGTAATTGAACAGTGTGTTACCAAAACAATTCATGCAACACTGATTAGATCCATCAGTGTATTTTATTTGATTAGTTTGAATAGAATTCAAGGTTACAGGACAAAGAAAAGAGCAAATTGATCAAATGCTCCAGGGAAAGAAATGGTTCCCATTGCTGTGAGATCAATGAAATACCATCTGTCGGAGGTAACTGGCCAGAGTGGAATATTGGCAATAGATAGATATGCTGATGTTTTGCTTGTCTATTTTCCTGGGGGAGGAAAGGGATGAGAAATAAATATTTAGAATGACCCTATCTTTCAGGAGATTAAATAAATGTCAAAGTTTGATGATAAGGCAGATTGTATATGGTGTCTGCTCCATAGATATCAAGTCCATACAGTTACACAATGAGTAACTATCTTGCTGAGCAAACAAAAATTTATACAGTCATTTGATGTGTAGTCCTTACCCTGTTGATGAAATGACTTCCTGAATTTTCCAATCTTAGCATAAACTATGGGGATTAGGGTGAGGCAAACTATACAACCAGTACTTGTAGAAGGCTGAACTCCTGGTAATTGCCAGGGTTAATACAAATAATTGATTTGGATTTGAGCTAAGAGGGTAGCTTATGGATTTTTGTTTATGGTTTGTGAAGAAGATAAAGCAAAGGAATATGTGGTTAGCTGTCCTCTGTCTGGTCTTAATGCAGTGATTCCATATTGTGATTGTTTTGCTCAGTTATCTTCCAGAATGTTGTTATATGGAGCTAATTTCCACATTTTATTTCCAAGAGATCTTGGTTTGCAGTAGATTTCTCTTCTCAGGATGGTTACTTTGCAAATTCAGGCACAATGGGGTGCGATTCTTCCAAACTCCTTAGATGACTAGCAGGAATCCCAATTCCCTGGTGAATGAGACATCAGCCAAAAACCAGGATTCCCGACGGGCGTCAAGACAATGGGAATTCACCAGACCTGCGTCGCCGGCTCCGAAAGGGTTCCTGACCATAACGGGCAACAACCTGATAATTGTGCAAACCCACAAAATTGAATGTCATGAGAGGGTTTGATCGCCCATTCACCAGTTCTCCCCCCCCCACCATTCACCTGGTCCACCAGCGGGATCGGCACTGGGCGGGCTTTACTGTTGCTAACCACAAGCGGGGACATGGTGCGCTGGATCCTGAGAGTCCAGGGAAGCATCACAAACCTCTCGGAAGAGGGGCATCATACTCCACACCACAGACCATAATTTACCCACTCACATGCCACGCAGGCATGAGGGTGACCTGACCCACCCTCCCTTCAGCCCCACTCCCCCATCAAACCCCCCACTCAGTCCCCCTTCAGGCCATGCACCTTGGCAGTGCCAAAAGTACACTGCACCCTGGCACTGACACCCTCACCTGGCACCTTGGGCCTTGAGGGGAAGGGAACCTGGCAAGTCTGAAGATCACCGCTGGCATGGTGATTTCACAGTAAGAAGTCTAAGAACACGAGGTTAAAGTCCAACAGGTTTATTTGGTAGCAAAAGCCACTAGCTTTCGGAACAGGCTGTTCCTTCGTCAGGAAGGAACTCCCACCCACCTGATGAAGGAACAGCCTGTTCCGAAAGCTCACGGTTTTTGCTACCAAATAAACCTGTTGGATTTTAACCTGGTGTTGTGAGACTTCTTACTGTGTTTACCCCAGTCCAACGCTGGCATCTCCACATCATGGTGAGTTCAGGCAATCCTGAGATCAACATCTGCATTCCTGACTGTCAGAGCTAAAAATTCTAAAGTGGCCAGGTCACTTTAATCTCCAAGTCCCTTGGTCACCTGGCAGTGTTTAATATCACTGCAGCACTCCATTCTGCAGCAGAGATTTCCCTTTCTCCCTGTCAGGAGCTGCAGGTGTGAGTAGATCCCTTTGAAGTCCTTTGACTGAGGGGAGATATCAATTTCACTTGGTTGATAGCCTGTGGTTTAACTTCCTCTTTTGAAACCACATTAGTTTTGAAGAAATCACAGGCTGTCAATCGGACATTGTGGCCGGAATTCTCCCCAAAAAATTCACAAATTTGTGTGTGCCGAATTTGTGTGAAAAATGGAGCAATTCACTGTTTTTTTTAGTGGGAGTTCAGAGAAGAATCTCCCACTGAAAAAAACAGCCCTCCCTCATAGGCCCTTCTCCCTTGGCACTGCCCGATGCCCCCTGGGCATTGGCACTTTGTCCCTTGGGAGTGCCGGGGGAACAGGCTGGCACTGCTAGGGTCCCAATGCCCAGGGTGGCATCCCCCACCATCCTCATGTCTGGGGGGCCCCAATTACCCCCTCTTGACTCTAGTGGGGAGCTACTGTAATCCCTACTGGAGTGAACCACTCTGGTGGGGGAGATGCTAGCGGGCCCGGAGATTTTAGTCCTAGGCCCGCTAATCTCATTTATTGGGTGGCATGGTGGCACAGGGTGCCTCAGAGCATCAGGGGCCCGGGTTTGATTCCCCACTTGGGTCATTGTCTGTGTGTAGTTTGTACATTCTCCCCGTGTCTGCATGGGTTTCCTTCAGGTGCTCCGGTTTCCTCCCACAGTCTGAAAAATGTGATGGTTAGGTGCATTGATCCAAACAAGCACCGGAGTGTGGCGACTAGGGGATTTTCACAGTAACTTCATTGCCTTACTTGTGACTAATTAATAAACTTAAAAAAACCTTTAAATGATATTCAAATTGCTACTTAAATAATTTCTGTGCCTCCCGCCAATTTCCGGCACGGAGCTGATGCCGCCGGAAATTCGGCGCTAGGAGATGCTATCATGGTGGGAATGCATGCAGGAATCCTGTGAATTGGCCGACATGAGAATCTCTCGGCCCGCTGCACCAAAAAATTAGCACAACGGGATGGGAGAATCACGGCTGGTGTCTTTGTCAACAATGCAGTTGGATTAACGGGGCACTTGAGGTGCATTCAAGTGTGCAGGGAACTGAAAATAAACACAGATGTCAATGGAGGCCTCTCTCATCACTGAACAGTGAAATTAACAGATCAAGGCTTTCACGTGAAATGGAGAGAGTTTCAAAGGTTTCAGCTTCCTAGGAAGCCTCAGAAACTTCAAATCAAAGTGATGTGCATATAGTGGGGCTGAGTGCATGACTATGCAGAATGGAACCCCCTCCCCACTAGGGGAGGGGGTCTGAGGGTGGAGGGGGCCTGAGTGGGGGATCTGAGAAGGGAGGGGGCCTGTGCAAGGATTCTGAGGAGAGAAGGGAGCTAAATGGGATGTCTGAGAGGGAAAGGAGCTGTGTGGAAGGTCTGGGGGAGGTCAGGTCGGGTCTCCCTTATGCCTGCGTGGTGTGGTGAAGGAGGTCACCTGTTATTTGTTTGTAGGGGGAGGATACCCCTCTTTGCTGAGAGGTTGCTGGTGCTATCCTGGTCAGTGGGAGCGGAGGGGGGCACCATTTCATTTTTTGGGGGAGGGAGACCTATCTCTGTGCGCAGAGATCTTTAACAATGGTGCCCTGATCTTAGAACAGCAGGACTGGCTGGCAGGCTGATCTCATTAACATCTTTCAGGTGGGCGAATCTTGTTTTCCCACCAGGGTGGGCACTTAGCCTCAAAACGGGAGAATTCCATTCAATATTTTTGAGAGAGGTGGGCGGCACGGTAGCACAGTGGTTAGCACTGCTGCTTCACAGCTCCAGGGACCTGGGTTCGATTCCCGGCTTGGGTCACTTCTGTGTGGAGTTTGCACATTCTCCTCGTGTCTGCGTGGGTTTCCTCCGGGTGCTCCGGTTTCCTCCCACAGTCCAAAGATGTGCGGGTTAGTTTGATTGGCCAGGCTAAAAATTGCCCCTTAGTGTCCTGAGATGCTTAGGTTAGAGGGATTAGCGGGTAAATATGTAGGGATATGGGGGTAGGGCCTGGGTGGGATTGTGGTCGGTGCAGACTCGATGGGCCGAATGGCCTCCTTCTGCATTGTAGGGTTTCTATGATTCTAGAGCGAGAGAGTAAACAGCTTTTGCAGCCTGCTTTCAGGACTGTATTCCGATTCTCTCAACTCTGCTTGGTAACATAATCCTTTAAAAAAGGGAAGAATTTGATTAGTTCACATCTGCTGTAGTCATTGTGTTAGAACAGGTAACTGCATTTCGATGTCTCATTTCAGAAACAGGTGAAAAGTTTCAGGATAGCGGAGAGACAACATGACATGGCCTCCTTCACGCTCCCCAGAGGGTTGAGTGTCTGATCTGTTTCACCCCACTTGGTGGAATGCAAGCTTGCACATTGTAGCTGTCTGGCAGTCCTCCATCGCCTATAGAGGGTTTGAATGTATTTTTAAAATCCAACCAGAAATATAAAAATTCTCTTTTTTCAAAAATCTCAACTTCTATGTGTGGAAGTGCAGCAACTCATAGGAGGCCATTCAGCCAATTATGTTTGTGTGGATCCTTTGGCCTGTCTAAAACTAATCCCACTGGCATACCCTCTCTCAAAGCCAAGTATCTTCCTTTGCCTCAACCTTTTATCCAATTTTCCTTCAAACAATCTCTGACTCAAACATTCTTTGCAGCAAAGCATTCCATGCTTCAATAGCTCTTTTAAGAAAGTAATTTCTCCTTTCCTTTCTGCTCTCTCCCTCAACGGCAATTTAAGTGAAAGGAAATAGTATTTCTTAACGCCATCTATCAAAAGAATCATGGCCTGAATTTTACATCAGAGATCGGGTGTGTGCTCAAACTGACACAACGTAAAATAGCAACGGCATTAAGCATGCTTCTTGATGTTACTGTGCACGGGTGCAATATCAAGGTTGGGGCACACGCACCAACAATTAAAGGGCAAATTAAGGCCCTGAACAAGGCAATCGTAAGTGACTTGACACTGCTCACGCGATTTTCTGCTCGCTGCACAGGCAACGGGTGACAGCAAATACATTTTTATCAAATCCCCGTCCAAGAGCAGGATAAAAGGCCCCTGGAGCACAAGCACTTTCACTCTCATTGTGAGTTTGTAACGGTGTGACTACAGAGCTGTCCCAGATTTTCATTTGATTTTGGTAGCATTTCAAACCTATCTTGCTGAATTTCAGGGCCTCATCTTCCCTAGAATGTTTCCCTGAGGATTTCAGCACAGTTATCTCTGATTTGCAAGGCACAGATCATAGTGCATTTAATCTAAAGGGGATAGTGTACTCAGCTGGTGGGGCCTCCTCTTAAGAGGAAGGGAGGGGAAGGAGGGAGAGAAGGTAGGGTGAGTGTGAGCAGCCGTCCCAGGGAGAGATCTTTGAAAGAAGAGGTACGGGCTTAGTTGGTACAGAGTCATCAGGGAGCTCAAGGCAGCAGGGAATACTGCAGATGCCATTACCCAGTGACAAGAGTGTATAGGCAGTGCTCCAACTACCTCTAGATGTCCTTATCCAGTGCCACAGGAAGCTCCGCCTCTCTAGAGACACAGTGAGAGCAATATGTCATATGATTGGGCCAGAAATCCTCTCCAACTCCATAGGTGGACACCCCATGCCACTGGCTTTGAATGTCACAATGGCCCTCAGCTTTCACTCATCCGGTACTTTACAGGGCTCAATGTGGATGGGGGGTGGTGGGGGCGGTGGGTGGTAGTCTGTGTGGTGTGTCTCAATCAGCTGAACACTGTTGCGTCAAGTTCATGACTGGTGCTACCTTCAGCCATGTCCACACATTTATCCACTACCAGACAGATGACACTGGCCTGGCAGAGAGAACCCGAGGCTTTTCAGCGGTGGCTGGGTTCTTCTTGTAACCCCTTGCACGCATGCAGCCTTAAAGGTGCCAGCAGGTGAGTCAGGAACCTTTGCGAGTGAAAGTGCTTCCACTCAGTGATTGTGCAGATCATCTGTGATCACAAGACGAAGATTTTCCAAGTTTGTACCTGTTAACCTGGCAGCTCACATGATTCTTACATCTTGCAGCACTCCTAGGTACCAAGGTTGTTTGTGGCTCCTGCATAATTGGATAGATGGCTCTTGGGTGACAAGGGCTATCCCTTGAAAAGGTGGCCTGTGCCCCACTCCGTCACTCAAGAGCAGAAGGTGGAGAAGAGATACAACAAGAGTCAGGTCTCCACAAACGTGGTGGTGGAGTGGACCATCAGGCTGGTCAAGATGTGCTTCAGACGTCTGCACCAAACAGGGCAAGCATTGTAGTATCCTCCAGAATGTGTCTCCCTCATTGTAATAGCACAGTGTGCCCCGCACAACCTGGCTCTGAAAATGGGGGTACCCAGTGGAAGCTGAGGAAATTGAGGCAGCTCTATAGGCGGGGAGGATGACTCCAGTGATGGGTCTGAGGAAGAGACTGGGGAGGTGCAGGATGAGGACGTGGAGGCAAATGAAAGGAATCTTCAGGAAGACAGGGACACCAGGGATGCTTTGATCCTACGAACCTTCAGCTGGACATCCAAAGCAACGATGCTTACTCACGCTAATGAGACCGTTTCCTTTACAAGCAATCGCTATATGCTAAACCAACCCAAGATTCCAGCACCACACAATGCTGCATCTGACACCCGTTGCAATCATCAAGCCAACTCAGCCCATTAAAGCAAAATAAATGTTTATGTTATTCTAAATGAAAAAATAATGTACAAAGTTGTCAAACAGAACAAAAATTTCAAAATAATGAATATAAATAACGTCACCCATGACAAGCACCTGTTTGTGCTCAAGGTGCCTTCAATTTACATCTCCGGTTGCTGCATCTTGGATGCCCTCCACCTCGCTGACAGTGACATTGAAGGCCCTGATTGAAGGTACAATCAGATATTCTCTGGGCCATCAGAAATGCTGCTGCTATATACAGCAGCAGTGCTCTCTCATGGTGCTGTCCCCTTGTCCATCAGAGAAAGAGATAGGATTGCTTGATTTAGCAAATAATACATTCATTACTGTTTTCACGCATCTGTGCACAACTCTTTGTTTAATGCAAGTGATGGCTCTGGTAGCAGCCTGGAATGGATGCCGTGTATGAAGGTTAAGGGCAGTAGTGATTTTGACAATCATTGGCAGCGGACTCTGCCTTTGGTGGAGATGGGTTATAGGTCAGCTTGCAGCTTGCAGTAAAATGCAGTCATGACTTTTCTTGTAAAGTAAAGTGTCCTCTATGAAATTTTTCAGCCTGTAGTTTCTAGTGTGGGGGGACTTGTTAATGCGTACTGAGTGATTCAGTGCTGGTTGGCCTTCCTCTGTTGCTTCTCCTCTTTTATCTTTCGGAAAGACATGGGTATGTTCTCAATAGAAAGTCCTGTGGTGTCCTGTGTAAATTTGTACAAGGAAAATGGCAGTATCGCAGTAAATTGCACACAACTAGATAAAAATAGGCTGAAGCTTACCAGCCCAGGGTGGCAGGAATGGAAGTGGGGAAGCTGGGTAAAACAGCAGGGAGCAGCATTAGCTCAGCATCCTGAACTTCCCCCTAGTGCTGCGGACGTTTCCTATCAATCGGTCGGTGTGTGAAATGGCTGCCTGCTCCATGAAGGCGGCCATCCAAATAGCATAGTTAAGGTCCCAATTAGGGGCCATCAAGTGGGGCCTTGAGTATTGCTAGTGGTCCCCCACAATGTGGGAAGCTGTCAGCTTCATTGTGCCAGGCTCCCAGAAGCAGCCTGAGGGCATTGGAGCGAGAGGTTCCAGGGCCTAAAGAGGGTACCATGGGCATGGATGACAGTCCTCACAGCCCCAATGACTCTCCTCCCCCACCCCATCCCTCCATCTCCTGAAAGGATTTCTCCTTCAACTCTTGGCCTCTGAATATTTTATTTTTAATTTAATTACCTAGAGACACTCTGGAGATCTCTTGTCTGCCTTCACAGTCTCCACCTCTCCTGTTGGCATTACTGAGGCTTCAGAGCCGCTGGCCCTCTGATTCAACAGCCTGTGCAAGATTGGTGCATTCAAAATGAGACAAAATGATACCTTAATGTCAGATTCTGCCTAGAAATGCTGGTGTGGTAAAACAGTACAGGTGTCAAACATTGCTAAGGGAGAAATGAGGCATCACATATCATAAACGCCCTAAAGCAGTCAAGTAACTATGTGGAAGGGCCACCAATGAAGATACCGGATCTATAATGAAGTAGTGTATGACATCTTTAGTAGTAGCAATTTACCAGCAAGCGAGCTTATAAACACAGGGTTATGTTTCACAATGAGGTGGAAGTGATATTCCACATTATAGACATTGACAGATTGCAGTGAGCAAGTTGTGTAAATTCATGGTGCTTTCCTAAACTACCGTGCTTTCTTCTTGTAATTGCTGTTTGAAAATCTGCTTTATTCCTCAGTACAGGTTATCCATAATCATGTTTATCTTAGGAGATGCTTAATTGAACTCAGTGTGCCTTTGAAAGGGCAGGAAAGCAGCTTAATTGAACTTTTTTTTTAAGTAACAAAGACTGATTGTCCAATACGTTAATGTGGGGGTGGCATGGTAGCACAGTGGTTAGCACTGCTGCTTCACAGCACCAGGGACCTGGGTTCGATTCCCAGCTTGGGTCACTCTGTGGAGTTTGCACATTCTCCCCATGTCTGCGTGGGTGTGCTCCGGTTTCCTTCCACATTCTGAAAGATGTGCTGGTTGGATGCATTGACCCGAACAGGTGCTGGAGTGTGGTGTCTAGGGGGAATTTCACAGGAACTTCATTGCAGTGTTAATGTACGCCTTACTTGTGACTAATAAATAAACTTTAGAATTAATTTTCGTAAAAGATTAAAGTCCGAACAAAATATTCTCCTGATCAGTGTTGGAGTTTAAGCATTGGGACAGAATTTGCTGTGAACATAACAATGAGGCTAATGGTGTTTACTGCCAATTGTGTGTTAATTGGATAGCAACTTTATGCACATGGAAGTTGCTGTCTGCGACATTCCTCAATAAATTGCACATAACAATGTCTCCCTATCTGGCTCCCCATTCAAATGCACTGTGAAGTCCAAAGATGTGCGGGTTAGGTTGATTGGCCATGCTAAAAAAAAATTGCCCTTAGTGTTCTGAGATGCATAGGTTAGAGGGATTAGTGGGTAAATATGTAGGGATATAGGGGTAAGGCCTGGGTGGGTTTGTGGTCGGTGCAGACTCGATGGGCCGAATGGCCTCTTTCTGTACTGTAGGGTTTCTATGATTTCTATGATTTCTATGAAGTTGTTGTACTGATATTGTGGATAGGGCCTAAATTCGGTTTGACTCTTTCATCTCTCTCTCTCAATCTAACTTTTCTTTCCCACTCTTTATTTTAGGAACATAGGGGCAGGAGTGGCCATTCAGCCCATCAAGTCTGCTCCACCATTTAATTTGATCATGGCTGATCATCCACTTGAACGTCTTTTTCCCACGCAATCCCCATATCACTTTATGTGATTGGAATTTAGAAATCTGTCAATCTCTGCATTAAGCGTGCTCAGTAACTGATTTGCCACAGCCATCTGTGGAGAATTCGGAAGATTTGCAATCCTCTGAGTAATAAAAATTCTCCTCATTTCAGTCCCAGATGGAATCCCCCTGATTTTGAAATTGTGTCCCCAGGTTCTGGACTCTCCGACCAGGTAAACATCTGACCTGCATCTTCCCTGTCTATTCCTTTAAGCATTTTGTAGGTTTCACAAGACCATAAAAAATAGAAACAGAGTTGGCTGTTCAGCCCATAAAGCCTGCTCCACCATTCAATAGGGATATGGCTGATCTGACATTCCTCACATCCACTTTCCTGCCCTTTCCCGGTAACCATTGATTCCCTTACTGATCAAAAATCTATCCAACTCAGCCTTAATTATACACAATGACTCTGCCCCCACCTGAGCTCTCTGTGGTAAGGAGTTTCAAAGGCACACAACTCTCTGAGAGAAGAAATTCCTCCCCATTTCAGTCTTAAATTGTCATCCCTTATTCTGAGACTATGCCTTCCAGACCTAGACTCTTGCATTAGGAAACATTCTTTCAGCATTTACCCTGTCAAGGATCCTGCACGTTTCAATGTGATCACCTCTCATTCTTCCAGTTTCCAATGAGTAAAATCCCAACCTGTTTAACCTTTCCCCATAAGACAATCCCTTCATACCGGGGATTATCCGTCTGAACCTTCTCTGAACTGACTCCAATTAAATAGTGGCCGAAATTTTCCGGCCGTTCATGCCAATGGGATTCTCTAGTCATGATGAAGAAGCAGCACTCCGAAAGCTCGTGATTCCAAATAAACCTGTTGGACTTTAACCTGGTGAGACTTCTTAATGCAATTTCCAGGTAGCTATTCTCAGTTTTTTGTTTTGTTTGAGTTATGAGTTTTGCTATTGGTTTCATACAGATATATCCAGCTAAGAAGAAGTTGTATACTATTTGCAAACCACATTGTGTTGCTGGATACCTCATTCTACCCTCTCTCATTTGGATTTTAACTCATGATTTGAATTTGCTTTGTATTTTTTTCCTTTCTGATCTTCTGCTCTGTTAAGTCTCACTCTGCATGTTAAATTTACACTCCAACTTCCAACCACAGTTCAAGACCTGTCAAAGCGCCACTCCTAGCAGGGTATTCATTCTGATCATAGCAAAGTTATAGCAGTGCTACTGCAGGAACACACCAGTGCTATACCCAAAAGCTGAGGCAAGTCTGAAGGGAGCACAGCAATGTGTTAATTTTAGGTTTTAAACTAAATGTTCGGTGTGGAAGATTGGGAGATAATATAATCAAAGTATTTAAAATGTTCAAAGGTGCAGAGAAACTATTTTCTCCAATGAATCAAGAAAGAGTCCAGAAAAATCTTCAAAGCATGGTTGGTCATTTAGGAGAGAATCCAGATAACCTTCTTTACATAAAATATAGTGGAATTCTTCCCACTGAAGCTATGGCTGGGGAAGCATGGTGGCATAGTGGTTAGCACTGCTGCTTCACAGCACCAGGGACCCCCGATTCAGTTCCCGGCTTAGGTCACTGTCTGTGTGGAGTTTGCACATTCTCCTCATGTCTGCGTGGATTTCCTCCGGGTGCTCCGGTTTCCTCCCACAGTCCAAAGATGTGCAAGTTAGGTGAATTGGCCATGCTAAATTCTCCCTCAGTGTACCCGAACAGGTGCCGGAGTGTGGCGGCTCGGGGATTTTCACAGTAACTTCATTTCAGTATGAATGCAAGCCTACTTGTGACTAATAAATAAACTTTGAACTTTGACTTTGGATGTTAGGACAACTGGAGCTTTCATAATGGAGTTACAGGTACAGATCAGCAATGATATAACTGAAGGGATGAATGGCTGACAAGCTGAGAACTAACAAAGATAAACCATTGAGATTGAGTTAGAAAGGCAGAGGAAAGGAACTCGGGCCGTGATTTTATAGTTAGTGCAAACATCCTGATGTCAAACAGAAATGCTTACCACTGGCATGCATGGGTGGGAGGTGGGCCTTTCCTTGGCACTTATGGGTGGCAGTCAATTAAGTCGCTGCTGCCCTATTAAGAATGGCAGCCCACCCCTAAGGATTTCTGGTCCGAACATAAGAAATAGGAGCAGGAGTAGGCCATCTGGCCCTTCGAGCCTGCCCCGCCATTCAACAAGATCATGGCTGATCTGAAGCGAATCAGTTCCACTTACCCGCCTGCTCCCCATATCCCCTAATTCCCTTATCGATCAGAAAACGATCTACCCGTGATTTAAACATATTCAACGAGGAAGCCTCCACCACTTCAATGGGCAATGAATTCCAGAGATTCACTACCCTCTGAGAGAAGAAGTTCCCCCTCAACTCTGTTCTGAACCGGCCCCCCCTTATTTTGAGGCTGTGCCCTCTAGTTCTGGTTTCCCTTCTAAGTGGAAAGAATCTCTCCACCTCTGCCCTATCCAGCCCCTTCATTATCTTATATGTCTCTATAAGATCACCCCTCATCCTTCTAAACTCCAACGAGTACAGACCCAATCTGTTCAATCTCTCCTCATAAGCTACACCCCTCATCTCCGGTATCAACCTGGTGAACCTTCTCTGCACTCCCTCCAAGGCCAATATATCCTTTCGCAAATAAGGGGACCAAAACTGCACACAGTACTCCAGTTGCGATCTCACCAGTGCCTTGTACAGTTGCAGCAAGACCTCCTTGCTTTTATATTCTATCCCCCTCGCGATAAAGGCCAACATTCCATTCGCCTTCTTGATCACCTGCTGCACCTGCAGACTGAGTTTTTGCGATTCGTGCACAAGGACCCCCAGGTCCCTGTGCACAGTCGCACGATGTAATTTTTCTCCATTTAAATAATACTCCAATTTACTATTATTTCTTCCAAAGTGGATAACCTCACATTTGCTAACGTTATATTCCATCTGCCAGATCCTCGCCCACTCGCTCAGCCTATCCAAATCTCTCTGCAGACTTTCCGCGTCCTCCACGCAATTCGCGTTCCCACTCACCTTCGTGTCATCAGCAAACTTGAATACCCTACATTCAGTCCCCTCCTCCAGATCATCTATGTAAATGGTAAACAATTGAGGCCCCAGCACCGATCCCTGCGGCACGCCACTGGTCACCATCTGCCAACCAGAAAAGCACCCATTTATCCCAACTCTCTGCTTCCTGTTAGATAGCCAATCCCCAATCCACGCCAACACCTTACCCCTAACTCCGTGTACCCCAATCTTCTGCAGCAACCTTTTGTGAGGCACCTTATCGAACGCCTTCTGGAAATCTAAAAACACCACATCCACCGGTTCCCCTCTGTCAACCGCACTAGTGACATCTTCATAAAAGTCCAGTAGATTCGTCAAACATGACTTTCCCTTCATGAATCCATGCTGCGTCTGCTTGATCGAACCATTCTTATTCAGGTGCTCTGTTATTTCCTCTTTAATAATGGACTCTAGCATCTTCCCAACTACGGACGTTAAGCTAACCGGCCTGTAGTTACCCGCCTTTTGTCTACTTCCTTTTTTAAACAGCGGCGTAACAGTAGTTGTTTTCCAGTCAGCCGGCACTACCCCAGAGTCCAGTGAATTTTGATAAATTACTACTAACGCATCTGCTATTACCTCAGCCATTTCTTTCAGTACCCTGGGATGCATTCCATCCGGGCCCAGAGGCTAGCAACTCAGCAGCATCACCAGGAGTAGTGGCCACTGCTGAGACTTTGGGCTTAGAGCAGATAGGTGAAGACAAAATGTAAACTTACCAGAGGGCCCATGAACACTTCCTTACAAATGGTTGGGACACAATGCCTACATCTCTGCCTGCACCTCTCTATTTGCCTTGTAAAACTTTACTCCCTAGTTGCCACTGGGAGGCTACCTCCAACTCCCAAGACAGGGGTCAATCCATTGTTGCCAAAATTGCAAAGGCACCATAAAATGGCCTCCACTGGGCCTCCAATTATGGAAATTGGCTGTCTTCTTCCGAGTGTGTTAGGATCTCAGTGCACATGAAAAAGGGAGAAGAATTTTGGATTGGGGACCAAGAAGACAGATGCTGTCTGGGTGCTGCTGTGGTTTGTGCTTGAGCTTGGAGGAGAGGGGAGGAAAATGCAGGAGAAGGGAGCAGGTGGTAGATTCAGGTGGGCAGAGCAGAAAGCCTGAGCAGATTCGATTCTTAGCATCTGGCTGTGCTTGAGACACACAGGGGAGAGAAACATAGAACATAGAACATAGAAAGCCACAGCACAAACAGGCCCTTCGGCCCACAAGTTGCGCTGATCATATCCCTACCTCTAGGCCTATCTATAGCCCTCAATCCCATTAAATCCCATGTACTCATCCAGAAGTCTCTTAAAAGACCCCAACGAGTTTGCCTCCACCACCACCGACGTCAGCCGATTCCACTCACCCACCACCCTCTGAGTGAAAAACTTACCCCTGACATCTCCTCTGTACCTACCCCCCAGCACCTTAAACCTGTGTCCTCTCGTAGCAATCATTTCAGCCCTTGGAAATAGCCTCTGAGAGTCTACCCTATCCAGACCTCTCAACATCTTGTAAACCTCTATCAGGTCACCTCTCATCCTTCGTCTCTCCAGGGAGAAGAGACCAAGCTCCCTCAACCTATCCTCATAAGGCATGCCCCCCAATCCAGGCAACATCCTTGTAAATCTCCTCTGCACCCTTTCAATGGCTTCAACATCTTTCCTGTAATGAGGTGACCAGAACTGCGCGCAGTACTCCAAGTGGGGTCTAACCAGGGTCCTATAAAGCTGCAGCATTATCTCCCGACTCCTAAACTCAATCCCTCGATTAATGAAGGCTAGTACGCCGTACGCCTTCTTGACCGCATCCTCCACCTGCGAGGCCGATTTAAGAGTCCTATGGACCCGGACCCCAAGGTCCTTCTGATCCTCTACACTGCTAAGAATGGTACCCTTCATATTATACTGCTGCTTCATCCCATTGGATCTGCCAAAATGGATCACTACACACTTATCCGGGTTGAAGTCCATCTGCCACTTCTCCGCCCAGTCTTGCATTCTATCTATGTCTCGCTGCAACTTCTGACATCCCTCCAAACTATCCACAACACCACCTACCTTGGTGTCGTCAGCAAACTTACCAACCCATCCCTCCACTTCCTCATCCAGGTCATTTAGTGAAAAAAATAACAGAACTGTAAAAATAATTTTAAAATTGGAAGTTACAAATAAACAATTTAAAATGAGGGAAGCGAGGTCAAAGTTCATGGAATTAGAACAAAGTACAAAGAAAATGACTGCATTGTGTATTCTTGTGTACTTGATTGTGGAAATGCAATCTGATTATATGATTATAGAGTTCACATAAATTCTCAGCAATGCTGAAGGACTTTGTAATCTACACTATTACATGCTGACAAAAACAAAACCACAAAGCGCCTGACATTGGTCTTTACCCAGTAAGAAGTTTAACAACACCAGGTTAAAGTCCAACAGGTTTATTTGGTAGCAAAAGCCACACAAGCTTTCGGAGCTGCAAGCCCCTTCTTCAGGTGAGTGGGAATTCTGTTCACAAACAGAGCGTATAAAGACACAAACTCAATTTACATGAATAATGGTTGGAATGCGCATACTTACAACTAATCAAGTCTTTAAGAAACAAAACAACATGAGTGGAGAGAGCATCAAGACAGGCTAAAAAGATATGTATTGTCTCCAGACAAGACAGCCAGTGAAACTCTGTGGGGGTTACAAATAGTGGGACATGAACCCAATATCCCGGTTGAGGCCGTCCTCGTGTGTGCGGAACTTGGCTATCAGTTTCTGCTCAGCGACTCTGCGCCGTCGTGTGTCGCGAAGGCCGCCTTGGAGAACGCTTACCCGAATATCAGAGGCCGAATACCCGTGACCGCTGAAGTGCTCCCCAACAGGAAGAGAACAGTCTTGCCTGGTGATTGTCGAGCGGTGTTCATTCATCCGTTGTCGCAGCGTCTGCATAGTTTCCCCAATGTACCATGCCTCGGGACATCCTTTCTTGCAGCGTATCAGGTAGACAACGTTGGCCGAGTTGCAAGAGTATGTACCGTGTACCTGGTGGATGGTGTTCTCACGTGAGATGATGGCATCTGTGTCGATGATCCGGCACGTCTTGCAGAGGTTGCTGTGGCAGGGTTGTGTGATGTCATGGTCACTGTTCTCCTGAAGGCTGGGTAGTTTCTTGCGGACAATGGTCTGTTTGAGGTTTGAGGTCCTTCAAACCTCAAACAGACCATTGTCCGCAGCAAACTACCCAGCCTTCAGGAGAACAGTGACCATGACATCACACAACCCTGCCACAGCAACCTCTGCAAGACGTGCCGGATCATCGACACAGATGCCATCATCTCACGTGAGAACACCATCCACCAGGTACACGGTACATACTCTTGCAACTCGGCCAACGTTGTCTACCTGATACGCTGCAAGAAAGGATGTCCCGAGGCATGGTACATTGGGGAAACTATGCAGACGCTGCGACAACGGATGAATGAACACCGCTCGACAATCACCAGGCAAGACTGTTCTCTTCCTGTTGGGGAGCACTTCAGCGGTCACGGGTATTCGGCCTCTGATATTCGGGTAAGCGTTCTCCAAGGCGGCCTTCGCGACACACGACGGCGCAGAGTCGCTGAGCAGAAACTGATAGCCAAGTTCCGCACACACGAGGACGGCCTCAACCGGGATATTGGGTTCATGTCCCACTATTTGTAACCCCCACAGAGTTTCACTGGCTGTCTTGTCTGGAGACAATACACATCTTTTTAGCCTGTCTTGATGCTCTCTCCACTCATGTTGTTTTGTTTCTTAAAGACTTGATTAGTTGTAAGTATTCGCATTCCAACCATTATTCATGTAAATTGAGTTTGTGTCTTTATACGCTCTGTTTGTGAACAGAATTCCCACTCACCTGAAGAAGGGGTTTGCAGCTCCGAAAGCTTGTGTGGCTTTTGCTACCAAATAAACCTGTTGGACTTTAACCTGGTGTTGTTAAACTTCTTACTGTGTTTACCCCAGTCCAACGCCGGCATCTCCACATCATTGGTCTTTACCAGCAGTGTGAAACAGGGTTGTATCGATTTTTCACCATGGCAGTTATTTGCCATAGGTTTGGAAAATATTGCCAATTTTCTTTATTTCAAACAAATAAAAGTGAGTGAGACAAGGAAATAGGTCAGCAAAATGTTTGTACTGCGAACTTCAATGAGAAGAAAATCGGGTGCGGTGGAAAATCAGTGACCAATTCACTACCAACATATTTTGTGTTGCAGGTGTAAACTAATATCACTCTGAAAGCTTTTAAAAGTAGAAATAGATGTTAATGCTTTCTGTATGCCCCTCTTTATTCAAATCACTGGTACGCCTCGGTGTCATGACTGATGTGTTTGAATATGTACCCAGATAAATTCTGACTCACCTCGAAGTGGTGACTGCTGCGACTCTGTCCTGTGAAAGCCTCCAAGCGGGAAGGGGTTAACTTCTGAGGGTGATTGTTAAGAAAACACTTCAGTTGGGAAAGGATTTTGAACTCTCCCACCAGCAATATAATCTCAGCCTCAGGCCCAGAGAGGAAGATCTGAAAACCACAAACGCTCATCGGAAATTGCAAACATTTCTCAAAGTATGGACCTTAATTAACAAAATTATAGAGAATTATTAAACCAACAAAGCAGCAGCAGATCAAAATGAAAAACAACTTGGCTCCAGGACTGAGCTGCATTTTGATTCGCTGCCACAACAGTTGAAACCAAGACGCTGGGACCTCAAGCTTGGTCCGACAATTAAGATTTTGTTTTCTAAGGAGAGTGTTTGATTCCTATTGTTATCCCCAGAGTCCTCTTTAAGTCTGTTGGAGGTGCAAATCTACAGAATATAAACACTTAAGTTACCATCTTAACCTTCCCATTCCCTTGATCCCCATTTAAGAATGCTCTGAACACACACTCAACATGGCAGTGTTTAATATTAAATTGGATTCAGATTTTTACAATTTTTCATGAAGTGCTTGTAATTTTTAAACTAAAAATTAATTGAAGTGCTCAAGATAGAGAGTCAGGTTCGTATTCTGCTGCATCCCAGAGTATGTATTGTAGCTCAAGGTAATACAACAAGGAGAGCTTAAACCACAATGCTGATTTATTGAATGATAATTATAACTGCATACAGACAAACGTAGTACAGTCATTCACTTCCAATGACCTGTCGTCCTTACCACAGTCATGGTACTCCTTCTGTAAAGATTGCTTAGCCTCGGTGAGCTTGACGTCTGTGGTAGGGAAGTTGTTGGAGAGGATTCTTAGAGACAGGATGTATGTGCATTTAGAACGGAACAATCTCATTAGTGACAGACAGCATGGTTTTGTAAGAGGGAGGTCGTGCCTTACAAATTTGGTGGAGTCTTTTGAGGAAGTGACAAAAACGGTTGATGAAGGAAGGGCCGTGGATGTCGTCTATATGGATTTCAGTAAGGCATTTGACAAAGTCCCACATGGCAGGTTGGTTAAGAAGGTTAAGGCTCATGGGATACAAGGAGAAGTGGCTAGATGGGTGGAGAACTGGCTTGGCCATAGGAGACAGAGGGTAGTGGTCGAAGGGTCTTTTTCCGGCTGGGGGTCTGTGACCAGTGGTGTTCCGCAGGGCTCTGTACTGGGACCTCTGCTATTTGTGATATATATAAATGATTTGGAAGAAGGTGTAACTGGTGTAATCAGCAAGTTTGCGGATGACACGAAGATGGCTGGACTTGTGGATAGCGAAGAGCATTGTCGGGCAATACAGCAGGATATAGATAGGCTGGAAAATTGGGCGGAGGGTTGGCAGATGGAGTTTAATCCGGATAAATGTGAAGTGATGCATTTTGGAAGAAATAATGTAGGGAGGAGTTATACAATAAATGGTAGAGTCATCAGGAGTATAGAAACACAGAGGGACCTAGGTGTGCAAGTCCACAAATCCTTGAAGGTGGCAACACAGGTGGAGAAGGTGGTGAAGAAGGCATATGGTATGCTTGCCTTTATAGGATGGGGTATGGAGTATAAAAGCTGGAATCTGATGATGCAGCTGTATAGAACGCTGGTTAGGCCACATTTGGAGTACTGCGTCCAGTTCTGGTCGCCGCACTACCAGAAGGACGTGGAGGCGTTAGAGAGAGTGCAGAGAAGGTTTACCAGGATGTTGCCTGGTATGGAGGGTCTTAGCTATGAGGAGAGATTGGGTAAACTGGAGTTGTTCTCCCTGGAAAGACGGAGAATGAGGGGAGATCTAATAGAGGTGTACAAGATTATGAAGGGGATAGATAGGGTGAACGGTGGGAAGCTTTTTCCCAGATCAGAAGTGACGTTCACGAGGGGTCACGGGCTCAAGGTGAGAGGGGCGAAGTATAACTCAGATATTAGAGGGATGTTTTTTACACAGAGGGTCGTGGGGGCCTGGAATGCGCTGCCAAGTAGGGTGGTGGAGGCAGGCACGCTGACATCGTTTAAGACTTACCTGGATAGTCACATGAGCAACCTGGAAATGGAGGGATACAAACGATTGGTCTAGTTGGACCAAGGAGCGGCACAGGCTTGGAGGGCCAAAGGGCCTGTTTCCTGTGCTGTACTGTTCTTTGTTCTTTGTTCCACCCTCCCCGTCCAATTTGGGAAAACAAATTCAAGGCAGATCCTGAGGCTTGACACATCAATAATTTGGCTGGTGTATCCCGTGTGAGAATGTGTGGGGCTGTATTATATGAGAGCAGAGAATTAGCTAACCGGAGTGGCAGTGGTCTGTCGGACTGTTTCTGCATCAATTCTTTAAATGTTCACACTGCCCTTTCTGCCAGTCCATTGGAAGTCTAGTGGTACGGGGTCATTCATATGTGTTGGATGCCATTAATCTAGACAAATTGTTGAAACTCTTTGGCTGAGAAAGCGATGGCATCATCAGAAGCAATCTCCTCTGATATGCCATGTATGACAAAAATTTGTTGCAGCTTGTCCATGGTGGCTGACAATGTTGTTGAATGCATGATTCAATCATCAAACCATTTTGATTGGGCATCCACCACGAGTAAAAACATCATCATTCCCATAATCACCAGCAAAGTCAATGTGGAGCCTCATTCAAGGGCAGGTAGGTGTAGGTTTGCGGGCAGAAGGGTCTGCTTCATTTGGCAATGTTGACAACAGCTCTACTGATAATACTCTCTATTTCTGTGTCAATTCCTGACCATCAAACGTAGCTCCTGGCAGTGATGGTGAAGTGATGAAATTGGTGGAATTTCTTGACAGCCTAATGACTGCCAGTCTCTCTTTATCAGTCTGTGACTATTTCCTTTTGGCATCTGATAAGAAAATGCGCAGGTTGCTCCAACTTTCACCTTATGGAAAAGCACGGCCCCCTACTATGCCACAAGGAGACCCATCACATGTTACTATGATCTGCTTGTTTGGATCAAAATGGGAGAGTGAGGTAGATTTTTGGAGGAGCTTTTTCACTTAGTCAAAGGCTTTTCTCTGAGAATCTTCCCATTGCCGACATTGATTTTGTTTAGAGGTCGGTGTAAGGGTGCCAAAATGGTGAACAAGCTGGCAAAATGTGGTCATAATAGTTGGCCATCGCTAAGGAGGACTTCAACTCTGTCACATTCTTTGGTGCAAGCATCGCTTTTATTGTCTTTGTCTTTTCTTCTTGTGGGTGCAAGCTTTTTGCATCAATTGGAATCCTAAATACGTGACCTCATCAGCCTGGAAAATATATATTTTTCTTTTGAAGAAGATACCAGCTTTCTTGAATCTTTTGAGGACTTCCTCTCAACTGGCCCTATGCTCTTCGGGTGACACTCCTGTTATTAAGACATTGTCCAGATACACGACAACTCTTGGGATCCCTTGCAGAAGACTTTCCATGGAGCGCTGAAAGATAGCGCATGCCGATGAAATACTGAAGGGTCACCTTGTACATTGGAATAAGCCTTTGTGTTTATTAATTGTGACAAATTCCCTCCAGTCTTCCTCCAGCCCGAGCTGTCGGTACACATGACTTAAGTCCAACTTCATGTACTTGATGCCTCCTGGCAGTTTTGAATAAAGATCTTTTATCATAAGGATAGGCTATCTTTCTATTTGCTCGTGGTCAACTTGTAATTGCCACAAATCCTTACTGATTTTAACATTGGGACTACTGGCGCAGCCCACACAGAGAATTGTACCCATTTAATTATCCTTTGATCTTCCAATCATTTCAATCCCACATCAACTTTCTGATCTAATGTATAATGTATAAGGCCGGGCTCTAAAATGTTTTGGTGTTGATCCAGGGTTCACATAAATTTTGGCCTTAACCTCCAGTATGCACCCCAGCTCTCTTTAAAATACTTTTTGATACTTACACAAGAGTTCCTTGAAAACCCCACTCGTGATGCTGAATATTTCCAGCCAATTCAACTTGATTTGCCTCAGCCGGTCTCATCTCATAAGGCTAGGCCTCTGCCCTTTTACTACCATCAGGGGTAGCTGTGAGGGCAGACTGGTGCTAAAAGGACACCAGTGTTGTTGTCGTGCCCATTATCTTCAGTGCCTCTCCTGTTTAGTTTGCCAACTTGGTCGTTGTACTAAGCTTTAAGAGTTGCAAACCTCCTTGTAAAATTTTGTATGCTTGTTCACCCATTACCATGGCCGAAGCACCTATATCAACCTCCATAGTTAGTGGACATGCATTAACCATAGGGATGATTTTGATGGGGGGGGGCGTGTTTTATTTAACCTTACAATGTTGAGCTTTTAAACATCAGACTTCTCTTCCAAATCTTCCTTAAGCCTTGTTTTTGTTTTCTGGGAACTGTTTAACTCTTGTATCTTTCTTGGGGATGGTCTTCCCCACAATGATAACACTCATCTAACCTGAGTGGCTGACAACTTCTCTTCCTTTTCTCAGGCTCCGTTGTGCCCTCACTCCTGCCATTTCAAGCGGCCACTGTTTCCTGCCAATTTTGAATCTCCTCACCTTGCACGACTTGCGGTTCAAAAGTGCTCTGTTCAATGCTTTTAGTCATTTGAACCAATTTAACTGTCTTGCCTAGGAATACTTTAGTTTCTGCCAGCAAATTCTTCTGAATGTTTAAACTATTAATGCCACACATCATATCACTTAAGGATGAAACAGACATTTGGCGAAGCCTTGTGACAAAAGCAGAGACTGTCTCCCTGGATCCCTGACGGCTGAATGGAATTTATAGCACAGCATAATAATGGAAGGTTGGGGATCGCAGTGGTCTGTCACCAGTCCGACTAGCTGGTCAAAGAATTTCGTCTGCTGTGCCTCGGGAGTTGTTAGGCTTTTTATGAGGTTATACGTTTGTTGGTCGCAAACTGTGAGTTAAATAACTTTATGCTTCTCCTCAGAAGCTTCTTTGTTGGCCCCAGAAGATATTGAAGCCTTTCGATGTATCCAATTTTCAAGCTCTGGATCAAATAGGCCGATGTTCCCAAATAACGGCATAGCTACTTGACTATGTCTCATACAGTGATTTTTTTACCTTCCTTGCAGGTTTTCGGGGACTCACCTTCCCCCTCCAAATGTTAACCGTTTTGCGATTGTGGGCTCATTTATTCCCATCGCCAATATTGTAGCGCGGGGTAATAGGAAGGATGGAATCACAGCAGTGATTTATTGAACGATAGTTCTAACTATAGATAGACAAGCTCAGTACAGATGCAGGTCTAATCCCACAGACTCGTAGGCTCACAATGCAGGTTCTAGCTACCCAGACCCGTGCCCTAACACCCGGTAGGCTGAGGTTTGAGTGTTCTGTTCTGACAGGCCCCGGGATGGTCATGCGACCCACAAACGATTGCTCCTTAAATAGGCCACACTGTCGCAGCATTGGAGCACAAATAGGATAATGAAAACATGAAATGAAAAATGAAAACATAAATCCATTTGATCCATCAAGACCAATGATAATTTATCTTATCATGTAGCCCACCCAACATAATCCATGCTTGTAATTTAGTTTGTTGATTCTCCAAAATTGCTTTAGTACTCTTGATTTATGGTGATAGAAGGATGGAAATCAGGAGAAATTACTTTTCTATTTCTATTCCATCACAGAAAATGCACACACTAAAAGAGTGTAAGATCAATAAATATAAAAAATTGTTAGTGTTGGCAATACTTTCTACCCAACTGAATTAATTTCCTGAGGGAAAGGCCTGCATAAATATTGCTTGGATTACAAAGATGATCACACAAAATTACAGAGTGTTCATGCACCCTCACCTCTCTGCCGAAGAATCCTGCGCTAATGTTTTCTGCAGACACATTCACTTCATCTCACAGGACAGGAGTCATTTCCTATGGCTTCTTTTATTTGCACCTCTTATCAGATATCCAGGAGTAATTTTTAAGTTTATTAAGTTCATTTATTAGTGTGACAAGTATGCTTACATCAACACTACAATGAAGTTACTGTTAAAATCCCCTAGTGCCCTTCTCACTATTTCTTGCTCAATAGATGAGAAGCAGAGGGTAGATTTTTTCCCGCTGCCTCTGGGACTCTACTTTTATGGACAACTTTATGGTAACTCCTTTATTCAATAAGGGAGGGAGACAGAAAGCAGGAAACTATGGGCCCTATTTCACCATTTTCATTCTAAGTGCTGGACGGATTTGAAACTGGGAGTGTTTCAGATCCGACTTTTAGACCCGTTCTCAGGCGCCCCCATATGCACTCTGCCTGCAAAAATAACAATGATTCTGAATCGCGCTGCAGAAGCCTGTAGATGGGGTGTAACACACCCAAAATCATGCAGCTCCAATTGGCACCTTCAACTGCACACGCGCAGACAAAAAAAGATAGAAAAACGCTTCCCTGCCGCATCGCTCCCAGGCTGGATAATGTCTCCCCCTGGCCCCCAAAGACATTGTCCCACCCCTACAACCCCCTTATCCCTCCACAACCACCCAGACCGATCGCGGGCCTCTTCCCCCTCCCCCACACAGAATGGCAGCAGACCACTCTTCCCCCTCCCCCACCGATCACACACAGAGTGGCAGCGGAGCCCCTGCCCCCCCCGCGTCCCCCCCGATCTGAGTCAGAGAGCCATCTGACCCACCTCCCTCCCCCCCACCACCATTCTGAGTCAGAGCGCCATTTGACCCACCTCCCTCCACCGCCCCCCCACAACGATCTGAAGCAGAAAGCTGCCGGAAGTTCAGAACTTACCTCCTCCGAAGCTGGAGCACCTGAATTGGACCTTTGTGGATCTTGTCTGTTTCGCGGTGAATCTGGACCGGCGAACACGGTGATAAAGGGGGAAGTGCCGGTAAGTTTGGGCATGCAGCCCATTAAGTCAATTTAAATGCATGCAAATGCATTGAAATTGATGTCACGCCCATTTTGGGTGCGGTCCTGATGGCAGCCATTTTCGGCCCTTAGTAAAGGGAGAACCGGCGCAAAGGCAGGCGTGGATTGTGCTACTCACCTCACGCCCAACTATACCAAGTTTTCGTGCCTGAAAACAGGCACAACTTGATAGTAAAATCTGGCTGTATAGGTCCTTAGCTCAGCATCTGTCACAGGGAAAAAGTTCGAAGCTATTACCAAAGATGTTATAGCAAGCCACTTGGAAAAATTCAAGGTAAACAGGCAGAGTCAATATGGTTTTGTGAAAGGCAACTCATGCTTTACAAATTAATTGGAATTCTTTGAAGAAGAAACAGATGCTATGTATAAAGGGGAACCAGTGGATGTACTGTACTTAGATTTCCAGCTGGCATTTTATAAGGTGCTACGTTATTGCAAAAAATAAAAGCTCATGGTGTAGGGAGTAATATATTGGCATGGATAGAAAATTGGCTGCCCAACACGAAACAGAGGGTAGGCATGAAAGGATATTTTTCTAGTTGGCAAAATGTAACAAGTGGTGTGTCATGGTGTCCAGTGCTGGGACCTCAACCTTTTACAATTTACAGGAATGACTTTGATGAAGGGACTGAAGGTACAGTTGCTAAATTTGCTAACGAAACAAAGATAGAGAGAAAAGTGAAATGTGAAGAGGACAAAGGGATATAGATAAGTTAGGGGACAAAGATCTGGGTCGGAGTTCTCAGAAGTTGCCTATTGCTGGGATTCTCCAATCCTGCTGCAATGAATAGAGATTTGGCTGAGTGCCAAATTCTCTGTTCCTGCTGGCAGCGATGGAATCGGTATGACATTGGAGGAGTCTGGTCCTAGTTAATGGAGTATAATGGGAAAAATGTGAAATTTTTCATTTTGTCAGGAAAAATAAAAAGGAACCATATTATCTAAAATGGTGAGAGACTGCAGAGCTCTGAGATGTAGAGATCTATGTGTCCCAGTGCATGAATTGCAAAAGGATAGTATATAGGTACAGCAAGCAATTCGGAAAACTAATAGAATGTTATTGTTATTGCGAGAGGAACTGAATACAAAAGTAGGGAGGTTATGCTTCAGTTGTACAGGACATCTGGAGCACTGTATTCAGTACTGGCCTCCTTATTGAAGGTAAGATGGAAATACAGTTGGATGCAGTTCAGATACATGCAATGGGTGGGTTGCCTCATGAGGAAAGGTTGGATAGGCTAGGCTTGTATCCACTGAAGTTTTGAAGAGTAAGGTGATTTGATTGAAACATAAAAGAGTCTGAAGGATTTTGACAGGGTGAATGTGGGAAGGATGCTTCCTCTTGTGGGAGAATTGAAAACTGGGGACACTGTTTAAAAATAAATGGATGGCAATTTAAGACAGAGATGAGGAGACTTTTTTTCTTGGAGGCTTATGAGTCTTTGGATCTCTTTTCCTCAAAAAGTGATTAACGTGGTGTCTTTGAATTTTTTAAGGCAGAGGTAGATAGATTCTTGATAAGCAAGGGTAGTGTGCTGATTGTCCCTTTAAGGGCAATACAGCAGAGAAAGAATTGCCTGACCCCTGGGAGACCATTTGGGATTCAGGGTGGGATTTTCCGTCTGCACTCGCCCCAAAATTGGAAAATCCTGCCCGAGGTCAATTGATCTTTGCATGGTCCTGTCCCACCCACTACGATTCCCGTGGTGGGCAGGATGGGAAAATTCCACTCTCAGAGTGTGGAATCATCTCATGGTGAGAAAAGCTCCTAGGCAGAGGCATTTTGGGAGCTAGCTACAGCCCATGAGGCTGCTGTACAATTCTTATTAATAAATACCTTTTTGAGTTCACTAATGAAGTCTGTGAAAGTGCATCATTACTTCTGATGATGAGGTTAAATTATCCTGACACTGCCTGTGGCCCGATACCTGTGAGTATCCTGTTTTAATTGAAGTATGAAAATCAGAATTCACCAGAAAGCTTCTCTTTGGGCAAATAGAGCCATTTGATTCCTTCACAGAGGACTGGACACAATATGTCGATGCCTTGGGTATTATTTTCAAGCAAAACAAATAGTGGAGGAGGTGAAGTGCAAAGCAATTCTCCGAAGTGTTTGTGGGACTCAGACTTATAATATTATTCACTGTATTACAGCCTCAAGCACAACCAAATCCAAGTCATTTAGTGAGCTTGTGGATTTAGTGAAAGCTCAATTGCAAACTCAACCATCAGTCATACTCCAGAGGTTCAAATTTAATTTGAGGGCAAGAGTCCAGGCAAATTGATTGCGACTTACATTGCTAAACTGAAGCAATTATTTTGGAGCCACCCTAATCGATACATTACAGGATAGGTTAGTCTGTGGAATGAACAAGAAAACTATTCAAAGCAGATTGCTTTCAGCGGTTGACATAAATTTTAAATGAGCAATTGAGATAGCACTGGCCATGGAAAGCACAGAAAAAGATGCACAAGAGCTGCAGAATGTGCAAAATGGTGCCAATTACCAGTTAGGGCAGGAACCTGCAGCCAGCCATTGTGCCAAAACCTACTGAAGCAGCTGCAAAGCTGGAAACAATTTCAGCCACCAACAAAACAAAAAGGTACAGAATATGTAATCAATTAGTCATGCTTAAAGAGGAATGTTATCGACATGGAGGTAAACACTTGCCTGAATCATGTCGTTTTAAGGAGGCTGAGTGTTTTTACTGTCACAAAAGAGGACATTGATAAAGCAATGCAGAGCTAACTCAAAATTGCCGAGTAATCTATCAACCAAGATGTTACAAGTATACAATGTGGAAGAGCCTAGCTCCAGTGGTTCTGGAATTCACTCTCTATTAATCTAAAAACAGTCAAGATAGTCCCTATTACCGTAATGCTCAGTGCAAATGGGAAGCCTCTTAAGATGGATGTGGGTACAGCTACTGTGATGGATGAGCATACATTTCAGCACCTGAGAGGGAGTCAACCATTGAACTTGAAAAACACTTCTGCCAAGTTGAAGACTTAATCAGGAAAAACAATAGAAATGAAAGGCAACACAATGGTACCAAGCCTTCATGGCTATGATTGACTTAAAGAAATCGGTAGTTCAAATTAGATGATGTTTCCTGGGGGTATGTCACAATAAACAGACACTTAGGCCTATTCCAGTACATGCCTTTTCGCATGTCTTCAGCATGTGCGATACTCCAAAGAAGAATGGAGGGTCTGTGACAGGAGCTACCGCAGGTTGTAGATGTCCTTATAACTGGATCAACAAAGGCTGAGTATCTATCAAACCTAGAAGAGAAGAAGGGGTGTTGAAGAGATTACAGGAGGGTGGAGCTCACCTCAAGAAAGAGAAGTGTGCCTTTCAAGTCACTGAGGAGACCAACGTGGGCACCGTGTAGATGTACAAGGATTACCCTCCATGCAAGACAAGGTCAAGGCAATAAAGGAGGCAATTGCCCCGGCAAACACAACTGAACTTGTGGAAGGGAAACATACTCAAAGGAATAAAGAGCTGCGTTTTCCTTAGCCCAGGGTGGCAGCCTGGGAAACAATAGGGGAAGGGCAGAAAAATGGCAGGGAATGCCAATGAGATGGTTACCTGCTGCATTCCTGCTACTGGTGAAGTTTCCCAATGGGGGACTGGATATACATGTGTTGCTGCTGAATGGAGGTGGGAAGTTGTGATAGTGTGGCCCCTTTAAGGGGCGATTGTTCATGGGTCACATGACCCTCCCAGAACCTATTAGAATGCAGCTTGCAAACCTCAATCTCTCGGGTGTTAGGGCACGGGTCCGGGTAGGCGAACCTACAGTGTGAGCCCGGGAGTCGGTGGGACTAGACTTGTACCTGTACTGAGCTTGTCTGTATGTCGTTGAAGTTGTTGTTCAATATATTATCATTGTGATTTAGAGCTTCCTCCTTGTATTGCCTTGCACGACAATATTGGCAGCAGGAATAAATCAGCCTATAGTCGCAAAAAACTTCAATATTTGGAGGGAGAAAGGTAGGTCCCTGAAAACCTGCAAGGAAGGTAAAAAGTCATTGTACCAACTATAGTTGAATAGCTACGCCATTATTCAGGAAAATTGATCCATTTGATCCGGAGGTTGAAAATACATTGAAAGCCTTCAAAACTTTTTTGCTGCCAATGAGATAAATTCTGCAGAGAATCAGAAAGTTATTTTACTCACAGTTTGTGGCTCACAAACATATAACCTCGTAAGAAGCCTAACATCTCTGAAGGAACTGGATATAAAATTCTTTGACGAGCTGATCGCATCAGTGACGGACCATCGCAAAAATGGAAATGGAACTCATTAAGTTGCTCCTGCAGAAAGCTTTACAGAGCACGATGGGCTAAATGGCCTCCTTCGGTGCTGTAATAACTCTGATCGCTGCATCACACCATTGCATCTCCTTCTTCTCCTATCACACACACTCTGCATCTTCTACACACTATTGCAGTTCCCAATTCTCCCTTGTTCAAATGCATTTGTGCTTCAGGCACCAAGTATCAGGAAAGAGTGGGGGGAGGTGAATGGGGGTAGAGATGTAAGCCATTCCATGTCATTGATGCCAACGCCCCATTGCCCCTACACCCATGTCCCCCACCCAACTCCCTGAAATCCTTCCCCCCATAACTTGTGTTTGGCCTGGGTCACTCTGCAATCTTGGGCCACCAATGGATGTTGTTCCAGCAGCAGGCTCCACCATGAAGCTTTGACAAAGGGTCGCCTGGACTGGAAACGTCAGCTCTTTTCTCTCCTTACAGACACTGCCAGACCTGCTGAGATTTTCCAGCATTTTCTCTTTTGGTAGCAGATTCCACCTCCATGGAGGTGCTGCTGATTAAAAGGGTTGCCGGCCTCTGTTGGCTAGCGGCTGTTGGCAGACAGGTCTACCTACCCCTGGGGTCCCAATCCCATGGGGGACCCACTGATGGCCTGTTCAGTACCTGCTTACTTCATAATTCAGCCAGTTTTCCATAAAGAAGGCAACATTTGTCTCTCACTGGCTCTTCAACCAGCAGTAAGACTCCCATCATCTCCATAAAAATACCGCCAAATTTTTTTTTCCACGGAACAACATTCCAGTGAACTTGCATGTAGCAGCATGTAGCGACACTGGGAAAAGCACATAAAACGTTTACAAGGACAATACCAGAACTGAGATGTTATAACTATCAGGAAAGACTGAACAGCCTGGGCTCTTTTCTCGAGAAGAGAGACGTCAGAGCAGTGGCCTAATACAGGGCTTTAAAATTATGCAGAGGTTTAGGTTTGACAGAGTAAACATAGAGAAGACCTTTCCAATTGTAAGAGTCCAAAACTAGGACACATAAATAGATAATAAATATAAGATAATGAATCCAATAAAGGATTCAGGAATTACATCTTTATTCAGAAAATAGTTAGAATGTAGAGTTTGCGAATCACATGGAGTAGCTGAAGTAAATAGTTTAGCTGCCATAAAGAGGAACACATGGGAAAAAGCAAGAGAAGGATATGCTAATATAGAACATAGAAGACTACAGCGCAGTACAGGCCCTTCGGCCCTCGATGTTGCGCCGACCAGTGGAACTGGGGCGGCACAGTAGCACAGTGGTTAGCACTGCTGCTTCACAGCTCCAGGGTCCCGGGTTCGATTCCCGGCTCGGGTCACTGTCTGTGTGGAGTTTGCACATTCTCCTCGTGTCTGCGTGGGTTTCCTCCGGGTGCTCCGGTTTCCTCCCACAGTCCAAAGATGTGCAGGTTAGGTTGATTGGCCAGGTTATAAATTGCCCCTTAGAGTCCTGGGATGCGTAGGTTAGAGGGATTAGCGGGTAAATATGTGGGGGTAGGGCCTGGGTGGGATTGTGGTCGGTGCAGACTCGATGGGCCGAATGGCCTCCTTCTGCACTGTACGGTTTCTATGATTCTATGATTCCATGAACCAATCTAAAGCCCCTCTAATCTACACTATTCCAATATCATCCATATGTTTATCCAATAACCATTTGAATGCTCTTAATGTTGACGAGTCCACTACTGCTGCAGGCAGCGCATTCCACGCCCATACTACTCTCTGAGTAAAGAACCTACCTCTAAAATATGTCCAGATGAAGTACGATGAGAGGAGATTCAAGTGGAGCATGACAATAGGCACCAACATATTGGGCCTAATTTTATGCTATAAGTTATATGTGATGCATAGGGGAGGTGACAACATAGCCGTAATTTTACCATCCTGCCCGTCACAGGAATCAAAGCGGGTGAGGGGCGGGCAATAGGAATGTCTCTTGACCTCGGGCAGGATTTTATGGTTTCGGAACGAGCAAGGCTGTAAAATCCCGCTCACGTCAGAGATTCTTCTTTGCACAGAGAGTACATGGACTTCTGGATGGTGCACTTCCAGAAACAACCAGATGTTATGATGGTTTTTCTCACCTTTCTTCATCTGCATCTACCTTGTGGCCTTGTGGGTAGCAAGAGATTCAGCCAACATTGATATTGCTCTACTGTCAGGTCCAGGACAAGTTGGCTATCATGCCACCTAATCAATTAACTGGGTTGAAAGGCCTCCTTCTGCACCGTAGGGGTTCTATGATTTTAACTGGCATTGTAGCACCATTTTCAAACTCATATTACTGATTCCCTAATATTTCTGGCATGTCTCCTGGTGGGGAACTGAGGGATGCAGGGTGTAGATCTCTCTTCTCAAATTATCATAGAATCCCCACAGTGCAGAAAAAGTCCGTTCAATCCATCAAGATTGCACCAACAATGATTCTACCCAGGCCCTATCCCTGTAACCCCACCCCCATGTACTTAACCCGCGAATCTCCCTGACACTAAAGGGCAATTTAGGCCCACTCAATCTAACCCGCATATCTTTGGACTTTGGGAGGAAACCGGAGCCTCCGGAGGGAAAACATGGAGACATGGGGAGAATGTGCAAATTCCACACAGACAGTCACCCAAGGCCGGAATTGAACTCAGGTCCCAGGTGTTGTGAGGCAGCAGTGCTAACCACTGTGCCGCCTTGGTTAATGCACTGCAAAGATCTTCTTTTTCTGATGGAGCTAGGGTGTTCACTGTAAACTGTTCAGAGAAGGAGGTCCTGGTGGTGCATTGCAAAATAAACGTGCCCTCTGTGATGGAGTGGATGGTGCAACGTGTGTCAGAAGATCAAAAGTTCAGGTCAGATTTCAAATATTGCAGAATCTGAATAGTTTGGATCAACATGATTAGAAAACAATTGTGTCTGTATTTCAAGAAAAAATGTATAAGTAAAACCATATGAAATGTTACCTTTCAAGTGATATTGTGAGTTCAACAATGTCAGCTGAGGCAGGCGCAGTATTGACTGGGTGGGAGATCGGCACATCAGCTGGCAATGCACTGCTTTAACTCTTTGGCCTCAGAAAAAAAAGATGGTCAAAACTAATCAATATTCAGGATCCAAACTTCAACTTTGACTTCTCCAAACCTTGGTTGTTCAGTTCTAAGTGTGGGAGCAGCAGCACAGCAGATGCTTTGGAAAAGGGACCAACTCTGTGATCAGAAGGAAGAGAATAGGCCAAGTACTGACACAGAGAATAGCTTATTACTGGCATAATGGAAACTGATGGCGAATGTTTTCCATTTAATGGTTTTTACTTACGTTTTGACCTCAACATCTTGATATTTCTCAAAAACGTTACAGACATTATAATATGACAGAAAAGCATTAAAAGGTCACTCGGATCTCATTAACTTATAGACATCACAGGTCACAAGCCTGAAGCCAATAGCCTTGCAATAAATACTTGACCTAACAACATACATTTTAAAGTCTGTCAGTTAATGGATCCATTATCAGAACATAGTGTTCCAAAGTTCAAATGCAGGATCTCAATCATTAATTTTATTGTCCACATTATGTTCATGCACTTTTTCAGATATTAAAGTGTTGGGCAAGGAGAGCAGAATAAATCTGGAAGCAAAGGAAACAGATATTGTGGATTTAAAATAATTTAATTGTCTCTGACACAAGATATTAATGAGAACTGTAGGTATCAAATATCAAATCTTAAATTTTGGCAATAAGTAAACCATTTTGTGATTTGTTCCTGAAGATCTATATTTGGTGGAACATTGGTTCTGGGTCCTCTGTATTCACTATTCTTTGTTTAAGAAAGGGAGGCTTGATTTCCACACCTTTAGCAGTTTGGTAGCAGAACTGCAAATCCACGATTGCAATTTTTCTCATGCCTCTCATTTGCAATGCACGGTCAATTTGGAGCAGTGATATTGCTCCTCATAGATATCCTCAATGGGCAAACAGGGAAGCCAAGTTCTGGGAAGGCTTTAAGAGGCAGAGACTTGTTATGAGACAGCATCATTTATTTGTATGAATGTTTGAAATAGCAGCTTCAGGAGTGTTAGAAGCTAAAAGAACTCCCAGATTTTTGGACTCATCCCTGGAGGTTCTTTTGACAGATCAGAGACAGCAATCTTGTTGGAGATTGAAATAGCAATCTCAATAAAATGGTGCTGCAGGCTGTCTGTGCCATCTCAACCACACACAGTTCAGGAAAAAGCTCAATCACCACATAAGGGTAATTGATGTAATTCATTACACTGCTGCTCATCCTTTCACACTCAGACAGACTTCAGTCACCTCTATTTATCAGACTATCTCTATGTCGAGGTATCAGGCAAATTCACTTAGTCAAGGAGTAACCTCTGAAAACACTCAAACACCAGAGGAGATTTTGCTCCATTTTATAGGTATAAAGCAGACGTAATAAGGATCTATTTCAGGACCCAACCACATGCTGGGTAAAATAGCTTCTGTCTCAGTCCTTGACTCAGAAAAGAATGACATTGTAGTTCATGTGACTCAGAGGTCACATGACTATGGCAAACCACAGGATACACAACAGGCAACTGTGCCCAAATACATTTCTCCAAACATCTGCCTTTTCATTAAAAAAATTACATTGCAGGTGCTACCATTTGCAGTTGCAAGTTACCCCCACATACACGGTCTACAAAGAAAGTCATCATGAGCGATAAACATGAAACTGTTTATTATAGTTTGCCTCACTTTTGTCTGTCTCTATACATACTGCACACAATCTTTAAAGCATTCAGATCTTTTAATGGTACCTGTGTGGGTTAATATTAGTTGTTTCTCTGGGATGCCATGAGTCATGAACAGCTCTTTAGCTTGCTTTGTTTGATGGTTATTACAGGCACTACACTGGCTGATGTGGTCTATAATTTAATTGCTCATGATTGGCCAGCAGAGCATTTCTCTTGCCTTCCTCAGACTGGACTCAAATACTTGATGGTTTTCTTGATGATTTACATGGGTGTGCTTCCACATTTCTTTTCCCAAATCCTTCGGGATAATGACTCTAGTTCCTTTATGCAAAGTGTTGTCTTGGGCAATTGCCTTATCCCTGCATACTCAATATACTCTTATAGCAACAGGTTTGTCTTTGATGGTTTCATCACCAAAAGGTTAACCTACCCAAGGAACGTTTGGGGCGGCACGGTGGCACAGTGTTTAGCACTGCTGCCTCACAGTGCCAGGGACCCGGGTTCAATTCCAGCCTCGGGTCACTGTCTGTGTGGAGTTTGCACATTCTCCTCATGTTTGCGTGTGTTTCCTCCGGGTGTTCCGGTTTCCTCCCACTGTCCAAAGATGTGCAGGTTAGGTTGATTGGCCATGTTAAATTGACCCTAGTGTCAGGGGAATTAGTAGAGTAAATATGTGGGGTTACTAGAATAGGGCCTGGGTGGCATTGTGGTCAGTGCAGACTTGATGGGCTAAATAGCCTCCTTCTGCACTGTAGGGATTCTATGATCACCACATCCTGTAGCAATTGGAGAGTTGCATTTCGTTGTGTAGTTTGCTTGATCTGAGCAAAACACTCATTTATCAGATTCAATGGCCCGTAACATCCAGCCCAAATCCTAGCTTAAGTAGTTGGTGCGCCACACATGACCATCGCAACAATACTGAAGTCCCAACACATGGACATGTGCGCTGAAAGCATGCCAAGTTTAAACCTCTGATTCTGCTTTTTCAAAGTGCTGGTATTGATGCGCTATTTTGCAACCTCTCCTTAACTTCCTTTACTTACCCCTATGAGGGTGGCACGGTGGCACAGTGGTTAGCACTGCTGCCTCACAGCGTCAGGAACCTGGGTTCGATTCCCAGCTTGGGATACTGTATGTGCTGAGTCTGTACATTCTCCCCGTGTCTGCATGGATTTCCTTCAGGTGCTCCGGTTTCCTCCCACAGTCTGAAAGTCATGCGGGTTAGGTGCATTGGCCATGCTAAATTTTCCCTCAGTGTACCCGAAGACACAGATGCCAGAGTGTGAGACTCGGGGATTTTCACAGTAACTTCATTGCACTGTTAATGTAAGCCTACTTGTGACTAATAAATAAACGTTAACTTTGATAGATGAGTATTTACACATATTTACCCATTTTTTCTGGTTTAGCTGCAGAAAGTAGAGACAAACATTTGTAGATATGTTTAAAAGAATATGTAATACACAGAAAGTGAAAGAAAGATTTCTGAAACTTTTTTTACAACTTTGTGGTGACATATTAATTCCAGTAAAAAGTACATTCATATATAACAAAGTGGATTTGCAGTATCATCTAAATCATGCAATAAGTTTCATCTAAAGTCCATTTGGATCATGCAATGTGTTTTAAGCAATGCTGTTTATTCCAATTGTAAGAGTCTCCCGAATTTGATCCTTAGAAGCCTCTTAAGATACAGTAGGAAGTATGCAACTTGGCTACTTCAAATGTTTTAAGAAAGTGTATTCCTTAAGATGACATTTGCAAATCTCCTGCAAGCTGATATGAACTACTTCTCTGATAGGTATTGCAGAATCCAGTGCAGATTGAAAATCTGGAGTCATATTCCACCACTGCTGGTATGTTACACGAATTACTGAAGTTCTTTTGAGGCTTTGACGTAGGTGCAGAAGAGTCAGGCTACATGGAAAATGTACAATTTTATGTCCAAACCCTTCCCCTCCCCCTCCCCTTCTTACCCCTGCTCACATCCCCCCCTCCCTTCCTTAACTCCTTGTTTATAGAGGCAACAGAACTGCTGTTGTGTTAATGTATAACATATTTTATTGATCATTGTGTTAAAAAGAAAAAAATAGATTTTATTGTAAACATATTGAAAAGATGAGGCAATAAAGCAAAATGTTATAGTTCAGTTGCTAAAGTAAACTGTTTTGTTAAAAGTTGAAATGTTATTTTTGTTCATAGATGTTTCCCATTAAACTTTACAAAATTCTACTAATGCTTTATTGAAACATTAAAAAATAAATATGAAATTATACAAATGCAGTATTGAAAGAACAAAACAGAACAGTTAAATATGAGATAATTATAAATGAAGTAAGCAAGGCAGAAGATGACTAATGATAAACACATTAAGATTTTCCATGGCCCAAAATGTGAACTCTCCTTTGCTCAACTTCATGCAATAAGGTATTCCAATCATGGTCTGAGAAGTTCTGGCCTCTTCATCCCAATTACATTTTCAATTTCCATATTCTAAATTAAAACATATAAATACTTACAAACATGCCACACGTAAAGTTATATATTAATATAATGCAGATTTCAATAACAGTTGCACAGATTTAAAACAATAACAAAACTTATGTTCATAAATAATATATAATACTCATCTTCAAAGATAAAAATAAAGTTAAAAATTACACTTTAAATGCGCCAATAACAATAGGATTAACTACTTAATAGAAATGGCAAAAAACCTGACAAAAGGCTTCAACATACCTTTATAATAACAGGGAAAATCTTCTGCTATCTGTTTTCAATACAAAACTGATATTTCCAAGCAAGACCTCAATGGGCGTTCCCAGTCTGGTCCTACCATAAGGAGGTGGGACTAGAATCGACTAGAGTCCTCCTGCACCATGCTGGGGCCTGTGGAGATTGTATCGCTAAAGGCTGAAGGCTGCTTCTCCCATCGGGAGTTGGGTCACAATTTTTGAATGCAGGTAAGTGGGCATTTTTGGCAGCCCATGGCTTTCCGCCACTGGTCATGTATTATTTCTCATTGTATCTGGAAGATTTCACACGTTGTGTTGGGGTGATCAACTTCCTTCAAAGGGATTGCAACTTTCAAAAGCATGTGGGCAATGCATATCTGCTTGCCTTGCTTTTACATCCCTTCCATATCTCTGCAAACAAACATCCTTTTAGATGCTTTGGAACAGATGGAAGTAATTTGATAAAGAGGCTTTGAAGTGGCTTGTAGTCAAACTGTACTGTTACTTTTTCTCTCCAAAATAGGCATTGATTAAAATGCTTATATATAAAAAAAAATAACCAGACACTCTTTCTCTAATCTGGGAATAGCATTTTTAGTTGCATTCACACACTGAATGCTGATGCAATTGGTTGCCCTTGAACTGAGTGGTTTGCTAGGTCATTTCAGAGGGCAGTTGAGAGTCAACTACATTGCTGTGGCTCTGGAGTCACATGTAGGCCGGACCAGGTAAGGATGGCAGATTTCCTTCCCTAAAGAACATTCGTGGGTTTTTCCGGCAATCGACAATGGCTTCATGGTCTTCAGTAGATTCTTAATTCCAGATATTTTTTATTGAATTCAAATTCCACCAGCTGCCTCGGCGGGATTTGAACCTAGGTCCCCGGAACATTAGCTGACTTTCTGGATTAATTGTCGAGCAATAATACCACTAGGCCATCACCTCATTATCAGCAAGCATTGTGTGAGGTACCTATTGTGGTTCTGTTCATAACATGGTCATCTTTGAGTCTGAGGTCGTGGATTTAAGTCCCACTCCAGAGACCTCAAAATCTGAGGGAGTTCTGCTTGTTGGAGGTGCTGTTATTAGGGTGAGTTGTTAAACCAAGGCCTTGACTGCCCTCACAAAAGGACATGATCATATTTTGCGGAATCTTGCTATGCACAAATTGCTGTCGCATTTCCCTTTACAACAGTGATTTCACTTCAAAAGTAATTGGCTGACTATAAGGCAAGTTGTCATGACCTACTAAGGTCATCAAAAGTGCCACATAAATCTTAATCTTTCTTTTATTATTTTTTCAAGGAGAAATCGAATGATGTGTGCAGCTAACAACTTTTTTGTTTCAAATCATAATGAGATACCTTGCAGCAAGAGGCCAGCCACAGTGATGAGTACTCAAGCACTTCCACTGGGGAGTTCAGTGATGAAACTCGCACAGTCTTACTGCTGCCATTTCCTTGTCAACCGTGACGTGGCATTTCACTCCAGTACAGAAACATCCGCTTAATAATTACCTCACAAGTAGGATACTTGTCAAGCTCTCTAGCTTTTTTCTGGTAGCTCCTTTATTTGTTGCTTCAAAGATGTTGTCAGTAAAAAGAAACGCTTGTTAGGGAAATAATCCACAAAATATGCTGAAGCTGCTCTGCTGTGGTTCTTTCGCAACTGGGACGCTACAACAGTGGAAGGCTGATCTTAATTGTTTCTGTTATTTTTCTGCATAATCAATGTCTTTTAATCGGTGGTGATACACTCATTCTAAACTTTACTATTGATTGGATATTCAAAAGGTGGCCTGCAGAGCGTGCTGCCTTGTTAATGTTAATAGGCTTCTCTCAACATTCCCTGCCATGGGCTTAATATCTCAACACTGCTGCAAGTTAGAATGAAAAAGCATTGGCACTAGTTTACATCACTGGACTTGGAGAGAAAACTCTATTTGTTTTGGCAAATAGAGCAAACAGCAAATCTAGACAGTGGCTTTACAAAACGAATTTATAGAGCACAGTGTCTCTTGAAGATTGCATGGTATATTATTTTCAGTGTGTTTGGCAAACACAGTGAAACAATATAACATAACTGACATGAAAACAAGTAATTTTGCAATTTAATCAAAGCATTGTAAACTTGACAAAGAAGGGCAGATGTTCTCTTTCCCTGATGGTCAATAAAGTGTTTATCAAAATTATTTCTGTGTCCAATAATCGGCACGAAGGGTGGAATGTGAAAAATAACCTGGCAAGCAACAAGGAGCTGCAGAATACAATTCAGTCACTTCTAAATTGTTACCTCAACATGAAACCAAATTTGATGGCCAAATAATGACTTATTTAACGATTATTAATGAATGGTTCTTGATGTTTAAAACATCCAACAACATTTGCAAGGAAAAGGTACTCTGTGCATTGTGAATTTCAACAAATGCTAGAGAATTTGCACCACTTTCCTATTCGCTTAAAAAAAGTGACAGGTGAATTTTTCCATTGAGGAGATTAAGTGTGGGCAGGAAACTGTGCTTAATTCCCATTGGGTGGCAGGGTAAACTTTTGAGCCCAATCTTCTGTTTTTTAGTAATCAATTATTCATCAATGATGACCTTTTTGAATCTCATGGTGTGGCAGACAGTGATTCACCCTGCCATTACCTCATGGGTTTGAAAGTTCAGGCGTCATATTTACTTTCACCAGAACACCTGGCCTGCAAGGAGTGCATACCTTACAGATATGCAAGAGTACTGAGCTCTTTGCACCATGGATCAGTGAGGCCTCCCTGAAGATTCTCCTTCATGCCTTTAGGAAAGGCAGGAGGTCCTCTTTCGTCGGATTGGAGCATGAGGTCATAGAGTCATAGAGTCAGAGAGCAACACAGCATGGAAACAGACCCTTCAGCCCAACTGGTCCATGCCTCCCATGGTGTCCTCCCATCTAGTGCACCCACCTGACCACGCTGGTGTGGGAGGAGGTCGTCAGGAGGTCAGCATCCGCGGCACTCAGAAAAGGACTGCCCTGCAGTGCAAGAAAAGGATGAATGGTCTAATGTGCTGTATGAGGTGAAGTGAGCCTTCTACTTATTCTAAATTCAGACCTTCATAAGGGCATCAGGCAGTCTAAGGGATAGAGTCCACAGGAATGACACACACCACCAGTTAATGTACATCAGCCCTGATTGTCCGCCAGCCACTTTAAGATCCCCATATCCTGTAGGATCTTGCACAAACAACATCTTAGCCCCATATTGGAGATGGTTCAGTATATGCATCCTTTTGATCTGCTCTTTCATCCATAGTACACATAGTCAATCCATCTGACTTAATGCAGGACAAGTTCGTCCATATTTGGTGGAAGAGAGTAACGACCAGAGGGGTATCCCAGAGCTGAATGTACTCTCCCTTCATGAGGAGCAAGCTGTTCAACTGGCTGGCAAGGACAAAGATCATTCCTGTGTGGAGGTGACCTCAAACTCCCCCAACGAGCCTCTGAGGCTCCATGCAGTACACACCGACAACATTCTGACAATGGCTGGAATTTTATGGACCCACCCAGTCAGATTGTGGAAGGTGAACGTGCAATGTCCTTTATTTTTTGACTCTGAGGTTTTGGTAAAAGCATTATTCATCACTGAGCACCATAGTTTTTCAAGCCTCCCTGCAGTGTTATTTCATTTGCTCTTTTAAGTCTAAACATTACTCCTTTATTAGTTCCCACTCCCCCTCTGAAGATTGTTTCCCTTCTCAAATGCACTCAAATGCTGGTGAATGGGAGTTATTAGCCTTGTCTCCTGGGGGTACTCCTTATTATCGAGGAGCCAACCCTTTAAGCATGAGCTCCCTCAAATACTTTTGCAAGTGTGTCACCAGGGGCTGGCTGATGGCAACTGTGATATGGGAGGACCTTAGAAAAATCTATTTTGCACAAGGATCCATCTGCCAATTATCGTTCCTGAGCAAAGTCAGTCCTGGCTACATGGCCACACCTCCCAGCTGCCATTGGAGGCCACTTCATCCTCATTGGTTTCAGAATCTTCTGATGGACAGGGGCTCCCTCCTCCTCTTCATCGTCCTCCTCATCTTAGAATCCGTACAATGCAGAAGCAGCCATTTGGCCCATGGAGTCTGCACTGACTCTCTGACAAAGCGTCTTACCCAGGCCCTCTCCTTCTGCCCTATCCCTGTAACCCCACACATCTACTATGGCTAATCTCCCTAATCTACATATCTTTGGACTGTGGGAGGAAACCAGAGCACCCGGAGGAAACCCACGCAAACACAGGAAGAATGTGCAGACTCCACACAGTCATCCAAGGCTGGAATTGAACCCAGGTCCTTGGAGCTTTGAGGCAGCAGTGCTAACCACTGTACCTCCTCCTCAGAAGTTGCAATTACGACCATGGTGTCATTGCCATCGATTTACATTCCTTTCCACTCGCAATGTTGTGTAGCAAGCAGCACTCCACTACTATTCTTGATACCCTAGCTGGGGCATATTGTAGAGCTTCACCTGAGCAATCAAGGCACCTGAAATAACACCTTTAAAATACCATTGCCTGCTCAGTGGTTCCCCCGATGATGGCACAGCTGCTGTTGTAGTTGTGCTCAAGTTCTTAAGGGGTAGCTCTTGTACCCTAGAAGCCAACCACAGATCTTATTAGTTGCTGAAATAGCTGAGTGAGTTGGGAACTCTTTAGTATGAAGGAGTCATGTTAGCTGCCACGGAACCTTGTATACACATGAAGGAAGATCCTATTCTGATCACAAAGCACCAACACGTTGATTGAGTGGCAGGATTTAAGATTGACAAAGGTGTCATATTTTGGGTTGGGCACTGAATGGAAACATAGGTGTGATCAGTAGCATCCTGAAGGAAGCCAAAGGCCATGGCTCTCTGTGTCTGAGATACCAAATCAATATGGAAAAGAATATGATCCCCCAACCTTAATGCAGCTAGCTGTGTGCTGCTGACTGGGATATGACCAGACAGGTCTCCTGATCACCCCTGGAAAGATCATGAGGCTCAGATGTTGAGAGTGATGGTTACCTTCACTGCCACTGGCAGAGCATGAGGGCGATGGACTGTAGCTCGACCTGCTCCTGCTGGACCATGTGACATGCCCATCATCACCCCGACTTGGCATCAGTCGCCTTCAAAACTGGTTGTGTGTCATAGTGACGTGTGATGTTCCAGGTGGGTGAACCTTTCCCCACGGAGAAGTATCTGGTTGTCCTGTCTCTCCTTCTCTTTCCTGGTGGGTGGGCAGCCTCTTTCAACCCTTCTGCCCTCCTTCTGGCATCTGGCTGCTCAGAGTCTGAGGGTTCCATGCCCATCTTCTTTGTTCCTTCACATGAAGCAGTATGCACTCTTCTCCAGCACAATGTTTCCTGCCAAATGGATACACCAGTCAGTAGGAGCAACTGGACTACTGGATTCCTACCCTTGGGTTAAGGGAAGACAGTTAGAATGTGTTTTGTGCCACTTCTGTTGCTGTGAATATAATTTTTAACCAAATTCTACAGTGGTACCCTACCTCTCCACGTTACTCCCCCAGCTATCCAAAGGAATAGGCCAAATTTAGACCTGTCTGACGTCAGATTCTGAGTACAACTGAAACAAGGCAAGGAATTCACTGATTTTGGTAAAACACCCAATAACGGAGAGCAAAACAAGTCGTGTTGATAACAGAGGAGCCAAACTTCAGTGATTCACTGTGTCACACACAGCAAGCTCCTGTTGTGCAAATTGTATGTATCTCCTATGTGGCACATATTAAAGTGTTTTCTTTTTACATGGTGCATACAATAGCAACTACTCTTCCTTTGTCAGTTGTAGATCAATACGTGGATAAATGTCAAGTAAGATTAATAGTAATTATTTAATATTTGGTGCCTCTTGGAAAGTGAGCTGTAATTTCTAGTACTCTACTATTTCGAAGCTCCTCTGACTGGCAGATTCAGCTTAGTTCCTGCAGAATTGAGTGGACAATAAGAGACAAACATTTTAATTTTTTCCAGTTTCTATCCTCCCCCTCCCTACTCACTCTGGGAACTCAAGGCTCCTGAGGGTAAAGGCAGTGTCCCAGACAGCTTTATTGCTTCAGTATGACATCTGTTACAGACATTATCAATACTGTGACTGGGTTCCTAATCACTGTTCTACACTAACTCCTTAGAGAATGTTTGGGAGCCAATAGTCTGAATGACAGGCCAGAATGTTTGTTGAAGTCTTGTTCCTGAACGAAGGGATAGTGAAAACATAGATTTGAACGTGTGGAACACAGATTCAAAAAAATTAAAATTAATATTTTAGTTTGTAACCACAGGTGGTCTGCTGTTTTACTGTATTAAAAGGCTCTATTGGAACTTGGACATCACCAACTTGGCAGCCGAAAGATACATTTTCCAGGTGTCATGGCAACTGAGCAGAATGATGAGGTTGCAGCATTAGACAAGAGGGCGGCACGGTAGCACAGTGGTTAGCACTGCTGCCTCACAGTGCCGGGGCGTGGGTTCAATTCCGGTCTCAGGTGGCTGTCTGTATGGAGTTTGCACATTCTCCCCGTGTCTGCATGGGTTTCCTCCAAGTGCTCTGGTTTCCCCCCACACTCCAAAGATGTGCAGGTTAGGTTGATTGGCCATGCTAAATTGCCTCTTAGTGTCAGGCGGGGGATTGGCAGGGTAAATGTGTGGGGTTACGAGGATAGGGTCTGGGTGGGATTGTTGTCGGTGCTGGCTTGATGGGCCAAATTGCCTCCTTCTGCACTGTAGGGATTCTATGAAAAAAGCTTAGAATGGGACCTACTGAATGTTTCACAAATTCATTGGAAAAATCCTCCACTTGTGTTTGCTTCATGGTGTGCAGCGGTAGGAAAAGGACCAGAACCACTAAGTGCAAATAAAGATGATGTGGTCCCTAAGGTAACTTGTTTTTATACAAAAGGCAATTACTGGCAAGACCTTCAATTAAGCCAAAGAACATGCAATCCTCTTCACAATGATTGTCAAGTGCTTCCCATAGTGACACTGTGAGACTATTTTCTCTTCCTCCTCATCTCATATAGCAGAGTGCACATGAACGACATGCTACCTGGGCAAGATCAGTTCATTACCATAGCTCCAATATTGGTGAGGGGGGATATACCTTATACCCAAAAGTGAGGCAAGTAATGGTGGGTGATTTCCAAACCTTCTAGCTGATGATCAGAAATAATGGCCAGGTTCAGATCTAGTAAACAATTTAGGAGTCTAGAAGTGTACAAAAACAACATTATCTGTTTGTAAGTGGGGGGGTTGCTGAGAGCCTTTTCTTAGATCAGAGAATCATAGAATGGAAGGAAGTAATTTGACCCATTATACATGGGCCCAAAGAATCCCTGTAAATTAGATGTAACTTTACACACTTCTCTCATTTTGTTGTGTTCGTTGTGCTCTGTTGACTATTTTTGAATCTAATTCAAATTGTTAGTCATCTGAAAAATTAATCTCTTACTTAGATCAAACGCCTGTTCCAAAATAACTACACCAATAGAACAATGAACTAAGTGAAGAATGCTGTGTAATTCCCTGCTCTGGTATTGTGCTCATTTATCATGTACAACATGGATGCCTAATGGTCTAATATGACATGTACTCATTATGAGCTGAAGGTGCGTCACCCATTAGACTTGTTCCGTCTCCTCCAGAGGCATCCAGGATGCCCATCTAAGCTATTAAAGTGACTGAATAAGACATTTCAATACGGATCCTATATCTGCAGCAGAAACAGGACCTGTATTGAAATGTCTTATTCAGCCACTTTTATAGCCAGATGTGGAGCATGAAGAACAGGCACAATATTAATCAGAAGCTCATCAAAATATATTTTGCCTGGAGGATCCTTACCATGGCAAATATATCACACTCCCACAATCATTTTCATCACCTCCTTACTACCACCATCTGGAACATTCTATCTTCATAACCTAGTCCTCATGCACCTGTGCCCAGTAATTGATGAAGAGACGATTGGCCCTCTGGCCTCGCCTCTAGTGTACTCATGGCGTCCTTCTCTAAACTAGTGCTTGTGTGGGTCAGATAGGGCATGAGCACATCTTCAGGAAGGCTGTGTTCTTTCAGGTTTGCCAATTATCATGGTCATAACTTGAACCCTGCTGTGATGGCCAGCATACTTCGATAGGCAAGAGTGTATGCAGGTGGGCTCAATCTCTTCTGATGGCAGCCTCTTGATTGGAAATGTTGGAGAGCTCCATCTGCAAGTATGAAAAGCCCTTATGAAGTTGTTTAGAGAATATGACAGGATAACTTGTATGTGTTGTGTAAGATGTGATATGTGGGGAATCAATAGTGGTAAGGGTGAGAAGAAAGAGGTGGAGTATAGTATATTGATTGATGGAGGGTGAAAGGAGTAGGATTGGGAATATTTTGGCTGGTTAGTCTTGATATGATGAGGATTGGGAATATTTTGGCTGGTTAGTCTTGATATGATGAACATGTGAGCAGGGAGCAAGAGAGCAGTATTCTTACTCTGGCAACTCAAGTGAGGCCATTGAATTTCTTTCGGCATTGTAGCTGTCCTGAGAGCTATGATTTTCTGCAACATCTTACCATTGGCGGCAAAGGTGTTGCCTGGAAGATTTTCTGCCAGCCTGGGAAGGAGCCTGGGAAGACTTTGGGGACCTTGAAAACTGGTGAGAATGACCCAGATACAGAAGCCCTGTCCTCATTTCTGACAGATCTTATTTTTTGCGGTAGGGGAAAGGGTGATTCACAGGTGGAAAACCCAGACACTATCGGACCCCACCTTCACAGTGTGGGAGTGACAATTTTATGGAGGAGATGTAAAGACGCATGAAGGGTGGATAAGATCTGCAGAACTGTCAAGCTGTGGAGTTATTTAAGTTCTCAACCTTACAAATTTTAAAACAAAAATAGTCCAACTCCGTCAGTGAGAGTTAAAAAAAACTCAAGCTGTGAAGTTATTTAAATTCCCATCCCTTTAAAAAATAAAAAAGACTGCCTGTGCCACGGAGAGTTAAAAAAAGGACTGTTCTAGAAGTTACAATAGCTGTTTGTTGACATTACCCCAAGGGTTATCTTTATATCATTTTTCATGCTTGGTTGCTATCCACAATTATCCCAGCAAGGGGATTGTAACTTCACAGTTTGATTGATAGCTCTCGAGACTATTGGAAGAATTATCTATCTTTGATGTGGGGTTACGGATACAGATATGTTTTTCCAAGGGTTAAGTACTTGAGAGTATTGAATGGAAGCATTTTTGCATGAGAATAAAGGCTGGAATGCACAACTAGACCTTTATTTCATCTCAATATTGGTCCTGAAGATTGCTCATGGTAGCTATGGGGTGAGTTGGCGAGGGGGCGATAAAGGACAATGGGAAGTGGGTTTGGTGTTTGTGGAGGTTTGGGGCGGGTGATGATGTGAGGGATGAGGGTTGCAGGGCCTCATATTTAACAAAACAACTGAGACAAAGTCCCAGAGAACTGGGGCGGTCCTTTAAACAACACTTAACACACCTTGCGTTCGCCTTTGATTTGTGTCCAGGGGCAGCAGGGCCTAACTCAATCCTGCAGATATTCCGCCAGGAACAAAAATCGGGTCTGAAGGAATTTCTCCTGAGGTGGGTGTGGGGAGCTGGGAAATTTCCAGATTCACACTGCCCACCACCTTGGGAGCAAAAAATCCGGCTTGATGTCTCTTTTCCTGTCTCCAAAGCAGCGTCAGAGAATCTTGGTGCTGTCTCCCTTCTTCCTCCAGCCATTTGCTTTTTCAGGAGGTCACCCTATTAGCAGTAGTCAGAGTATATCAAATCTTAAGAATTGTGGCTAACTAAGTGGTGACAGAGATACCGGATTTGCAGTCACAGCTATGCTGGCACTGAGCAGCATGAGTAGCATTGGCTATGTGTCAACACACATATTAATGATGTAGGGGCATTCATATCACAATGTTTGAGGGCACCAAGCAAGCAGCTGCACAAAGCATGACCATCCCAGCTTTCTGGTTGACCATTTCAGACCACAAAGAAATTGTGAGTTTCCCCATGTGAACCACAGTAGTTGGCTGGTAAGGGAAATTAATATATCAAATGATGATACGCCTATGCAAAATAGGCTTATGGCAAATTGTTAAGGCACAGTAAAAGGATTTAAATCTGAATTTAACATGTGCTATGCCTGACTTGAAATGCTTGGTTGGACAGTGAGATGTTGCTTTACTCAATCACTGATCCGTGAGTGTTTCTTGCAATGCCAGCATGCCAAACCACCCCCAAGACTCAGTAATATCATTGCCTGCTCCTCTGCTTATGAAACGTGCTTTGTCCTTTCTCCCTCAGTAATATAATTCCCTTCAAACACTCAGCAAGAGCGTTATTAACTGTGAGAGCTGCAGGAGAAGGAAGAAGAGAAATGCCAGGTCTGACACATTTCATCCCCTGTGCAATGTTGAAGATGACTTTACATCAGAACTCTTCAGTGTTTAAATACAGACACCTTCTCCTCTCTTGCCCCACTGCTCATGCACATAATTGTTTTATTTAGTACCATTGCCAAGGCAAAAAATGATTTGTATAATACTTTGCATGAAATTGCTCAGGCAATTGTTATTTCTTGAAGATGTCATTATTGATTAAAAAATCTTTACACTCTAAGAAAATGTTTTGATATTTTTCGTAGTTTCTTGACGGTGTATTACCTTTCAAACTTGCCCACCATTGTCAAGCTGCCATTAAGGGAAAACAAGTAAACTGAAAAGATTGCTACAGCACAGCAGAATTGGAATGTTTCTTAAACTATATATTCCCGCTCAACTCTTTTAACCCTACAAAGACCTGTTGAAGATTTTAAAACATACGATATCCTCCGAGCTAACGATGACCCTGTCCAAATCTAACTATCCTGGTGAACAGCTAATAACAGGACCATTTGAATTCCCAATCAAATCTGTTCCCATGACAAAACAAAATGGTTCCGAGGCATACATGTCAAGAGCTTTGATTCTTTGTCCATGGTTTAAATGATCTCAACTAATAGTCATACTAGGAATGTCCTTAATGTCTTTCAACTAGACATGGGGGAAGAAAAATCAGCCTGAATTCCTGCCCCCGATTGTTACCGGTTAGTAGTGTCTACTGTTAAAAAGTGAGCTTTTTTGTAAGTCTGCTGAGGGCAAGATCTGGCTCGGCTGTGATGTGCCTATACCGACTGTTCTCGTACATGAAAGTTGGAACAAGAGCCTACATAAAATAAAAGCTGATCCCTTGTTTTTGTTTCCATATTTTAGCATTGCGAGCTGTTTGCAGTAGTGGACAGGGTTAATTTATGTTTGGATTACAGCGAGGAATTGTGCGTAATGAAACACTAATTACAGCCCCAGGTCTTGTTTCCTCAAAGGAAATTGTATGGCATGCCTGTCTTACTTAACTCATTCCAGATTGCTCTTGGATTGTAAGTCCATGTGCTTCTGTTTGAGAGAGTCTATATTTATACAATGTACCGAGCAACAATAGAATGGCTCAGACACAGAAAAACTCAAATTTGCAGGTTTAAATTAATTACATGATACTTGGCAGGTGGACCTCAATTTTTTCATAGCGCAAGTTATTTAATACAATTATCCCTTGTGAATACAGAATAATATTTTATCTGGGGCAGTGGGGGAATTAATCAATATTTTCTCAAGCTTATTTAATCAGATGGAGGGGAACAAATGCACCATTTGCCATGTTTAATGGGAATACATTCTCAACTTTACTAGAAATATTGACTGAAGGGAATCTTTATGAATATCTTTACAATGTCACTACATGTGATGACCAGGGTAATCCTTTCCCCTCAAGGACAGGGAAGATGATGCTCAAAAAGAGAGTGAGAAACTGAGAAAGATAATGAAATAGACAGTTAGACAGGTGGAGAATTTTACGGAGGAAGTTTAAGACCATGAGACCTTGGCAGCTGAAGACATGGGCACCAATGGGGAATATTTCAAATAGGAGATGCTCAAGAGGGAAGAATTTGAGGAGAGCATATTTCTTAAGGTTGTGGGTTAGAACAGAATTAGGGAGGGCAAGGGCAACAACAGATTTGAAAACAATGTTGAGAATTTTAAAATCAAGACATTGCTCAACCAAGAGCCAATATGTGTCAAGGAGGAGAGAGAGGCATTGGAGGAGAATGATGGGTGATATGGTCAACCAGATCAATGAGTGAAAACAGGCTGAATGTGATGGGCCGGGATTGTTTGTTTATCTTTGTCACGGTCACATAAGATGCCACTGACCTCGGCCAGGATTTTACAAGACTACTATGAATGGGACTTGATGTGACTCAGGGCACAGACAGCGGAGTATACCATGGAATCATAGGACCATAGAATCCCTACAGTGCAGAAGGAGGCCATTCAGCCCATAAAGTCTGCACCGACTCTCCGAAAGAGCATCTTATCCAGGCCAATCTCCCTGCTCTATCCCCATAATCCTGTGCATTTACTATGGCTAATCCACCTCAACTACACACCTTTGGACACTAAGGGGTAATTTACCATGGCCAATTCACCTAACCTGCACATTTTTGGACTGTAGGAGGAAACCAGAGCACCCTGAGGAAATCCACGCAGATAGAGGGAGAATGTGCAAATACGACACACAGACAGTGACCCAAGGCAGGTATTGAACCCAGGTCCTTAGAGAGAGAGGTGATGGTAAGGCAGAATTGATTGGCAACACTATACATGTGGAAACTGACATTGTATTGTTAGATGTTTCTGCAGTAAAGTTCATTTATTAGTCACAAGTAAGGCTTACATTAACACTGCAATGAAGTTACTGTGAAATTTCCCTAGTCGCCACAATCCGGCACCTGTTCGAGTCAATGCACCTAACTAGCACGTCTTTCAAAATGTGGGAGGAAACCGGAGCACCTGGAGGAAACCCACACAGACACGGGGAGAACATGCAAACTTCACACAGTGACCCAAGCCGGGAATCGAACTCGGGTCCCTGGCGCTGTGAAGCAGCAGTGCTAACCACTGTGCTGCCGCTGAGGGGCACATGAGATGAGAAATAGGAAGGGACCATTGATAGATCTTTGGGGGATACCAGAGAAATAGTGAGGCAGCACATGCTCCTCTGGTTAAAACTGAAAGATAGATATGGAAGCAGGTGAGTAGAGTCCCACCTCACTGTATGAAGGAGGAGAGAGAGGCATTGGAGGAGAATGATGGGTGATATGGTCAACCAGATCAATGAGTGAAAACAGGCTGAATATGATGGGCCGGGATTGTTTGTTTATCTTTGTCACGGTCACATAAGATGCCACTGACCTTGGCCAGGATTTTACGTGTGGAAATGGGGACTGCAGTAAAATTCAGTGTGATAACATCAACTTACCAATCCAAACTCAAAATGGTGGTTTCCCATAATACGCTGGCCAGGGTGGTGCTGCAGCAGCCTACCATCTATTTAAATAAACAAGTTAATGGGCAATTGAGTCTTTTAATAAGCCAATTGGCCTGAATGATATTCTGCTCATGCCACAATGCGTTTGGTGGAGGAAGGCAGCTGACAGTCGGCAGATCACTTTATCACCTTCATTAATGAAAAAGCAGTAAGGAAGTAGGGTCCTTTGGGGGATACCCCATGCACATCAAGTAGGATACCTCCTTTTGGGGGGAGGTAACCCATACACATTGGGGGTACCCCTTCATCAACTTGCTCCTTCCCTTTGTCGCTCTCCCTCAGCCTCAAAAACACGGCCTTTCACCATTCCCATTCCTCCCTTTTGGATGCCCAATCCCTCCTCACCCAAAACTCCCGGACTTTTTCCCGTGTCAGGGATCCAAGCTGTCTTGTGGAACAGTTTGCAATCCCAGCATGCACTACAGAGTTCCAGCACTGCTGAGACTGCAGGAGCCGCTGGTCAATCTGATTGGCTGGCAACTTTTGAGGGTAGGGCTTCTTTTTCCTGAGTGGCAGAAGTCCCACATGAGCTTGTTTGGGTTATCCACAGTGTGATACTGGGGAATGGGGAAGTGCTATTTCTAAAGAGCCATTTGGGGTCATAGCAGGAGTGGAAACCTAATTGGAGGGTTTGAAACATGAGGTTCCAGGAAAGATGGGCTCTGATTTGGAATGCAACAAAGTAATTTGGAGAGGAAAGGAATGTTGGTATTTTGAGGAGAAAGGTGCTGGCAGGAGAATTGAAGGAGTCAGAAGAAAGGGAAAGGAGGTCTTCAACGCTTGCCTTTAATTCAGCATGAGCCTTGGAGATGGTAAAGTGACATATTAGCCATTAGAGAAAGGAGACTTTCACCCTGTTCTGACCTCAGAGGGGATAGGATACAGTGCAAGAATAAATTAGAAAACAATTAGAGACAGTTTACACCTCTCAAAGAGCAGTTGAAATGATAGGTGGAGATAGTGCAAGATTTTTAGCTGTAACTTTGGAGGTGTTGATAGAAGAAGTGAGCAGAAGGAAGAAAGTTCTCTTCCCTCATTGCAGAATGGTGACAAGGCAACTTACATGACATCAGTGAATGGAGCAAGTAACCATTCTAAACAGCACCCAGGATTTGGATGCCAAGCTGAAAAAAAAGTTTGAATGATCAGAGCTGCTAGAGGAAGAATCTTCAATCCAGCGCTCACAAGCCTTCCCTCCTCTGCTTCCAACACTCTGCACCATTCACAGCAGCGCCATTAACTGAAAACTCTGAAGCTGCTCCTGTCCTCATAATTGTTTCACTTCTTCACACCTATTCACCTTTTCTGCACCAGCAGCACTCTCATTTTGAAATCCACATCTTCACAACCTTTCACCAAAGCACACACTAACACATTCCCTTTCTTCTTCTTGCCAGATATGCACAAAACCAGGGAGCAGACATGCACAGGAGGAGGGCACCAAGTGTCCATGTCCTGTCCCCATTAGAAGAGGCAACTCTGAAGATTGTGTCAGCATGCCAGCAGGTATCACCTTCTACAAGATATTTATGACATTTATTGATAAAATAAGCAAAAGCAATGTGTACACCAAAGACCTTAAGGCTGTTAACTGCCATCTTGATCAAGCTGCCTAATAAGATCACAGTGGAAGATAGTTGCTGGATTGCTTTCTAGCCCTCTCCCTGATCCTGTCTGCATCCAAGAGCTGACACAAGCTATCAAAGTATTTCAGGAGCTTGAGGTGCTTTGTGTCATATTGATTATTCTATTTCTTGGTTTGTCAAGGTGGGAGATATTAATGTTAAATGGAGTACTTTTTCCATTTTTGTTACTCGGTTTCACCATCAAGCACACACAGCCTGGATTTTTAAAAACACATTCTTGGGATATGGGCATTGATGGAAAGACCAACATTTATCACACATCCTTGAGAAGCTGTTGGTGAGTCTGGTTTTTGCATCACTGTTGCTCATGTGGTGAAGGTACTCCCAAAGTGTTATTAGATAGGGTTTTCAGGATTTTGACACAATTCCACATGAAGGAATGTTCAGTTGGGACTTGGGAAGGGAACATGAGTGCAGTGGACACCAGAACACTAAACAAATTGGAGGAGGTAGATAGATTTTTATTTAGTAGTGGGGGGAAGTATTATGCACAGAGAGCAGGAAGGTAGTGATGTGGCCGAGATGAGATCAGACATGATGGTATTGAATAGCGGAGCAGGCTCGAGGGGCTGTATTAACTACTCCTAAATCTTAGGTGAAGGTGATGATGTCCCAATGCATCTGCTGTCTTTCTAAATGCTGAAGGTTGTCAGTTTGGAAGATGCCAAAGTCACTGAAGATTTACAGCAATGAGATATGTAAATAACTTGTACTACCACCAGAGATGGAGGTAGTGATGTTTGTGGTGGGGTGCCGATTAGGTGGACTACTTTTTTGGATGATATTGAGATAATATAATGACTGATGCATGCTTTCTGCAATATGAGTCTTGGAGGTATCAAGGCTTAGAATGTATTGTTACATAAATTATCTGTACATTTTGGGAACATAGGATCTTCCTGTTCATGTTTATCCCTGTGAGTTCCATGGGGAATCTCTAAATGTTGAATATGAGTTCTTTAGTAACAGGCAATGGTCGGCTCAGGTGGTACTTGTCACCTGAGCCCTTTGTAAGGCAGAAACCAGGAAGAGTCTACAGAAATATTGTCCCTGGTTGGGATTTTTGTATGGACATCATGGAGTAGTGTTTTTTGTTGTGTTTCGCAACAAATACTGTTCCTTTCCACTCATGCTTCCTGAGTTATTACATTGGCGATGAGGAACAAGGAAAATTTCATAACGCCTTGCCTTTCGATGAACCCGGTAAGACAGTGACGGGGGGAATTAGAAAATGCTGCAGTTCAGGAAATTGGAACCATATGATGCGGGTGTGGAGGATTGGTCCCAGTACGCTGACCAAATGAAATACTTTTTCTGGGCAAACAGGATAGAAGAAGAAGACTGGCAAAAGACACCCTCCTGACTGCTTGTGGGGTCCCAACTTTCAACATCACCCACCAGGCAACCCTGAATTAAAAATTCTTTAATGAACTGATAGATTTGGTAGTGAACAACTACGACCCCAAACCATCTGTTACATTGCAGTGCTATAGTTTTAACATAGCAAATAGACTTTCTAGGAACCACTTACCGAATTCTTCATGAGAATGTGGAAATTGGTGGAACGCTGAGTATGGGCCAGCACATCCGGAAATGTTAATGGATCATTTAGTACATGGAATAAATAATTTAACAACCCAAAGGAAGCTACTGACTGAGCTGAATCTAAACCTTAAAAAAGCCATAGAATTGGTCCTTTCTCGTGAAAGGTGCCCAGGAGGTTCAAGAACCCATGGACAGTACCATCCTCAGCCTTGAGTTATGACAATTCTACAGATAATAAGAGACATTTACCCTTGCTCCTGGTTCTGACCTCAAAGGGGATTGGATACTGGGAACGAATAAATTAGAAAAATTAGAGACAGTTTACACCTCTTGAAGAGCAAAATTTATTTATTTGTCACAAGCAGGCTTACATTCACACTGCAATGAAGTTACTGTGAAAATCCTCGAGTCGCCACATTCTGGTGCCTGTTCGGGTACACTGAGGGAGACTTTATCATGACCAATCCACCTTACCTGCACATTTTTGGACTGTGGGAGGAAACCGGAGCACCCGGAGGAAACCCACGCAGTTACGGGGAGAATGTGCAAACTCCACACAGACAGTGACCCAAGCCGGGAATCGAACCTGGATCCCTGGCACCGTGAGGCAGCAGTGCTAATCACTGTGCTGCAGCTGCACTATGACTGTGTTGAACTGAACTGCAGTTGAGCAGTTGAAATGATAGTTGGAGATAGCGCAGGATTTTTAGATATGACTTTGGAGGTGTTGATGGAAGAAGTGAGCAGAAGGAAGAAGGTTCTCTTCCCTCATTGTAGAATGGTGTCAAGGCAACTTACATGGCATCAATGAATGGAGCAAGTGACCATTCCAAACATAGCATCCAGAGTTTGGCTGTCAAAACAGAACTGCTAGAGGAAGAATCTTCAGTCCAGCACACACAAGGCTTCCCTCCTCTGCTTCCAACACTCTGCACCATTCACAGCGGCGCCATTAACTGAAAACTCTGAAGCTGCTCCTGTCCTCACAATTGTTTCACTTCTTCACACCTATTCATCTTTTCTGCGCCAGCAGCACTCTCATTTTGAAATCCACATCTTCACAACCTTTCACCAAAGCACACACTAACACATTCCCTTTCTTCTTCTTGCCAGATATGCACAAAACCAGGGAGCAGACATGCACAGGAGGAGGGCACCAAGTGTCCATGTCCTGTCCCCTTTAGAAGAGGCAACTCTGAAGATTGTGTCAGCATGCCAGCAGATATCACCTTCTACAAGATATTTATGACATTTATTGATAAAATAAGCAAAAGCAATGTGTACACCAAAGACCTTAAGGCTGTTAACTGCCATCTTGATCAAGCTGCCTAATGAGATCACAGTGGAAGATAGTTGTTGGATTGCTCTGAACAGATGCAAGAATAGCTGTGTGTATGTGTTCAGGAATCCCCTAAATATTTTAGAAATGAATGAGCTCCTAAAGACCAAGCTGTCCTTTCTCTTGCTGCTGGTGGTCTGAGCTGGTAAGGACCAAACTGTCCTTTCTCTTGCTGATGGTGGTCTGAGCTGATAAGGACTAAGCTGTCCTTTCTCTTGCTGCTTGTGGCCCAAGCTGATCTGCGGGAATCAATGTATCTTCTTGTAAAAAGCTGCAAAAACATTGTAATTGCTGCAGTTTATCACATAATTATCAAGAGTCATGTGGACCTGTAACTTGAAGGTAGCAATATCATTTAGAGTAGTTCTTATCTTTAATTCCAGAAATGGCATTATGATTCTTTACTGCACTGGCTGAAGATCATCCTGCATCAAGCGAGGTGATTCATTAACAACATCCTTACTTATGCTGCCCAAAGCTTTGATCAGCTCCTTGCATGAATGCTGATTAGCCTGGAATAGTTCTCAGGTACATGAATGAGGTACCTGTGCTCTTGAAGCTCCCTTTTCTCTCTTGTGCTTCTGGTTCCCCACAAGGTAGTAAACCAGGATTCCTGGCACCTGACCTATTGATACTATTAAACGTACTGGAACAAGTGTCCAAAAGGTCAAATTATAGTTATGATGTAACATGATGTAACATGAAGAGAGGCTGATTGTGACACCAAGTATATTATTTGTGAATCAAATACTCATTCTTCACTCCTTCGACTAAGTTGATACTTGATATATGAAGGTGCTTAACTTGCTGTCCTTGAATTAAATATTTCTAATATATGTCAATGAACAGATACAATGGAGCAGGGAAAGTTCCATTGTTGAAAGATCAACAGATATATTGCAAAAATGAGACCCACATCAACATTGGTACTCATTCCACTCAGGTTCTGGGTGATTAGCATCTATAAGCATGTTCCTGAAGTTTATAGCACTAAATTTGACTTTTTCCTTTCAATATCCATAGTGTCAGAGATATACTTTGTGCCAGATAACGATTTTTAATTCACTAGTTGGAGACATGAATTGAACATTAAAAAACAGATATTTAAAAATGCAGACTATAATGACTTGAACTCACAGTCAATATGGGCTACCTAGTTTATATATTCTACACTCTAATCCATTGAGATGGTATTGACGGGGGCAATTCTCCAAGCCCGCTATGCTGCTCTAGCAGCACAATGGGCCAGGAGACATAAGCGGAGGCCACGTAACGGGCTCCCCATTGGGCTCCATGGCCTCTGCCCGTCTCTAGGCTGTAAGAGTTTTAACAACACCAGGTTAAAGTCCAACAGGTTTATTTGGTAACAAATGCCATTAGCTTTCGGAGCCCTGCTCCTTTGTCAGATGGAGTGGATATAAATAAACTGAGGAATATATTGAAGTAATCCACCAGTAGATCATCTGTTACCAAGTAATCTTCAAAATCACCCATAGTTACATTCGGAGGCTCGGTTGTTAATTTTTCCGGTGCCTTGTTTCTGCGCTCCATTGGCACAGTCTGGACTTGGTCACTTTGCCAGTTCGACAGTGACGATTTGCAATAACGGTCGATGCTGAATGGAGAAGACACTAATCACTTGTTGAACAATTTTCAGGAAAAAGAGCAGAAAACGAGTGCAGTTAATATCCTGCTGGACAGGTGAAAGTAAACTAAGTCAGCTCTTCGTCGTTTTATGCCGTATTGATTGCCGTTCTGCTTTGTTATGGGGTTGCAGACAAACCGCATTGACCATACAACTCTTCCCCAGTCAATGTCCTTTAACTTGGATATAAACTTCCTGAGGTGGCGACTTATTCAACTGTTAAGACATATTTGGTCGCGGAAATATCGCAGATGCCGGTGAACTCTGCATTCGAAACTCTTAAGACAAAGATAATTGACCTACAACGTTCCTATATTTTCTCTCTCCGCAGACGCTGTCTAACCTCGACTGGCGCCACATTTTTCAGCTCAAAGTCTCTAGGCCACCAGATTTCCAGCGTCATCGAATTTACATCTTATTAGTGGGCCCGGGACTGAAGTCTCTGGGCCCGCTAGTCTCCCTGCCAACACCCCTCCCCCCCCCCCCCCCCCCCCGCCCCCCCGCCAGGAGTGTTTCACTCCAGTGAGGTTTTTGGAAAGCTGGTGGTCCGACCCTACTGGAGTGAAGGGCCCCCAGGAGGTCAGGGATAAGGAAGGCTGCCCCCTGGGCATTGCCAGCCTGGCATTGCCAGCCGGGCCTCCCTGGCACTGCCCAAGGGGCAAAGTGGTAATACCCAAGGGGGCCCCTTGGTACTGCCCACCGGGCACCAGGCAGTGCCAAGGGGGTGGGGCCAGAGGGGGTGAGGCCTGTGGCGGGGTGATCGGTTGGGGGGGGGGGGTCCAGCTGTCACTCTGCACCAGGATTGGTGGCAGATGGAGGGTGGACAGAGATTGGAGCTGGCCATCGGGGTGGGGGGTGAGGGGAGTGGTCGACCTCTCTGGGGTGTTGGGGCTGCAAGAGTGTTCAGGTCTGTGGGGGGGAGAGATTGAGACAGGTTGGGGGGTGGGTGTGCGTCGGGTCTGGCCCAGAGATGTTTGGAAGGCCAGCGATCGGGGGGGGGGGGGGGGGGGGGTGGGGGGTGGTGTTTGAGTGGGGTCACATAGCCAGCGATGTGGGGTCGCGGGGCTCTCCAGTGGCCGGGAGTCCAGCAGTGCGGGCTACTGCGCATGTGACGATACCCGCTCTGACAGCTCGCGCGAGTGCAGTAACCCGCTCAGCGCTATGCTGTCAGGCCCCTCCAGGGGGAATGGGCCCCACCCCCAGATTTTAATCGTGATTTACGCTCAGGCATTCTGTGAGGCGCAGAGTGTGGGAGAGTCATTTTGAAAAACCCACCAAAAAATAAACCCAGCGGGATTTAATCTATTTCTTACACCATTCAGCACTTAGAATATTTTTGGAAGAATCCCGGCATGTGCAGCAGATGAAGATTTTGAAGGAAGAACTCAACTTCACAGTTGTGTCCCCAGAAGAACAAATCCTCTGCAGTTCTAAACTGCCTCCGAGCTGAAAGCCTCTGCCTCTGAGTGGAAGCAGCAAGGTCACCAGATTCAGCATGAAGGCAACCGTCCATAAGACCGTACGAAATAGGAACAGGAATAGGCCGTTCATTCCCTTAAGAATCCTTTGCCATTCAACATGGATTGCGCCTGATCCAGCATTACTCATTCATTTTCCTGCCTCTTCCCCATAACCCCTGATTCCCTGACTGATCAAAAATCTATCTATTTCAGCCTTAAATACATGCGAGGACTCTGCCCCCACAGCTTTCTGTGGCAAAGGAATTCCAAAGACTCACAACCCTCTGAGGACAGAAATTTCGCCTCATCTTAAATTGGCGCCCCTTTCACGGTAACTTCATTGCCGTGTTAATATAAGCCTACATGTGACACTAATAAATAAACTTTAAAAACTTATAAACTTTAAAATTTCAAACTTTATTCTGAGGCTATGCCCTCAGGTTCTAGATTCCCTCCTGAGGGGAAACATATTTCACCATTTACCCTTTGAAACCCCTTATGAGTCTTCTATGTTTCAATGAGATCTCATTCTTCTAAATTCCAATGAGTAGAGTCCCAACCTGTTTAACCTTTCAAAACAATCCCTCTATACTGGGGATTATCCTAATGAACCTTCTCTGAATGATATCTTTCCTTAAATAAGGAGACCAGAACTGCTCTCGGTATTCCAGATGTGGTCTCACCAGTACCTTGTACAGTGCAGCAAGACTTCCCTACTCTTACACTCCAACCTCCTTGAAATAGGGTCAAAATTCCAGTAGCCTTCCCGATTACCTGCTGCACTTGTGTGCTAGCTTTCTGTTTTTTGTGCACAAATACCCCCAAGTTCCTTTGTGTTGCAGCTTTCTGCAGTTTTTCTGCATTTAAATAATATTCTGTTCTTTTGTTCTCCCTTCCAAAATGAACAAGTCATATTTTCCAATATTATACTCCATTTTCCAACTGTTTTCCCCACTTACTTAACCTATCAAAACCTCTATGTAAACTGTTTGTATCCCTCTCACTACTTAACTTTCCACCTATCTTTGTGTTGCCTGCAAATTTGGATACAGTCCACTTCCTTCCTACCTCCAAGTCATTAATGTATATTGTAAACAGTTGCGGTCCCAGCACTGATCCCAGTGGAACTCCATTGGTTACAGGCCACCAACCTGAAAAAGAACCACTTATCACCACTTGCTGTTTCCTGCCCATTAGCAAATTCTCTATCCATGCCAACGTACTACCTCCAACACCATGGGCTCTTAGCTTATGACTTAACATTTTGTGAGGTATCTTGTTGAACACCTTCTGGAAGTCCAAATACATCACATCTACAGGTTCCCCTCTATCTACTCTGGTTGAGACTTCCTTGAAAAGCTAATAAATTAGTAAGACACAATTTTCCTTTCATGAAATCATTTTACCAAACTACAGACTGTAAAATTCCTTTGAACCATTCTGGACTCTAATTTGACCAACCTATCATTCCCCATTCTATTTTCGGTATTTCTCTGTGTGTGGATTTAGAGTACGTATGTGCGCACAGGAGTTTTTTTTTAAACTTACTGAGATTGGTTCAAGTATTATAAAGCTAACTCTTTTCTTTGTTAATCTCAGGAAAACCCGTCCTATTGACTATTTTATGACCACAGTGTATAAATAGTTAAGAACTCACTGAATTGACAAGTGTATACTTTTCAAGCAACAAAACCTGTTGCGATCAAGTGAGTAGAGGGCAAAGGGCGTTGCGTCCATTCCTTATCTGGTTGGAAAAGTAGACATTCCTATCAATGGATTGAGAATTCAGACTCAGTAATTTGACCCTATTTGGTCATTTACTGATAGCGAGAATATCACATTTTACAATATCATTGTCTGCACCATCCTTAGATCACTGTGAAGTTTTTGGGAAGAAACCATAACATTTTGCCATATTTCATAAGAAATAGACGTGCTGTACATCATGTTAGAACAATGAATTCTACTTTTCTTCTCCAGACTCCCTCTGTTGAGATATCGCAAGTGAACAAAATGCACAATATAATTTTCAATACGTTATATCCTAACTTTTCTATTCATGTAACAATTCAGTCATATACGATATGAAAGATTTATTCACAACTGGAAATATTTCACTTCATAACAGTCACTCAGATATGATGCTTTGTCTCACGAGTAGTTGCCTGAAATTATGTTCTTCATCTGAGATGGTGATGTCAGGATAGGATTCATTGCTTATGAATGGTGTTTTTAGCACTTTGAAGAAAGATGTATTTTGCGTGATGATTTGTGAACTGTGCTTAGCAGTGATCCTTTTGTATTGGTCACAAATATGGCTGGTCCTTGTAAGGGGTTATTTTCTTTCCAACATGACCATGTTTCGCAAGCACTTTATCACCTAGCTTTAGCAGTATAACTAAATGTAATGCTTTGCTTTGTGTTTACTTTCATTCAATCTTTCTGTCTTGATCGGGGAGACTCAGCAAGACATGGACAGAATTCTCCCATGTGAGATTAAGTGCCGTGGAAGAGACGGGGCGGCAAATGTTTCCTGCTGTGGAGGTGGATGGGAAACCACGCCATATCTTTAATTAGGTGCCCAGAGTTTAGTGCTGTATTCAGTGGTGAGGCAGACACATCCCACCATTGTATCTGGGTACCATATTTAAAAGGTGCCCGACACCACTGACCCACCATTGAAGAAAGAAGGTGGATCTCCAGGAAGACTCTGTGGCTGGAAGGTGGACCTCCTCAATGACACTGAAGCTGGAAGATCCACCTGATAGATGCTGCATCCACTGCTGTGGTTTTCAGGGTCACAGTCGGCCTCCATCCTAAACACCAGAGGCAGCCCGACGCATTCTTCAGTGTAAATTCCCACTTCTGCATCCCATATTATTCCAGATGTGTTCTGGACCACTGTGTTTTGCCACTGACATTGCAGAGAATTGGGTGGCGGGGGAAGGATCCAGGTGAACCTTCAGCTGCACACCATTAGCCGGATGCAAATCAATTTCATGCCAGCCACCAATGGGTTTTCTGGTCCACCATGGCAGCACCAGTGAAAGATCCTGCAGGAAATTCACACTGATGTAAACCAATTTTTGGGCCTCTCGTTGAATTCTTCTCCCCTCCCGCCATTGAACCCAGGAATGGGAGAAACCCACCCATGTGTGCATAGAATCATAGAGTTGTACAGCGCAGTAATGGCCCTTTGCCCCAGCGAGCCTCCACCAGCAATAACTACCACTAAAGTCGTGCCAATCCCATTTTCCAACACTTATTCCATATTCTTGAATGTTATGACATTTCACATCTCATCCACATACTTTTTAAAGGTTGTAAGATTTCCAGTCTCCAGTACCTTCCCAAGCAGCGCACTGCAGATTCTCACCACCCTCAGTGATTTTTGTTTCTCAAATCACCTCTGAATCTCCTGCCGCTTACCATAAAACAATGCCTCATGATCGACCCCTAAACCAAGGGGAACAACTGCTTCCTAGTCAATCCCTCAATCTGTCCCCTCTCAGCCTCCTCTGTTCTAAGGAAAACACTCCAAGCCTATCCAGTCTTTCCTTATAGCTCAAATGCTCCATGCCAGGCAACAGGCTTCGAGTTTTTAGGTGTCCAGATCACCAACACCTGTCCTGGCCCCCCATGCCGACACTATGGTTAAGAAAGCCCACCAACACCTCTGCTTTCTCAGAAGACTAAGGAAATTTGGCATGTCAGCTACGACTCTCACCAACTTTTATAGATGCACCATAGAAAGCATTCTTTCTTGTTGTATCACAGCGTGGTATGGCTCCTGCTCTGTCCAAGACTGCAAGGAACTACAAAAGGTCATGAATATAGCCCAATCCATCACACAAACCAGCCTCCCATCCATTGATTCTGTCTACACTTCCCGCTGCCTCAGCAAAACAGCCAGCATAATTAAGACATTCTCTCTTCCACCTTCTTCCATCGGGAAAAGATACAAAAGTCTGAGGTCACGTACCAACCAACTCAAGAACAGCTTCTTCCCTGCTGCCGTCAGACTTCTGAATGGACCTACCTTGCATTAAGTTGATTTTTCTTTACATCTTAGCTATGGCTGTAACATTACATTCAGCACTCTCTCGTTTCCTTCTCTATGAACGGTATGCTTTGTCTGTATAGCGCACAAGAAACAATACTTTTCACTGTATGCTAATACATGTGACAATAATAACTCAAATCAAATCAAATAACATCCTGGTGAATTTCCTTTCTACCTCTTTGTAGGCATTAAGTGTTCACTTCGGATGAGAATGTTTTCATTGATATTCAGTGTGGCTTTAAATCTTTGAAGTACATGCTAAAATACCTCAGTTACTGAATTGACTTGAGCCTCTTGTATCAAAAAAGTCTCATGATTAGAGAATATTGCAAGATACCTGATTCCTTTGAAAGCTTGACTTGGTATTTGGTCGACATTGTGATCAAGTTCAGTGAAATGTTTAGCACTAGTGACAGTATCAAGTGCCTTTCGCATCATATGGCTCGACTTTATATCAATGTGACAAAAACAGAAAATGCTGCAAAATCTCAGCAGGTCTGACAACATCTGTGGAGCAGGAATAGAGCCAACGTTCCGAATCTGGATGACCCTTTATCTGATACCAACGCAGCCTGGTTCAGCTTTTCGCTTTCTTGATAATTTGTGTGAACAGCCTCAAGAAAACAAAATGCACACTGCAATTTCAATATGCTACAATTAGCATGCAAAAATGTAATTGAGTGCTTTACTGCCAAATTATGTTAAGGGTGACAAAGAGCACTAAAATGGTGCGGTGTCACTCAAACTAGCCTGTTTCAAAGTTTGCATTTTACATATAATTTTGGTCCCATTTTCTTATTGCCACAATTTGAACTTGCCTCAAGATGTTCAACTAACATCTGCAGGTTTAGCACACAGTGATTAGATCCAATTTTCATGGAGCACTGTGAGGGCTCCTCGCGTTACTCCTATGGTAGGTGAGGAATACTGAGTGGTACAACAGTAGACTGCAGATGGTTCAGGGATCAAGGAAGAGGGTACACAGGTTTTCAGATGTGGCATTAGAAGCCCTGTTAGAGGGGTCCAGAGAAGATGGGATGTCCTGTACCTGCAGGAAGAAGGACATTACCATGGCCTCCTCACTCTTCTGTCCCTCTCTCCAGCAGTTGGTACTACTTTACTTAGCTTCATGTCATTCTCCCATTCCTATTCCAGACCACAGGGACTTCTGTAAGATGCTCTTGATTAAGCATGACCTTTGTTCTGATAATTCCTATGAAGTGCCCAGTAAGGTGGAGAAGCACAGCATTTATTTATTACAGGTGAAGTCCTCAGAGAATTTAAGGAATAAATGCTGCTTGCATGTCGGTGCAGTCATGACAAAGTGTCCCAAAAGTCTCTTGTTGTGCTTCAGAGGTCCTCTTTACAGTTCCAGTAGCAATGACCATGAAATGCTGAGTACCCCTTTGTGTAGTGCTTCAAATCAACTTCAAAGCCACGTTTATTCTGAAACAGCTGGTTGCTGTTAAGAAAAAGCATTAGTTGAAGTACCAGCTACCAGCTACCAAAGTGCTGTACAGCCTCTTTAATGAGCACTCACAGTCATTTAAAGTGGCAATCATTCCCTTAATGAGCCTCTGGGCAGCTGTTCCTAGGGCTTGCTTCAACCCCTTTCAGATGTTGGCGTTTGTATTAAATGCAGGCTAAACTGGCATTTCAGGTTAAGAATCCAGTATGGCCACATTTAGTCTAAACCCGAGGTTTGAAATTTGATTCTGGAATCACAAGGAGCTATTTAACATTTCCCATTCACAGCTCCCAATCATTGCCAGTGCATCTCATTAACATGAAAAACTTCTAGAATGATTGAGTCAGGAAAAGTGGGGATAAAGGGCAGATTATTATCCTGGAGTTTACAGTTCCAAATGATTATTTTGACAAAAATGATTATTGTGCTCCAAATAAACCTGTGGGTGGAATTTTGCAAGCACCCCCCCACCCCTGGGGGGGTTTCCTGTAGTGGAGCCAGCTTGTCATTTGTCACTGGCGGGAACCTGTGATCTTGCCAGAGTCGATGGAGATTTACATTGCCCGTCTGCGCTGCCGCCAGGAAACCTGTGGCACGGGTCGACTTCAGTGGGACTGGGAGATCCCACCAGTGAGAAGGGCTGGAGAATTCTGCCCAATGTGAATGGTATAGCTACACCATAGTTACAAATAATGCCTTTGATTCAGGGAACAGGTACTTTGGTTCTGAACGTTATTGCGTCTAATATAGATGACTAGATAAATTATTTAGAATTTGCTATTAGAAGCTATTTTTTAATCAGGAGTATCAGTAGCTAAAACGTGTCTTTATTTTGCACGTCTAAAAGTTTGTTTTAAAGAAGACTGACAAAATTATTGTAAACAAAAAGAAAACAAAAACATGATGGGTGGAATTCTCCCAACCTGGGACTAAGTCCCATGGTGGTGGCAGGAACGTGTAGGGTTCCCATCGCAGAGGCTGGCGGCAAACCCTATCAAATCCTAAAGCCCAAACTTCATTAATTATGCAACCAGGTGTTTTATGCCATATTCCAAGCTGGGGCAGTCCTGAAGACATGTAGTACGCTGTCCTATCCGGGCGCCATGTTGAAAAGCCATCCAACATCACTCACCCACTATTGAAGAAAGTAGGTGGACCTTCTGAAAATGAAGATAGAACGCTGAGACACTCTGAGACTAGAAGATGGACTCCCTGAGAAAAAAGATGGATTTCCAGGAACACTCTGAACCTAGAAGATGAAGCCAAGATGTAGCAACTGAAAATGTAAGCTTATGGCACAGTGAACACCACAATGGGTTGGCACTGGTGGCTTATGCATTTTTGTAAATTTTACGCGTATTTTTTTGTTTAATTTAAATGTAATAAAGATAAATGACTACTTTGCTCACAGGCCCGAAGTGCTCTGTCTATTCACTGACCTCATCAGTACCTGGTGAAAGACATTTAGGGCAGCAAAAAATCATTACTGAGGCAGCATAGATGTTTGCAGCACTCCTATTTTCCAGTTTCAGCACTTCCAACTATTAGGTATGTTCCTTTACATTTCCTTTGCAGCCACATAGGATAATAATGTCAGTCATTCTGATTCCATGGCTGGGATTATGTTCTCCCAGGAACATGCTGACAGGCAAAGAGGGTGGAGGGAGGGGGGGAATGTGGGAGTATAAAATCAGATGGGATGGTGAGTGATGCTGTGCTTGTTGCCTACCTGCCTCTGCTGGTGTTTTATCATTGATGGGGTAGATGTTAGGTGGCCGGGCAGCCTGCTTGTCCTTGGATCAATTGAGACCCTTTAGTGGACAATTAATGGCCACTTAAAGTCATCCTCCCATTGCTGCCGCTATTATCTGTGGCAACCGTGCCCATTCCACATGGTAAGGCTGCCAGACAAACCCTGGGCGAGCTTGTTGATGGCTCTTCGGGGGTCCTGCTTGAAACATGCTGTCCTCCAGGTCAGACCTTGCCCCAACTAGCACCGCAGCCTGTCTAACTGGCCCTGACGAGACCCCCCCCCCCCCACTTACCATGAATTCCAGTCTCCGTGCTGTTCCTTCTCAGGGACTGACTGCAGTCTCAGCTTTGGCCACTGCTCCCAGGGCTTGGTCTGGAGAGCGGCCAACGAGCTCAGTGTCTGGCAGCTCTTGAAGCTGGGACGTCCTGCCTCATGGGGGCAGCAACCAAGATCTCAGACAATGAATTGTCTGGCAACCATAAAATCTGGTGGGACTGGCTTTCCTACTGCATTTCCAGCTGCTAGGTGTGGTCACCATTCCACATAAAATTCAGCCCAGTGAAAGCATTCTTAAGTTCACTTTAAATTTAAACATAAATGGATATCTTATTGCTATCTCAATAATGACATGGGTGGAAATTTGCGATTGTTAGTGGATGTTCTTTGGGCACTATGAGTGCCCTTCTACTTCCCAGATGGTATCTGCAATGTATGTGTACCTTTTTAGGGCAAGTTATGCTGGATGTCTGTCATATCAATGAGGTCGTAGCACACTCAGTAAAAGGCCACTGGAAGCATGTAAAGCAGGAAGATCATGATGTTAATTAGTGTGCCATGCTGATTTGACATCAGTGGTGCCTTTTGGAACTCAATGCTTCATCTAATGTCTTCTTTTAATCACGTACAGCTGAATATTTGTTTAACAGGATCTCCCACCAGCACTATTTGGAGAGATCATCAACTGCCCACAAGTCAGTAGCTGGTTCATTTCTTCTGGCCGGTGCTTTGATTCCACTGCTGTTTGGTTCTTTCTATTTGCAATTTGCAGAAGTGGTGTGGCATGTGCCCAAGCAGCTTTTGCTGACACCAGGGTGGCACAGTGGCCTCACTGCTGCCTCCCACCACTGCTGCCTCACAACCAGGGACTTGGGTTCGATTCCTGGCTTGGGTCACAGTCTGTGTGGAATCTGCATGTTCTCCCTGTGTCTGTGTGGGATTTCTCCGGGTGCTCTGGTTTCTCCCATAGTTCAAAAGACATGCTGCTTAAGTGCATCGGCCATGCTAAATTCTCCCTCAGTGAACCCAAACAGGTGCCAGACTGTGGCGACGCAGGGATTTTCACAGTAACTTCATTGCAGTGTTACTGTAAGCCTACTTGTGACTAATAACTAAATAAACTTTATAAATTTTATCTACAGAAACTAGTTGCTGCAAGACACTAGTAGCCATTCCCTTCTAGTACACCATTACTTGGGGAATAAACGTAGATCATGCACAGTAGGACACACTTCTGGAATGGGAGGTAGAGGAGGAGGTCATATTAATTCAAGGTGTTTAGGGAATAATTCTCTTTCCTGAACCTCAGCAAGAAACAATGGACCGGTTCCTCCATCCCGACATGCAAGATCTTTGGCGCATCAGGATGAGAGATGCACGTGTCGGCCATTTTGTGGGATTCGCACATGCGTTCCTGACGCATGCGCGTCTCCCATAGCCGGAGAACAGGCGCAGTTGGAACTGCGCTAGAAACTGGCGGGAAGACAGGTAAGTGATTGAAACCTATTTTTAATATTATTTAAATGTCATTATCGGGCCCGGCATTGAATTCTCTGGCCCGATAGCATCTCCCACCCCACTAGAAGTATTTCACTCCGGTGGGGTTTAGAGTAGCTCTCCACTTGCAGGGAACTAGCAGGAGATCCCGTCGGAGTGAAGGGGGGGCAATCGGGGCCCCCCAGGGAGTCGGGCAGTGGGAGTGGTGCCCCTGGGAATTGGCACCCTGGCAGTGCCAGCCTGTGCCCCCTGGCACTGCCCAAGGGGCAAAGTACACATGCCCAGGGGGCACCTTGGCACTGCCCACTGGGCAACAGGCATCACCAAGTGGACGGGGCCAAGGGGGCAGGACCTATGGGGCAGGGCCAAGGGGTCGGGGCCTATTGTGGGCCTGCTGCCACTCTGCCGATAGGATCGGTTGGGGCTGGAGGGAGACCAGCGATCGGGGCGGGCTGGGGGGGTGGTCTACCGAGGGGATGTCTGCCTCCCAGAGGAGGGATCTGCCTCCCAGGGAGGAGGGTCAGTAGGGGGTGGTCTGCCAGAGTGATGGGGGGAGGGGTTGGAGATTGCAATGCTCTGGGACAGGGGAGGGGATCGGGGCTAGCCCGGGAATGCTTGCACTGGCCGCAATCAGACCATGGGGATGTCGTGAGGGGCAGCAGTGCAAGGGACCCGGGCTGGCCAGCAATCGAGCTGGCCAGTAATTAAGAGGCTGACAGATCGGGGCCACTGCACATGCGCAGAGGCCCGGAGCAGTCAGACTCCAGCATGAATAGGCCCTGCCTCCTGAGCTTTTGACGATATTCACGATTGTGACCTTTGCATTGCACAGAGTGTGGGAGATTTGAGTTTGATCTCCCACTGAAAAAAACAGTCGTGAATTACACCATTTTTCTCGTCAGTTTAGCACTTCGGATTTTTTTGGGAGAATCGGGCCCAATGTGTGAGATGTCTGCACTTCACTAAGCATGTCTGCTCTGAATTCTGCCATATTGTTTCCAAAAGTCAATTAATCACCTCAGTACATTCCCTTAGTGCCTATCTTTTATGTGCCTTTATCTGTCCTCATGCTCCTATGTCATGCTACACTATTGGCTGCAGTATGGCTAGTAAAAGGCTTTCAGTGAAGTAGTCTGCAGGTGGCCTTGGAGGAGAACCTCGAGCAGATATAAATAGCCTGGTTTTGGATGCACCACCTTGATGTGGTTGGCAGCAATTTGGGCTGGCTAGTTGGCTGATAGACAACAGAAAGGGCACGGATGGAATGGCAGTGGTGGGAAGCCATATCTACTGAGCAGAGACATCATCATCAGAAGCTGCATCATGGTTGAATCTACTTCCATGCTGAAAAAGATGATCTCAAAGCTCAATGCAAAGTCCTCTGCCCCTTGTAGATACAAACCATCGATAGTCCTTTCTACCTCTTTAACCAAGGCCTCCAGTGCAGTGTCCAAACCTTTAGAGGCCAATGTCTCCTCTGATGCCCTGTTATTTAATATTTCACAGGCCAGACTCATTTCCTTCATGACTGCTAACATCTGTTCCAACTTCCCCTTTGAAAGGTATGCCTTGAACAGTACAGGCTCGACTCACATAGTGCAGGTTAGTTTTAAAAAGTGCAGGCTTGCTGTAAAAAGTGCAGGCTCACTATAAACTATGCAGGCTCACTTTAACCAGTGCAGGGCTACTTCAATCAGTGGGGGGAGGAGATGGCGTAGTGGTATTATCACTAGACTAGGAATCTAGAAACTCAGCTAATGTTCTTGGGGCCCAGGTTCGAATCCTGCCACGGAAGATGGTGGAATTTGAATTCATTAAAACAAATATCTGGAATCAAGAATCTACTGATGGCCATGAAACCATTGTAAATTATTGGAAAAACCCATCTGGTTCACTAATATCCTTTAGGAGAGGAAATCTGCCATCCTTACCTAGTCTGGCCTACATGTGACTCCAGAGCCACAGCAATGTATTTGACTCTCAACTGTCCCCTGAAATGGTCCAGCAAGCCACTCAGTTATGTCAATCACTACAAAGTCTCAACAATGAAATGAAGTCAGACAGTCCACCTGGCATCGACCTAGGCACTGGAAAAAACAGCGGCATAACAAACAGCCCTGTCGATGAAGTCCCCCTTACTAACATCCGGGGGCTAGTGCCAAACTTTGGAGAGCTGTCTCAGAGACTAGTCAAGCAACTGTCTGACATAATCATTCTCACGGAATCATATCTTATAGATAACACCCCATTACCATCTCTGGATATGTCCTGTCCCATCGGTAGGACAGACCCAGCAGAGGTTGAGAGGGAATTGCCCTGGGTGTCCTGAACATCGACTCTTGAACCCATGAAATCTCACGGTTTCAGGTTAAACATGGGCAAGGAAATCTCTTACTGGTTATGACACATTGTCCTCCTTCAGCTGATGAATCAGTATTCCACCATGTTAAACACACTCGGCGGAAACACTGAGGGTGGCAAAGGAGCAAAATGAACTCTGGATGGGGTATTTCAATGTCCACCACCAAGAGTGGCTCGGCAGCAGCTCTACTGATCGAGCTGGTCGGGTCCTAAAGGATATAACTGCTAGACTGGGTCTGCAGCAGGTGGTGAAGGAAATAACAAGGGGAAAATACATACTTGACCTCATTCTTACCAATCTGCTGGCTGCAGATGCATCTGTCCATGACAGTATCGGTAAGAGTGACCACCGCACAGTCCTTGAGGAGACGAAATCCCGCCTTCACATTGAGAATAACCTCCATCGTGTTGTGTGGCACTATCACCGTGCTAAATGGGACAGACTTCAAACAAATCTAGCAAGTCAAGACCGGGCATCCATGAGGTGCTGTGGGCCATCAACAGCAGTGGAATTGTACTCCAGCATAATCTCATAGTCCGGCATACCCCCCACTCAACCATTACCATCAAGCCACGGAATCAACCCTGGTTCAATGGAGAGTGCAGGAGGGCATGCCAGGAGCAGCCCCAGGTATGCCTAAAAATGAGATGTCAACCTAGTGAAACTACCAAACAGGACTACTTGCATGCCAAATGGCAAAAACAGCAAATGATAGACAGACCTAAGCGATCTCACAACCGACGGATAAGATCTAAGTTCTGCAGTCCTGCCACATCCAGTCGTGAATGTTGGTGGACAATTGAACAACTCACTGGAGGAGGAGGCTCCACAAATATCCCCATCCTCAATGATGGAGGAGCCCAGCATATCAGTGCAAAAGATAAGGCTGAAACATTTGCAGCAATCTTCAACCAGAAGTGTTGAGTGGATGATCCATCTTGGCCTCCTCCAGTGGTCCCCAGCATCTCAGATGCCAGTCTCTAGCCAATTTGATTCACTCCACTTGATGTCAAGAAATGGATGGAGGCAATAGACACTGATAACATTCTGGCACTAGCACTGAAGATTTGTGCTCTGGAACTTGTCACTCCCCGAGCCAAGCTCTTCCAGTACATCTACAACACTGGCATCTACCCAGCAATGTGGAAAATTGCCCAGGGATGTCCTGTACACAAAAAGCAGGACAAATCCAACCCAGCCAATTACCACCCACTCAGTCTAGTCTTGATCATCAGTAAAGTGATGGAAGGAGTCACCAACAGTGTTATTAAGCAGCATCTGCTCAGCAATAAACTGCTCAGTGACACCGAGTTTGGGTTTCGCCCAGGGTCATTCAGCTCCTGACCTAATTGCAGCATTGGTTCAAACGTGGACAAAAGAGCTGAATTCCAGAGGTGAGGTGAGAATGACAGCCCTTGACATCAAGGCCGCATTCGACTGAGTGTGGCATCAAGGAGCCACAGCAAAACTGGAATCAATGGGTATCAGGGGGCAAACTCTCCACTGGTTGGAGTCATACCTGGTACATAGGAAGATGGTTGTGATTGTGGAGGATCAGTCATCTCAGCTCCAGGACATCTTTACAGGAGTCCCTCAAGGTAGTGTCCTAGGCCCAACCACCTTCAGCTGCATCATCAATGACCTTCCCTCAATCATAAGGTCAAAAGTGGGGATGTTCACCAATGATTGCACAATGTTCAGCACCATTTGTGACCCCTCAGTTATTGAAGCAGTCCATGTTCAAATGCAACAAGATCTGGACAATATCTAGGCTTGGGCTGACAAATGGCAAGTAACATTCGCACCACACAAATGCCAGGCAATGACCATCACCAATAAGGGACACTCTAACCACCACGCCTTGACATTCAATGGTGTAACCATCACTGAATCCCCACTGTCAACATCCTTGGGGTTACCATTGACCAGAAACTCAACTGGACTCACCACATAAACACAATGGCTATAAGAGCAGGTCAGAGGCTAGGAATACTGCAAAGAGTAACTCACCTCCTGACTCCCCAAAGCCTATCCACCATCTAGGCACAAGTCAGGAGTGTGATGGAATACTCCCCACTTGCCTGGATGGGTGCAGCTCCAACAACACTCAAGAATCTTGACATCATCCGGGACAAAGCGGCCCGCTTGATTGGCACCACATTTACAAACATTCAATTCCTTCACCGCCAACGCTCACTAGCAGCAGTGTGTACTATCTACAAGATGCACTGCAGCAATTCATAAAACATCCTTAGACAGCACCTTCCAAACCCACGACCACTTCCATCTAGAAGGGCAAGGGCAGCAGATACATGGGAACAAAACCACCTGCAAGTTCCCCTCCAAGCCACTCACAGTCCTGACTTGGAAATATATCGCTGTTCCTTCGCCGTCGCTAGGTCAAAATCCTGGAATTCCCTTCCTAATAGCATTGTGGGTCAACCCACAACACATGGACTGCAGCAATTCAAGAAGGCAGCTCACCACCACCTTCTCAGCAACTCGGGATGGGCAATAAATGCTGGCCAGCCAGCGACACCCATGTCCCACAAATGAGTTTAAAAAATGCTCATTTTAGCCATGTAGGCTAGTTTTAAACAATGTAGCTTGCTTTAATTAGTGCAGTTTGACGTCAAAAAGTCTAAAGACTGACTTTAAAGAATGCATGCTCGTTTTAAACAGTGTAAGCCCATTTTAAGCAGTGCTTGTTTTACGGCATGTAAACCCACTTTAAACAGTGTGTACTTTAAAAAGTGCAGTCTCATTTTTAAATGTGTAGGCCTGCTTTAAACAGTGTAAGCTCAATTCAAATTGTACAGGTTCGCGTTAAACAGTGTAAAGCCGCTTTAAAAAATGTAGGTGTGGTACTTTTCCTTTCAGGATCAATCTGCAAAGGAAGGGTCACATGACCTGGGGAACCAATTGGAAAGCAGGGTGGGGGAATCACTTTGGTAAGTGTGGGCTTCTGGACTCAGAGTCATCTCAGGAACTGAGAAGCACCTGAATTGCTTTAACCTGTGAATAAGTGAGTTGTGTTTTCCCTAAACTGGTGAACAAGCATCTTTATATTTGGCAATGAAGATACAAAAGATCCTCAGACTATGAATATCCAATTTACATTGAAGTTGAAAAAAGAAGAGAGTACTTACCAAGATGTCCCTCTTTGGACAGATAAATCCATTTGACTCCTCCACGGGGGTCAGTTTAGTTCGGTTGGCTGGGTAGCTGCTTAGTGATGCTAGAGCTACTCCAACAGCACAGGTTCAATACCCGTACCAGCTGAGGTTATTCATGAAGGCCCCATCTTCTCAACATTGCCCCTCACCTGAAGTGTGGTGATCCTCAGGTTAACTCACCACCACTCAGCTCTCCCCCTCAGAGGGGAGAGTAGCCTATGGTCATCTGGGAGTATGGTGACTTTACTTTTTACTTGCAAGTGACCAAAATAATGGAGGAGATGAAGTGTGTGTGGAATCCAAACTTGCAGTCTGATGAGCAGTCTCAGCCCCAAGCGCGCCCGACTCCTAATCGTTCAGTGAGCTTGTGGAATTGGTAAAGTCACATTTCCAGTCTAAATCATCAGTCATACTCCATAGATTCAAGTTTAATTCAAGGCAAAGAGCCCCAGTTGAAATGCCCTTTGCAACTAAATTGAAACAGATATCGGAGTTTCATGATTTTGAAGTCACCTTGAATGATATGTTGTGGGACATTTTAGTCTGCGGGGTGAATAATGAGGTGGTACAACAGAGATTACTTGCAGAGGTTAATATAAATTTTAAACAAGGAATAGAGATAGTGCAGGCAATGGAAAGCAGTGAAAAAGGTGCAGAGGAGTGACAGAGTGCGCAAATGGTGCTATTCACCAGTTCGGGCAGGAACCTGCAGTCAGCAGTGGCACCAAAACTGAAGAAGTAGCTGTGAGGCAGGAAACTAGTTCAGCCACAAATAAGACAAGAAGATTCAGAAGAGGCAATCATCAGCAAAGTTTGAAGCAGAATGTTACTAATGTGGAGGTAACCACCATTGACTCCGACAGGTATAAGGAAGCAGAGTGTTTTCTTGTCAAAGGAGAATCTATTTAAGGCATAGTTGCAAAGGCAAGTCAAGTCTACCAAGTACCGATTAAACAATACGTCACCAATATACAATGTGGAAGAGTCTAGCACTAACTATCTAAATGTTCAATCACTGTTTAGTATAAAAGCAGGCAAGATAGACCCTAATACTGTAATACTCCAGGAAAATGGGAAGTTTCTTAAGATGGAAGTTGATACAGTGGCATCAGCTACTGTGATAGGTCAGCATACATATCGGTACTTGTGAAAAGGAGTTCAACCATTAAGCTTGAAGAGTACTGTGGCCAAGTTAACAACTTATATTAGAGAAGCGATAAAAATAGTGGGCATTGGCAACAGACTGCCCAACTCCCACTGGTCATAGTGACAGTTGAAGGACCAAGCCTTCTCAGCTGTGATTCGCTTAAGGACATGAAGTTAAATTGGAGCGAGATTTTCCAAGTCTGGGAACGAGGACTGCTTGAACTGATGAAGGAATATGAGAGCACCTTCAAGGATGAATTAGGCAAAATAAATGCCTGCAAGTGAAGATCTATGTGGACCCAGAAGTGACCTCTCGATTCTGTAGGGTGAGACCAACACCATATGCTTTACGAGAGAAAGTAGACACTGAATTAAAGCAATTGGAAGAACCAAGAATTATTCAGTCAGTTCAGTTCTTGGAATGGGCAGCATTCACAGTTTCCATATTGAAACCCGACAAGACATTCCACATTTGCGGTGGTTATAAGTTAACAGTTAATTGGGCTGCCAAGTTGGATAAATATCCAATCCTGAAAGTTGAAGACCTGTGTGAAAAGCTGGCTGGTGGTCAATCTTACACGAAGATGGATATGATTCACGGATACAGCAACTCAAGCAGGCGACGTTTCCCACAGTTATGTCAAGATAAACACACACAAAGAGTTGTTCCAATACACGCACCTGCCTTTTGGTGTGTCTTCAGCGTGTGAAATTCTCCAGAGAACAGTGGAGAATCTGCTGCAGTGGCTGCCACAAGCAGCCATGTTGGTTTTCATTCCAGATATTTTTCACTGGCTAATCCATTCATGATGGGACTCGTATAGAGGTAATTTGTCATGATGCCCTGGTCAGATGGAAGACCTGTAAGTTTGTACTTTGGTTGCTTTCTGTTCCAGAAACTTCCTCTGGTTCAGAAGGGGTAGAATTAATATTCCATTAGACTATACTGGCGTTATAAACTATCATGCAGATTTATCACACATTGACAAACAAACAAAGACAAAGAACAATACAGCACAGGAACAGGCCCTTCGGCCCTCCAAGCCCGCGCCGCTCCCCGGTCCAGGATTGAATCCTGAATCCAGGATCCCCGCCCAATTTTCCAGCCTATCTACATCCTAATATCCTATCCACCGAGCTGTCCCTCACAGCTACGATGCTTTGTTCATCACAACCTATTAACTCACCCCCAGCCCCCCATTCCAGACCATGTGATCTCCAAGGAGAGGCAAAAACCCAGAGTGAAAACCCCAGGGCCAATATGGGGAAAAAAAAATCTGGGAAATTCCTCTCCGACCCCCTGAGGCGATCGAAACGAGTCCAGGAGATCACACTGGCCATGAACAGAAAATGCTTCCCAACCCTATTCATTTCCACTTCTGCTTTACGAACACCATCTGAATTCCCTGCCCCCGAGACAGGTTCCCAACTATCCGCAGTCTTGCTCTGTACTGGCACCAGCAAGATGATCATAGAATGAAGCCTTGAAACGAGAAACAAAGAACAATTTGCCCACGATGCTCCCTAGTCCAAACTAGACCACTCTTTTGTATCCCTCCATTCCCACTCCGTTCATATAGCTGTCTAGATAAGTCTTAAACGTTCCCAGTGTGTCCGCCTCCACCACCTTGCCCGGCAACACATTCCAGGCCCCCACGACCCTCTGTGTAAAATATGTCCTTCTGATATCTGTGTTAAACCTCCCCTCCTTCACCTTGAACCTATGACCCCTCGTGAACGTCACCACCGACCCGGGGAAAAGCTTCCCACCGTTCACCCTATCTATGCCTTTCATAATTTTATACACCTCTATTAAGTCTCCCCTCATCCTCCGTCTTTCCAAGGAGAACAACCCCAGTTTCCCCAATCTCTCCTCATAACCAAGCCCCTCCACACCAGGGAACATCCTGGTAAACCTCCTCTGTATTCTCTCCAAAGCCTCCACGTCCTTCTGGTAGTGTGGCGACCAGAACTGGATGCAGTATTCCAAATGCGGCCGAACCAACGTTCTATACATCTGCAACATCAGACCCCAACTTTTATACTCTATGCCCCGTCCTATAAAGGCAAGCATGCCATATGCCTTCTTCACCACCTTCTCCACCTGTGACGTCACCTTCAAAGATCTGTGGACTTGCACACCCAGGTCCCTCTGCGTCTCTACACCCTTTATGGTTCTTCCATTTATCGTGTATCGTGACCTTGCTGTATCTGCAGTCACGTTTTGACTATGGATCGTGCAATGTTATTATTAGCCAAGGGAATAGACAATAGGGGCGGGATCCTCGCATTTTAAGATTAAGCCCCGTGACAGGGACGGGAACACTGTTTCCCGATGCGGCAGCTGGTGGGAAAACGACAAATCTTCCGTCGCCAACCTCATTTATTATAAACCCCAGTGTTTCACGCCATATTCAGTGGCAGGGCAAGGAAGCCCTGGATGGAGCATAGTCCACCATCATGTCTGGGTGCCATATTGAAAAGGATTCCAACATCACTGACCCACTATGGAAGAAAGAAGCTGGACTTTCTGAAAATGAAGACAGATCTCTGGGACATTCTGAGAGTGGAAGATTGACCTCTTGAGAAAGAAGATGGATCTCGAGGAACATTCTGACCCAGGAATATGGACCCCCTCCAGGACATGTCTGTAAGGTCTATCTGCATATGCTCCCCCGACTCACTGCTGCGGGGTTGCGGGCAACTCTAGGCATTGTTTAGGTGAGTCCCCGTCATCTGGACTCCAAGTTGTTCCGAATCTGGCATGGGATTCAGGCCTTCTATTTGCATATTCTGCATTCTATTAATGATATGTAAATGAGTTTCGCACGAACCTCTGGTGGGTTTTTCATGGTTGGCACCAGCGGAGGTTCCGGCTGTAAATTCACATCGGCGTGAAACTGACTTCTGTGCTTCCTGCCATATTCTCCCACCACGCCCACTGTCAAACACTCCAAAGGAGGGCTTGGGAGAATTCTGCCCTCGAGAAACCATTCTACAATTCTGCCCTCTCTTTTGAATAACCCAGTTATGAAGGATAGATTTACTGCTTGTACTGCCTCGTTGCTTGTAACTGTCTCTCATATTCACACAAGAGATGCCACATCACTGGTTTCAGTGGAACACTGTGGACATGGGGACCAATTTGTATCCATAACAGTTATCCAGAGCTGCAGAATCTGCATTCTTTACCTTGTTATACTGAACCCATCTTTCAGTATTGTTCTATATATACAGCAGTATTTACTTTGGCATTATCTTCAAATTGTTCATTTTATGACTACCTAATCATAATTCTAGATTATCTAACACTTACTATGTCCTATCTAACACTTCAATTTTATTCTATTTGGAGAGTTATCTACTCTTTACACCAGATGACCTTGTTCTTTGTTATCTTAAACTCTCCGATCAGATGAATTTAGCTAATCTTCCATGCTTAATTGCAAGTACATTCGTTGCTCCTTCGGATTATATGTTAACCGTCCCATTATGGTCCATGCTATTGCCAAGCAATTTAACCTGCCATGCTACACAGTCTCTCAACTAAATTGGACCTTGTAGAATGAGGTGCCTTTGGTTATTGCTAACTAGACATGCATTGTTATATATACTGTAGATACAGTTGGTGCCAGCTAATGTCCTTGGCATGCCTTCTTTCATCGTGTACTACTCCAAGCATGGAATTGTTTGATCCATCAGCAGAGGACTCTATAAAGCTCTGCAAACCTATCATTTCTCAAGCTAGTATGAAAGCCTGTAGTGTAAGAGGTTTTCATTGCTACTCATCTTTTACTATCATCCCAATCAAATATTTTAAATGTTTGTATTACAGTAGGCAAAACAATATTTGATATTTTATTTCCACTAAAACATTCCAATTATGTTGTGAAGCCAAAGCAAGGAAGTATTATGGACAAAAGAACATGAAAACTGAAAACTATCCATTTAAAAAATCTGTGAAAATATTCAGCTAAAAGGAAACCTACTTCTTTAAGAGAGCCTTTCTACATTAAACTTTTCTCCGGATGCACTGCTGATGGAGGGGCTGGATGCAGAGCCTGATTCTCTCCTAAGTATCATGAATCACATGTACATCGATTTGTAGATACTTGGACCTGATTTAAATATTAAACTGAAGCATAATCAGAGTAGTTTTGACTTTGGTAGATAGAGTAAAGCTGGTAGCCATTGAACAATTTATTCGGAGATTTTTTGGAGAGGTGTTTGATATGTAGATAAGCCAATATCATACATCTTAGTCTGTCAAACTATCTGATGTGTGAGACCGATCTATACAGACATTGATTTGATTGAAAGCCCGTAGAGAGGAATCTATTGTGGGGAGAATTGAGATTGAATGATGCCAACATCCTGGCTTTGTGTTATCCACATATCTGATAGAAATTCCTATCGTCCTGGGCCCATCCGAAGCTAATGAGAATCACTCGTTGGCTGACAGATAGTTAAAGGGCAGCCAAGGGAATGACCTTCAGCACGAACACATGTTGCTGGAAAGGGAGAGCTTTCAGAAATGATGGCGATGGAAGGGGTGAGAAATGCAGTGCAGCAGAGGACCAAGATTTCCTTGCTCCAATCATGAGCATTGTGAGGTTTCACAAGTGGCTCCAGCGCTGGGTGCTGTGAAAGGATTATAGAGCAGTGTCTCCCAAACTTTTCAAGCCACAGAACCCCGAGTGACCTTGCAGTAGCAGCAGGGAACCCCAAGCAGTTTCATAATGTCAATGCCCTTTTTTTGCCGCAAAATAAGTGCGAACACAGAAATCAAATGTGAACAAGTATTTTCCAGTGACATCAATGCATATATAAGGAATTAGGAAGAGGCACACAGCCACAAATACATTCACCAGCTACATGGCCCCATTACATTAACCTTGGCCAAGCCAACATCCCATGGCCCCTCAACTTTAACCTCTGGAAACAGCAGCCACTTTAGGAGTCACATACATACATACACACATACACACACACAGCTCTCTCTCACACACACTCACCCCCTCTCTCTCACACACTCACCCCCTCTCACACGCAATCAGCTCCCTCTGACACATACACACTATGGTAAACCACTGTTAGCTTATTGCCTGTGTGTGTGTATGACATGCCTGGACATGCCCCTGCCGGCCCTGCCTGGGACTCCTCCCCCCCCCCCCCCCCCCCCCCGGTCCAGGTATAAAGGTGACTGCTGCCCACCCCCTGCCTCAGTCTCTGGACCAGTTCATCGGCATGGGTGTGCTTCAAGGCTTTTGCTAATAAAAGCCTATTTGTTCTTGCATACAAACTAGTCTTTGCTTGATTGATAGTGCATCAATTTTATTAGCAAAAGTTTTGGGATGAAGCAGTTACTAAAACCCAATAGACTCAAATTGGATCCTCAAGCTGTAGGAGCCTCTAACAGCTTTGATCACTGGCTGCGCTGTTTCGAAACTTTCCTCACCGCCTCCGCCTCCGTCATCCAGACCGAAACCGACAAGCTACACGTGCTCCACACCCGGGTAAGCGATCAAGTATTCTCGATGATTAGAGACGCTGAAACTTACAAGGATGTGATCGAACTTTTAAAAGGTCAGTACAACAAACAGTCTAATGAAATCTACGCCAGACATCTTCTGGCTACTCGCAGACAACAGCCAGGAGAATCGGGCGATCAATTCCTGCGTGCGTTCCGAGCACTTGGCAGGGCCTGCAACTGCAAGGCCGTAACAGCCGCCCAAAACACTGAGGACTTAATCAGGGATGCCTATGTCACGGGTATCAGGTCAAACTATATCCGACAACGACTGCTGGAACAGGGTGGGCTGGACCTACAAAAGACCGTGGCGCTTGCCGACTCGTTAGAGGTGGCCTTCCGTAATCTCGAGGCCTACAGCCCCGACCACGGCGGCGCATCGTGGACACCACGGTCACCACCACCCCTGTACTCGGGAGGGCCGTAGGCCTACGCCACGCCATGTCCCACCAATGACCCGACCGCTGCGGCAGTCTCCGGAGGCCCGAAGTGCTACTTCTGTGGCCTGGGGAAGCACCCCTGACAACGCTGCCCGGTGAAGGATGCGATCTGCTCCGGGTGTGGAAAGAAGGGCCATTACGTGAAGGTATGCAGGGCGAAATCGACCTCCAAGCCCAGTAGCGCCGCTTGCGACCCACGGGGGCCGCCATCTTGGACGCCGTCAGCCGCGTCGCAAAATCCAACGGTGGCTTCGGTTACTCTGGACCAATCCAGGCCTCACCAACTCACCAGGTCCATGATGGACATCGAGGTAAACGGTCGCACTACAAACTGTTTATTTGACTGTGGGAGTACGGAGAGCTTTATTCACCCTAACACAGTGAGTCGCTACGCCCTTTCCGCACTGCCAGTGAAGCAAACGATCTCCATGGCTTCAAAGTCCCACTCGGTGGATGTCCTCGGGTACTGCGTGGCGATCCTGACTATACGGGGCACAGTGTACAAAAATTTCAGGCTCCTCCTGCTGCCACAACTTTGCGCTGCTGTACTCCTGGGGCTAGATTTCCTGTGTCACCTTAAGAGCGTCACCACGAGTATAATGGGCCTTTTCCCCCGCTCTCCGTTTGCAATCAGCAGTTCTTAGATCGCCCACCGCGCACCACCTGCAGCCTCTCGACCCTTAAAGTCGCCCCTCCCTCACTGTTTGAAAATCTCACCCCCGATTGCAAGCCCATCGCCACCAAGAGCAGATGGTACAGTGCTGGAGACAGGGCTTTTATCAGGTCCAAAGTACAACGGCTCCTAGGGGAGGGGATCATTGAGGTCAGTACCAGCCCCTGGAGAGCCCAAGTAGTAGTTGTTAAAACTGGGGAGAAACATCGCATGGTCATTGACTACAGTCAGACCATTAACCGTTACACGCAGCTGGACGCGTACCCCCTTCCCTGCATATCTGACATGGTTAATCAGATTGCGCAATATCGGGTGTTCTCCACCATCGACTTAAAATCTGCATACCACCAGCTCCCTATCCGCCCGGAAGACCGCCAATATACTGCCTTCGAGGCGGATGACCGCCTCTATCACTTCCTTAGGGTCCCCTTCGGCGTCACCAACGGGGTCTTGGTTTTCCAGCGTGAGATGGATCGAATGGTAGACCAGAACGGGCTGCGGGCCACCTTCCCGTGCCTGGATAAAGTCACCATCTGCGACCACGACGCCAACCTCCACAAATTCCTCCACACTGCCACACTCCTAAATCTGACCTATAATAAGGAGAAGTGCATATTCCGCACACACTGCCTCGCCATCCTTGGTTGTGTTGTGGAAAACGGGGTTATCGGTCCCGATCCCGACCGCATGCATCCCCTCCCGGAACTCCCCCTCCCCACCAGCCTCAAAGCACTGAGGAGATGCCTGGGCTTCTTCTCGTATTACGCCCAGTGGGTCCCCAATTATGCGGATAAAGCCCGTCCACTCATCAAAACCACCTCTTTTCCCCTGACGGCAGAGGCCCGCCTGGCCTTCGATCGCATCAAAGCAGACATCGCGAAGGCCACGATGCACGCTGTAAACGAATCCATCCCGTTCCAGGTGGAGAGCGATGCGTCTGACTTCGCCCTAGCCGCCACCCTTAACCAGGCGGGCAGACCCGTGGCCTTCTTCTCACGAACCCTCCAAGGCCCTGAAATTCGACACTCCTCTGTTGAAAAGGAGGCCCAAACCATAGTGGAAGCTGTACGGCACTGGCGCCACTACTTAGCTGGTAAACGATTCACCCTACTCACGGACCAACGGTCAGTTGCATTCATGTTTACTAACACGCAGTGGGGCAAGATCAAAAATGATAAAATATTGAGATGGAGAATCGAGCTTTCCACCTACAATGACGACACCTTATACCGGCCCGGGAAGCTCAATGAGCCCCAGATGCCCTGTCCCGGGGAATATGTGCCAGCGCACAAATAGACCAATTGCAGACTCTCCACAACGACCTCTGCCACCTGGGGCTCACCAGGTTTTTTCACTTCATTAAAGCCCGTAACCTGCCCTACTCCATTGAGGAAGTCAGGTCTATAACCAGACACTGCCAGGTCTGCACAGAGTGCAAGCCGCACTTCTATCGGCCAGACAGAGCACACCTCATAAAAGCCACCCGCCCTTTCGAACGCCTAAGCGTCGACTTCAAGGGCCCCCTCCCCTCTTCTGACTGCAACATATACTTCCACAACATCATTGACGAATATTCACGTTTCCCCTTCGCTATTCCCTGTCCGGATATGACCTCAGCCATGGTCGTCAGGGCCCTGCACAGCCTCTTCACCCTGTTCGTTTTCCCTAGCTATATCCATACCGACCGGGGATCCTCCTTTATGAGTGATGAGCTGCAACAGTACCTGCTCTCCAAAGGCATAGCCTCGAGTAGGACCACCAGCTACAACCCCAGGGGGAACGGACAGGTAGAGAGGGAGAACGCGACAGTCTGGAAGGCTGTTTTACTAGCTCTGAGATCTAAAGGTCTTCCAGTCACCCGCTGGCAAGAGGTCCTCCCTGATGCACTACACTCAATTAGATCACTCCTTTGCACAGCTACCAATGCTACCCCTCATGAAAGAATGTTTGTTTTCCCTAGAAAGTCCTCCTCGGGGACCTCACTACCGTCGTGGCTGACATCCCCAGGCCCTGTCCTGCTCCAGAAGCACGTGAGGACCCATAAGTCGGACCCCCTGGTCGAAAGGGTCCAACTCCTCCACGCCAACCCCCAATACGCCTATGTGGCGTACCCCGACGGGCAGGAGGACACGGTCTCTATTCGAGACCTGGCACCCGCAGGTGCCCCAGGGACCACTACGACCCACAACCCCACACCCCCAACCCCCGTATACAGCACGCCTGAGTCCCAGGGGCCGCCACCACGCACCCGACAATCGGAAGGGACTACAGACGACTCGAGCGACTACGACCTGGCGCCTGAACCAACACCGCGGCCACCGGAACCGACACCACAACCAGCACTGCGGCGGTCGCAGCGGCAGATCAAGCCCCCAGAGAGACTAAATTTGTAAATTTGTAATTCTGTAAATATCGTTCCACCCACCCCCGCCAGACTCTTTTTTAAAAGCAGGGGGTGAATGTGGTAAACCACTATTAGCTTATTGCCTGTGTGTGTGACATGCCTGAACATGCCCCTGCCTGGGATTCCTCCCCCCCCCCGCCCCGCCCGGTCCGGTATAAAGGTGACTTCTCCCCACCCCCTGCCTCAGTCTCTGGACCAGTTCATCGGCATGGATGTGCTCCAAGTCTTTTGCTAATAAAAGCCTATTTGTTCTTGCATACAAACTAGTCTTTGCTTGATTGACAGTGCATCACACACATACCTCTCTCTCACACACACACTCATCCACTCTCTCACACACACTCAGTCCCTCTCTTTCACACACTCACCCACTTCACACATACTCAGTTCCTTTCTCTTACACACTCAGTACCTCTCTCTCAGACACAACCACCCCCTCTCTCACACACTCACCCCCTCTCTCTCACACACACACCTCTCTCTCACACACACTAACCCACTCTCTCAGACACTCAGTCCCTCTCTTTCACACACTCACCCCCTTTCTCACACACACTCAATTCCTTTCTCTTACACACTCAGTCCCTCTCTCTCAGACACAACCACCCCCTCTCTCACACACTCACCCCCTCTCTCTCACACACACACCTCTCTCTCACACACACTAACCCACTCTCTGAGACACTCAGTCCCTCTCTTTCACACACTCACCCCCTTTCTCACACACACTCAATTCCTTTCTCTTACACACTCAGTCCCTCTCTCTCACACACACTCACCCCTTCTCTCTCACACACTCATCCACTCTCTCACACACACTCACCCTCTCTCTCACACTCAGTCCCTCTCTCTCACACGCACTCAGTCCCTCTCTCTCACACACACTCACCCCCTCTCACACACACTCATCCTCCCTCTCACGCACACTCACCCCCTCTCTCACACACACTCACCCCTTCCATCACACGCACTCACCCCCTCTCTCACACACTCACCCTCTCTCTAACACACACTCAGTCCCTCTCTCTCACACACTCACACCCTCTCTCACACACACTCACCCTCTCTCTCACACACATTCACCCTCTCTCTCACACTCAGTCCCTCTCTCTCACACGCACTCAGTCCCTCTCTCTCACACACACTCACCCCCTCTCACACACACTCATCCTCCCTCTCACGCACACTCACCCCCTCTCTCACACACACTCACCCCCTCCATCACATGCACTCACCCCCTCTCTCACACACTCACCCTCTCTCTAACACACACTCAGTCCCTCTCTCTCACACACTCACACCCTCTCTCACACACACTCACCCTCTCACACACATTCACCCTCTCTCTCACACACACTCACCCTCTCTCACACACTCACCCCCTCTCTCACACACTCACCCTCTCTCTCTCACACACTCACCCCTCTCTCACACCCACTCACCCACTCTCTCGCACACACTCACCCCCTCTCATAAGAACATAAGAAATAGGAGCAGGAGTAGGCCATCTAGCCCCTCAAGCCTGCCCCGCCATTCAATAAGATCATGGCTGATCTGATAGTGGTTTAGTTCCACTTACCCGCCCGCTCATCATAACCCTTAATTCCCTTATTGATCAGAAATCTATCTACCTGTGACTTAAACATATTTAACGAGGTAGCCTCCACTGCTTCAATGGGCAGAGAATTCCAGAGATTCACTACGCTCTGAGAGAAGAAGTTCCTCCTCAACTCTGTCCAAAACTGACTCCCCCTTATTTTGAGGCTGTGTCCTCTAGTTCTTGTTTCCTTTCTAAGTGGAAAGAATCTCTCTGCCTCTACCCTGTCGAGCCCCTTCATTATCTTATATGTCTCTATAAGATCTCCCCTCAGCCTTCTAAACTCCAACAAGTACAGGCCCAATCTACTCAATCTCTCCTCATAAGTTAACCCCCTCACCTCCGGTATCAACCTGGTGAACCTTCTCTGTACTCCCTCCAAGGCCAATACATCCTTCCGCAAATAAGGGGACCAAAATTGCACACAGTACTCTAGTTGCGGCCTCACCAGTAACTTGTACAATTGCAGCATGACCTCCCTGCTTTTATACTCCATCCCCTTCGCGATAAAGGCCAACATTCCATTTGCCTTCTTGATCACCTGCTGCACCTACAGACTGAGTTTTTGCGATTCATGCACAAGGACCCCCAGGTCCCTCTGCACAGTAGCATGTTGTAATTTTTCACCATTTAAATAATAGTCCATTTTACTATTATTCCTTCCAAAGTGGATAACCTCACACATGTTATATTCCATCTGCGAGATCCTCGCCACTCAATTAGCCTACCCAAATCTCTCTGCAGACTTTCCGCATCCTCCACGCAATTCGCTTTCCCACTCATCTTTGTATCATCCGCAAACTTTGTTACTCTACACTCGGTCCACTCCTCCAGATCATCTATGTATATGGTAAACAGTTGAGGCCCCAGCACCGATCCCTGCGGCACGCCATTAGTCACCAACTGCCAACCAGAAAAGCACCCATTTATTCCAATTCTCTGCTTCCTGTTAGAAAGCCAATCCTCAATCCACGCCAACACCTTACTCCCAACTCCGTGCACCCTAATCTTCTGCAGCAACCTTTTGTGAAGCACCTTATCGAACGCCTTCTGAAAATCCAAAAACACCACATCCACCGGTTCCCCTCAGTCAACCGCACTCGTTACATCTTCATAAAAATCCAGTAAATTCGTCAAACACGACTTTTCCTTCATGAATCCATGCTGCGCCTGCTTGATCGAACCATTTTTTTTCCAGGTGTCCTGCTATTTCTTCGTTAATGATGGATTCCAGCAATTTCCCAACTACGGACGTTAAGCTAACCGGCCTGTAGTTACCCGCCTTTTGTCTATCTCCTTTTTTAAACAGTGGCGTCACATTAACTGTTTTCCAATCAGCCGGCACTTCCCCAGAGTCCAGCGAATTTTGATAAATTACAACCAACGCATCCGCTATTACTTCTGCCATTTCTTTCAGTACCCTGGGATGCATTCCATCCAGGCCCGGGGACTTGTCTACCTTTAGTCCCATTAGCCTACCAAGCACTACCTCTTTAGTAATAGTCTCTCACACACTCACCCCTACTCTCTCACACACACTCACCCTCTCTCTCACACATACTCACTCCCTCTCTCACACGTACTCACCTGTCTCTCAGACACACTCACCCTCTCTCACACACTCACCCTCTCTCTCACACACTCACCCTCTCTCTCTCACACACTCACCCTCTCTCTCACACACTCACCCTCTCTCTCACACACTCACTCTCTCGCTCACACACACTCACCTCCTCTCTTACATACACTGACGCCCTCTCTCACACACACTCAACCCCTCTCTAACACACTCAGTCCCTCTCTCTCTCACACACACACACCCTACCTCACACACACTCACCCCCCTCTCTCACACACACCCACCCCCTCTCTCTCACACACACTCACCCTCTCTCTCACACACACTCACCCTCTCTCTCACACACTCAACCTCTCTCTCACACACTGACCCTCTCTCTCACACACACTCACCTCCTCTCTCACACAAACCCACCCCCTCTCTCTCACACACACTCACCCCCTCTCACACACTCAATCACTCTCTCACACACACACACCCTCTCACACACACTCAGTCCCTCTCTCACACACACTCAGTCCCTCTCTCTCACACGCACTTAGTCCCTCTCTCTCACACACTCACCCCCTCTCTCACACACACTCACCCCCTCTCTCTCACACACACTCACTCCCTCTTTCTTTCACACACACTCACCTTCTCTCTCTCTCACACACTCACCCCCTCTCTAACACACTCTCAGTCCCTCTCACACACACTCACACCCTCTCTCTCACACACTCAGTCCCTCTCTCTCACACATTCACCCCCTCTTTCACACACACTGACCCCCTCTCTCACACACACACTCAGTCCCTTTCATATACACTCACCCCCCTCTCTCTCACATGCTCACCCCTCTCCCACACACACACACATCCACACATACCCACACACCCACACATACACACACGCATTCCTCTCTCTCTCACACACTAAAGCATCCCCCTTTCTCTCACACTTACACACACCCACACACGTCCCCCTCTGTCACACATTCACAAACATCCCTGTATCTCACACACACGTTCCCCTCCGTCTCTCTCTCCCTCTCTTTCAGTTCATGGTCCTAACAAAAGAAACACATTTGCTCCAAGATGATAAGAGTAGGATTGCACCTGATCTCACACCTGATCCTACGCTTGATCCTCGTCTGATGAATTTAATCTATTCTGGGTCAATATCCCGATATTCCCTACCTAACACCATTGTGGAAGGAGTGTAGTGGATCAAGGAGAAGGCCCAACACCTTCCCAGGGCAACTAGGGATCGGCAATAACTGTGTCCTTACCAGTATCACACACTATCTATGTTATAAATGAAAAGTACTATTCTTATAAGATTTCCCAATAATGGGGCTGAGTCCCCGATATCCTGGCAAGGACCGACACTGACAGGGAGTGCGTGAGGAAATTACAGACTGATAATCTCTTCCATTTAAATTCACGGAGAAACTATCACATCCTGCAGATGTGTGATTTTGCAACTAATTTTCCCTCGAGTTCAACATCTTGTTAACAGAAAAAAAACCCCTTACCATTTTATTATTTTTTGTTTCCACCACAAGCATAACCCTCCTCTCTCCCTTGCCTCAGTCTGCCAAAACAATAGATCGCCATGGAAAGCATGACTTTTTTATTCTTTAGGATGTTGCCACTGTCTGGACGTCTCACTAAACTTCCACTGATTGGACACCGACTCTTTGCCAACAATACAAGCAGGAATCAAAATTTAAAACAGATGTACAAAAAAAATAAGAAGGGTTTATTTTGAAACAACGTACCTCTGGATCCTGCAGTTCCAGACAGCAGGATATTGGGAGAACTTGCTTAAGGACACAGAGCATTATCCTGCAGACCCATGGAGAGGCATTATTTCCTCACTTAAAGGAACAGGTCTCTTCGAATGTTTCAGGACAAACTCTAAATTGGTACATAAAACAACTCTGCTGATTCTTCAAATCTGAAATTGAAAGATCAGCCACCCTTTTAAATTAGGGCAAGGATCTGGCTCCTGTGGGGTTTAAGCTTGGAGATATTGGCAAGTGTTAAATCCTCACAACCTCACCAGCCTGGGGCTCTAGGTGCGGTTGTGAGGATTTAACACTTGCCAACACTGAATTTTGCAAGGCAGTTACGTTTTAAAATGTACCTTTAACTCGAAGTGAAACAGATAGTTCTGAAAAAGGGAGTGATGAATTCCTGGTAAACATCTCAGTATGGAGAAGTGCTAATGTGACTACAGGTTGCCATGGGGATGGGAGTTGAAAAGGGAAGAGAATCAAAGCTCATTGAGGTGTCGAGTGGCAGTTTATGGCTCCTCTCACAAAAACTCACAAAACAAGAGGGGAAGTCACAGCTGCAAAGCAGGAGTGAAAGAACTGGAATGCCTCCAGGAACAGGTCTTCTCTGTCCTGTAGGAAATGATGGGGAGCTGAAGTCAAACTCTTTATGGGGAAAGGTTTTACCAGAACTGACTAAAAATTTAAAGGGGTTAGATACAGGGGCCGGAACTTTCCGGCAGTCCACGCCTGTGGGATCTTCTGGTCCCGCCGATGGTGCACCCTCATCATGGGTTTTCTGAAAGCATGGGGTGGATCAATGGGAAATCACACTCTCAGCAGTATGAGCAGAAGATCCTGACCGGCCAACAGTGCACTGCCTCCCGCAGAGAAAAATATACTGTGTGCGGGAGCGGGGGGGGGGGGGGGGGGGGGGAGTGGGGCAAGGGTGGGACAATCCCACCCAGAATCTCTGGAATTCTAGATCATTAGGACTGGCCTGACCTGAGGGAGAGTGGGATTTACATCTTGCTGGCAATGATCAGATCACAAAAGAGGATCGGAACAATTGTTGAAGGATGCAGGAAGTTTCGACCTGGCATGGAGGGAGCAGTGAATCTGTGCTGGAGGGTAAGGAGTGACTCTGAAACTGTCCCTTTTAATGCAACATTTCCATCAGAAGTGTGGAACAGAGTAAAATTGTTTTGTAAGGCATATTTTTGGTTATGTTAGTTAGTTAATGCAAAACTTACCCTTTTGATGTATCATTTGCCTGTTAATTAATCTATATTGATTTTAGGTTGTTACAGTAAAATTCTTAAAAAGTTAAATCTTGTCCTTTGATTGTGTGATGATACTGTGCCTTTAAGGAATGTATTTTAGTCATGTTTCTGTGCTGAATGTGTTTACTAGTCCCTTTTATTGGAGCCATTTTGTCTGGATCCAGCAACATTGTATTGTTACTGCTGCAACATAATTGATCCTAATTGATGCAGTGTTTGTTTTAATCTGAACGAATGGAGAGTTCTGTTGTTTTGTGTTTTCTCCTGGATATTGCTGAGTAGTGGTTGATTGACAGGTAAGGTCATATGACTGGGTACAGCTAGGCTTTCACAGAGAATTCAAGGCAGTCCACTATTGGGATCTTGAGAGTGAGGTTGTTTTCTCTGAGGTCTGGAGACTAGAATCTGCCAGGAAATAAATCTCTTTCTCTGAGATTCTGTTGTTTGGGACTGGAGCTTTCCTTGAAAATTACTGGATGAGAATTAGAAGGTCTGTCTGGATAACTCTTCAGAATTGTCAAAAGGCTGGGCATTAGTACCGATTGTAATCATCTTTGATTTCTGTGCTAACTGGTTCTAAAGAAGGGATGCATGTCTATGGGAGATTCTGCTAAATTGGAACAATAGGATAATTAGCTGTTAAGAATTATACTTTGTCATGTTTAGGCATTTTAATTAGTAAAAGTTGTAATAATTATTTTTGTTATATACTAACCATGTTCTTAAATCAAGTTTGTTTTGATAAAAGCTTCCTAGTGGCTCTCGTGAATCACAACTGGAGTGAAACACCTCATGCTCACCCTAATGCCAAAATCAAATGTAAAAGTTAGGGTCTAGGTCAACTTCGTAAAATACCTTGGACCTTCTGATCTGGTCCTTAAAATCATTTCCATCAGTTTCATGGGAATTCCTTTCTTTTAAAAAGTTGTCAGTCTCTGTGAGATTGGAACACAGGTCACATTTTAGAATGATTGACAGGTTTCCTCCCAATTCCTTTGCAAAAGGGGAAACCTGCCCATTTCTACAAGGCAACTATTGGTAGAATAATTAATTCTGTCTGTAGTATATGTCATCTGCTGTTTAGCATGCAGTGTCCTGTGTTGTAGCTTCAACAGTTTGGTAGGGTGAGGGGTATGGCAACTCATGAGCTTTCAGCCTGTGGTATAATGGAATCTGCTGCTGGTGCTGACGGCCCTTATCGCCTCATGATTGCTCAGTTTTGAACTGCTAGATCTGTTGGAATCTATTCTATTTAGCATCTTGATAGTTCTGCACAACATAAGAGTGTGTTTCCTAAGTGTGAAGGTGGGACTTCGTCTCTACAATTGTCACTGCTACCAGTACTGCTATGAATAGATACATCTGTAACAAGCTGATTAATGAGAGCAAGGTCAAGTGGGTTTCTCTTTTGTTGGTTTTCTCACCAGTTGCTACAGGCTCTGTCCAGCAACCATCTCCTGGACTCAGTCAGCTTGTTCAGTAGTATTGGAAATTGAAGTTCCTTATCTCGAGTACATCTGTGTCTTTGCCATCGTCAATGCTTTTTCCAAGTGTTGTTCAAAATGGAGGAGTAGTGATTCCGCAGTAGGGGTGAGGGGCAGGTTTTCTTGCTCCTGTCTGAACTGATGCTATAAGCCTTCCTGGGGTTCAGAGTCTATGTGGAAGACTCCCAGGGCTACTTCCTCCCAACGGTATTCCAGAACATGGTACACACATGGACACATCATTGTAAAAAGAGACACTTGTCTTTGCAAAGGAACGATAGAGTGAACAAACCTTTGCAAGCAGCTCAGAAAGTTTTGGTGGAAGGAGAGGCCTCCTTAGATAAGGAGGAGAGGGCAAGAAGGCAGAGGAGGCCTGTTCCACACAGGTACCATAACAAAGTCTGCCCTCAGGACCAAGAGGCACAGCCACAAGGGGTCGAACAGGTATTGCAAGGGGGGAGGGGCAAGAGAAGGCACCAATATCCAGCTGGCAAAGCATATAGGCTATGATCCAGCCACCTGAACATGATAAATGTTCAGTGCCGAAGAAGACTTCACCTCTCCAGAGAAAGTCACCTCAACTTGTGACATAATCAGACCCAAGATAACCTCAAATGCCAGTGGCTCTGAAGGTTACAGTTGCCCTAAACTTTTATGTCCTGAGTTTGTTGCAGAGGTCTGTGTGAGATCTTTGCAGAGTCTCACAATCTGCAGCACACAGCTGCATCTAACTGGTGACAGGTGCACTGTTGTGAAGGGGAAACACCTTCATTCAGTACAAGGCAGAATAAATCAGAGATTTTGCAACAATCGCAGGATTTCCAAGAACTCGGGGAGTTATTGGCTACACACAAGTGTTCACCAAGGCTGGTGAGCTGGGTACTTTTGTGAATAGAAAGAGGTTCTAAGGAGCACTTAAGGAAGTGGTCTTGGAAATAGTAGATCCATTGGTGGTTATTTTCCAAAATTCTTTGGACTCTGGAATAGTTCCTACAGATCGGAGGATAGCTAATGTAAGCCCTCTATTGAAAAAGGGAGGTAGAGAGAAAACAGGGAACTATAGACCAGTGAACCTAACATCAGTACTGGAAAAGTTGCTAGAGTATTATCAAGGATTTCATAGCTCAGCATTTGGAAGGCAGTGGTATAATCAGACAAAGTCAGCATGGATTTACAAAAGGGAAATCATGCTTGACGAATCTATTGGAATTTTTTGAGGACGTAACTAGTAGAGTTGACTGAGGAGAACCAGTGCATGTGATTTATTTAGATTTTCAGAAGGCTTTTGACAAGGTCTCACATAACAGACTATTACGTAAAGTTAAAGTACATGGGATTGCGGGTAATGTTTTGCGATGGATCGAAAGCTGGTTAACAGATAGGAAGCAAAGAGTTGGCATAAATGATTGGCAGTCAGTGACTAGTGGGCTTCTGCAGGGATCTGTGCTTAGGATCCCAACTGTTCACATTATATATTAATGATTTGGAAGAGAAAACTGAATGTATTATCTCCAAATTTGCAGGTGATACAAGGTTGGGTGGGAGGGTGAGCTGTGAGGAGAATGCAATGATGTTTCACCGTGATTTGGACAGTCTGAGTGTGTGGGCATCTAAATGGCAGATGCAGTATAATGCAGATAAATGTGTGGTTATCCATTTTGGTAACAATAGTATTTTTGGGGGAGGTGTAATATAAAGGGATAACATGGGGGATATGCTAATATATTGCATAGATGATGATGTACCACTGACAGCAGCATGTGTCAGACACTAGAGAGAGAGGTTAGAATCATGCCTAAGAACTACTTGCTTACTCTGTAGCCTGTTTAGAAGTCATACTAATAAACAAGTGTTGAGCAGATACCAGAGTATGTCTGTAGTCTGCCTAAGAACCAAGATCAACATAGATTCCAAGACAGAAGAACACAAGCTCAGAATAGGAGGAACAGCACCTTATTTTCCAATTAGGCACTTTACAGTCTCTTGACTCAACATTGATTTAGCAACTTCAGACGATCAACTCTGTCCTCCATTTTGATTTTTTTCCTATGTGCCAGACTGTATTTTAGTTTCATGTTTTTTATTTTTAGACAGCATTGATCTTTATTCTGCCATTAACACATTCTGCTATTGTTTTATTCTGCTATTGACACCTACTCTGGACCAAAGCTTTGTATTTGTAATATCATTTTTGCCACTCCTTCTGCCTTATGTTCCATGACATCTTTGTCATTTAATCTCCCCCACTCTCCAACCTATCCTTGACTTTCTCGTTTTCTCCACCAGCTCCTTCCCCCTCCCCCCCCAACCCTCCCCCACCCTCACAGCCCCACCCCCCCACCCCGCCACACTCTTTTTTCAATATCATAACACCGATCACATCCCTACCTTTCTTCAGTTCTGGAGAAGTCATATTGGATTCAAAATATTAACTTAGGCTCTCTCTCCACGGATGCCGCCAGACCTGCTGAATTTTTTTATTGTGTGTTATATTGAATTATGTATTAGATAGCGAGGTAATATTAAAATGATTGCATGTTATTTAGATTGAATGGTATATAGAAGGGTGTTAAAAAAAAGTTGTGAAAGACCTGTTATATAAAAATGGTGTTTTATATAGGGTGAATTATATAAACAGAATTGTTACAAGATGGTGTGCTATATTGAAATGTGTGCTTTATAGGGTTGTTTCATACAAAGGCTAGTTATCTAAATCATGCTTTATATAAGATGTAGCGTAAGGAAGTTGAATTATTTTAAATGCTTTGTTCTGCAGAAATATGTGCTATTAAAACTTACATTCAATATTACTTTATATTGTTGGTATACTGTAAAGAGGCTGTTAATGTTCATGCATGTGGTCCATTAAAGCTATGCTATGTCAAAATGCGTAATTTGTGAATATATGTGGGGTGATATGGTGACACAGTAGTTAGCACTGCTACCTCACAGCAGCAGGAGACCCGGGTTCGATTCCTGGACTTGGGTCACTGTCTGTATGGAATTTGCACGCTCTCCCCATGTCCGTGTGGATTTCCTCTGGGTGCTCTGGTTTCCTCGCAGAGTCTGAAAGACTCTGGTTAGGCTCATTGGCCATGCTAAATTCTCCCTCAGCGTACCCGAACAGGTGCCAGATTGTGGTGACTAGGGGATTTTCACAGTAACTTCATTGCAGTGTTAATATAATGGTACTTGCGACACTAATAAATAAATTTTAAACTTTAATTTACAGTAATGTGCTGTGTAAAGTATGTTTTTTTGAAAGGATATGTTACATACAATGTATACTATACAAAATGATTTATTGCATAGAGAGAGTTATTCAGAAAGGAAAACAATATAAAAAGGGCATTTTTTGTAGAAGGTGTATGTTAGACAAGATTGAGCAGTATGCGATTTGTTATATACAGAGCATGTTGTACAAAGAATTTTGTTACACAAAGCATTTATTATATACAGACTATTACATACAAAGTGCGTTATGTAATATTGCGAATGTGTAATATAAAAGGTGTTAAATCAAGTGACCCACTATGTAAAGGATGTATTCTAGCATTCTATATGATTCTATATGCCATATATCAGTTATGTTGAGGATTGTGCTGCATAAAGACTTAATATGTAGCTTGTGTTATACATGAGTCTGCTAAATATAGCAGTGTGTTTATTTCAAGACTATGTCATAAGACAAGGTGTATTACATTGTGGATGTTTTTCTTGCATGAAGATGGTTTTATCCAAAAGCATGTTACATAAAAAAATGTATGATATGTACAAGGATGTATACAGATGGAAGTTTCTGCAGTTCTTCTGTTCAACAGGGAGATGTCAGCCACGTACAGAGTAGCACACTGTATGAGGACTGGAAGATGCCTACAGCAAAGCATTCCTGACCTGTTGTCTTCTATTAAGCTAATGCCGTTTCCAAATTAAATGAAGAGCATGACAGAAGTGATGGAAATTGATGTAATTAAACGTCATTACTACTAATTACAGCTTAACTCACTGGAACAAGACATTCAGTTTCATTAAGGGAATGATCCTGTTTTTCTGAAGATTGAGTTGTTAATAACTTGCTGTACAATCCTTTTATAAGACAATGTAACTGGGAAGCAGAACATTCTTAACTCTCTCCCTGCCTACAACCAGCGCATACAATAGTTTCCCCTTTCTCTGCTTTCCGTAAGTTATTTTCAAGGCAAGGATCATAATGCACTCTCAACTCAGGTACAGTATGGGTTAACTGCAGGGAAAAGCTCTCATTAATGCCTCATGCAAACCAAGGTCAGGTACATTACAAGCTGCATACAAAATATAGCTACATCTTGCTGTGCAATCAAGTGCCAGTAGATAGTGTGGTGATTGTGGTTATTGTCCCTTTATTGACAACCCAGCAGAAGAGGGCCACCAGGCTTGAGGGAATAGTAAGGACTGAGAGTGAGTAATCACCACAGGGGGTGCAGTCCTATCTTGGGCAGAATTCTGATTGGAAGGATTCAACATGGAGTTCCATGAAAGATGGGAATGGATTTGGAAGGCGAGAACACATTCATGACTTTGGAGAGGAAAGAAAGATTCGAGATGAGGCTATAGTTTGCAAAGTCTGCAGGGTCAAACATTTTTGAGGAGTGGGGTGATGGCGGCAGATTTAAGTGAGAGAGGGACAACATCTGAAAAGAGAGAACCAATGACAATATTAGCTAACACGAGAAGATAGAGGAAAACTGTAGACAGAAGCATTAAGAAGTTATCCCAACTACTTAGTGATCTTAGCGCCACTTAGTGATCAGTGTGATTTGGTGGTCTCCTGCCCTCCTCTGGGAAGAGGATATCCATCCTCCCCCTCCCAACCTCCGATTTTAGATGCAGTTCGGCATTAGTGAAGTGGCTGCCAGGCTTCTGTCTCTCCTGTGACATCTTTATGCTCTCAATGCTGTGGATTGTTTTAACACATTCAATAGATTTCTCCCTTGGGGCAACCAACAGTCTTTGTGATTGTTGCTGTGGCAAGTTTAAATCAGTCACACACTTCATCTGATCTAGCTCTGTTCCCCCCCTCCCCCCGCGCCCCCCAACCCCACCACTTGCACTAATTGGACAGGAATCTATATTAATTAATAACTCATCTCTGTGAAAATCTTTCATCAGTTTATCCACTAGAGATGGGTTTCCGACCCAAAAACAAACCCCGCTCCTGTTTTCCCCTCTGCTCAGTGTCCAGTGCGTTTTAGACTGGTGTTTCTCCTCGATGGCTGTGATACCAATTTGTGAAACATTTTAGGATATTTCTTACATCGCAGTAACGTGCAATATAAATGCAAATTCTTGTTGAGTGTATATCCTACAGCTGATTCTAGTGCACTTTCCAGGTACTCTTGTGAGGGAAGGAAGTGGCGATTTTATGAATGTTCTGATAGATTTCTGGTGGCTCTATTCTCCTTGTACAAGGTCACAGATTATCCCTGCAACTTCATAATTCCAATGGCAGTTATTTGCAGTCCTCCTACTTTGTGGTTTTGCCAAGGTTATTTGAAAGGTGCAACTATAGTTCCCGCATTGTAGTTATTCTTCCTGCTGTCCATTCCTTTAGTTGTCCATTTCCTCAGCATCTCATGCCAGCTACATGTGAGAATTCTTCAGCATTTCATTACACACCTACATCAAGGTACTGATTCAAGGCAACAAAGTCTCTGTGGTGTCAATGATGATATTTCTGAAAGATCCTGCAAATGTGTTTCTATCTCTCCCACGTGATGAAAGAACATCTGTAATTATGGGTAATTTTAATCTGCATATTGTGCATATCAAATTAGTCACAACACCATAGAGCAGGAATTCCTGGATTGTATTTATGATGGTTTTCTGGACCAATACATTGAGGAACCAACTAGGGAGCAAATCATTTTACATTGGGTGTTGTGTCATGAGAAGGGAATATTTGGCAATCTTGTTGGCCAAGACCCCTTGGGGATGAGCAGCCATAACATGATAGAATTTTTCATCAAGATGGAGTGTGACATAGTTGATTCTGAGACTAGGGTCCTGAATCTTAATAAAGGAAACTACGATGATATGAGACATGAGTTGGCAATGATAGATTGGGAAACATTACTGAAAGGGATGATGGCAGTTAGGCAAACATTCAAAGAGCACATAGGTGAGCAACAACGATTGTTTATTCCTATCTAGCACTAACGTAAACTGGAAAAATGGCCAAACAATGGTTTACAACGGAAATCAGAGATAGTATGAGATCAAAGGAAGAGGTATACAAATTGGCCAGAAAAACAACAGACCTGAAGATTGGGAGCAGTTTTGAATTCATCAAAGGAGGACCAAGGGATTGACTAAGAAGGAGAAAATAAGAGTGAGAGTAAGCTTGTGGGGAACATAAAAAACTGACTGTAAACGGTTTTATAGGTATGTGAAGGGAAAAAGATTGGTGAAGACAAATGTAGGTCCCTTACAGTAAGAAAAAAGGGGAATTTATAATGGGGAACAAGGCTGGCCAACTGAATATATACTTTGGTTCCATCTTTTCAAAGGAGGACACAAATAAGATACCAGAAATGTTGGTGAACACAGGGTTTTGTGAGAGGGAGGAACTGAAGGAGATCAGTATTAGTAGAGAAATGGTGTTGGGGAAAATGATGGGATTAAAGGCCAATAAATCCCCAAAGCCTGATAATTTATATCCCAGAGTACTTAAGGAAGTGGCTCAACAAATACTGAATGCATTGCTGGTCATCTTCCAAGTTTCTATGGACTCTGGAACTGTTCCTACAGATTGGAGAGTAGCTAATGTAACCCCACTATTTAAAAAGTGATTTAGAAGGAAAACACCAATTATAGACCAGTTAGCCTGTTATTGGTAGTGAAGAAAATTCTAGAATCCATTATCAACGAATTTGTAGCAAATACTTGGAAAACAGTTGCAAGATCAGAGTCAGCATGGATTTATGAAAGGGAAATCATGCTTGACAAATTTGCTGGAATTCTTTGAGGATGGGCAGGCTGTTACTAGTAGGGTACTGCAGGGATCAGTGCTGGGACCCCAACTATTCACTATATATATTAATGATTTAGATGAGGGAACAATATGTAGTATCTCCAGATGGCAAAAAACTGGGTGGGAGAGTGAGTTGTGAGGAAGATGTAGAGATCATTTAGTGTGATTTGTAAATTGAGTGAGTGGGCAAATGATTGGCAGATGCAATATAATTTGGATAAATGTGAGATTATCCAATTTGGAAGCAAAAACGGGAAGACAGATTACCATCTGAATGATTGTATATTAGGAGAGGGGAATGTGCAACGAGACCTGGATATCTTTGTACACCAGTCACTGAAGCTAAGCATGCAGATGCAGCAGGTAGTAAAAAAGGCAAATAGTATGTTGACCTTCATAGCGAGAGGATTTGAGTACAGGAGCAGGGGTGTCTTGATGCAATTATATAAGCCTTGGTGAGGCCACACCTAGAATAGTGTGTGCAGTTTTGGTGCCCTTATCTGAGGAAAGATGTCCTTGCTCTCGAGGGAGTGCAGAGAAAGTTTACAAGGCTGATTTCTGGGATGGTGGGACTGACGTATGAGGTGGGATTGAGTCGGTTCGGATTGTATTTGCTGGAGTTCAGAAGAATGAGGGACAATCTCATAGAAACCTATAAAATTCGAACAGGATTAAACAGGGTAGATATAAGAAGAATGTTCCCGATAGTGAGGGTGTCCAGAGCCAGGGGTCACAATCTGAGGATACAGGACGGACTGTTTAGGACAGAGATGAGGAGAAATAGACAGTGGTGAGCCTTTGGAATTTGTTGCCACAGAAAGTAGTTGAGGCCAAAACATTAAATGTTTTCAAAAAATAGTTAGAAGTGGATCGAAAGCTATTGGGGGGAAGGCAGAATTAGGCTATTGAGTTGGATGATCAGCCATGATCAGAATGAATGGTGAATGAATGGCTCAAAGGGCCGAATGGCCTCCTCCAGCTCCTATTTTCTATGTTTCTATTATAGATGCTCCTGGAGGTGCCACAATAGCTAAACACCACTGCATAGATTTGGGTACAGGAGTACCTCTTACCAGTATGCTCTCAAACTGGATGATTTGCTAGGAACAGTGTTCAGAAGCAGTATTTTTTTCCATGTCAATTGGAATGGCATCAATTCTTGGCTATTAACGGTGACCTCAAATTAACCCTCTGACCAACTTCTCTGCTGCTACCTTCATTTGCTGTTTCACATTTCTGTCTTGGATTTCACCTGGTGCTACTTAGATCTACCTTTAACAATAACTCTAAATATGACTTTTCCAGGCGGATTGAATGATGCCTGTATTATGAGGTAGTTGTCACCCTTAGGTTCAGGGTTTATGAGTTACATCCCTTCAGCTTTACCTGTGGAAACACAATGGAAAGAAGAATGCATTAAAATCTGTAATACAGTAGCAATACATTTCACTAGTCAATACATAACATGCGCTACCTTTATAATACCTGTTTCATTTTCTTTTAACAGAATGCCTGAGCGAGTAACATACTCATTCAGGGGAAACATAGCGGCAATTATGGAAACTGGATTGGAGGTGTCTACCTTCATAAGTTAAAGTTAATTTATTAGTCACAAGTAAGGCTTACTGCAATGAAGTTACTGTGAAATTCCCCTAGTCGCGACACCACAGTGCCTGTTCAGCAGAATGCATCCAACCAGCACGTCTTTCAGACTGTGGGAGGAAACTGGAGCACCCGGAGGAAACCCACGCAGACACGTGAAGAACGAGCAAACTCCACACAGACAGCAACCCAAGCCGGGAATCGAACCCAGGTCCCTGGCACTGTGAGGCAGCTGTGCTAACCACTGTGCTACCGTGCTGCCCCATCATGTTAATTCCTCCAGGTGGGCTTGTTGCTTCAGGTAATAACAGAACCATAGAATCCTTCCATTCCGGAAGGAGGCCATTTGGCCCATCGAGTCTGCACTGACTCTCCAAAAGAGGCCCACCCCCCGTCCTATCCCCCTAATCTCCGTGCATCTACAGAACCTACGCATCTTTCAGACACTAAGGGGCAATTTAGCATGGCCAATCCACCTAGCCTGCACATTTTTAGACTGTGGCAGGAAACCAGAGCACCCAGACAAAACCCACACAGACACAGGGAGAAGGTACAAACTCCCCGTTTTTTTTTAGTTAATGCATAGTTGATGCCAATTTCCAGTCTCTTCTTAGAGTCACCGGTCACTTTCTTCCACAATCTAAATAAAGTGATTATGAGTTGTTTCCTTAACTCTTCCATTACTCCATGTCTCCCAAAACAAGATTACAAGAATATGATGCATGCAAGAAGATGTGATGGAGATTTTTGGATGCGACAATCCATCAATGTGAGATTTCCTGGGAGCATGAAAAGTGTTTCATGCATAAATGGGAAGATGTTGCAGAGAAAACCTGGCCATTGTCTGCGGTCAGGCCATAATTCCACACCACAATATATTTAACACATCAAAGTCTGCCTGCTAATGTTATCTCATTCTGGTCTTCTGGTACGATTGTGATTGTGTAAAGTAGACTCAAAGATTCCAAATGATGATCAAACATTCCATGTGAAAATGCAGCTGGTTGTGATGAAACCATGTGCCCCCTGTACCAGAAGACTAGAATGAGATAACATCAGCCGGCAGACTTCGCTAAGTGTTAAATGTTGTGTGGTGTGGTATTATGGCCTGGTTTTCTCTGATGTGGAGATGCCGGCGTTGGACTGGGGTAAACACAGTAAGAAGTCTCACAACACCAGGTTAAAGTGAAACAGGTTCACCAAAAGTGGCTTTTGCTACCAAATAAACCTGTTGGACTTTAACCTGGTGTTGTGAGACTTCTTACTGGTTTTCTCTGCTACATCTTTCCATTCGGCCCGGACAGCTATCAGTTGAAGAGTTTGTCTTTTCAAACCACAGGTCACAATGCTCCATTATTTAAAATTCAAGGACATAATGTCAGGATGATAGAAAACTGTGATCGAGTGAGAACTACCGACAACTTCACCAGATAACCACAGATATATTGAATTGTTTAAAAAAGACCAGCTTTAAAACAATACAAGTAAAAACACTGATCAAAGATTGATGCCAGCAGTCACTTGATGTCTGGTATTGTAAATGATCACTTTCCAGAAAGTTTCTAAATAGATCATACTACAGACCTGCTCTGAAATGTTACATGGAATTTCACACCTGGGGATGTCAGCATCCAGTTAAAACAGACGCGTGAAAGGAATGCATTAAAAATACAAATTGCTGGACTTGTAATCTGCTGTAATTATGTGTTGACAATAGGAACTGCTACCCAGCCTGTTTCACCCCACCAGACACTCAAAACCTCCGGTCGAAGATGAAACAACCCCACCTCCTGTTGTGTTATATCTCAAAAATGTGTCAAAAGTTTTCTGAGATGAAAGATCAAAAAAATGAGACTGCTACAACAATAGATACAAGACATGCTAATTGATTTTCCTTCCAGAATATGCAGAAATGAGTTTAAAAACTGGCTCTTCCAAGAGGAGAAAGAAACAAGCAAGAAGCAAAGAAACATGACAGTCATCTGAAGCCCTGCTGGAAAGTAACAGAAAAGATCTCTCTCTCTCTCTGAAGTCAGACTGTTTTCATCAGAGTTCAGGCCTGAACATAGTCAGCTCCACACTCCTGCTGGAAACTACCTAACTTCAAACGGCCACAACCTATCCCTCGTGGACAAGCAAAGGACTTATTCATATATTCTTTTAACTTTGATTTTTGGACTCTAACTTTATTACTTCTGATATCTTGTGTGTGTTATTGCATCTTTTAATATTTCTCTGGGGCTTTGGTAACTAATAAACAACTTCTTTTTACTCAAGAAAACTGTTTGATTGGCTGCTCAATAAGAGGTAAATACATTTGGATCGAAAAGGCGTGCGTGGGGAAAACATATTTTTAAAAACCTTTGTTGCAGCTAATCAAAGGGGCTGAATAAATGGGGAACCAGCTCGCTCTGTCTCAGCTGGTCATAACAAAATAAATATAAGAACCTGAGAATATCAGAACAAAAGGAATAGGAACAGGAGTAGACCACATGGCTCCTCAAACCTGCTTTCTCATTCAATATGACAAAGGCCTCAACTCCACTTTCCTGCCCACTCCTCATATCCTTGATTACCGTAAGAGATCAAATATCTATCAGTCTCAGTGTTGATTATATTATACTCAAATGATGGAACCTCAATAAAACACTGGGGCAGATAATTCCAAAGATTCACCACCCTTTGAGTAAAGGCATTTCTCTTCATCTTATCTTAAATGATTAGCCTCTTGTAGTAGCATGGCCCTTTAATGGGGGGGGGTCATTTCCTGAGGGCCATGTGATCAGCGAGGACCCTATGGATTGTTGCGGCAGAAAGCTGAGCCAATCAGCAGGAGGGCGCGTATCATGGGTCAAGGATGGACTCGCAGTTGGAGCCATGGAGCCATCGAGTAGAACAGTTGCACTGTAATTAAGTCCGACTTGGTGTGTATATTATTCCTTATTTGGCAATAAAACCTTCATTGAGTCAAACCATATTGAGTTGCCCTCAATCTATTACACATCTCATCCTGTTTTAGATATCCCCCCCAGAGGAAATAACCTCTCAGTGTCTACCTTGTCAAGCCTCTTCAGAATCTTGTATGATTCAACAAGATCATGCCTCATTCTTCTAATCTCCAGAGAGTACAGGCACAATATATTCAGGTTCATCATAGGACAACCCTTTCATCCCAGGAACTAATCTCGTGGTCCTTCATTGTAATGCCTCAATGCAAATTATTGCTGCTTCACATGGAGACTCAAACTGCACATGGGTGCGGTTTCACCAAAGCCCTGTATAATTGCTGCACAACTTAATTATTCTCGTGTTCCTATCCCCTTTTCAGTAAAGGCCAATGATTTGCTTTCTTTATCACTTGCTGTATCTATGTGCTAACTTTCTGTATTAATAAAAGTGGAAAATACTGCAGATGCTGGAAACCTGAAATAAAAATCAGCAAAATCAGGGAATATTCAGCAGGTCAGGCAACATCTTGAAGAGAACCAAGGTTGACATTTCAAAGTCATGATGACCCTTCACTGGAACTGGGGGGAAGACTGTTCCAGTCTGCTGTGCTGCTCGAATAACACAGTGGGCCTGGAGACATCAGCAGGGGCCATTTTGCAGACTTCCTGCTAGCCTCCATGAGTCTCCGGGTCTAAGTTTTTTAGTGCAATCAGCTCCACGCCTATTTCTTGTATGGAGCTGATTATCATATGGAAATCTCAATTTTGGGGGGACGGGGGCAAGGGGGGTGCCCCTTGGGCAGTGCCCAAGGGGCAAACTGGCACTGCCCACTGGGAACCGGACGGTGCCAAGGGGTTGGGGCCAGAGCAGGGGGGAGGGGTCGGGGAGGGTCATCAAAGGTGGGGTGCAGGGGGGTCAGGACTGTCGGGGGGAGAGATCGAGGCTGCCAGAGAGGTCGGGGGTGGTCATCTGGATCGCAGTGGTGGGGGAGAGGAGGGAGTCTGTACTGTCCAGGGGGATTCAGGGAGATTGGGGCTGGCTAGTGGTGGGGGTGGTTAAAGAGGTTGGGGCTGGCCCAGGGAGATCTGGGAGGCCAGCAATCAAAGGGTGGGGGTGTCAGAAGGCCAGGGGTGCAGGGTTGCGGGGCAGGCCAGCGATCAGAGGCCAGCGATTGGAAGGGTGGGGAGGTCAGAAGACCAGTGATCGGAGGCCAGTGATCAGAGGCCAGAGATCTGGAGGCCGGTGATGCGGGCCAGTGTGCAAGCACTGATCTCTGCTCTGACAGATCGGTGCATGTGCAGTGGCCCACTCAGCACTATGCTGCTGACCTCTCGGGCGGGAATAGGCCCCGCCCCTGCACTTTCCAGAGTGAATCACGTTGAGGCACTCTGTGGTGCACAGTGTGTCGGAGATTCATTCTGTAAATCACGCTAAAAGAAAACTGGCAGGATTTACTCCCATTTTCCCACAAGATGGGAACTTAAAATTTTTTTGGGAGAATCCAGGCTAGGATTATCGTGCTGATACATTTATTCTTATTCTCTCTACACATCCTGCTTGACCGGGCTGAATATTTCCAGCATTTGCTGTCTTTAATTGCTTACTTTCTGTGTTCCTTAGACATTACCTCCAGGGCACTGGAGCCTCACAGATTCTTCCAAAATCTACAGAAATACAGCAGAAAGCAATGGCAAAACAGGACACTTTTGCAGCAGTGGTAGGTAGGCTTGTTAAAGCACAGCAGCTGCTGTTTTACACACGTGAATGAGTTTTCTGACACATTTCTGACAACGTTACAGCAGCAGGGCGTCGAAGGGAATCCTGATCCACGATCAGCTGAATGGTGTCTTTTTGAACTGTAAACATCTCTGTTCCTTTAGTTATAACTGTATTTCAGCAAGAGCTTTTAATGAAGTGGCTCAAATTATGAGCTACTGATTCAAACGCATTTGTGGCAAAAACCCCATTTAAAGTGACGTGAGTGGACTTCATTCACAGCCATTTGATATTGTGATCATGGATTGATTGACGGATTCTCTGCACAATGATGCAGTTTGTATCGCAGAGGTGGCAAAAGCTCAAGAAACCTTGATAATTTAATAATATTTCTTAGCTTTCATCCCACCGTGACATTGAAGAGAGTGTCCCTTTAATAACTTGCTAACATTGTGTCTGATCTGGATGCTTTTAATGTCAGAGTATGATCATAGATATATACTATAAAATTTTAATAGCATTATACCAAGTATTAAATCTGTACTTTTAACAGAAAGTTCAAATCAATGAAATTAACACTTTTTTTTGTGAAGTGTGAGGGTCGGAGCTGAGGATTGTGTGTGTGTGTGTGTGTGTGTGTGTGTGTGTTGGGGGGGTGCTGCGGAGATTGGAATACCAAAGATGAATTGAGGGAGTGTTCATATTTCAGGCTTTCAAACATGACCTCGGCCTGGCTGTCAGTCCTGCTTGTTTGTACAAATGTTCCACACTTCAAACGCTCTTCCGGAACAGGCTGCCTGGTGAAATTAACAGGTCACCCATCATTAACTGCCAAAACAGTCCCGTCCCCCTTGCATAACCTACAGGCCAGGCTAGCCACTCAGTTACACAAGGACATTGCTGTGGAAAAAGGTATGCGGGAATTTCCTGAGCACACTCCTTTCACCACCAACACCATGCTATTGAATGCAAAGAGCTGATAATTGACTGCAATGAAATCACAAAATTCCACCAAACATTCATGGCCAATAATTGATTATTGATGTTTTGTGACCTTTCGCTTTGTTTTGGATACCCTCGAGCAACAATCCTTTGGTGCAGAACTCCGTATCTTTACACTTTCTGCAGTTGTATTTTATATGTTCATTGTTTTTGTTTAATAAACTTCAATTATAATAAAAGATTATCTTGGCTTAGACTGCCTTCATTCAGGGGCTGTTTTTGACTTGTCAGTTTCTTGCAAGTGCCCTATGGGAAATGTGCTTGAGGCAAGACTCAAAGCAGTTTGTAATAGGCAAGAATCCAAGCACAAACTTTGCAAACAGCTCAACCAAAACAAAGATTAAATATAAAGTAAAGTTCTCTCTGTTCCTTCGAGAAAATCCAAGTCAGGTAGAGTAGAGGTTGTTTACTAAGTAATAGAACATAGAACATAGAACATTACAGCGCAGAACAGGCCCTTCGGCCCACGATGTTGCACCGACCAGTTAAAAAAAAAAACTGTGACCCTCCAACCTAAACCAATTTCTTTTCGTCCATGAACCTATCTACGGATCTCTTAAACGCCCCCAAACTAGGCGCATTTACTACTGATGCTGGCAGGGCATTCCAATCCCTCACCACCCTCTGGGTAAAGAACCTACCCCTGACATCGGTTCTATAACTACCCCCCCTCAATTTAAAGCCATGCCCCCTCGTGCTGGATTTCTCCATCAGAGGAAAAAGGCTATCACTATCCACCCTATCTAAACCTCTAATCATCTTATATGTTTCAATAAGATCCCCTCTCAGCCGCCGCCTTTCCAGCGAAAACAATCCCAAATCCCTCAGCCTCTCCTCATAGGATCTCCCCTCCATACCAGGCAACATCCTGGTAAACCTCCTCTGCACCCTCTCCAAAGCCTCCACATCCTTCCTGTAATGTGGGGACCAGAACTGCACACAGTACTCCAAGTGCGGCCGCACCAGAGTTGTGTACAGTTGCAACATAACGCTACGACTCCTAAATTCAATCCCCCTACCAATAAACGCCAAGACACCATATGCCTTCTTAACAACCTTATCTACTTGATTCCCAACTTTCAGGGATCTATGCACACATACACCTAGATCCCTCTGCTCCTCCACACTATTCAAAGTCCTCCCGTTAGCCCTATACTCAACACATCTGTTATTCCTACCAAAGTGAATTACCTCACACTTCTCCGCATTAAACTCCATCCGCCACCTCTCGGCCCAACTTTGCAACCTGTCTAAGTCTTCCTGCAAACTACGACACCCTTCCTCACTGTCTACCACACCACCGACTTTGGTGTCATCAGCAAATTTGCTAATCCACCCAACTATACCCTCATCCAGATCATTAATAAATATTACAAACAGCAGTGGCCCCAAAACAGATCCCTGAGGTACACCACTTGTAACCGCACTCCATGATGAATATTTACTATCAACCACCACCCTCTGTTTCCTATCCGCTAGCCAATTCCTGATCCAATTTCCTAGATCACCCCCAATCCCATACATCTGCATTTTCTGCAGAAGCCTACCATGGTGAACCTTATCAAACGCCTTACTAAAATCCATATATACCACGTCCACTGCCTTGCCCCCATCCACCTCCTTGGTCACTTTCTCAAAAAACTCAATAAGGTTAGTAAGGCACGACCTACCTGCCACAAAACCATGCTGACTATCACCTATCAATTCATTACTCTCCAAATAACTATAAATCCTATCCCTTATAATTTTTTCCAACATCTTGCCGACAACAGAAGTGAGACTCACCGGTCTATAATTCCCGGGGAAGTCTCTGTTCCCCTTCTTAAACAATGGGACAACATTCGCTAACCTCCAATCTTCTGGTACTATACCAGAGGCCAACGACGACCTGAAGATCAGAGCCAGAGGCTCTGCAATCACTTCTCTTGCCTCCCAGAGAATCCTTCTCTATAATGCCCCTCTATAACCATGAGACCCATTTCCTGTTTCCTCAATTCTATTCCCACTAAACTGCCAATTACCCAACTTCTCTTCCTGGCCCCCATGTTAGCCAATATTGTAAAAGGTTCTCTCTCTTCAAATGTTGCCTCTCTCCCCTTCAAACCTGCTGTCATCACCCTCACCTTCCCAGACATGAGGCTGATTTTGTTGGCAGAACAGGGCCAGCAATATCACAAGAGGCGAGAAATTGTGTGCGAACCTGATTTTTCGCCTCTTGCTCATGTTTCCTGCCCCGCTACGCGACTAGACCAGAATCCTGCCCATTCATTATTGTCCTATCCTTTTAAAATGTTTGATGTGCTCTCGTCACTTTGATATCCATGCTTCATGGACACCTGGAAGTCTTCAAAGTCACTGTAGCACGCCATTCCTCAGTAGAGATTGGCTGTGGTTAATGTCATAAGCTCCGAATGTTAAATAACCACTATAAAGGGCTCTGATAGAAAACACCTATCAATTTTACCAGGGAGATCCCCTTGCTTTCTCTCATAAAGCCCGGTTATTCTGAAATCTCTTTGAAATGCTTTATGGACAGCAGGGATTGAATTTCACTGGAGGGTTCCCCTTTTAACATTGGAAGCATTGAAAGCCGTCTGGCTCCTCTGAAGTGCTTAGGTGGACAGCAGGCATTGAGTATCACTGGGGAGCTCTCTTTTAACATATGAAGAGTGGCACTTGGTGTCTGGCTCCTTTGAAGTGCTTGATTGACAGATTGGACAACTTACCCACTAGCTAGGAGTTATGTTGAGTACATCTCAAGTGCTGCCTTTGTTTGTAATCGCAATGCTTATAAACATTCTGCCTTTGATTGACAGGTTGGATCAATTTGGATCAAATGGAGTTTCGAAGAGTGAGAGGGGATGTCATAGAAACCTATAAAATTCTAACAAGGTTTGACAGGGTAGATTCAGAAAGAATGTTTCCAATGGTGAGGAAGTCCAGGACTAGGGGTCATAGTTTGAGAATAAGGGGTAAACCTTTTGGAACTGAGGTGAAATTTCTTCACCCAGAAGGTGGTGAATGTGTGGAATTCACTACCACAGAATGTAGTTGAGGCCAAAACTATGTGTGATTTCAAGAAGAAATTAGATATAGCTCTAGGGGCTAAAGTGATCAAGGGAGGGAAAGGGAATCAGGATATTGAATTTGTTGATCAGCCATGATCAAAATGAATGACGGAGCAGGTTCGAAGGGTCGAATGGCCTACTCCTGCTTCTAGTTTCTATGTTTCTATTACGATGTTTCATTTCCTCTTTAATCACAATGTTTACAAAGTTCTAGCCTGGAGCCTGATTAGACCAGCAGGGTGGACCAGAAGATTCACGATGGGTCTAATGCCTGGCAAAAATTTCCTTTTTAGGTCTGACTCCTGATTCACTGGGCCATTGGGATTCCAGCCAGAGGCTAGCGGTCCCAGTGAATCCCGGCCCTTGTCTGTGTGATTTCACTGTTGGTTAATTTAATTATTGTCTTGTTTTAATCGGAGTTTGACTACCTATGTGCATTGTCCTTTCAAAGGACATTGTCAAAGGACAACAGGCGGGATTTTCTGGCTACGCTCACCCTAAGACCGAAAAGTCCTGCCCAAGTTCAATGGACCTATGCATGGTTCACCCCCCACCGCCTGCTATGATTCCCGTAGCGAGCAGGATGGGTCAATTCCAGCCAATATGTTTCTTATGCAGTGCCTTTTGTTATCTGACTTTGCACAATTGTCTATTGTCCATTTCTCAAAGCACAAAATATTTGAGTTGCGGCTCATCCAATGCAGAATCTTACAGCAAACTTAAGAATTTGTTTTAAACTTATCGGCCGGGATTTTCCAGCTGCATTCACCCCAAAACTGGAAAATCCTACCCGAGGTCAACGGATCTTTGCTTCTGTTGGCAGGCAGGACAGGAATATTCCCCCCATAAGCTTTTAAATCCAGCCTCAACATAACTACTTGATTACTCTTTCTTCAATTAAAACTTAACTTAAGTACACTATTTGATCATCATCTGTTCCTGGCTGGTTCCTGATTATGTAATAACCCTGAATGAATCCATGTATACAACACAAAATGGCTCATTTTCTCAGTGTTAGGACAAAATGGTGTTTTGAATGTTTTAGCTTATTACAATGAATATGACATGAAATTAATCTACAAATGGCCAAGTTATACTAAATTCTCCTCCCTAGCCTTAATTACATTGTGCCAGAACTCCCAGAGCTCCCTTTTTAACTGCACTGTGGTATATCTAAACCACGTGGACTGCAGGAACACAAGAAGGCAGCTTATCACCACCTTCTCAAAGCCAGATAACAAAATACTTAACCCCTTTTAATGACCCTAATCCTTTCACCTCTGTTGTGTGGCCCAGAAGACCAATTCAAGTGTTGATCATTCTTTGCATGAATTTTTCTTGAAATTTGGTGGCCTAAGCTTTCTCCTAATCAAGCAAACGGTGCTCTAAACTATTAGGCAGGAGCACAGTCACTGAATTCACAAGTCTCTGAAATTTTTCTTCCTTTTCTATGGGAAACCATTTTGTTTCTATTCAGCTTTCGCCATCACCAACGTTCTTGAGACTGAGAATACAGCAAAGGATGAAGAATGCTCTGCCTCAACCTTCTTTTGCAGCACAGGACAAATTTGCAGCATTGTACTGCAACACTACACTATGGTATAGTAATAAATTGTCTTTGTTTTAATAACAGATAAGCCGCACCTTCATTCCTCCCTGATAACAATGACTCTTGCTGTGTTTTATTTCTATGTCTGTTCTGCCACACTTCGCACAAGTCTGATTTCAGAAACAGAGGTTGACGCGTTATTTAGCCATTGAAAGCATCACATGCTGTAGTTATCTCTCCCGCAAACACTTGCAAGTAAAAGCAGGAGCGCTGACTTGTTTATTTATCTTTCTCCAACTCTGGAGAGTTGTGGGCAATTATTACTCCCAACTTCTATCTTGGTTGATATTTCTCAAAGTGACATCAAATGATAAATTCACCCAATGAACCACCAAGACAAACTGCAAAGTGTAGCTTTATTATGGTCAATGTAATAGAAGAGTCCAGTATATTCAGGGTTAATGTGGGACTGAGTACAGTACCACCTACACAGTGATGACTCAGATCTAGGATCAGTGTCGTGTTGAGGAGAGGCATAGGATATAAACATGGAGGTAACACCTTACTTGTACCCTTTACCAAATATATATAATACATAGTTACAACTAGTTAATAAAAGCTTGCTGTTAAAATACAGAAGACTACAAAGACTTCCCTAATAGACACATTCTGTAACCAATACCATTGCAACAGTGAACATTTTATATCATGGATTTTGCAAAATAGCTGCCACAGAGATAAATGACGAAGTTGATCCAAAACATACTGTTTTCTGTTACTGTTCTTCTACTATAACTTCAGAAGAGATGTGAACAAGGTAATACCACTTTGAGACTCCTCACCAGTGATGAGGTTGTGTCTTAAAGAAAATTGTTCAGCCGACTGTGTCTTTCTTAGATAGAAAGTGACGGCCTTATGCTGAAACTGTATGCTATTGCAGAAGACAAAAGAGAAAGTGAAAGCTCTGGCATTTCAAACTACTCAGCATGTTAACAGAAGTACTTCATTGCCCCCTTCTATTACTTGGACACTGAAATGATGATTGCAAACTTCAAACATGAAAAGTTCAGAAAACATCTCATAAAGGCAACTGAGAGCTTTGTTTCATTTGTTCAAATAAATCCCTTCCAATTTTCTCGTCAGGTCTTCCTCAGGTTGACTGAAGGTGCTGATTGTTGTTGAAGTTGGTTCCATGGGCAAAACTGCCCTTTAGTATGATACCCAAGTAGCCATTTTTCATTTGGGAGATGAGACAACATGTTAAACAACATTCAAAACAGGAGAGGATCTTTACCAAACTTCAACCTTAACATTCACACAAGCTAATGTCCCAATTAGCGCTCTCTGCATAGCCTTGAATCAGACATATCTTCCCTTCTTTAGCTTCTTCATTGAATTCAACTCACAGCCCTTATGGAGATTTGGTGTAATCAGCTTGTCAATTGATGTTCCTGCTGTGAGTTAAGTGTCACTCTTTACAGTGACATTGGTGAGCCTGGGTATGAACAAAGCAAGTTAAATCTCCAATGCTTGCTTCTGCTGGTGGTGAGACATGAGGTCATACACAATTTCTTGTCTAACTCCAAAATCACACCTACATCTCTGTGAGCAGATGCTGATCAAGATGGAACACTGTAATAACTCCATGGAGGCGAATGTCCCATCACCAAGTTACTTTATTTACACCATACATCCGTCCACAGGCAGCTCTCCAGTTGCTCCCTGCTGAATGCAGGCTGGGAGTCTGACACACCTGCTTTAAATAGGGAGCATGAGGCTCCCTGATTTAATCATCAATTAAGACTCATCAGGCATGTCTTTCAACACCAACCAAATAAACGAACTCAAATTAACTTATGGACAAATTAAAAGGGGCAGCTCCCCAAAAGGAAGGGGGAACAGCCCGAACCAAAAACAAAGTCGGAAGGAAACTTAAAACATCAAACCAAAAGGTGATTATCAGGGTCGATAATACACCCAGGACTCATCAGGCAGTTCATGCTCTAGCAAGCCAACCTCATTAGCCTGGCTGAAGTCATCACACTCCTCCCCCCCAAAGTCGGAGGAATCCCCTCGGTTTTCTTCCCTCAGGGGTCTTTTCCTCTGCTTGAGCGCCGGGTCTGGATCCTCCAACTCGGCCTCTGATGTCAGCTGTGTGTAACGGTTGGACGCCTGTCTCTTCCACTGCGAACTCTGGAAGTCTGGTTCCTCGTCCACTTCAGGTGGTAGAGGAATCGCTGCAGCTTTGTCCCGTGTCCATTTTGCACCTTGAGGTCCCCATCAAGGGTGCAGGGGAGGCGGTACTGGCTTGTCAAGGGGGTCTCTGCTCATCCCTAGGGCTGCAGGGTGAACTCAGCTCCGGGACGGGTGGAGAGCTTGAGGCCCGGACCTGATCCAGGTGTTTCATTACCACTGCCTCACTTACGCGTACTCGGTAGGATACCGGTCCAGTCCTGGACCCGACTGTTCCGGTTACCCACAAGGGTCCATTTGCATAATTTCTGACCCAAACTCTCTTCCCCGCTTCAAAGTGCCTCTCTCGGCGAGTGTTGTTATGGCCCCTGCATTGGGCTTCCTGGTGTCTTTCCACCTTTCCTCCCAGGTTTGGCAACAATAGTCTCAGACTGGTGCGGGGCCATCTGCCCATTAGTAACTCTGCTGGCGCAGTTCCCACGGTGGCATGTGGAGTGATCCTATTGTCAAATAACCACCTTGAGAGTTTCGTCTCTAATGAGGCCGCTGGCTGTTTTTTCAACCCGGCCTTTAACGTTTGGACTGCTCTCTCCGCTAACCCATTTGATGCCGGGTGATAAGGTGTCGTCCTGATGTGCCGGATCCCATTTGATGCCATAAATTTTGTGAACTCTAGGCTGGTGAACACTGAACCATTATCGGAAACTAATACCTCTGGGATCCTGTGCGTTGCGAACGAGGTGCGCAATTTCTCAACGGTTGCCGTCGTGTTTGTCGAGTTTAGTTTATAGACGTTTAACCACTTGGAATGAGCATCTATTATCACCAGAACCATGGACCCCATAAACGGGCCTGCAAAATCGACATGGAATCGCGACCATGGTCTGCCAGGCCATTCCCACAGATGCAACGGGGCTGCCAGTGGTGCCTTCTGCATCTGTTGGCACTTCTGGCACTGTCCTACCAGTTTCGCTATGCCTGCGTCCAGACCAGGCCACCAGATGTAGCTCCTGATCAGCATCTTCCTTTCTGATACTCCAGAGTGCCCATGTCGTAGCTCAGCCAGTATGTCCCGACAGCCTTGACTTGGGACGATGACCTATGCTCCCCACAGCAATATCCTGTCTTCCACCGTGATCTGCTCCCTCCTGCTCCAGTATGGGTGGAACTGTTGTTGGACTGGTCTTTCCAGCTGCCCTTTAGAACCAGGCGCTTTATCTTCGCCAGTACAGGGTCTTTCTGTGTCCACTGGCGTATATTGTGTGCATCCACCGGGAGGGTATCCATAAAGTTTAACGTCATCATGGTCTCCTCTATTCTGGGTACCAATGGTGGGGTGTCTGCTAATGGTAGCCGGCTTAAGGCATCGGCATTTGCCACTCTAGTCTCTGGTCAGTGCTCCAATCGATACTGATATGCCACCAGCAATAGTGTCCAATGCTGGATCCAGGCTGATGCTATCGGCGGCACTGCTTTGTCTTCCTTCAGTAGGCCCAGCAAGGGTTTATGATCTGTTATGATCATAAATTTTCACCCATTTAAATACTGGTGAAATTTTTTAACTGCGAAGATTACCGCCAGCTCTTCCTGTTCAATCTGGACATATCTTCACTCTGCCATTGTCAGGGTACTGGAGGCATGAACTATTGGCCGCTCTTGTCCGTTCTGCCACCTGTGTGCCAGGACTGCGCCCACTCCATATGGGACGTGTCACAGGTGAGTACCATTTCCTTCTTGGGGTCATAATGTGCCAATACATTTTCGGATCAGGATTGCTGTTTAATTTTCTTGAAGGCCCTGTCCTGGTGGGCCGACCATTCCCAAATTTGTCCCTTTTGTAGCAACTGGTGGAGAGGATCCAGAATGGAGGCCCTATTCTGTATGAATTTCCCATAGTAAGTTACTAGTCCTAAAAACGACATTAGCTCCTGGATGGTTGTGGGAGCCACCTGGTCTTTTATTGCTCGCACCCGATCTTCCAGAGGATGTAGGCCCGACTTATCCATTTTGTACCCGAGGCAGGTTACTTGTGGCGCTAAAAAGACGCATTTCTCCCTTTTCAGACGCTCTCCTACTGCTGCAAATCTCCTGAGAACTTCCTCCAGGCCCTTGTTTTATCCGTAATGAGGACATCGTCTAGGTAAATGGCAACCTCTGGTAACCCCTGTAAGATGCTCTCCATGGTCCTTTGGAATATGGCACAAGCTAAGGAAACCCCAGAAGGCAATCTTTTATACTGGAAGAGGCCTTTCAGCATATATATTGTGGTGAATTTTTGTGAATCCTCGCAGTTTCAGGTATGCGTGGCTCATGTCCAGTTTTGTGAATAGGAGTCCTCCTGCCAACTTTGCGTACAGGTCCTCAATCCTGGGAATTGGGTATTTGTCTAGCTGAGAGTAACGGTTTATCATCTGTTGAAATTGCTGCAAAGGCGCACCGAGCCATCCGGCTTTAAGATAGGAACCATGGGTGCCACCCATTCCACGAACTGGACCGGTTTTATTATTCCTTCATGCAATAATCTTTTAATTTCTGCCTCGACATTTTCCCTTAACGCAAAAGGTACCGATCGGGCTTTGCAAAACTTTGGGACAGCCTCCAGGTCGATGTGCAATTTTGCCTTGACTCCTTTGATTGTCCCTAGGCCTTCCCGAAAAACCTCCGGATATTTGCTCAGGGCCTCACTCAGGCAACCATTTTCCAGCTGGAAGATATTTGTCCAATCTAGCTAGATCTCTTTTAGCCAATTTCACCCTAATAGGCTCAGTCCCGAACCTTCCACTACCATTAATGGGAGCCTAACTAATTGTTTCCCGTAAGCAACTGGCACATGGGTTGTACCCATCACTTTCAGTGGATACCCCATATAGGTCCTCAGCCTTACTACATGGTCAGGGCTAAGGGTTGGAGTTCAGTGCATATCTTGTTAAACACTGTCTCTCTCATGACCGATACGGCTGCACCTGTGTCAACCTCCATTAAAATTAGACGTCCATTCAGTCTCACTGACAATTTGATGGGTTCTGATTTTGTCATCGCTACGCACAGTAACTGTTCAACGTCAGAGGTAGGGGAGCTTTCAGGTTGTGCATTCTCCTGTCCCTTGGCCTACGTGTTCTTTTTGGCCATGTTGGTTTAGGAGACTTGCTTTTCCTCTGTGCATCCTGACGCTGGCAACCATCGCAATGTTGTGTCGGGCGGGACTCTACAGGAACTGCTGTCACTCTCGGCTTAACCTGACCTTGTCTAGGTGCGGTTCTATAGGCGGACTTGGGCTTCCTCATATCTGAATCCTTCTGGAGGGCCACTATGTAGTGGCCTGCCCCATAGTGGTAGTGCCCTAACCCAGTCTCCCTGGTGTTGGCCTCTACCTCCTTTGGGATGCCTTGGAGCTCATGCACTCCGCTTGCCACTTTTTCTAACGACAAGGCCAGCTGTAATGCCTGTTTACGGTCCAGCTGGGCCTCCACCAACAGGCATTTCTGTTTAGTCATATCATTAATTCCACACACCAATCGGTCTCGGAGCATCTTATTTAGAGTCCCTCCCAAATTCGCAAGCCTCCGCCAGACTTAGCCTTGTTAGGAAACTGATGATTGACTCCCCAGCTTCTCTAAATGTGGAGTAAAAACGGTACCTTCACAGGATCAGGGCTGGCTTAGGGTCATAATATTCTCGAACTAAGTTTGACAACTCTTGGAAAGACTTTGTGTCCGGTGCCTCTGGGAAAGTTAAAATGCACATAATTGCAAAAGCTGCTGGTCCGCATGCAGTCAGCAGGATAACCCTTTGCTTCTCATCTGAGGTTATGTTGTTTGCCCTGAAGAAATCTTTCCACATATTGGGCCCAGTCCTCCACTGCGGGGTCAAAAGAGTCCAACTTCCCAAACAGCGGCATGTTTTCTAAACAATGGCTTATCCTTAATATGTGCGGTGATTCAGCAAGTTCCTTCAGGTCACTCCTTTTTCCTCGTCGCCACTGTAATAATTCCACGGAGGTGAAAGTCCCGTCACCAAGCTACTTTATTTACACCATACATCTGTACATAGTCAGCTCTCCCTGAATGCAGGCTGGGAGCCTGGCACACCTGCTTTAAATAGGGAGCATGAGGCCCCCTGATTTAACCATCAATTAGGACTCATCGGACAGTTCATACTCTGGCAAGCCAATCTCATTAGCCTGGCTGAAGTCATCACAAACACTTACACCCACCGAACAATGGAAGTTCATTTGGAAAACGATTTCTGTGACAGTTATACAAATCTAAATGGCCAATTTTTATTATTAGTTGCAGGACTCAGCCTGCGTCCTTGGCGTGGTCAGGAAATAAACAACCAAAAGAGAGAAAAATGGAGGAAAGTAAACCAGATTGAAAGACGTAAGAAGGAAGGAAAATAAAGAATGCTCACTTTCACTTCCCATTCTCTTCACTCAACAGGCTGGAAATAGGCCTTTCTCTTTCATTTCATTAATAGTTTCCTTGGCGCCTCAAGTGATATTCTAACTTTAAGAGTGACTAATCATACGGACATTAATGAAGACGACTGCATATTTAATTTTAATGCTTTTTGATGTACATTTTTTTATTTTTGTGAAAATGTCACAAGTGCCTATTATGCCCGAGCCCCACCAAAGAAACCATCAAAAGCAGGCGCTGAGCTCTGACATGTCAAACAATGCTGAGTGATGTTGTCACCTTCAACAAAAAGCTGATGGGACTGAAAATCTGTTGCTTTTGTTAGCACTCATGAGGGTGGGCTGTCCTGGTCGTCAGGTCCCGATCCCCCGAGGATGATAAACACTTTGAATAAACATTTATGACATTTTCTTCCTTGGTCCCTTAAGGAAGGCAATGCAGGCTTCATAGCTTACCATCAAAGAGCACTTATAATAGAAGACAGATAATAAACTTGATTTGAAAGTATGGGGGTTTACGTTTTCTGATTAGCTGCAGCAAGTATTTTGGAAATAGCCCCTTCTCCTTTCCATACTCCAACCCTTGTCTCTGTACTCCAGGCTCAACTGTTTCCACTCTGACCACCAGTGGGAAATTGGGCACAAATTCTGTTTGATGTTTTGCTAGTTAGGTTACAGTTCAGGTTTCTGCTAAAATTCAGTCACATACACACAAGCATAACATTTCCCATGAACCACTGCAATCAGTTACTGTAACACAAAGGAGCCATCTATCTTTTCTTTGCATTAAAAAGTATTATTTGATGTATTCGCGAGTCAAGTTTCATTAATATAGTTGAAAAAATGTTTATCATTAGATTGACGAGGACAAAATAAAATGGGTTCCCTCACCACCTGTTGCAAGGTCAGTCTGGTAGCAACATCATTCAGCACTCAGCCATCTCAGTAATATAGGTGCTACCGAGCCACGCTTAATGTTGGACATTGAAGTGCCACACCCAAAGTACATTATATGCTGTTATTGCCATGTGTTCTTCCACAGAGTGTTGTTCGTATAAGACATTGCCGTAATGCCCTTCAACATTAATCCACTCATGTTTGAGGAAGATTCACAAAACAGTTTGTTTCCACATGCAGCAAGACCCAGACAGCATTTAGGTTGGGCTGATCTGTGACAGATGCCATTTGCATCATACAAGTGCTAGGCAATGACCATCTCGAAGAAGAAAGAGTCTTTAACATTGCCATTATCAAATCTTCCACCATCAAAATTCTGGGGGTTCCCATTGACCTGAATCTAAACTGGATAAGCCATATAAATATTGTGGCTACTAGAGCAGATTGAGGCTGGAAATTCTATGGCAAGTAACTCACCTCTTTACTCCCCAAATCCTGTTCACCATCTACAAGGTGGAAGTCATGAATATGATGAAATAACCTCCATTTCCCTGGAGAGGTGCAGCTATAACAACACTCAAGAAACTCAACACCATTCAGGACAAAGTAGCTGCTTAATGGGTAACCATCCACTACCTTAAACATTCACTCCTCATCCACCACCGCTGCACTGTGACATCCCCACGCGCAATCTGTCAGATGCTGGTCTTGCAGTGAAGTCCACATTCCATGAACAAATTAAAATAAAATTGATGTTAAATAATGAAAAAGACTTCAAAATGTACACTGAATTATTTACTCGTTCCATTGGTATGCTTCGGTCAATTTCTGAGTAAATCAGCTATATTTTAGTACGCCAAATGTTTGAAACATGCCTACTCCTGTGCTTTAATTTGAAGAAAGTCATTAAATATCCTCAAGCAAGTGAAATTAGTGGAATTTCAGTATGTTTATCATTTCGATTTGGTGTTAGGTGGGTTTTTTTTGGATAGGGTTTGTTTCTGACAAAATTGGCTCAAAACATCCATTAAAGACTTTGGAAACTTGATTTAAGTTTGTCTTAACCCATGCTTAATTTGCTGTGGCCTGTTGTGCTGGTTTGGACGATGCCACCAGATTGTACTGGTAAAACCGACACAAATTGTGGAGGCTTGACCCACTTTGTCACCTGCTCTGCCTCAATTTTGAAAAACAATTCTCATGTTGTTCAGTGGAAAGAACAGAGACATTTCACTGCTCCTGAGGATGTCAGTATTACTGCAGCCTGAATGAAGTGGCTGAGATGACCACTTCCATCCTCAACACGATTCTTCTGTCATTTCAATGGAAATGATAGAGTTGAAGTTAAAATATATTTATTAGTCACAAGTAAGCTTACATTAACACGATAATGACGTTACTGTGAAAATCCTCTAGTCGCCACACTCCGGCACCTGTTCAGGTACACTGAGGGAGAATTTAGCATGGCCAATGCACCTAACCAGCACGTCTTTGGACTGTGGGAGGAAACTGGAGCACCTGGAGGAAACCCATGCAGACACGGGGAGAACGTACAGACTCTACACAGACAGTGACCCAAGCCAGGAATTGAACCCGGGTCCCTGGCGCTGTGAGGCTGCAGTGCTAACCACTGTGCCACCGTGCCACCAGCTATAGGAAACATAGAGAGAGCCTAACTGTGAGCGAAAGAAACTTGACACAGGCATTCCTCCCAAAGTTAAAAAAATATATATACACACCTATACAGATAGAGTAACTCAAATCCAGCTCAATGAAAACCGGCAGTATCTGAAAATTGGACATAAGAACATGAGAACACAGGAAATAGGAGCAGGGGTAGATCATATGACCTGTTGTGTCTGCTCCATCACTCAGTATGGTCATGGCTAACCTTGGGCTTCAACTCCACTCTCCCGCCCGTTCCTATACCCCTTAATTCCTGGAGAGATCAAATATCTGTCTGCCATCTTTAAATTTATTGAACGATGGAGCATCCACAACCCTATACCGAGGGGAATTCCAAAGATTTAGTGAAGACATTTCTCCTTATCTCAAAGGTCAGCCCCCTTATCCTGAGGTCACGCCCCTGGCTGGAATGTTTCAGCCGTTCACACTCCACCGCCGCTGCAAGCGAGGACGGAGAATACGGCAGTCAGCCGAAACTCCGTGTTCACTGCAGTGGGACCAGAGAATCCTGCTGGCAAGAATAGCGGGAAAATTCCAGCCCCTGAGCTTTACATTCCCCGACCAGTGGAAGCAGCCTCTCAGCATCAACCTTACCAATTTGGTAGGTTTCACTGAGATTACCTCTAATTTTTTCAAAACACCAGGGAAGGCAAGACCAATTCATCATTGGACCAATTTAGTGTACCACCTCCAATGCAAGCATATCCTTTCTTAAATTTATAAACCAAAACTGCACACAGTATTCCCGATGTGATCTCACCAAAACCATGTACAATTGTAGCAAGGGTTCTTTATTCCTGTACTGCAGTATCCTTGCCATAAAGGCCTAAATGCTTGCTGCACCTGCATGCTTGCTTGCTGCATTCCACGCTCTGTGTGGCTTAACAATCCTTGACCCCATTTGAACTTGTACTTTTTTTATTGCTACATTGGATATGGGCATCACTGGCTGGACCAGCGTTTATTGCCCATCCCTAGTTGCCTTTGAACTAAGTGGCTTGCTTGACCAGTTCAGAGAGCATTTATGAATCGACATGGCTGTGGACTTGGAGTCAGAGACCAAGTGGGGAGACGGCAGATTTCTTTCAGGGGACCAGAAGTGTTTTTATGTCAATCGACAATGTTACATGGTCGTCAGTAGACTTTTAATTCCAGATTTTGATTGGATTCAAATTTCACCATGATGGGAATTGAACCTGGGTCCACAGAACAATACCCCTGGTCTCTGGATTACTAGTCCAGTGACAATACCCCTGGTCTCTGGATTACTAGTCCAGTGACAATACAACTATGTCATCGCCTGCCCTTAATAGTTTGTGGAATGGCTGCACTGGTGCGGTGGTGTGCCGGATACTGATCAGCTTTGCACGCCTAATGTTTCCCGCACTCCGAGTGGATTAGCGAACTTTGACCCCATCTGTAGGGAAGTATGGGAGACATGAAAGGTATTAAATCCATTGTGTGCAAAAAGAAATAATACAAGCAGTGATATGGTCATTAACTTAAAATGCGTTGTAATCATATCACTTGGTTTTCCTTATTCTCTATTCACTGAATTAAGGGGGTTCTGATTTTCTTTTCTGAAAACTGGCAAGTTGCAAAATCCGGCATGGATTTAAAATACTCTTCCGGTGCTAACATTTTAAAAATTAAATGTCTGGTGCTAATGGACATCTACTTGGGTCCTCGCTGTAGTCTGGTCCCTCCATTCAACAAAACAAGTGACAAGACAATCTTGATAAATTAGTACATTGAAGCACATGGACTCTTTTGGACAATGGTCTGACAGTTACTCTCTCCCAAACACAGTGCTCCCATTCATTCTTGTGCACACAACACAGTTCTCCCATTCACTCTCCCCTCTTTTCTCTCTCTCTCTCGCTGTCTCACATACACAGACACACACTGTTCCCATTCATTTTCTCTCGTAAAGTGCTCCCACTCACTCTCTCTCTTTCTCCCTCACACACACAAATAGTGTTCCCATTTACTCACACATACAGACACATACATACACACACACACACAGTGTTCACTCATACACGCACACACACACAGTGTTCACTCATACACACACACATATACATATACGGTGCTCCCTCATACACACTCAGTGCTCACACATACACACACTGCTCACTCATAAACACACACATGTACACACAGTGTACACTCATACATGTACACACAAGGTGTTCTCACACACACACATACTCCACACACAATGCTCTCCATTCACTCATGCACACACACACGTGCACAATGCTCTCCATTCACTCATGCACACACATATACCTGGAACACAGTGCTCCCATTCACGTTCATACACAGTGTGTATACTACATCACTTTTCTTGCCGATGCTGTTGAGTTAAAATTGGAGCCAAATGCTGATGTATTAGTGAGATCTGACAAACTGTGTAAAAGAAGCTTCCTGGCTTTGTCAACTGATCTCACTGTTTGCTTACTTTCAAATCAGAATCATCAGTTTCCAACGTCCGTAGATTTCTGCCCTTCCACCCTATTGTGGTACAGTTTGTAGCATCCCTGCCTTCGGTCCAGAAACTCCATGTTTGAACTCCGCCCCAGGACTTGACGGCCGAGGAAGCTGTGTTCATGATGTGGCTAAACGGGTTGATTATCAACCTAAAATCCTTCCGACACACATGAGTGACAGGTATGGAGAGTAGGGTAGATTCCTAGTCATCCATGGAATGGAAAGAAAGTTGGAGCCTCTACCATTATTACTCATTGCTCCAGATTAGTTGCGTGTAAAAGTGCATATTTCCACAGCAACTGGGACTCCCTGTGTAACACGTGATCGCCTAGGGTAGAATTTTACATCTGCTGCTCGGGCGTGCACCTGACCCGGAAGCGTGTTAAATAGCACATGATAATGTTGGGCGTGTATCCCGTGCCATCATACACTTGCATGATATTTCAGACAGTGGGCACAGGTGCTGATCAATTGCAACCAATCAACAATTATTCAGCTGGTTGAGGGGATTAATCCCCCAATTGACCAAGATTTTACATGCCCTGTGCAATTTCAAGCTCAGACACAGGAAATATGGCAGGCAGATCAATTGGGCGGAATTTTACCGCTTCCCTCTGCCCATCGCTGGTAAAATCGCGGAAGAGCCGAGAAATCAGGATCACGCCCAATTTCTCGGCTCTCGTGTTCTTACCAGAACCAGATTTCTGGTGAGGTCAGCCTTTCACCCATTTTTGGTGAAAGGTTGAATAAATTATCAGTTTATGGAAATGATCAGTACCATCTGTATAGTGACCCCAGCACTCAGTAGTTTGGGCTCACTTGTCTTTGCGGCCTTGCCGAAGGAGGTTCTCTCCGGCAAGAAAAAACACCTGCTACCCATGAACGGGGAACAATCATGTAACTAGAAAGATACTGGGCAGCCAGAAGGCCAGGACCAGCAGGCTGACGTCAAGAATGTTCAGGGGGGGGGGAGCAGGGAAAAAAGGGAGGCCCAGATTCAATGCTTTTTCAGGTCTTCCTCCATGTCTTGCCCTCCCACAGAGTCCATGGACATCATCCCAATCTCAAACACCTCACATTTAACCACTCCATCAGCCCAAATACCTGACCAGTGAAGATTTATACCCTGGACGTATCCACAGCCATTTATAAGGTTGAAACTATTCGAGCAGACAGAACATTGATATTTTGTCAGCAATAAGAATTTCATGGTGACAACAGTCACATAACACAAAGCAATAATATCCAGCTGGATAAGCACCCAGACCAAACCCCTGGTGGCGCTCAATGTGAGTTAAGTTTATATTTGTGGGTGCTATGTCCAGGTGCCCCCAACTGTAAGTGGCATGAGAGGCAAGTTACTGATGTTAATTCCCCGCTGGCCCAGATGATCCTGGCGGCAGTCCTCGGTCTGGAAGGGTTTGCTCAGCAGCATGGCTGGGCACTCCTCAGTCGTCACAAACACAGAGGATGGTGCGGGGACTGGCAGAGAGGTAGACGAGATGCTGCTCTCATCCGGGACCCCATGAGAGGAAGCCTCAGAGACGGCAGCCACCTCTATCCTTGGCTACTTTGTGAGGTGTGGTGACCTCCTCCTTCCATCAATGAGCATCGATATATGATGGCTGTGACTACCTCAACCAGGGCCCTGAGGCAGTCATCCAGGAAATGAGGGGCATGATTTGAATTTGATTTGATTTATTATTGTCACATGTATTAGCATAAAGTGAAAAGTATTGTTTCTTGCGCACTATACAGACAAAACATACCATTCATAGACAGGGAAACAAGAGAGTGCAGAATGTAGTGTTACAGTCATAGCTAGGGTGTAGAGAAAGATCAACTTAATGCGAGATAGGTCCATTCAAAAGTCTGGCAGCAGCAGGGAAGAAGCTGTTCTTGAGTCGGTTGGTACGTGACCTCAGACTTTTGAATCTTTTTCCCAAAGAAATGTTCCAATACTGGATCAGAATCTGAGAACAATAGACTGAAATGTTCCAATAAAGATTAGAATTTGAGACCAACACTGTAAGGTTCCAATCATTGATCAGAATCTGAACAATAGACTGAAATGTTCCAATACTGGATCAGAATCTGAGAACAATCGACCGGGATATTACAATGAAGGATCAGAATCTGAAATCTATAGACTGCAGTGTTCCAATGCCATTTGGGTAGCTGTAGCCTTTGGGATTTATTCACTTTGGCCTAGAAAGTTGACTGTGAGATACTAGCGTATTAAATGATTTTAACACGGTGGAAAAAAATCACAATTGGAAACATTTCCTAATGTTAGATGTTCATAGTATAATTTTTGGACACAAGTATGGATATAAGCTGAGGTGGCATGGTGGCACAGTGGTTAGCACTGCTGCCTCACAGTGCCAGGGACTCAGCTTCGATTCCCAGCTCGGGTCACTGTCTGTGTGGAATTTGCACATTCTCCCCATGTCTGCGTGTGTTTCCTCCGGGTGCTCCGGTTTCCTCCCACAGTCCAAAGATGTGCGGGTTAGGTTGATTGGCCATGCTAAATTGACCCTAGTTTTGGGGGGGATTAGCAGGGTAAATATATAAGGTTATGGGGATAGGGTGGGATTGTTGTTGGTGCAGACTCAATGGGCCGAATGGCCTCCTTCTGTACTGCAGGGATTCTATGATAAGCTGTCTCTTGTTTCATTTTTGGGTGGTTGAAACAATTGTCCTTGGTAGTTTTTTTTGTGCAGAATTTTAACTTGGCTCAATGGCTGGAGATCTAATTAAGTTCCATTTCACCAGTATTTTCTTAGGGGTTGACCAGTATAACACAGTGAAATCATAGAAACCCTACAGTACAGAAAGAGGCCATTCGGCCCATCGAGTCTGCACCGACCACAATCCCACCCAGGCCCTACCCCCACATCTACTCACTAATCCCTCCAACCTATGCATCTCAGGACACTAAGGGCAATTTTCAGCATGGCCAATCAACCTAACCCGCACATCTTTGGACTATAGCACTCAAATATAGTGCTATAGAAATATATAGAAATATATATAGAAATATAGTGCTATAGAGAAGGTGATATACTGCTTATCTTGACCGACACTATTCCATAAAGCACTGCCCAGAAGTGGTCAAAAGTGCCAAGAATAAAGTCAGCTGATGATTTGTCTCTCTTTTTATCACCCTTTTGATCTCCATTCTTATGCCTCACTTTGTTAACTACAGGCACAAAGCTAACTCTCCAACATGACAGACAATACAGCTCTCATTTCCATCCAGTATTCCATCCCTTTGAATTTTGTTATTTGATTAAACACAGATGTAATGGAATTGGATCAGCATTGAAATCCAAAGGCTACAGTACCTTCTGAATTAGGGCATCAGTTTCCTCTGAAAATACTGAGGGATCAGGGTCAGAAAAGCACAGCAGCATTAATGACCAAGGTACAATCATTCAAACCACTTACCTTTCTGGCCTCAATCCTCTGGTATTTTCAGAGAAAACAAGTGACCAGAGCTGGATTAGATCTGTAGCCTTATTCAAATGTAAATATTCTGTTGGCGAGCTGGAGATGATAGATATCATCTAATGGGTAATTCATTGATATAAAGCAATTAACTTCAATCTGAAAATAATTTGTTCAGATTGTTTTGCAGTTCAGAGCTCGCAATCGTTGCATGCCCTGACTCTATTCAGACATTATACCACATGACACACCATCACATCTGCAATCTTCCTGGTTTGTGTAATCATCATGTACAAAATAATAAGGCTACTTATTAACATTACTCACGTTAAATAGATTCTTTGGAAGCTGCTCCCCAAGCTCCCTGCTCTCACCACCCCAGCCCCAACCCCCACCACGAATCGCACATTTCATTGGAAGTAACGTTGAGCAGCCAATGCATCCCCCTGAATAAGAGCAGAAATACTGTGCTGGATTTTTCTCAATGCAGTGAATGATTGGCAAAAGCCATTCATTGGACTTACTCATTTTGAGTCTCGGGGCTTTATCATGGCAAGTTGCTGCCAGCCAAACATTTAAACAGTGAAGCAACTTCTTCAGGGCATCTAAGACCTGTGAATAGGACAGGCAACTGTCTACTCCCTTAACCAGTCAGACAAAGCACAATGACTGAACAAGGAAATGTCATGATATTTAACCTAATGTCAAAATCAAAAGCAAAATAAAAAGATGGAAAGAAAGGTTAAAAGCAAATTACTGTAGATGTTGGAATCTGCAACAAAAACAGAAAATGCTGGAAAATCTCAGGAGGCCTGACAGCATCCGTGGAGAGAGAATAGAACCAACATTTCTAGTGTGGATGACTCTTTGCCAGAGCTGAAGACAATAGAAAATAGAATGACATTTATACTGTATGGATGATAGGGGAGGGGGATTGACAAAGAAGTCATAGACATGGTGGTGAATCATGGCTAAAAAGGCTGTTTGTGTTGGAAAGAAAGATTGTTGGACTAAGAGAAAGATAAACACAACAGGAAGAAAAAGTTCAAACATTTTTTAAAATCTCCAGCAGTAATTAAAATCTGAAAGGATGAGAATCCACGCTTACAAAAATACACTTCCAGAAGTTGTTAGGCAGTCGGTAAGACCTCTCACACTGTTAAAAGGATGCTCAGATGGGAATGAATAAGGCATAACTATTTTTTGAGAAAGTTTAGTCCTTAATTCTAAGGGCAGTACAGGAACTTCCCACCACAAACGTTCACTCCCTCCATCAGTGGCAGCAGAAGAAACAATTGTCCTTGGTTAGTTTTTTTTGTGCAGAATTTTAACTCGGCTCAATGGCTGGAGATCTAATTAAGTTCCATTTCACCAGTATTTTTACATCTACAAGAGACAATGCAGGAAGTCACTAAGTCTGCTCAGACAGGTCCTTCCAAACCATGACTGCTACCATCTAGAAGGACAAAGGCAGCAGACACATGGAAACACCAAGCTACACACCATATGGAATTATATTGTTCTTTCACTATTGCCAAATCAAAGTCCTGGAACTCCCTCCCATAACAGCACTCACGTTGTAGCTACATCTCGTGGACTGCAGTGGTTCAAGAAGGCAGCTTGAACCACTGCCTTCTCAAGGGCAATTAGGGATGGGCAATAAATGCTGGCCTAACCAGTGACACCAACATCCATGAATGAATATAACAAAAATCTCCCTTGTCATGGATAAATGGTAAAGATTTTCTCACATTTTTTGAGGCCAACATTTTGAGATCAAAATGTTGTCTGATTTCAAAAAGAAATTAGATATAGGGCTAAAGGGATCAAGGGATATGGGAGGAAGGAGGGATCAGGATATTGAATTCAATGATCAGCCATGATCATGATGAATGGCGGAGCAGGTTCGAAGGGCCGAATGGCCTACTCCTGCTTCTAGTTTCTATGTTTCTATACTCAAGTAGAGATTCCTAGGTCTGTAGTCTTTGGACTGGGCCATGTTTGAGTCCGAGCGTACTATCTGAGTTGCATGTATGTTGTCCTTTCCATCTTCTGTCATAGTTCCTCTTCCTCTAAATCCATAACACCCATTAGAATGACCTAAAGGGTATTGGAAGCTGGATCATTGGAAATGTTTAAAGTGGAGATGAATAAATATTTGATAGATCAAGAAATAGAGGGCTATGGGGAAATGACACAGAAAAGGAGTTGAGGCTGGCATAGATCAGCCATGATCGTATTGGATGGTGGGACAGGCTTAAAGGACCTGGTGGCCGACTCCTGCTTCCATTTCTTGTGTTCTTGTGCGATTGCCCATGCTGAGTATTGAGATTACAGTATCGTCTGCAGCTTAATTAGCATCATTGTGATGGCTCGAAATTTGTCCGTAGGAATCGCATAATGTGGAAATGCAACTGAGCTGCAGAGAAAAGCAACAACAGAAAAATAATGGAAAAACTAAAGTCAGTTGACTCAAGCAATATACCAAATGCAGAGCTATACAAATCTGGGAGAATGCACGGCTTTCTGAGTCCAAATTCTCAAGTCAGCAGCGTGCATTGTTGGAAATAATGACCTCAAAATTAATTTTGGCCCAAGTTGAGGCATGAATCCATGTGCTAAAATTTTCCTGCTCCTCCTAGCTCCATATTCAGTTGAGTAATTTTTATTTCAACAGATCTTTTACTTATTGCAAAAATCCACTGTCTTGGCTGTCATATACCCTAAGAATATATGTGTGCTTGACATAAACTGCAGCCGCTCACAACTAAATAAGGCTAAAGGCTTTGAAAGCAGTGTTAGAAAGAAAAATGCCTTTATTCATTACCTTTTACAATCTCAGATAGCCTAAAGCACTTCACAGCCTGTACAGTACTTTAGTCACTGTTAGGCACAGGATTTGTACAGGAAATACGTTGAGTGTTAGTTTCAGGCTTGCTACATTGACAGATTTGGGTTGTCAATTTAACATGTGCTGCTCCTCTGGACATTCTTGTGCACACACCACATGCCAGATTTTGGCATATTTTTATTTACTTTTTTTATCTTTTTGGAACCTGCTATATTTCTGTTTTTTTAATCAATAGTAATTGAGTAAGAAGCATTACAGATATTTTAAATATTAAAGTTGGAAACTTTTTGGACGCAGTAAATATAGGAAATTGGGCAGAGAGCAGTCCACTCCAGTAGTGTGATTACCCCCAGGACTTGCATGGGGGAAACACTGATTGACCTCCCTGTAAGAGTTGTAGAATATGAACTCCATGGTGATTGGTGATTACCTCACCAGGTGGAGCTCATATATGGAGCCCATTATAAAGCAGGCCCCTGAGTGGGTCCTTTTTGTGTTCACCACAGTCCTGGTTGGGGCCTTTTTGTGTTCACCACAGGCTTGTGGTTTTCCTTTACTTTATATTGGGCAATAAAGCATTGTTCCTGGAGTTAATATTAGTAGGTTCAAGTTACAATACCTCATTTGGAAATTATCAGAAGATGACACATGATATTGCATACTTGGTGACTCTGGCTAAAATAGAGTTGGGATCTCTGTGTTTTCATATCCATCCCTCAGTTAGATTGGGAGACTGACCTTGCAAATTCATTGAAATTGAGCTATTGCAACAACATCCATGTTTTCCAGGAGCAAAAGTATGAAAGGGAAAACAATGGCCGAGTTATTTCAGATAACTCCACATGAGGAGTTGATGCAAAACATCTCCCTGCCCGTACCACCTGCCTTGCAGCCATTTCACACTCCAATGAACATTAAGTGGCTCGAGGCGGGACTTCTCCTCCTCAGTTGAGAGGGATTCCCACCTCAGAGAACTGCCAGCTAACCAACTGGCCAGCAGCTATCTTATCCCTACGGAGGACTGGACTGGGACTGCAAGCAGTACTCAGAGCTGAAAGCCTGAGAGTCCAGGGCCAGATAAATTTTGGGGGTCTCCGGGTGGGGAGAGTGTGGACAGAGGGGGATTGGGTGTCAGTGTTGATGGGGAGGCCAGAGAGGGAGGGAGGGAACCCCGCAGGAGTCAGACCGTCTAAGGGGGTGCACAATGCTAAAAATGGCTGGTGATGGAAGAGGTCCCCTCCCACTTTCCTGCCTGAACAGGGTTAATTTTCATGCTTCTTCCCTGCCCCTGAAGTCTTGAAAATTGAGCCTGGGTGGGAAACGGCCTTTAAGTGGTCAATAATTGGCCAGTAAGAAGTTGCACAACACCAGGTTAAAGTCTAACAGATTTATTTGGAACCATGAGCTTTTGGAGCACTGCTCCTTCATCAGGTAAGAAGCTCATGATTCCAAATAAACCAGTTGGACTTTAACCTGGTCTTGTGAGACTTCTTACTGTGCCCACCCCAGTCCAACGTCGACATCTCCACCTCATGGATAATAATTGGCCACACAGTGGCCTTAACTGCCTCAAGGACAGGCTGTCTCTACTCGGCCCTATTGGATCTAACGCAAAATTGTGGAGAGATTGGGGTTAGTAGGAACCCAGTGTGAAGGCCCTCTGAAAAACTTTACGTTTACCCCCTGTCAGCAAACCGGGGAGCGTAAAATCCATCAAATTAATGTAAGGATATGACAGTCTGTTCTGTAAGTGGACAGTGGAGAAAACTGGAAGATATGCGTGTCAGTGGGATCATGGTGCAGGTAGCAGATGATCTTACGAATGTGGATGCTGTTACGATTATGCCAACGATGTAAGAGGAGGGTGTAAGATGTCCAAAGATGTGCGGGTTAGGTGGATTGGCCATGATAAATTGCCCCTTAGTGTCAGGGGGATTAGCTAGGATAAATGCATGGGGTTATGGGGATAGGGCCTGGGTGGGATTGTGGTCAGTGCAGATTTGATGGGCTGAATGAGCTCCTTCTGCACTATAGGATTCTATGATTCTATGAACAGTTGAGAGCAGCGGCCCAGTGGACATGATCAAGGGAGAGATCCTCAGCTGAACATAAAGGAAAGCATATCAGAAATTCTGGCTGAAAGTGATCAGATTGAAAAGATGCAAAGAATATGTGAGAAAGGGAAGGAGTTTTTGCAGGCGGCAGTGTGGGAGAAAAGATAATTTGGGTTATTTACTTACCTGTGCTTTGCGCAAGACTCTGTGAATAGCTGCAATTAATCACAGAGCCATTAGTCTGCATAAGTAATTAAGGAAAAGTTCCCTGCACCTCTATATGGCAACCTCAGTGTAACAAATCGTGACAGTTGGCACTGGAAGAATTTAGGAAATAAGTTTCATGCTTGCCAATTAGTTGCTGAATATTGTCTGGTATGGATGCAGAATCTAAAGTAGGCTTTTTTTTCCCTTTATTTACTGTACTTTTCACACTTTCTTTCCTTTTTCTGTTGACTTCTGCCAATGTTTCCATAGGTATTGCCTAGTTCATTGGCCAAGCAACATTTTTTCACCAGTAAACCTCGATAGTGAGTAACAGCAAGATGTTTGATAGCCAAGGACAGGTCACATCACCAATATGATCACAGCACAAGAGCTTCCTTTTGCAGCCTGACAAGTTATGTTTGTGACAAGAAGCTATAATTAAGCTAGTGATGAAATAATATAGTTGCTTGGTTATGTTGCATCTATTTTACTGATAACACCCTTTGGCTGCCTTTTAAAAAAAATTAAGAATAGGGCGGAACTTTTCCGTCCAGCCCGCCACGGGAGTCATAGCAGGCGGGACACGGATCATGCAAGGGTCCGTTGACCTTGAGCATGAATTTCCAGTCTTGGGGTGAATGCAGTGGAAAATCCCGCCCAAGAACTCTGCAGTTCTGATCAGCTAACTCAGCACAGTACCTGGAAGCAAACCTAGGATTATGGAGCCTTGGATAACAGTAAATTACTGCGGAAGCTGAAATCTGAAACCAAAGGGTCATCCGGACTCGAAACGTCAGCTCTTTTCTCTCCTTACAGATGCTGCCAGACCTGCTGAGATTTTCCAACATTTGCTCTTTTGATCTTTGAGCCTTGCTGGCTGGGGAGTAAATTTACCCACTGCGTTATTCAAATTAGAAGTACTTTAAAGAATGAAAGAATTTTCATATGTCTAGATTTACAGTCTATTTGAAAAGGAATTTGTTCTGAACCGTGGCCAAAACAATTAACAGCTTCGTTGTTAAACTCTTCCTCCTCTTTTTCTCTTCAAGGGATTGGGAACAACATCTTCACACATGTTTTGTTTCTGAATCACTTGGCTCATCACAGCAACCTAGAGGAACTAGACCACGCTGATGAAAGAAATGACATCTGATTGAATAATTGCATCCTGTCAAGGTTGTGAAGAACTTGGAGACGGTGCAAAGGAGATGTCAATCCTGCTTGAGGCAATTAGAAATAGAATATATCTGCTGTTCGAAATATATCCTGTTGCTGTGTGGTAATTAAAATAAGGCACACCAAAACTATCTTTTTAAACCCGCACGTCAATCTTGCTGCTGTTGTGTATGGGAGGAAGTTGGTGATTATTGAGTGAAAAAGGGTCCTTGTTGTCAGAAACACTATCACTTGCAAACCAGATGCTCCTCTTTTATTCAGATTATTTTTTTTTTAAACTTGCACCACTGGATGTCACCAGTGACTCATGCATGTTTATCATGCATAAATGCACTAGGATCTTACAGAGGTGTAAAATCAGTGACTTGTAAAATTTATTTTAGGTGAAAGTAGTATAATAATAACAGGAGGATGAGAGTATCATCCAAGACAGATCTTTCAGTCAAATTAGTGTAACTATAATTTGGTTGGGATGGGGATGGGTGGGGTAAAGTTAAAGTTTATTTATTAGTCACAAGTAAGGCTTACATTACACTGCAATGAAGTTACTGTGAAATTCCCCTGGTTGCCACACTCCGGCGCCTGTTCAGGTAAATGTACCTAGCCAGAACAGCTTTAAGACTGTGGGAGGAAACCGGAGCACCCAGAGGAAACCCACGCAGACACGGGGAGAACGTGCAAACTTCATACAGACAGTGACCCAAGCCAGGAATCGAACCCAGGTCCCTGGCGCTGTGAGGAAGCAGTGCTAACTACGGTGCACCAGGCCGCCCATAAGGTAGAAGTACTTTAAAGAATGAAAGAATTTTCATATGTCTAGATTTACAGTCTATTTGAAAAGAACTTTGTTCTGAACCATGGCCAAAACAATTAACAGCTTCATTGTTAAACTCTTCCTCCTCCTTTTCCCTTCAAGGGATTGGGAACAACATTGGGTCGGGGAGGAGTTGCCAATGTAATATATAAAGAAATTAGAAAGAAACTCAAATACATTGCTGTCTGATTAATATTGACTGCACCAAATGGAAAGGTGGTGGCTTCGTTCCATTTTCATCTGGCTAGTGCTAGTTGTTTAGTTCATTAGAATGCTTAGATCAGATACAATCTATTATTTGCAAATAACTTGGCCAATAATGAGAAAGTTACAAGTGAGGAGTTGCTGTTTAGGAACATCTGCTAAGATATATCCAGTAAGTTTGGGTAGAAATAATAAATTAAAACATTGAAGATGATTTAATACCTGTGATGTCTTTGGCAAGGATAGTAGTATTGTTGAGAAAGGAAACAGTGGACTTGAGGGAGTGGGGAGGATGCTCGATGTGTATATGTGATGGAAGTCCGGTCTGATTAAGACCTGTTGTTGTTAAGACCTGATGCTGTCACAATGTGAGCACTGTCTGGGGCTGACAAATAATCGCAATCCCTGAATGTAAATGAACACAAGATTCTTGGCAGCACAGCAGTTACAATGTCAGAGCAACACCGTGACTCTCAACCAAAAGGTTCACAAGAAAACAAGAAAGCGTAGAAATGAGAAAAGGCTATTTGGCACATTGGGACCACTCCTTCCACAGACCATGCACACTAGATACAATCTCTTCTAGCATGGTTTCTAATCCACCCATTTCACCTCCAGCAGGAGAAATATTCTCCGAACACTAAAGGCTATTAACTGAATTTCCATTGTCTCATCTCTATTATTCAACCTGACATGCTGCCTTAAAGCAATATTCATCCCAAACTTAGTGTTCATTCATGAAAGCAAAATACTGCGGATGCTGAATTCGTTCATCTTAGTCTATCTATGCTATTACTAAAAACGCCTGTTCAATTTTCATTCTGGGTTGTTCTTGTTTCGTTTTGAGGGGTTAATGACTGCATTAACAATCAACTGGTTTTCCTGGGGTAATTCCACTCCACTTGTGCAAAAAGGTCATTGCCGACTGATAATGCGACTATGCCATACATGTTTGGTTCTGGTATATGTGAATCAATGAACACTGCTGGAAGGAATTGATGGATTCGAGACAGCAAATGGAAATGCCAGCAACTGGCCCAAATTGGCTTCCTTATCTGCAACAGGGTAGACATGGGTAGAGTTAACGGTGGTCAGGTGGTGCACGTATCTGACCCCTAACTCTGTGAAATAGCGTACCCCGACATCATTGTACACTTGTGCAATATGCAGGCGCAGATGAGGCACGTGCCCGCCGACATTAAGAGATGCAATTAGGAGAATTAAAACCCCAATTAACTCAAATTTCACATTGCCCGTGCGATTTTAAGCTCATCACACAGGCAATATGGGCAGATGGGCCAACAAATTTAATCTTCTTTCATGCATGATTGTATTAAAAGACCCCTGCTGCAATGCTGGCTGAGGAGCTAGGCGTTGGTAGGGGTGAGGTGAGTTAGTGTTCTGGAGCATTGATAGAGTGTTTTCTGTGTTCAGCTCATCAGAATGTGGAGCTCACAGGACATTGCTGTCCTCTGGCACCGGAGATTTGGGTCCCCCGTCACCCTTTTTGAATAAGTTAAAATCATCACCGAATCCCGAGAGTGCAGAAGGAGGCCATGCGGCCCATGGAGCCTGCACTAACAACAATGCCACCCAGGCCCTATCCCCATAACCCCAGGTATTTACCCTGCTCATCCCCCGACACTGAGGGGCAATTTTAGCATGATCAATGCACCTAACCCACACATCTTTGGAGTGTGGGAGGAAACCAGAGCACCCGGAGGAAATCCACACAGACATGGGGAGAACATGCAGACTCTATACTGACAGTCACCCAAGGCTGGAATCGAACGTGGGTGCCTGGAGCTGTGAGGCAGCAGTGCTAACCACTGTACCACCGTACCGCCCCTGGGAAAAGCATATTGTAAAGATTTTAGCTGCTGCTTAAAAAGCTCTTAACATTAGCAACACAGGCTGGAGTTCTCCAATCTTGTTTGCCCCATCACCAGGGCTAGCGAAAATGGAGAATTTGGCACTCAACCAAACTTCCATTCACAACAGCGGGACCAGGGAATTCCAGCTGTGGCCGAGGTTGGAGAATTCCAGCTGCGGATGAAGTCGGAGGATCCCGGCCACTGTCTCGTTAAGGTTCTTGGTGTCCTTAACGTGCAGTGTGAGTGATGACTGTAGGAGTGACACCTACTGCAATGGATCTCAGTGAGGTTCCAAGGCCACTTTTCATTGTATTTGCTAAACATTTCAGCCTATTCTCCAACTCCAACTCCCTGTGTGCTGATTTTCAAGTTAATCACAACTGTGAACAGTCCAACTCCTCAGATAAACCATAGGATCCTCACAGTGCAGAAGGAGAATATTTGACCCGGCAGGCAGGATTTTACGATGTGGCTCGGGCGAGGCTCGTAAAAGCCCACCCAAGGCCAACGGAGAATTCCGTTCTGCAAGCCTCACCTGCTCCAGAATCGGTAAAATTCCAGCCATTGAGTCTGCACCCACTCTCTGAAGGTCATCTGACTTAGGCCCATCCTCTCTGTCTTATCCCCGAAACCCCACTCATTTGCCATGGCCAATCCAGCTAACATGCACATCTTTGGATTGTGGGAGGAAACCGGAGCAGACACAGGAAGGACATGCAATCTCCATACAGACAGTCACCCAAGGCCAGAATTGAACCTGGGTCCCTGGTGGTGTGAGGCAGCAATGCTAACCACTGTGCCACCAATTGCTGGAATAAATAGTCTGATTACGTGACCTTCATTTAATCTTTGCATCTGAATCTCCTGCTGCTCATCTATTCCAAGGCTGAAATCCTTAGCCTCTTCTCTTTCTCAATGTATGTACCAGAAAAGTTTACAATAGTGTTACTCTTTAGTTGATGTTCATGTTTAAAAGTGAGTTTGATGGCAGCTGTAACAATAAGAGGGTTGAACGCTAAGTGGACACACTTACCAAGCAGTCTAAGTCACCTACAGTACAGGTGATACATTTCTTATAATACTCTTCTCAATTTGATGTAGCACTACATAGTTAAGAGCAAAACACAGATAGATGTTATGACCTGACCACAGGATGTTCAAATATTTGTCACATTACTATTCTGAAACGTACTGTACTGTGAGATTCACATTGCTTATTCCCAGCTGAGATTGATAAAAACAACACATCATTATTTTCAGATATGAAAAATAAACAAATTATTTTCTGAAAGATCACATGTACACAAAAGTGATTTTAGAATTCCACAGAAGAGGTCACAAGAGAAGCTAGATCAGACACAGTAAACCACTGACTGCCATTCTGAGCACAGAGTGTGGGGAGATTGAGTTGAATTGAAAGAGGCCTGATGTAAAATGAACTGCTGATCTGTTTTATCCCATTTTACCCTGTTACTCAAAGTCACGTGTGGCATTGAAGTAGATTGGAAAGGGTGTTTGGTGATCTTACTTTTAATTAGTTTCTTTGTAATTATAGGCATTGCTCAGGAGACTCATGGACAAATGTGCTTATCATCAGGATAAAAGCAAATTACTGCAGACCTGAAACCAAAAGAGAAAATGCTGGAAAATCTTAGCAGGTCTGGCAGCACCTGTAAGGAGAGAAAAGAACTGACGTTTCGAGTCCAGACGACCCTTTGTCAAAGCTCAAAGAAGCCTTTTGTCACTAGTGCAGAAAATAAAACAAAATCAGGTACTGTTGACATCAACATTTTCTTGCAAGAGGAGAAGGAGGAGCAGCCTTTTTTAGAAAAATCCCCCATCTTATAGCTATTTAGCTATTTGGTGATTCTTGCTACAGAATGTGCATGTGCATATGGACAATGCAGAAATGACTAAATTATACTCGGCATTTATCATTTTCTGCAGACAACTGGTAACCTCCCTGACCACCGTTCATCATACATGAAGAATGGACACTTGAATCATGGAGGTGCTGGAATGGGTCAAAATCACAGCAAATGTCAGCACCTTCCAGAAAGAAAATGATAAATCCCGTTATACAGAAGCTTCTCCTCAATAACTACTCCACAGGCAGGCATCAGGGAGCACAGCTCTTTATTAGGTCGAGTCATTCCACACTCCAAACATAGACTGCCCACTCTGAACAGATCCCAACAGCTCACCCCATACCCAAGGTCACATGACCCATTCCTGAAAGGGCTATGCCCCAACGTACATAACAGATGCTATGTCAGACTCCTATTTATTGAGTATAACGCAACCTTCAACACCATTATTCCTACGAAACTCATCTCCAAACTTGCCTAGGCCTCGGCTCCTCCCTCTGAACTTCCTAACCCACAGACCACAATCAGTAAGGATAGGCAACAACACCTCTTCCATGACCATCCTCAACACCGGTGCCACATAGGGCTGTGTTCTCAGCCCCCTACTATACTCCTTATACACCTATGTCTGTGTGGCCAAATTCCCCTCCAACTCGATTTTCAAGTTTGCTGATGAAACCACCGAAGTGGGTCGGATCTCAGACAATGACGAGACAGAGTACAGGAATGAGATAGTGAATCTGGTGATCTGGTGCGGTGACAATAATCTCTCCCTCAATGTCAACAAAACAAAGGAGATTGTCATCGAAGAGGAGAACATGACCCTGTCTGCATCAATGGGGACGAAGTAGAAAGGGTCGAGAGCTTCAAGTTTTTAGGTGTCCAGATACCAACAACCTGCCCTGGTGCCCCCATGCCGACACTATGTTAAGAAAGCTCACCAACACCTCTACTTTCTCAGAAGACAAATTAGGCATGTCAGCTACGACTCTCACCAACTTTTACAGATGCATCATGGAAAGCATTCTTTCAGGTTGTATCACAGCTTGGTATGGTTCCTGCTCTGCCCAAGACTGCAAGAAACCACAAAAGGTCGTGAATGTAGCCCAACCCATCACGCAAACCAGCCTCCCATCCATTGACTCTGTCTACACTTTCTGCTGCCTCAGCAAAGCGCCAGCATAATTAAGGACTCCATGCAGCCCGGACATTCCCTCTTCCACCTTCTTCCGTTGGGAAAAAAATACAAAAGTCTGAGGTCATGTACTAACTGACACAAGAACAGCTTCTTTCCTGCTGCCATTAGACTTTTGAATGGACTTACCTTGCATTAAGTTGATCTTTCTCTACACCCTAGCTATGACTGTAACACTACATTCTGCACTCTCTCATTTTCTTCTCTATGAACGGTATACTTTGTCTGTATAATACACAAGAAACAATACTTTTCACTGCATGCAAGTACGTGACAATTATACATCAAATCAAAATCAAATCAAGAAAATGTAAGCAAATAAAAATGTTAAGAAAAGGAAGAATTCTTAACTTAAAATTCTTTTTATTTCACTAACGCACTCAGACATTCATTGTAACTACAAGTCCAGCATGCCTTATTGATGAGTAGGTTAAAAGTTTGGACAAAGGTGCCCTTCACAATGCTATATTTATTGCAGGAATCTAACTTTTATTTTTGTTTTATCAGTGTAACATTTCAGTTTATTACAGTTTATCTCTTTAAAAGAGATTGCCAATTTAATGACAATTAGTGCAAATTAGAATGGGTTTCGTGATCTGAGAGCTAATTCTCCCCAAGCATTCAACAACATCTTATGGACTTCTAAAAGTTATAACAAAAATCCAGTAACAGTTAGCACATCAGGCAGTTACATCCGTTTGGGTTTTGCTTCTGAGGTAAAACAAACAACTAACTTCATAGACCCAGCTTGCTTGGAGATAACAACTGCTATGGCTGAGATCTAAAGCAGCAGCACTGCATAGTTTAATCATCTCCTAATATACAGATTTTCCATTTTAATCTTCCCTTATCTGAGTTAACCTCCTCAGAAATCAAACTTAATGGCTGGAATTCCCTGGCCATTCACGCCGGCAGGTTTCTCCATTCCTGTGGGTTTCCTGCTGGTGTGGGATGATGTCAATGGGAATTCCCATTGACAGCAGTGGGACCAGAGAATCGCACCGCTAGCAAACAACATGACACCTCCCGCCGACGGGAAACATGCGGCTCGGAGGCCGGAGAATCTCGTCCTATTACTTTAGCTTCATGAATCTAACTTTTCGAGTATAAATGCAAAGTTCACACCTTGGCAGAAATTCTCTGACCTTGCCTGTGGCTGGGATTATCTGATCCCACTGCTGTGAATGGAGATAAGGAAGGTGCTGGCCTAGTGGTATTATTGCTAGACTATTCAATCAGAAACTCAGCTAATGTTCGAGTGATCCAGGTTCAAATCCTGCCATGACAGATGGTGGAACTTGAATTCAATAAAAAATATTTGGAATTAGGAATCTACTGATGACTATGAAAGCATTCTCAATTGTCAGAAAAACCCATCTGTTTCACTAATGTCCTTTAGGGAAGGAAATCTGCCGTTCTTACCTGGTCTAGCCTACATGTGACTCCAGAGCCACAGCAATGTGGTTGACTCTCAACTGCCCTCCAAGGGCAACTAGGGATGGGCAATAAATGTTGGCCGGCCAGTGGCACCCATTTCCCATGAATGTGGTAGCAGGGCATACGAGATCAGAGAATTGTGGCCCATAACTCCTCCTTTGAAATTCTAACTCCTTATTCAAACCCTTAAGGTCTGTCCCCCATTGTTACCAGCTTGCTTTAGGTAAACATCTGTTTGCAGCGTTGCTTGTTTCATCAATATATCCAAAGCACTAGTTCCATTTGCATAACGAAATTGTCCCTGTCTTTAAGTAACTTGCATTTTCCAATAGTTTCTAAAATAAATAACCAGTAGAAAACATTCCAATTTATTGTAATTTCCTGATATTTTCATGTCATCACTACTTTTCCTGGCCACTTGCACTTGCCTATAACACTTTGGAGTATGGAGGTGCTGTGGCTGATGGAACCAGATCACAGCAATTGTCAGCACCTTCAAGAAAGAAAATGCAAGTAACCATTTTAAGAAAAGAACGAACTGGAAGCTGCTTGGGAATTCCTGTCAGCTAATTGTTGAAGAAGCAGAGTGCCCTCTGTAGAGAATCTAGGACCAGTTTGAACAAGGTAGGCAACTATATAACTCCTTACCCAATCCAGTTTGAGAATCATTAATGGACAACACAAAGTGTGAACCAAGTTAAAATATGTAGTTCAATGTCAAATCGAATGTGGAAAATAAGGGAAAGAAAATGGCATGAAGAGAGGGAAATGAGACTAAAAGGAAAAAAATGTTTGTTTTTTTTTCTTCATCCCAAATTATAATTAAAGTCTGAAGGAATGGGACTTCACAAATGTGAAAGTTATTTTTCAGTGCCAGAGAGATTGTTTAGAAGCCATTAAATGATATTATGCCATTCATTAATAGCATACTTACACCAAAATTAAAAAGCCCTAACATTTTTAGTGACTTTAGTCTGTATGTGTCAGGTAAGTGGATCAACTTCACACCTTCCCTCGTATATTGAAGATGCACCTCCTTTCTAGAGAAGCTGGGTATCTCGGGAACACATTTAACCGAGCTTGTGCTGTCACTGGAAGTTGCTGTCTAACTTATGTGTTGGTAATGGTGAGTGTTGTTAGCCTTACTGCTATTTTTAATAAAATTCCAGCTTATTACTCGCTAGAAAAGAGAGATGTTTGAGGAAGAGCAGACCTATACACAGACAGTGAAATCAATCTCTGAGTTCGTGCTGCAACTGAGATCCGTGATTCAAAAAAAAAGACCTACAATGATAAATCACATTTCACAACCTCGGGACCTCCCAAAGCATTTTGCAACATTGACATACATGTTGAAGTGTAGGTTGGAATTTCCTATTCTGGAATCTAAGTTTGGTGGTGGAAGTGAGAGTGATTCCGTATGATCTTGCACTGTGAAGCTCATTACTAATGCATCCACGAGGTGTTCACTAAATTTCACAGTGGGCTGGGAAGAAAGTTGTTACCTAATAGATTGAAAGTCTGGGTGCCCTACTTACACGAGACTGGGACAGTCATTCACTCACTGCAAGCTAGGAGCTTTAGTTTGGCTGTTGGTCAAGAGTCTACATCAACCAGGATGTCCCAGAACAAAAAAACCTCTCTGGAGATTCTCCTACAGGCCATCCAGGAAGAGCAAGAAGTGCTATTTCCCTGGGATGGCAGCAGGAGACCTTTCCATCTGATCATGGTTTTGGACAGAGTTGTAGTGTGGGCCCAGAACAGATGTGCCCAGATGTGTCAGAAGAGAATGAATGATCTGCACCAGAGTAAGTGACACTGGTTACTCACTGCAAACTGGCACTCATAAGGGCATCAGGCAGTCTAAGTGTGCGAGTACACAAGGATGGCGGCCAGGAGTTTGGGTTGCAGCACTCAATGATAGCTGCCATTAGAACTATCTTCTGTTTAGCAGGGGTGCCACTGCTGCATAGAAGGTGATAGGGAACCTTAACAAGACTGAAGTACCTTGACAATTAGAAGTAATTGAACCTCGTTAAACTTTGACTTCAGCAGGGTAACTGGAAAATGAGGACTGTTTCAAGACCCTCTCCCTCGATAAGAAAAGCTCTGAGCCCATAATGATGCCCTGTGAAATCCACCACCAGTAACCAGTGGGATAAGAAGAAAAGGAATCCACCAAGGACCCAGGCCTCATATCCTGACTTTATTTGCATGCGAAGAACAGGAAAGTAGTGGATGGGGGCACAGATGGTGACATAGATGATGGCATGGATGATGACATGGATGGTGGCACGGATGGTGACATGGCTGGTGACATGGATGGTGGCACGAATGGTGACATAGATGATGGCATGGATGATGACATGGATGGTGGCACGGATGGTGACATGGCTGGTGACATGGATGGTGGCACGGATGGTGACATAGATGATGGCATGGATGATGACATGGATGGTGGCATGGATGGTGACATAGATGATGGCATGGATGATGACATGGATGGTGGCACGGATGGTGACATGGATGGTGACATGGATGGTGGCACGGATGGTGGCATGGACAGTGGCATGGATGGTGACATAGATGATGGCATGGATGATGACATGGATGGTGGCACGGATGGTGACATGGATGGTGACATGGATGGTGGCACGGATGGCGGCATGGACGGTGGCATGGATGGTGACATGGATGGTGGCATGGATGGCGACATGGACAATGGCATGGATGGCAGCATGGATGGAAGCATGGAAGGTGGCAGGACTGTGTTAAGGTGAGAGAAATCCCACCAGTGCAAATGAATTTTCTGACATTCTCCGGCACTATCCTGCACAGAATTAGGTGGAACTTCAGGGGAGCTTTCTGATCCAGATATGCTGCGGAGTTCTGCAATGGGTACTACCTTAAAGGAATTGGAATTTATGCCAACACCAAGGAATTGTGTTTTTTTAAAATTAACTTTACGGCATGTGGGTGTCACTGGCTAGGCCAGCACCTATTGCCCATCCCTAGTTGCCCTTCAGAAAATGGTGCTGAACTGCCTTCTTGAACCGCTGCAGTCCCTGAGCTGCAGGATGACCCACAGTGCCTTTGGGAGGGAATTCCAGGATTTTGACCCATCAACAATAAAGGAATGGTGATATATTTCCAAGCCAGAATGGTCAGTGACTTGGAGGGGAACCTCCAGGTGCTGGTATTCTCAGGCATCTACTGCTCTTGTCCTTCTAGATAGTAGTGATCGTGGGTTTAAAAGGTGCTGCTTAAGGAACCTTGGTGAGTTCCTATACTTCATCTTGTAGATGGTGTACTTGGCTGCCACTGTTCGTCAGTGGTGAAGGCATTGAATGTATGTGGAACAGGTAGCAATCAAATGGACTGCTTTGTCCTAGATGGTGTCAAGCTTCTTGAGTGTTGCTCACACTAGTAAATACAATGGGTACAAAAGGAAATTATCAAACCAGTGAGGATATTTTATTAGCAAGTTGAGTTCTGATGCCCCTTACAGCTTGGTGACCTACAAGTCATGATCTTAACTCCTTATTTCTGCCTCCAAATTAGTGGAAATGGCCTCAAAATCTCCAAATCCAATCTTTGCATTTCACATGCAGACCACAGCAAGCTCCTACTGCGGAGGACAAACATGTGGGGACACCTTGCAGAGTTCCTTCGGTTCGTTCAAGGGAGTAAAAGTCTCCTTTTAAGGTCCCTGTAGAATGCTGCAAGTCATTGCATGATTTGTTTGAAGTTGTTATTACATATTTATCCTCAGGGATTCTGCCCTCCTTCATAGCTTCACGGAAGAAACAGAAGAAATCAGATGACATGTGGGTGGCAAAGCACGTTCCCTGATGCTATGGACCATGACCTCCTTGACAAGTTGCAAGAAAAGCAATTGAGAAAGACAACAAAAGAGTTGTAACCGGGAGAACTTGGTCACACATGATGAGAGCCAAATATTATTGTTGCTAGAATCTGAAACAAAAACAGAAAATGCTGGAACACCTTAGCAGGTCTGACAGCATCATGGAGAGAGAATAGAGTCAACCTTCTCTTTCCACAGATGCTGTCAGACCTGCTGAGATTTTCCAGCATTTTCTGTTTTTGTTGGTTACACACGATCAGTTTATTCACTTGGAAGTCGCTTCTATTCAAAGATTTTAGCAAATGTACTGTAGGAGCTCATAATATTAAATGACTTTCATTTATTGCACTCTGCATTTTGGGAAACTCAACACTTTATAAAACTATATGGCTCTATCACACTGCCTTGTATTCATGTCAAACTGAATGAATTTCTCTGCTTCCTAAAGACCTAATGAATTCATACCTGCACAATACCCTGGGTGATATTATACAGTTCCCCTGTAGTTTAAAATGAGGCAGTGGCACAACAATTGGGTGCCAGGGTTCCTCTTTTTTGACATAGACAATTTATGTTTTCTGCAGTTTGTTCTTGTAGAAGGTGGTACAGTTCTTCTACAGTCTCTATAGTGAGGCTCACTCTTCTCAAACAGAGATCCTCATTAAGATCTCCAGAAGGTCTGCATGGCCTGTGAATTCAGAATCATAGAATCATAGAACTCCTACAGTGCAGAAGGGGACCATTCGGCCCATTGAGTCTGCACCGACTCCTGATAGAGCATCTTTCCCAGGACCACGCCCCCGCCCAATCCCCATAACCCCATATATTTACTCCACTAATCCCCTAAACTCCATATCTTGGGACACTAAGGGACAATTTAGCATGGCCAATCCAGCTAACCTGCACATCTTTGGGTTGCGGGAGGAAACCGGAGCATGCGAAGGAAACCCACACAGGCACAGGGAGAATGTGCAAACTCCACACAAGTCTGAATTCTTTGGTGATCATTGCGAATTCCAGGACTATAAGTTAGGCACTCTGACTTAGTGGGCAGTTTACTCCTTACAGGTCCTCAGCTGTAAACAGTAAAGTCAGCACTATTTGCTTGCAATGGTACATTGAGGGGTGCAAGTCAGGGGTTTTCATATTCCAATGGCACACATTCTTATTTTAATGTATACTGATGAATTCCCAGCAGCATTGGTATGATATAAGGGTGTTCAGTCCAGCAAGAACTAATGTGAGACTGGAGACAGTAATGCCCATGGTATGATGTAGAGAGACCAGAGCTAGAGTGGTATAGAGAGAGTCTGAAGAAGTTGGCATGATGATTGCAACTGGATACGGCTATACCTTGGAGATAAGTCCTTGCATTATAGGTTACCAATTAACAGTTAATGATCTCTTAGTGATCATAAAGATAGTGATCATCTCCTAAAGATCATAGAGATAAGAGATCTTTAAGATCTCTTAGTGAGACAATAAATAACCTTCCAACATTGGCAAGGGTTGTAGGTGGTTTTATCTCTTTCTTAAGTTCAGAGAACCAACACTTTATAAAACTGTATGAAAGTTAACACAATCTCTCACTGAATCCAATAACTTCATTGAAAAATTTAAATATAATAGTTTCAATTATGTCACAATTACCCCTCAAGTGGTCAACCTGAGAAGATTGTCAATCACTTTGGTGCGATCTTTGATCGAGATGTTCCTGTTTCGACTCTTTCCATTGATAGATATTGAACACTGCTGTGTGGGATATTTTCAGGGATTTACATACAGAATTCAACCTGTGAAAGAGGTTCATCCTCTGCTGGATGAAGATTGGTTAATTGGGTGCATGATTGACTGTTCATTGGTTAGCGCACTACCCAAGTTGTCTTCCATTAGTTTACCATGTAAGGATTCCTTCTGGTCACAGTGTGACCACCTATCTGGTTTCAATCAGCCTCCACTGATTTGAACCAGTTTGCTGCAATTAACAGTTCTATTCATTCAAATTATTCCATTCAATTCAACAGTATCACTGTACTTAACAAGTATCAATGCAATTAGCAAGTATTGCATCCATCCAATTTTCACATAACAAGCATTGCTCTGAACTCATAACCAGTCCATTAACCCTTCTCTTACAGGCACATATGAAAGATCCCAGTCCACATCAATCTTTATGGAACAGAAACCATAGAACCATAAAATACCTACAGCAAAGAAAGAGGTCAGCTGGGCCATTAAGTCTGCACCGATTCTCAGAAACAGCATCCCACCCAGGCCTTCCTCTCTGCCCTAGCCACGTAACTCTTCACATTTACCATGGCTAATCCACCTAACCTACACATCTTTGTGATTGTGGGAGGAAACCAGAGCACCTGGAAGAAACCCCCAGAAACACAGGAAGCAAATCCACACGTTTATCCAGTGCCAGAATCGAATCCTGATGCTGTGAGGCAGAACGCTTGCCACCATGCTGCCCTGATGGAGGCAGGTCTCATCTTATAATGCACCTTAAAAAATGACTGATTCGCTGTGTCATGTCCGAAACAAATTGCAAGGAAGGTATAGCTGGCATGGAATAATTAATATAGGGCATAACTTTTATTAAGTTTCAAGTTTAAGTTTATTTGTTAGTGTCACAAGTAGGATTACATTAACACTGCAGTGAAGTTACTGTGAAAATCCTCTAGTTTCCACACTCCGGTGCCTGTTCGGGTACACTGAGGGAGAATTTAGCATGGCCAATGCATCTAACCAGCATGTCTTTCAGACTGTAGGAGGAAACTGGAGTGCCCGGAGGAAGGGTGGCATGGTGGCACAGTGGTTAGTACTGCTGCCTCACAGCGCCAGGGATCTGGGTTCAATTCCAGCCTCGGTAAGTGTCTGTGTAGAGTTTGCACCTTCTCCCCCTGTCTGGGGTTTCCTTCGGGTGCTCCGGTTTCTTCCCACAGTCCAAAGAGGTGCAAGGTAGGTGGATTGGCCATGCTAAATTGACCCTAGTGTCAGGGGGATTAACAGGGTAAATGTGTAAAGTTACGGGAATAGGGTCTGGGTGGGATTGTGGTCGGTGCAGACTTGATGGGCCAAATGGCCTCTTTCTGCACTGTCGGGATTCTATTCTATGAAACCCATGCAGACACGGGGAGAACATACAGACTCCATACCAACAGTGACCCAAGCCAGGAATCAAACCTGGGTCCCTGGCACAGAGGCAGCAGTGTTAACCACTGTGCTACTGTGTAGCCCTATGTGGGCATTGTAGTGTTTTGTTTAATTTAACTTGACTGAAAGATGTCTTGGGATATTCTGAGGTCATGAAATGGAATATGTAATTATGTTTCTTCTTTTAGCTTTCTGGCTGTCTCATGTTATATTCCTCAGTTCCAAAATAGTGACATTCCAGCCCTGGTAAAGGCTCTCAACAACTTTCAGACTTATTAGCTTCCCAATATTCAGAGAACTTGGGTGACTCTTGGTGTTACAGGCAAACAGGAAGACTCTGGGATTCAGAGCTCAGGCCAACATTCATACTTCACCTTATTCTCAAACACACACCAATGAAGCCAGCCTCGGCTAATGTTCTGAGGGCCTGGGTTCGAATCCTGCTATGGCAGTTGGTGGAATTTGAATTCAATACTAAGAAAACAAAATCTGGAACTAAGAATTTACTGATGACCATGAAACCATTGTCGATTGTCATGTCAGAGATCCTGAGTAGCAGCAACCTTAGGCACACTTAGTCAACTCTTAACACAAACAGTGTTAGACACCATGCATCCAATGCAAGGTCTCTAATTACTTGTACACAAGGAGAATTCCCCTCTTCCATCGAAATGGCTGGAGTGGTTCTGACGTTACAGAAAAATAACTTCGCAGTTATAGTCAATTACAGCAAATCGGGAACAAGCATTTTGTTCACATCCTTCACTGACATAAATATTTGCCAATTAAACCTAGGTTTTTCACCGTTTCTCATTCGATGAAAAATTAACTTCTGCTAATCCTTCATTTGCATAGCATATCCCCATATCTTGCCTTTGGTATTTGTTATGGAAAAATCCGGTCTTGCTCACCCAAGGTCAAAAAACAGAATGTTATGAGGCCTATGCAAGTGAAGATTATCCGGAAAGCAGACAAGTTCCCTTGAAGGTCTGCAACCGATTACATTCTCACAAGCTGCTACAGAGAAGGCATAATTTTTAATCTAAGCATTTTAACTCCCACAGTCACTAATATCCTTTAGGGAAGGAAATCTGCCATCCTTACCTGGTCAGGACTACATGTGACTCCAGAGCCACAGCAATGTGGTTGACTCTTAACTGCCTTCCAAGGGCAACTAGGGATGGGCAATAAATGCTGGCCAGCCAGCAGCGCAGATGTCCCACGAATTAATGAAAAAAAAACCTGACTGTCCTGTTTTGTGGGCCCATCTGGCTACTGTTCTTTTGTGCAGTAGTGGTGTTATCATTGGCTGAGTAATCCAGAGACCCCGGGTAATGGTGTGGACACCCAGGCTTGAATCCCACCACAGCAAATGGTGCAATTCGAATTGAATAAAAATCTGGCGCAGCAGTCAGGATTGAGTGGGGTCTCAAGAACCAGGTTCCTCCCCAGTGATCTGTCATTACCTGGGGAGGAGGGGAGGTTAGGAATTAGGGATCAAAATTGAAGGAATAAACTAAAGCAATGAAAAAAAAACCACGCTGCTCATGCTTGCACTCAGGATTCAGCAGAGAATCAGACAGATGAATAACTTTCTGTGGCAGGGAAAAGAGGGGAAGAAATTAATGAATGGGTTGATTTTTGAGAAAATAATATTTGAACTTTTGAATTTCTGAGCTCAGGGTCGTGTCCTTTTTTGTAAATGATCAGCTTTAGGCCATGAATCCATCTGAATCATTTAAAACCCTGCTGTCCTATGGTACCCTCTATCTCTAATCACAAATGAAATGCACACACACTGCATTGCCAGGCCTTCCACAGCCCACACAACAAAGTCAATCACATTGTCCCCAGTCCAATCAAAATTGCAGCATAACACTGTACTTCTAAGCAAGGCAGAAAAAAAATCAAATGGAAACCAGCTGGTTGCAAAATGCCATTCTGTCATTATAGGCTGCGATTAAACTCAGTCCGAATGTCCTATTCTCTCAGAATGCTGCCCTGAAACAAAACTGTACCAAAGAGCAGTCAATATAATTAACAGATCAGAATTAAGCATTTCTACCCAAAAGAAAATTATTTGAGAAATAGTAATAGAAACAGTCACCTAAATTTTAGTTGTTAAAGGTTATTGTTCCAGACCGCTGCACTCACAAATATTATCCCAAAAGCTGTGCATTAAAAAACAGCAATAGTTTGATGCTAATACTGTGAGTTCCACAGTCTGGGAATGTCCTCTCAGTTGTTTCCACTCTACAACCATAATCTGTGCCAAGATTAGCGGAAAGCCTGTGCATAAACACTGCATTTCCAGCTAAGTTATGGAAATGAAACAGGGCCAGCTCTGAGGAATTTCTTGAATATGGCCAGGCTGCCTCCATTACATCCCGCTGGCATTCATGAGAATTGCATGAGGATTCAGGAGAAGGTAAATTCAAAAGGAATAAGAGAAATGTTAATACTCTGAATCATAGCAGCAGTCTGGGTAAAACCAAACAGAAGGTGAGAAATTGGAGTGTACCAGTCTTTAAGTTTGGTGGGAGGGTTGGGGGAGGAGGGGTGCATTTACCCAACATTTACCTGCAAATCATAGAATCCTACAGTGCAGAAGGAGGCCATTCAGCCCATTGAGTCTGCACTGACCACAATCCCACTCAGGCCCTATCCCCATAACCCCATGCATTTACTCTGACCTCCTGACACTAAGGGGCAATTTAGCACGGCCAATCCACCTAACCCACACATCTTTGGACTGTGGGAGGAAACCGGAGCCTTGGAGGAAATCTACACAGACACGAGGAGAATGTGCAAAAGCCACACAGACAGTGATCCAAGCCGGGAATCGAACCCAGATCCCTGGTGCTGTGAGGCATCAGTGCTGACCACTGTGCCACCATGCCGCCCACTATGCTGCTCACTATGATTGAGTCATGCAGCCCAATGCTGAGCATGTGGATGACTGGCTGCACTCTCAGCAAGGGGACCGGGTGTATGTGAGGCTAGCATGAGGGAAAGTAAAATAAAACATTTTTTAAAGTTTATTTATTAGTCACAAGTAAGGCTTATATTAACACTGCAATGAAGTTACTGTGAAATTCTCCTAGTCGCCACACTGCGGCACCTGTTCGGATCAATGCACCTAACCAGCATGTCTTTCAGACTGTGGGAGGAAACCGGAGCACCTGGAAGAAACCCACGCAGAGACGGGGAGAACATGCAAACTCCGCACAGACAGTGACCCAAGCTGGGAATCAAGCCTGGGTCCCTGGCACTATGAGGCAGCAATGCCAACCTATATTTCTAACAGTCAATACACAGCTCTTAAAGGAGAGATACATTAGGGCTGCAACAAATGGTGGAATTACATCTAGGAGTGTTTCTGAGAAAGCAAAAAGTGCAGCAATGGAGTGACAGACTGGAGAGGGATGCCCAGGTTCACTGACACTGAAGCTTAATGACCTCACAGGAGTGGTCAAGGTCAGTGAATGCATCTTCAAATACCATCTCTTACAAACAGCTTTGGGAAACAAAAGTAGTAAAATTGAAAAGCTGTTGGCAATAGCATGTTGCATGAAGTCCCAAGGTGAATCTGAAAAGCAAGTTAAAAAGCTGACAGATCAAAATGAAAGTTCAAAACATTCAAGATGCCGAATTAAAGAAAAGACTCGGGGAAGAAATCAAAAAGTGTGATTTAAATGTCATTCACATGACTCAGTTTCAGAATCAGTGCGAAAGGCTTTATCAGGATAAGGAGCAGGCAATGAGAAGTTTAAATCCAGCAGAGTTAGAGACCCGTCATCTGGTGTGCGGAAATTCAGATCTTAAAGCCATAGTTAAGATTCTCCATCAGAATATCTAGGATCGATGCCCCAGTGCAGACCACTTGAAATACCAGACAGAAATAGGAAAGCTAAAATTAGCCTTATCCTATCTGAGGGGGGTAATTTGTATTTTCAGGGAAGGGAAGGAGTTAATAGGTGATAATATTAAATGGGAATGCCCAGTAAGAAAAGACTCAGATCATGAGGAGAGACCAATACCTTTAAAGAACCCTTACCCCTATACATAACCCTGTTCTGTGTCTACAGGTTGGAGAAGGTGGCACAGTTCAATGCCTACCTCCTTGGTGAATTGTAGCCACCTCAGATACTGCTCTGGGCTGAAGGAGAGGTCGGAGAAGTACTCTCTAAATACCCATTGTGGTTATATTTTACAATTGATCCTTCTCCTCTCCCAGTTGGTGCATAACCTCTCCTCTCTGCTGCCTCTCTTCCATCTCTCTGTCAGGCTGCAGCACAAACAGGACTGTAACGCCTGTCTCCAGGAATGATGGCAGGATTTCTCCCCAGAGGCTTCTTCAAATTCCTTAGAAAAGTCCAGTATCAGTTGTAACTTGTGTAACTTTCAGTTGTAGCACTCTTTCTGTTGCACCCTACCCTTATAATAAGGTTCTCAATTGTAACACCCTCCTCCATTAACACCTGTTACCCGCATTATTGCATGCTCAATTGCAATGTTACCTTCATTATAAAGGCCATTGTTGTAAGGTTCTGTTCACATCAAATTGTGTTCTTGGAGGTGTTGGCTGAGGGAGGAATTTTGGTCAGAACATTTTCCCTTCTTTAAATAATGTCATGGGATTTTTAATCTGAGCAAACAGGGTTAACATCTAAAATACAATATATCTCCCTCTACTCCACTGAAATATCATGCTAGACAAGGAACCCTAGAGAAGGAACAAGACTTTGACACATCTTGCTGACACAGAATCAATACAGCTACCAAATGCATGAAGCTGGCACTTGATTGCAATATTTGTTGATGCAAATTATCATGTACACCTGTTACAGAAATGCTTTCCAAACTCAAGTTGTAATGAAAGAAGATTAGATTTAGCTTTAGATTAAAACAAAATGCAAAATACCAAACAAAAATCATTAATGCTGGCATTGCCACTTTGCCCCTTGAGCTGTTATAAACCCCGCTGGAGTGAACGACCACTCATGGGAGGGAAAGGCTAGTGAGTCCTGGGCTCGATAATGAGATTAAAATGCTCATTATAATATTTAAATCAGCTCTGCACCGTTTTTTGGCATGGAGCTGACGACGCTGGAAATCTGGGCTCTGGAGACACGCGAAGACTGTGGAGCCCAGTGGGGAGCCCGCTACACGGCCTCTGCTGATGTCTCCCAGCCCATTGCACTGCTGGAGCAGCAGTGCAGCCTGGGGGAGTGCACCCCCCTCCCCCACTCCCCTCCCCCCCAGTGATTTGTATCCGTCTTCACGGTAGATGACACAATAAGCATCAGTAGAAAATCAAGAGGCAAAAGGGAGGAAGGAACTGAAAGCAATCACTATCACTGGGGAAATTGTCCTAGGAAAACAAATGGAACTAAAGGCTGATTAATCCATTGGATCTGATGGATTGCAGCCTAAAGTCTTAGAAGTGACTACAGAGATTATGGATGCATTGGCTGCAATCTTCCAACACTTCTTTGATTCTGAAAAGGTCTCAGTGGATTGAAGAACTGTAAATGTGATGCCTAGATTTAAGAAAAGGGAGACAGAAAGCAGGATTAGGCCAGTTAGTCCACATCTGATATTGGAAAAAAATCCATTATTAAGGAGATAGTAGCAGGACATTTAGAAAATCATAATACAATTATGCAGAATCAACATGATTTTGTGAAAGATAAATAGTGTTTGATAAATATATTATAGTTCTTTGAGGATGTAACAAACAAGGTGGATAAAAAGGGAACAGGCAGATAGATATTGGTAGTGTATTTGGACTTCTAAAACACATTTGATAAAGTAACACATAAAGAGCTAGTGCACAAGATATGAGCTCACGATGTTGGGGTGATACATTAGCGTGGATAGAGGATTAGCTAACTAACAGGAAACAAAGAGTTGGAGAAAATAATCAGATTGGTGAACTACAACTAGTGGAGCATCACAGGGATTAATGCTGGGGCCCTAACTCTTTACAATTTCTATCAATACATGGATGAAGGAACTGAGTAGCCAAGTTTGCTGATGATGCACAGATAAGCAGGAAAGCAAGTTCTGAGGAGGACACGAAGAATCTGCAAAATGAGATAGGTTAAATAAATGAGTGGGCAAACATTTGACAGATGCTGTATAATGTGGGAACGTGTGAGGTTGTCCACCTTGGTGAGAAGAATAAAAAATCAGAATACTATTTAAATGGCAATGGACTGCTTAATATGACAGTGGGATCATACATGAATCACAACAAGTTAGCATAGAGGTGCATAAAGTAATTAGGAAGACAAATGGAATGTTGTCCTTTATTGTAAGGGGGATGGAGTATAAAAGTAGGGAAGTCTTGCTGCAGCTGTACAGGGAATTGGTGAGACTGCGCCGAGGCTATTGCATACCCTTTTGATCTCCTTATGTTTTTCTTGTTTGTATGGCTGGGGAAATAGTTGTTGTACAATTTTGAGGTTAACAATCCATTCAACATCTGCACTGATGTAGTGTGCAGGGTTGCCGTGCCACCAGGAATAAACCTCTTCTGCATTTCTGGGACACAGAGAGTAATGCAGATCAAGCAGCTTCCTACGCTAGCACATATTGAACTTTTTGATGTCTGCAGGGAAGATTTCCTCCTAAAGAACACCATCAGCTGAAAGCTAAGAAGTAATCCCATTGACGCAGGACCATGGACTTAACAGCAATCCTGCAGCTGCTACTGGAGCACACTCCACACCAGACAAACAGACAACAGCCCCACCTCTCAATGATGCAATACCTGGTTGACTGCAAATATCACCAATTGCAACCTGGTACACTGGTGTTCCAGGTTTCAACTTTCCACAGTCTCTTCACTTGAGGAGGGACATACTTCCAGTCATAGTCCAGAGAATGTTCACTAGGTTGATCCCTAGGTGAAGAGTTCTCTGTGAGGAAAGGTTGAGCAGGTTTGACCTATGCTCATTAGAGTTTAGGAGAAGGAGATTGAATTTTATCGAACCATAGGATTCTGAGTGGCCTTGACAGGGTGGATGCTGAGGGGATGTTTTCTCTTGATGTGGGAATCTCAGGATACAGTTTCAAAATAAGAGTATCCTATTTAAAATAGCGATGAGGAGGTATTTCTTCCTTCAGAGGGTCATTAATCTGTGGAATTTTCTATTCCAGAAAGCAATGGAGGGCGGAGCAATGATTATATTCAAGGTTGAGTTAGACATATTTTTGTTCTATAAGGGAGTCAAGAGTTATGGAGGGCAAGTAGGAAAGTGAAGTTAAGTCTATAATTAGATCAGCCATGATCTTATTGACTAGTGAAGCAGTACAAGGGGCTACATGGTCTTCTCCTGCTCCTATTTTTTATGTAGTTATGTTATGTCAATCCTAAAGGTTATATATTTGGCAGGTGTCTGATCAGAAAAATATAATCCCATATGTTAGTGCCCATTAACAAGGGAGTATCAATGAAGCTTCTGTTAGTAGTCTGTATGGTCCATTTGTTTTGAAGATCCCAAAACATTATGTGTGTCTTGGCCCTACTACACTGTCATGCCATTCTAGAATATGAGACCAAGTCCTGAAAGAAGACTTCAAAACATATCCTGCTGATTCAGCTATCAAATGCATGAAGCTGCCATTTGAATATAGTCGGTCCGGCTGAGCAAAATTGCCTCTGCAATGAAAATTAAGAAAGTAAACAAGATTTGGTGGGATAATGGTAAATGAATGGACTTACACTTCCAAACTTGTCCTCAGCACAAAGATTCATATCGAAACAATGAAATGAGTCATCGCAATTTGAGACAGTTGCATTAACATGACTTGTCTCCTTTCTGTCCTGATCTCTAGCTGTGGTTGTGGGTTGCCTTGGATTAAAGGATACCATATCCCAGAAACTGCCTATGCACCTCATACAGTACTCCTTTGTGCAGTTAATTTCCCTCTGCTGTGTGAGACCATTGCAAAGTTTGTTCAGGCAAGCACTTATTTGGAGCTGAACTTTGAACTAGGCAAGCGTGACCCTCTAGAATTATTTGCATTTAAATTAGAATTTTTATTTGCAATTTAAGTGTGAGAAAAGATGCAAAGCATCCTACCCTCTTTAGATGCTAGCACACTGAGGCTGCAATGGCTAAACATTTAGATTTGTTTTGTACCTCCTACTGGTGAACTGTAATAATGTATGCAATGATGAGTTCACTTATCTTGACTTCGCTTTGGTGCACAAAGCTTTTACTGCATTTGCTTTAATGTGATTGGTAATCTCCATCCCTGCAGATTGAACATCAGGAAGGTAGACATCTGTTCCAAAGAATGCCATTCTCCATTAATTGTCATTTATATTAATGATTTGGATGACAGTATAGGAGGCATGGTTAGTAAGTTTGCAGATGACACCAAGATTGGTGGCATAGTGGACAGTGAAGAAAGTTATCTCCTATTGCAATGGGATCTTGATCAATTGGGCCAGTGGGCTGACGAATGGCAGATGGAGTTTAATTTAGACAAATGCGAGGTGATACATTTTGGTAGATTGACCCAGGGCAGGACTTACTCAGTTAATGGTAGGGCATTGGGGAGAGTTACAGAACAAAGAGATCTAGAGATACATGTTCATAGCTCCTTGAAAGTGGAGTCACAGGTGGACAGAGTGGTGAAGAAGGCTTTCGGCATGCTTGGTTTCATTGGTCAGAACATTGAATACAGGAGTTGGGACGTCTTGTTGAAGTTGTACAAGACATTGGTAAGGCCACATTTGGAATACTGTGTGCAGTTCTGGTCACCCTATTATAGAAAGGATATTATTAAACTAGAAAGAGTGCAGATGGATGCTACCTGGATTTGATGGTTTGAGTTATAAGGAGAGGCTGGACAGACTGGGACTTTTTTCTTTGGAGCATAGGAGGCTGAGGGGTGACCTTATAGAGGTCGATAAAATAATGAGGGGCACAGATCAGCTAGATAGTCAATATCTTTTCCCAAAGGTAGGGGAGTCTAAAACTAGAGGGCATAGGTTTAAAGTGAGAGGGGAGAGATACAAAAGTGTCCAGAGGGGCAAATTTTTCACACAGAGGGTGGTGAGTGTCTGGAACAAGCTGCCAAAGGTAGTAGTAGAGGCGGGTACAATTTTGTCTTTTAAAAGGCATTTAGATAGTTACATGGATAAGATGGGTATAGAGGGATATGGGCCAAATGTGGGCAATTGGGATTAGCTTAGGGGTTTAAAAAAAAGGGTGGCATGGACAAGTTGGGCCAAAGAGCCTGTTTCCAAGCTGTAAACCTCTATGACTCTATGACTCTATAATTTGCATACCCTCACTGTAGAGTAAAGGGTTAATGTCCATGCTCAATTAGACAATTATGTTAATTTTGTTTTATTCGTGGGACATGGGCATCACTGGCTGGCCAGCATTTGTTGCTAATGATGTTAATGATAATATAGGCATGACAACAGATCACATGATTAAGGGACACTGAAGGAATTGATCACAGAATAATCTGTGTAAAGAGAGTAATGGTTCTTACCATACAGTCTTGTTTGTAAATAGCCATAAATAAATAGTTTAAGAAAAACTTAATGCAACCTATGATCAAATAACTCATAGGCCAGAATTTTACACATGCTCATGCAGGCACACGCCTGATCTGGAAGTGTGTGAAATCATGGGGGAAGATGTTGGGCGCATGTCCTGATGTCATCACGCACTCATGCAATATTTTGGTCAGCGGGCACATGTGAGAAGTGGAATCCTGCCCGTTGACAATCAAGTGGGTAATTCTGCCCAATTTTGAGGGCAATTAAACACAGTTTAACGTGGTCTGTCTGCTTTTACGGGTGATGGGTGGGCTGATGCACAAGGCGGCCTTTTCGTTTAAACTGCAACCTCGACCCAGGGCGAGATGAACTGTCAGTGCTGAAATAATATTAACAAATATGTCTGGGGACTGAGGTCTGTGTGTGATTGTGCTGCCCAGGCACTAGCGGCAGAGTTTTAACATCAATATATATTTTTCATGGTTCAGCAGCTCCCCAGATCAGCTCTGCAGTGGCTGACCCGCTGAGGGAGAACATTAGAGGCACGAGCCCACATGGTCCTTTTCTTGGCATCTGCCCTCTTCCCACCCTCTCTGGCAGCGCTCAGACTTTGACAAAGCATGTTCCACACTGAATGGCCATTAATTGGCCAGCCAGTGTGAAATTGCGCTCCGGAACTGATTGTGCCGGGAACACATTTCACATCTGCTTTCAGGCCCGCCAAGGGCACACACCCAACGGGTGAAAAATTCTGACCATAATATGAGTTGAACGTCATTCAGTTTGAAATCAACACAGAGCATAGAATAAAGATCCCAAGCACGCACAGCATTAACTCTCCTCCTTTACACAGCTGCATTGAAAACAATAAGTCTTTTAATGGTAAGTTGTGGCTCTTCAAGAGTTGATGTCTCATCAGATTTTATGATTTCCAGCCAAGCACATGACAGGATTACCTTGCTGCACTCAGGGAACATATGGAAAATTAAGCGGAAAGGCTTGTCTAACAAAATCTGTTGAACCAGCCTCGCTCCTCAACTTCTACTGCTGACTCGGCCATTTGTATGATGGGTGAGCACAATCCTGGTTTTGCTGAATCTTCAAAATGAGGCCTGATAGAATAAATCAATTTCTCCATAATTACAATTTACAGCAGATCCTCAAGATACATAAGAACATAAGAAATAGGAGCAGGAGTAGGCCATCTAGCCCCTCGAGCCTGCCCCGCCATTCAATAAGATCATGGCTGATCTGACGTGGATCAGTACCACTTACCCGCCTGATCCCCATAACCCTTAATTCCCTTACCGCTCAGGAATCCATCCATCCGCGCTTTAAACATATTCAGCGAGGTAGCCTCCACCACCTCAGTGGGCAGAGAATTCCAGAGATTCACCACCCTCTGGGAGAAGAAGTTCCTCCTCAACTCTGTCTTAAACCGACCCCCCTTTATTTTGAGGCTGTGTCCTCTAGTTTTAACTTCCTTACTAAGTGGAAAGAATCTCTCCGCCTCCACCCTATCCAGCCCCCGCATTATCTTATAAGTCTCCATAAGATCCCCCCTCATCCTTCTAAACTCCAACGAGTACAAACCCAATCTCCTCAGCCTCTCCTCATAATCCAAACCCCTCATCTCCGGTATCAACCTGGTGAACCTTCTCTGCACTCCCTCCAATGCCAATATATCCTTCCTCATATAAGGGGACCAATACTGCACACAGTATTCCAGCTGCGGCCTCACCAATGCCCTGTACAGGTGCATCAAGACATCCCTGCTTTTATATTCTATCCCCCTCGCAATATAGGCCAACATCCCATTTGCCTTCTTGATCACCTGTTGTACCTGCAGACTGGGCTTTTGCGTCTCATGCACAAGGACCCCCAGGTCCCTTTGCACGGTAGCATGTTTTAATTTGTTTCCATTGAGATAGTAATCCCATTTGTTATTATTTCCTCCAAAGTGTATAACCTCGCATTTATCAACGTTATACTCCATTTGCCATATCCTCGCCCACTCACTCAGCCTGTCCAAATCTCTCTGCAGATCTTCTCCGTCCTCCACACGATTCACTTTTCCACTTATCTTTGTGTCGTCTGCAAACTTCGTTACCCTACACTCCGTCCCCTCCTCCAGATCATCTATATAAATGGTAAACAGTTGCGGCCCGAGTACCGATCCCTGCGGCACGCCACTAGTTACCTTCCTCCAACCGGAAAAACACCCATTTATTCCGACTCTTTGCTTCCTGTCGGATAGCCAGTCCCCAATCCACTTTAACACACTACCCCCAACTCCGTGTGCCCTAATCTTCTTCAGCAGTCTTTTATGGGGCACCTTATCAAACGCCTTTTGGAAATCCAAAAACACCGCATCCACCGGTTCTCCTCCATCAACCGCCCTCGTCACATCTTCATAAAAATCCAACATGTTCGTCAAGCACGACTTTCCCCTCATGAATCCATGCTGCGTCTGATTGATCGAACCATTTCTATCCAGATGCCCTGCTATCTCCTCTTTAATAATGGATTCCAGCATTTTCCCTACTACAGACGTTAAGCTGACCGGCCTATAGTTACCCGCCTTTTGTCTCCTTCCTTTTTTAAACAGCGGCGTAACATTAGCCGTTTTCCAATCAACCGGCACTACCCCAGAATGCAACGAGTTTTGATAAATAATCACTAACGCATCCACTATTACCTCTGACATTTCTTTCAATACCCTGGGATGCATTCCATCCGGACCCGGGGACTTGTCCACCTTCAGTCCCATTAGTCTACCCAGCACTGCCTCTCTGGTAACATTAATCGTATTAAGTATTTCTCCTGTTGCCAACCCTCTATCGTTAATATTTGGCAAACTATTTGTGTCCTCCACCGTGAAGACCGACACAAAAAACGTATTTAAAGACTCAGCCATATCCTCATTTCCCACTATTAACTCCCCCCTCTCGTCCTCCAAGGGTCCAACATTCACTCTAGCCACTCTATTCCTTTTTATATATTTATAAAAACTTTTACTATCATTTTTTATATTAATTGCTAGCCTAGCTTCATAGTCTATCCTTCCTTTCTTTATCGCTTTCTTAGTCTCTCTTTGTTGTTTCTTAAATTTTTCCCAATCACTTGTTTCTCCACTATTTTTGGCCACTCTGTACGCAGCTGTTTTTATTTTAATACTCTCCTTTATTTCCTTCGTTATCCACGGCTGGTTCTCCCTTTTCTTACAATCCTTGTTTTTTGCTGGAATATACTTTTGCTGAGAACTGAAAAGGATCTCCTTAAAAATCCTCCACTGTTCCTCAGCTATCCTACCTGCCAGCCTGCTCTCCCAGTCTACCTTAGCCAATTCATCCCTCATCCTATCATATTTCCCTCTGTTCAAACAGAGGACACTGGTTTGAGACCAAACTTTCTCCTCTTCCATCTGAATCAGAAATTCGACCATATTGTGGTCACTAGACCCAAAAGGGTCCTTCACAATAAGATCCTTAATTCTACCTACCTCGTTACACAATACCAGATCCAAAATAGCTCGTTCCCTCGTCGGTTCCGTAACATGCTGTTCAAGGAAACTATCCCGACAGCATTCTAAGAACTCTTCCTCCATTCCACCCTTACCGACTTGAGTCTGCCAGTCAATGTGCATGTTGAAGTCCCCCATGATTATTGCCGTTCCGTTTTTACACGCATCCCTTATCTGCTTGTTTACAGCCCTCCCTACCTCAACATTATTATTTGGGGGCCTATATACCACACCTACTAGTGTCTTTCTCCCTCTACTATTCCTCATCTCTACCCATAATGATTCCACGTTTTGTTCCTCAGAGCCTATGTCATCCCTCAGTACTACCCTGATATTATCTCTTATTAATAGCGCGACCCCACCACCTTTTCCTTCCTGTCTATTCTTCCTAAATGCCTGATACCCCTGGATATTCATCTCCCAGTCCTGGTCACCTTTCAGCCACGTTTCTGTAATGGCCACTAGATCGTACCCACTTGTGCTGATTTGCACCATCAACTCATTCACCTTGTTCCGAATGCTTCGTGCATTCAGGCAAAGTGTCCTTATTCCAGCTTTTATCTGAACCCGCTTTGATGAGTCGCGAACACCGTCTCCCTCTACTCCCTTATCTAAATTACCGCCTTCATTCACTTGCACCCTCTCCTCTACCATTAATTTTGTAATTCCCCTTACCCCTGCATCCTCCCCCCCATCAATTAGTTCCTTGATCCTAGTCAACTCTTCTAGCTCCCCTCCCCCCAACCTATCTAGTTTAAATTCTCCCATTTATGTCTGCATCATTCCCCAGTCTCTGCTTCTCCTTGCTTGCCAGCCTACCTATGGAGAACATTCCCAGTCACAAGACATTTACTTATTCGCCCTTTGATTGATTATAAACTTGAGGGTCTTTTACATCCATTTTTTTCTTTATATCGAGTTGAGTGTTAACATTGAATGATAACCTCCATGACTGATTGGTGAATGGATGGGAAGACAAACCTTTGGGCCTTATGTGGACAAATAGGGTGAGGCAAAACATTAGGACACTGCCTGATGGTCCGCAAGAACATCCAATATTAATACAAAGCTTCTGGAACTACTAAAGAAATAATTTACTGTGTGTTTCAGTTGAGGATCTACACTTGTGCGCAATTACTGATAAATAAATGTCCTATTTACATTACAGTTTAGAAAATACCATTGCCAATTTTAATTCATTAATGTGATATTCTGCTACTTACCATTTCAGCATTACATTGAAAATGTGTTCATTTACAAATAATGTTAATAGTTATTTCCAGTACCATGTATTTTCCATTCCTGATATCAATTCCTCTTAATGTACACTGAAATGAACCTTTATGGTGATCTGTTTACAATCCGCAATTCACCCCATTATGAGTTTTTAATCCTGTCAAAAGTGGTAACAAGCAAAAGCCAGAGGCTATCCTCTGGCATTGTGCACGCTCATAGCCTGACAGTAGAGAATGACATAGTGAGAAGGAGCTGAAGAATTAAATGAGATTTAATTCTCATTGTAGGAAATATGCTTGTGATGAAGTTCTTTCCCATGCATTTCAACATCTGTGACCTTAAACTTCTTTGATATCCTCTGAGGGTCAGAGTGACATTTTAGATGCAAATGCCTCAGAAGTACTTACAGTTAAAAGCACAACATTAGAAAATTTCAGTGTTTAAAATCTATTGCCAAGCTTTTGGTTCATGCATATTGACCTTGAACTTATCCGTTATCCAAAAACACATCGGCTGGAATGCTACCGCCATTCATGCTGGGAAGATTTTCCCATCCCGCTGCAGTGAACGGAGATTTGGCTGCGTGCCAAATTTTCTGACCTCGCTGAAGCGGGAGCATGAGGTGAACAGCCGGTAAGACCACGCCCAGTGATTTAGTTTTTGCAGATTTTTCATGAACAGAAGGCTCATGGGACAAGTCAACCAACATAAGTGAGTTCCGATCAAGCTTTAGTACGATCTTAATTGAAAATATTTGCCGATATTTGTGCTGCTGATTAGGTTAAATGAATGGAGTATGTATGTGATGCACGATTAAATCACTCGGGAGGCTAGATTGTACCCGGGAAATAAAGGCTTTTATTACTGACAAGAATGGAGCACACTATATACAATACAATCCCAGACTAAAGGGTCTCCAGGCAGTGCAGTGACCTTTATACTTCCCCTGGTAGGCGGAGCCAACTGGAGTGTACCACAGAACAATACCAACAGGTAGAACAGCCCAACCCTAACACCAACAGTAATTACAGTAACATATCTACAAACCCCATAGTGCTGACCATCCATGGCTCAGCACTCATAGTGGTAACCAACTATGGTTCACCACAGTATGCGCCTAATGTTACTGTCAAGCATTTCTAGGTTAGGTATAATGACCACATCCTCTGATCTCAATAGTGCCAACCAATGAGATGTTCGCTGTTAATGAGGATCTCAATGGTATTGGAAGTTCCAGGAAACTGATTTACACTCAAGTCCAGAACATCTGATAAGTCATAAATGGCTTTTTGGGAACTCTTGCTGATTTTCTCCCCCAGGCCCTGTAAACACGTAAACGTGGGCTGTTTTTGTAGGAGGAAGGGATAACAGATCATAGAATCATAGAATCCCATAGTGCAGAAGGAGGCCATTCAGCCCATTGGGTCTACATCCATCACAATCCCACCCAGGCCCTATCCCTATAACCCCATGCATTTACCCTGCTAATCCCCCCGACAGTAAGGGGAAATTTAGCATGGCCAATCCACCTAACCCACACATATTTGGACTGTTGGAGGAAACCGGAGCACCCGGAGGAAACCCGTGTAGACACGGGGAGAACATACAAACTCCACACAGACAGTGACCCAAGCCAGGAATCGAACCCGGGTCCCTGGTGCTGTGAGGCAGCAATGCTAAGCACTGTGCCACCATACTGCCCCCCCCCAGTGGGATATGTTAATGTATAATGTAGATGATGATGTATTACTTCTCAGTCAATCACGTGTTAGATTCTAGAGAGAGAGAGATGTTAGAATCATGCCTATGAGTAACGGGCCTACTCTGAAACCTGTTTAGATATATTCACTGTTAAACAGATACCAGATTATGTCTGCAATCTGTCTGTCACCCAAGTCCCATACCTAAAGTCCAAGATAGAAAGACACATCTCAGAATTTTGTGGCAGCAATGAGGACATTAATATTAAAAATATATCTGTGTTATCGAAGGAACCACCGAGTGAAGAAACCTTTGAAAGCAGCTTGAGATGTTTCAGCAGACAAAGGAGGCACAGTGGAGAGAGGTAATGATGACTGTACCAGGTGATCAGCCCTGCCCTTGCCTTACCTGTTTAACTCCCTCAACGACCTACAGGGAGGCTAACAGTGGGAGATATGGAAATGTTATTTGCTTCTGTACTGACCGGCGCCAGGTCTTCATGGGAAGGAGCAAAAGCTACAAGTTAGTTCTTTTCTTTATGCAGTAGCTCCAGTAGTAGATGACATGCTCCTAAAGCAAGAGATGAAGGAGTCCATCAAGGATTTTGAGTCAATTCATAAAGCCTTTGACATTCATTATGGCCTGAAGCAAAAATTAATATTTCAATGAATATGTTTTAACCAGAGATCGCAATGACCAGGGCAATTGACTGAATTACTTTGAACCACTGATATTGCCTAGTGCTTTCTTGCAAATATGGGACTGAAGGGTGAGCTAATCCATGACTGCATTTTTGTGGATTAAAACCACTCCAATTTTCTGTCAACCACAGATGACCGAACTCTGAAACCAGCTGTCCAGTATGTGAGGCAGGTCAAACTTAGAGCATTTAATAGGTTTACAATTCAGAGCAACTCCGAGTCTTCATATGACTCTGTAGATTGGATTGGCCCATGGATAGTGGCATCACCCATAAGAAAGCCCACCAAACCAGGTGAAAGAGTGGGAACATCCTTGCCGGCACCCATTTTGAGATGCTTGAATGTGAAAATCTGGCACAGATGCCAAGACTGCCTAGCTGGTGTTGCTGTTTGCTTCCAGTCTGGGATAACTGGACATTTCAAGTGTTTCTAAAAATACTGAAATTTTAATCAAAGTTAAAGACCTGTATTTATTTACATTGCACCCAAGAAAAGAAAAGTCAACAAAAAGACACAACATGACATAGTTCCTAGGGGAGTAAAAAGTCTTAATCCAGACTACTGGACTTTTACAGTGCAAGTTCAAGGTTTTTGATACTTCTTTTAAAATTACAACTGGTGCTGTTGTTGACATACTAGCAGATGACCTCAACTGGCTTCTGCCAATGAACCTTTATCACATCAAGTTATGAGGTCCAGGTGGCATGGAGCTTCCAATCAAAAGCAGGATTATTGCTCATTTTAGCTACATGGGGTGATTCTCTCTGTTCGTCATTAGCAATGAGTGGTGATGTTGACATACTTCCAGGAATCATGGAAAAAACAGATGATGCACATCATTTGAGTAACTCACTACCTTTCGTGCAACAATCTTCAACTTTTTATTGAGAGTCAATGTAAATTCAGCCTTCGGAAGTTGAGGAAGTTTATACACTCAGCGGCAATTTCCTTTCTTTCAATCTCCTTCAGTATTCTTGGATTGAATCTCTCAAAATGTGACTAGGGTAAGGGAGGAGTAGAGTTGGAACTGGTATAATCTATAGTTGTAAAAATGGAATAACAGCAATTCAATGTAAATAATTAAAAACATGGTTTCTTTTTTTTATTCATTCGTGGGACATGGGCGTTGCTGGCCAGCTTTTATTGCCCATCCCTTGTTGTCCTTGAGAAGGTGGTGAGTCAAGACATCTTCTTGAATCACTGCAGTCCTGTGGGTTGACCCACAATGCCGTTAGGGAGGGGATTCCAGGATTTTGACCCACAACTGCAAAGGAATGGCAATGTATTTCTAAGTCAGGATGGTGAGTGGCTTGGAGGGGAACTTGCAGGTGGTGGTGTTCCCATGTACCTGCTGCCCGTGTCCTTCTAGATAGAAGTAGTCGTGGGTTTGAAAGGTGCTGTCTAAGGATCTTTGATGAATTGCTGCAGTGCATCTTGTACATAGTACACACTGCTGTTACTGAGTGTTGGTGGTGGAGGGAGTGCATGTTTGTAGATGTGGTGCCAATCAAGTAGGCTGCTTTATCCTGGATGGTGTCAAGCTTCTTGAGTGTTGTTGGAGCTGCACCCATCCAGGCAAGTGGGGAATATTCCTTCACACTCCTGACTTGTGCCTTGTAGATGGTGGATAGGCTTTGGGAAGTTAGAAGGTGAGTTACTCACCACAGTATTCCTAGCCTCTGACCTGCTCTTGTAGCCATTGTGTTTATGTGGTGAGTCCAGTTGAGTTTCTGGTCAATGATCGCACAATGTTCAGCATTGTTCACGACTCCTCAGATACTGAATCAGTCCATATTCAATTGCAACAAAATCTGGACAATATCCAGGCTTGGGCTGACAAGTGGCAAGTAACATTCGCACCACACAAATGCCAGGCAATGACCATCACCAATATGACACACTCTTACCACCGCCCATTAACATTCAATTGTATTACCATCACTGAATCCCCCACTGTCAACATATTATTAAGAATCAGGATAAAATATTTGGTGTAGTATAAAGGGTTAACAAATGGTTACTAAAGATGTGGACAATGGTTTACCACAGACATCAGTCAGTGCTTTGATACACACTCTCTCTCCTTTTCTCTCTCTCTGAAGAGAATGCTACTCTCGTGCCTACTCTGTAACCTGTTTAGATGTAATACTAATACCCAAGTGTTAAACAGATACCAGAGTATGTCTACCATCTGCCTATGAATCAAGTTCTACGCATGAAGTCCGACAACAGTTTGCCCTACCCTCATGCTGTTTTTCCACTGATTTATTTAGATCCATTTCACATGATTTGCACTGCCCACTTCCCAGCACCCCTCAATGTTGTTCATCCATGCATTCCTGACAAAGCTCACCACCCCTAACAAAACACATCACCCCCTTACCCCCGACAAATCTCATCACCCGCTTACCCCTGACAATGTTCACTACCTCTGTACCCCTGACACTGCTCTGCCACCTCCCTTCCCCCGACACTACTCACCCTCCCACACACCTGACACTTCTCATCCCCCCCACACACCTGACACTGCTCACCCCCCACACACCCCCCACACACCCGACACTGCTCACCCCCCCCACACACACCCCACACACCTGACACTGCTCACCCCCCACACACCCCCCACACACCCGACACTGCTCACCCCCCCCACACACACCCCACACACCTGACACTGCTCACCCCCCACACACCCCCCACACACCCGACACTGCTCACCCCCCACACACCCCTCACACACCCGACACTGCTCACCCCCCACACACCCCCCACACACACCTGACACTGCTCATCCTCCACATTCTCAACACTGCTCACCCCCTCCATACTCTCAACACTGCTGACCCTTCACACACACTCCCACACCTGACACTGCTCATCACCCCCCACATCCCCAACACTTCTCACCCCCAACACACAAACTCCCAACACTGCTCAACCTTCCACCCCTGACAATATTTTACACCTGCACCTTCTGCAAATTCCCACTGCTATGCACCCTGACAATACTCACTTCCACCACATCCCAGACAATGATCTTCCCCTCTCTCATACCCCACAGTTCTCAGCCCCCATACTCCCTGGCATGCTCACGAACCCCCTACCCAACAACACTGCTGCACCCTGACACCATCCCTCCCCTCGACTTACCAACCAGAATGCCTTCCTCTGGCTGATGTGGGAACAGAGCAGTGTCTGCTGAAAGTGGTGAGTAGTGTTGGAGAGAATGAGCAGTGTCTGAGGGCAGGCTGAGCAGGTGGACAGGAGTGGATTTTATACTTTTCTCCAGGTTAATTCTTAAATGGCCAGCAACCCACTCAGCTGCCTTCAATGCTAACCATCATCTTCTCGAAGGTAAACAGGGACACAAATAAATATTTGCCTTGCCAACAATGTCCACATCCTGCAAAGAAATTAAAAACTAAAACACCCACCAGTAACAGGATTGAGTCTTCTCAAGGCCACTCCAATGATGTATGGGTTAGGTTGATTGACTATGCTAAATTGACCCTACTTTCGGGGGGATTAGCAGGGTATATATGTGGAGTTACAAGGATGGGGCGGGATTGTTGTCGGTGCAGACTCGATGGGCCGAGTGGCCTCCTTCTATACTGTAGGGATTCTATTAAAAAAATGCCATTTCATTTAGAAACTTCCCAGTCAAGAGAGAAGTAAATCTAAACATTATTAGATTTGAACTTGTGTTTTCAAACTACTGGACCGCTCACGAATAATAAGATCAATTTAAGGGGCATTGACTCATGTTTCTCACAGAAGTAAGGGAATGGCTGCATAAACTAAAAGCCAGGTAAGCAATCTCAGGAAAACCCAGCACTGCTTCTCACTGTCAACAGCTTTGATATTGTATGTGCTATAGTAACAGTTGGTTAGTGATAGCATATTGCAGCCATGCTGGACAGCAATGAAGAAAAGCCCATCTTTTTAGTCTGGGTTGTACTTGTCTCTGGCCACAGCTGTTGTCATAGTAATGGATACATGGAAAAGTGAAAACTAAATACATAGAGAAATACTCAGACCTGCTCGCTATATAACAATCAAATAGCTCCCTACCAGAACATTGCAATCCCAGTTCATTTTACTGAGGTGCCTTTGAGGTCAGAGTCGTGGAGTGTTCCACTTTGCCCTCAAAATTCTCAGTCAGATTGATTCTGGAGCTTGGCAAATGTGAGTATCGTGTCTATTTCATTTTTGAGAGAGCCTGGGATTCCAGTTCATTAAAACAAGCAGAGAGGAAAGGGAAGTCAGTCAAACAGCTCTGGTCACGGCATATCTGTTTATTGCAGCTGAGGCTAATTCCAGAACCGCTGCCAGGAAATTTAATTTTAAATGAAATTCTGACAGGCAGGTAATTCCTTTAAAGCTTTCATTGTTAACCAAGTATGCATGCATCATACCAGTTGCTGGGGGCCTTTAGGACCGGAGTCTCTTTGGAGTATATTTAAATCCCTCAATGGCTCTTTTATTATATTAAAGGTGCTTCATAATATAAGTTGCTGTTATTGTTATTAACATGTGATGAGGTACAAATATTGAGAAGGAAAGAGACAGAGTTAGAGCGAGAAAATAGTCACGCAGAACAGAATTAATCAGAATCAGATAGAGAGAAATAGAAAATGGGAGACAAAGAAATGGAAACGGAGACTTTTCCAGATGACTGAGCTGTCACTAAGTCTTTGAAATAAAAACAGAAAATGCTGGACAAACTCTGCCGAATCTGTGGAGCAAAAGACGAACATTTTGAGTCAGTATGGATGGGAATTTACCGCCTCTCTCGTCCCGAAACTGTAAAATCCCGCCCATGCTGAACGGACCTTTCCATGTTCTGCCCCTCACCCGCTCCAATTCCCATGGTGGGCGGGGCGGTAAAATTTCACACCATGTCTCTTCCTCAGAATCTTTGAGTTCAGCTCAGCTGTTTCAAAACTTTCACAAGTGGCTGTGATTCCGATTGTCTTCAAAGATTGTAATAGCTTATGTTCAAGAAGGTTTGTTTACACAGCGGAACGTCAGTACAAATGTTTGATTGCCTTTCAAACCATTAATGGATTCTGCTCACCAGGAGTTGTTTACAAAGCTGTCAAAGGAATCTGAACTCATGGGGCCCATGAGTGCTGCTCATAGTGAATACTGGGTGAGTGGGTTGGAGGGGTGATTTGAGGCAGATTATGGGGATTTGAGGGGGTGTGGGGGATAAGGGTAGGGTTGAATGCAGTGAGGGGTCTGAGGTTTTGAGGGGGTGAGTGTGGATAAGTTTGGCATGAAGGGAATTCATATAGTCCCTACAGTGCAGAAGGAGGCCATTCAGCCCATCGAGTCTGCATTGATTCTCTGACAAAGCATCCTGCCCCGGCACACCCCCTTGCCCTATTCCCAGAACCCCATGCATTTACCCCGCTAATCCCCCTAGCCTACACATCTCGGGACACTAAATGGCAATTTAGCACGGCCAATCCACCTAACCTGCACATCTTTGGAAATGGGGGCAGAGAATGGCATAGGGGTGAAGTCTATGAGTGGAAGAGTAGGGCCCAACTCTAGTCCATCTCTGACACATCCTGATAAAACTCCTGCTAGGTAGCACTCCCGGAAAGGAGGCGGGATTGCAAATTTGGGAAATTTCCCATCTCCTGATTCCTCCCTCAAGCCTGAAAGTCTGGTCCTATGAGTGTGGGGTATATTGATGGGATCAGTGGTCTGTTCCTGTCCATTATCTTTGTGTGCTCTCTGAAATTGAAAGGCATGTTTAAGCTTTTGCCTAAGACATTGCAGTTTAACCATTGTTTTCATTAACAAACCAAACCACATACAAACTGAAAGATATGACTTTATTGTTTGGGATAACATAGCTATGTCTAACCATTATTCAACCCAATTCGTGGTAAATTGTTTTACCAACAAATACATAAGTAATCCATTATATTCTCCTGTCACCCTGGATGAGATAAATTATATAGTAGTAGATTAACTTCATATTGGCTAAATTGCTGTTTTGAATTATTAACAAATAAAGTACATAGAACAAAACTGTAGGTTTGATTCTATGCAGCAAAATCAACAAATTTAATGGAGAAAATCAGTAACCACAACTAGCATTGTATAAAAATAGAATTACCTGGGAACATACAGCAAGTCATATAAACCTGAAAAATTGTGCAGAGTTTTCCTGGGTGAGTCTTGATCCTAATATCATAGAAACCCTACAGTGCAGAAGGAGGCCATTCGGCCCATCGAGTCTGCACCGACCACAATCCCACCCAGGCCCTACCCCCACATATTTTACCCGCTAATCCCTCTAACCTATGCATCCCAGGACTCTAAGGGACAATTTTTAACCTGGCTAATCAACCTAACCCGCATATCTTTGGACTGTGGGAGGAAACCGGAGCACCCGGAGGAAACCCACGCAGACACGAGGAGAATGTGCAAACTCCACACAGACAGTGACCCGAGCCGGGAATCGAACCCGGGACCCTGGAGCTGTGAAGCAGCAGTGCTAACCACTGTGCTACCGTGCCGCCCTTGAGATGGTCTTTGGGTTGGAAACCCACAATTGGCTATGGTGGCCAATGAACATGATCTTCCTGAAGGCAACTAGCTAAAAAGGCACCTCTGAGAGGTCTGTCCAATTAGGGACAGAGCTTCAGTGTTGGGGAATCCAATCAGCATGGCTCTTGGGGAGGGCCACTGGCTGCCTTCGCGGTGTGGCTCATGCTTAGGTATCAGCTGGATTGGTAGTGGCACCATGGAGGCATCATCAGGATGAGGAAGCATTGCTGCAGGGCAAGCATTAGTGAAGACGTCAGTCTCTATGAAATGGCTGTAAGGAGATGGTTGTTAAGTGGGGATGGATCCCATTTTGTGAATTATTGTTAGGAAATAAATCTAAACCTCTGAACCAGTCACAACTTGTACATCTCGCTGCGAAGCTGTCTCTGATCTATTCTTGGTCTCCTGACAGAGTTGGCAGCCCAAGCGCTGTCAGGAATATCTCCTGCAGCCTGAAAATTTGAAGTTAAATGGCTCATTACCTCCTTATCTGGATTTCCTCCACTGCTGGACATGTTGCCGTTGAACCTACCTTCCGACAGTGGGAGAAGTGAACAGATGTGGCAGTGTGCAGGGAGCGTACCTTTTCAAATTGCCTCGTACCTTCAGCTCCACAGGCTTGGGAAAATTCACCTAATTTACCCAGTTTCTCGCTCTGTCTTTGCTGCCTGATATCCTGAATATTTCCAGCATTTATTGTTTTGATTTCAGATTTCCAGCATCTATTGTATTTTGTTTTTGGATTGGCATTCACAAAGTGCTTTTAACATTGTAAAAATGTGCCAAGGCACACTGGAATCAGCCACATATATAGACCCGGTGAATGAAGGAGATTTTAGGAGAGACGATTAACAATGTTCCCTCTAAGTTGCATTGAGGGCTGCAATCCAGACATTCCTGCGCAGAAGGTCAATTCTTTACAATAGCACATGTGCGTGATTGTGTAAGTTAATTTAAAGGGTTTGTGCACTTTAATGACTGCACACAAGAAAAAACAATTAGGTAGAACGTTGGCAATTAAGCATCTTGGCCAAGGAGATTTTATTAACGCTTTAAGTTGGGGTTTAAGTGAAGAGGGGTGGTCTCGTGGTGCAGTGGGTAGTTTCCCTACCCCTGAGCCAGAAGCTCCAGGCTTGAATCCCACTCCAGGGCTTGATGGCCTTAGAATGTGCGTTCATAACATTGCCAAACAGGCTGACTATCAACCTGTAAACCCTTTCACTATGCTTATGGCAGGCTATAAGAGGGTGAATCACCTGGTCAACCAGAATCATGCGGTAGCCGCAATGCAACAACCTCCTCACATTAAAAGATTCCATGCACAGGTCCTTGCCACAGGATGCACTCTGTGGTAAGCTTCTTCCTCGTTTTGAGGCACTTTGAGAGAAAGGTGGACTGGTCTATGAAGGTAATTCTAGTGCTTAGAGCCTAGAATGACTGCCAGTGGGATTAAACAATTGGGATTGGGCAAGAGGCTCTATTTTGAGGAATTCTGAGTATTGTAGAGATATGTATGTTAAAAATATAGAGATGTTAGGCCATGGTGGGATTAGAATTTTAAACTTGAGGTGCCATTGGATCGGGAGCCAATGTTAGTCAGGGTGGGTGGGACTTGGTACAAATAAGGTCAGGGCAAATGAAGTAAGGTTTATGAAAGGCTGGGTGTGTGAATATTGGAATAAGGTAGAGGTAACAAAAGGGTTTCAGCAGCAACTGGGCCTAGGGTGGATGGAAACATGTGGTCCAGTAAACAGTCTAGGTGATGGAGAGGGTATGGCTTGAGAAATCTAACTCAGGGCAAATGCGATGGCAAGGTTGCAAACAATCTGACTCAGCCTGTGGAGGGGAGTAGAATTGAAGATGATAACATGTTGGCACAATGGTTAGCACTGCTGCCTCACTGTGCCAGGGACCCGGGTTTAATTCTGGCCTCATTTGACTGTTTGCATGTTCTCCCCGTGTCTGCATGGGTTTCCTCTGGGTGCTCCAGTTTCCTCCCACACTCCAAAGATGTGCAGGTTAGGTGGATTGGCCATGCTAAATTGACCCTTCATGTCCAAAGATGTGTTGGTTAGCGGGATTAGCCATGGTCAATGCATGGTGTTATGGGGATAGGGCTAGAGGTTTGCCTGGTTAAGATGCCCTTTCAGAGAGTTGGTGCAGACTTGATGGGCCAAATAGACACTATTTGGATTCTATCGGGATTCTATGATTCTATAAGGAAATAAAGTTTGTGGCTAGGGCTAAAAACAATGGCTCTCTCTTACCAATTTAATTGGAGGGAATCACAATTCATCCAGGATGGATGTTTAACAAGCATATCAACAACAAAGATGTGGTGATGAGGTAGAACTGAGTGGCATCTACACATTTGCGAAATCTGATGCCACGTCTACAGATGTTGTGAGCAAGAAGCAGTATGTAGATGTACAATAGGAAGGGACCAAGGATAATACGTCTGGGGTATTCCAGAGGTAACAATGCAGGGCTGGAAAAGAAGCCATAGCATGAGATATTCCAGCTATGATTGGCAAGGATGGAACCAAATGAAGGCAGACTACTCAGCTGGACAATAGCGGAGAGTAATGGAGGAGGACAGCATGATAAAAACTGCAGAGAGGTGCTGAAAAATGAGGACAGATAATGCACCATTATTCTAGTTGCGGGCAGTAGTCCCTAACTTCTGTCCTGAATCCTGGAGTACACAAATCCCATGCCACACATGCATGTCGGGACTATACGGAAATTCCGACCCATGGTCATGCATGGTAAAAGCATGCCTCACTTAAACCTCTGGTTCGGTTTTTTACACCTGTCGGGATTGAAGCGCTGCTTTGGTGCTTTGAGGAAAAGTGACGGGATAGTGCTAATTTTGCCTACTTGCCCCCATGATGGGTGAGTATTTATGCCTATTTGTTTTCACATTTCTTGTCCATTCAAGTGGCAGTGTGCAGAAGCAGCAGACATATCGGAGATATACTTTAGGTAGGTTAATTTTTTTGTAAATGTGTTTAAAAGATGTTTAAAATGCACAGAAAGTGAAAGGAAGATTTTAAAATTTTTTTTACAACTTTGTCATGATATTCAGCTGTTAATTCCATTAAAAAACATTTTCATATATAACAAAGTGGGTTTGAAGTGTCTGCAATAAGTTTAAGCTAAAATTCATCTGGATTTTGCTGTATGTTTTAAGCAGTGCCGTTTGTCCCAATTTTAAGAGTCTCTCTGATGCAAAGTTGATCCTTAGAAGCCTCTTAGTAGTGAGTCTGATATAGGGTGAAATGAGTTTTGCATTTACAGTGGGAAATATGCTGCTTGGCTATTTCAAATGCTTTAGGAAAGTGTAATCCTTAGGATGACATATGCAAACCTCCTGTAAGCTGATGTGAACTCTCTCTCTGATAGATATTCCAGAATCCAGTGCAGATTGAAAACTTCTCAAGATTGCCTGGCCATTGCTGCTTATGGACACTGAGCTTTTGAAACTAACAATATGTCCCTCCCTTCCTTCCTGTCTTCACCCCTCCATCCCCCCTCTCCCACTTTCCCTTCCTTCCCTCCATCATTCCTCTCCCTCATTCCATTCTCTCCTTCCCTCATTGCACTCCCTCCCTCTCTTCGCTATTTTTTTCATTTCCCTCCCTCTCCTCATCAAAAGATGTCCCTCCCTCCTCTCCTTCTCTTCCCTCCCTTACCTCCATGTTTACATAAAGACAACAGAACCGTTTTGTTCAATTCAAAAACTGTTCCTTCAATTGCTGCGTTAAAGTAAAAATTTATATTTTATTGCGAGAAAATTGAGATAGTTATTAAACAAAACACCATACTACAACTGCTAAAGTTAAATGTGAAGTTAAATGTCACTATGACATCAAAGTTTTGTTTTTCTAATATTATTTTGCTTAGTAAATGTTTTACATTAAAGTTTCTACAAATTCTACAAATAATTTATTAAAACATCAGAACACATTAAAATTTGAAATTCTACAAATGCCTCATTGAGACATCAAAACACAACATTTAAATAGGAGATAATTGAAATAATCAAAGAAGAAATATACTACTGATACAAATACAAAAAAAAAGTTACATCACACAACTTACAAGTTGGTAGCTAGCTACACAAAATAATTAAAAATGGATCATGCATTAGAGGAGGGGGTGGTTGCAAGTTTGTAAGGAGCTGGTCTCATTTATATGGAAACCCTGCTTCAAGAAACCCTATTGTTATTACATTTTATGACCCCTTTTGCAAATTTGTGAGTTGACAGTGTTATTTATATTTTGTCCTGATTAAAGAATCTGCATTGTCAGTGACATCTATGAGCCCTGAGATAGTTCATACCATACGAGGCAGATGTAAAACCCTTTCCTAACTTTTACGGGGAGGAGTTTTTAAAATTTTAACAATTTTTCATCAGGATATCTACATACCCAGTCTGAATGCATCAAATCATTAAGGTTCTTTCAGCACTGATCTGATGTCTTCATTGTTCATTGTTTGCTGTCAGAATGCCTGAAACTTGCTTCTAAGCCATGGATTGTACCTTTCTTGGTGACTTAGATTTTCCACAGTGCAAAATTTGGGCTCTCCTTTGCACAACCTCATGTAGTAAGTTATCCAAATCATGGTCCGAGAAGGACTTCTCTTCTCTCCAACTAAACTTTCAGTTGCCATATTCTAAGTTAAAACATACGAGTATATTTACATAAAGTTACATAATAACAGTGCAGACTTAAATCGTATTTTCACAGGTTTAAAACAAATAACAGAACCTAAGTCCATTCATAAATATTAAATGATAATCATCTTCAATAATAAAACAAAATTAAAAAAGACATTTTAAAATAGCCATCTTCTGTTTAAAGGAAAGGACAAAAAAGGTAAAATAAAGCCTTCGAAATTCCTTTATAATAGCTGACAGAGCTGTTACTTCCTCTAACTTCAATACAAGGCTGCTGCTTCAACTCTGTCCTCAATGGGCATTCCCTTAGTTCCCTTGTCACAAGGGGGCACGGCTACTCTGAAACCGCGCCCTACTCAGGCCTGCGCAGGCTGTCCCGATGCAGGACCGAGGATCCTGGTAGAAGTGGAAGTTTCCTTGTGTTTTTCAATCGGAGGTAAGTATTTTTTTTCTCTTGGTATCAGAGGGCCTTGGCTTCCTGGCGAAAAATGGAAGTGATGGGCTAATGTCTTGTGAAGTTTTTTGAAAAAGGTTGTGATGGCAAATTTGAGTAAGGATTTTGCCTGAAGGAAAGGGAACTGTTCATAATAACATGAGAATCAGGAAGAGAAATAGATTAGTTAGCAGCTCAGTGGGAAGAGGTTAAAAAAGAATGATGAGTCACTTAGTGTCAATACCAGGCTCCTCAGGAAATTGTTAGACACACTGTCAAGAAAACCTCTCACCCTTTCTGATAGAAGTTTTCTACGTTTCTGTTACTTGCCAATATCTTTGTAGCAAGTCAATTTTTGTGATGAACTTTAACTGTTTCACTTTCTGCAGTCTTTCAAATATGGAAAAGGGAACAAATCATTTTTGTTACTTAATTCACCTTTTGATAACCAACACTCAGGTCAGAACTTTCCGGTCATTCACACTGGTGGGATCTACCGGTCCCGCCGCAGCCGCAGGTTTCATGGCAGCAAGGGGTACATTCAATGGGAAACGATGTTGATAATGGCGGGACCAGAAGATTCTGCCACCAGCTAATGGTGGGCCACCTTTTCGTGGTGGGTTGTGCAGTAAATCCCACCCACAGTCTTTGTGTTCCATCTGGCTTTGGTACCATCACAACAGGTGAACCCCAATTACTACAACTCAATTCAATAATACAACTTTTGAGCGTGAATTCAATTACTTTTGTGATAATTTTACTGGATACGTGTGTGGTTTCTGAATTCTTTCTCATGGCAGCTAGGTGGCACAGTGGTTAGCATTGCTGCCTCACAGCGCCAGGAACCCAGGTTCGATTCCGGCCTTGGTGACTGTCAGTGTGGAGTTTGCATGTTCTCCCCGTGTTTGCATGGGGTTTCCTCTGGGTGCTTTGGTTTTAAAGAACAAAGAACAATGCAGCACAGGAACAGGCCCTTCGGCCCTCCAAGCCTGCACCACTCATGTGCCCAACGAGACCATTCATTTGTATCCCTCTATTCCCAGTCTGTTCATGTGGCTATCTAGATAAGTCTTAAACGATCCCAGCGTGTCTGCCTCAATCATCTTGCTTGGGAGTGCATTCCAGGCCCTCGCCACCCTCTGTGTAAAATACGTCCCCCTGACATCTGTGTTGAACATTGCCCCCCTCACCTTGAACCTGTGATCCCTTGTGTTCGTCACCTCCGACCTGGGAAAAAGCTGTTCACCCTATCTATGCCCTTCATAATTTTATACACCTCTATTAGGTCACCCCTCATCCTCCGTCTTTCCAGGGAGAACATCCCCAGTTTACCCAATCTCTCCTCATAGCTAAGACCCTCCATACCAGGCAACATCCTGGTAAACCTTTTCTGTACTCTCTCCAAAGCCTCCATGTCCTTCTGGTAGTGTGGCGACCAGAACTGGATGCAGTATTCCAAATGTGGCCTAACTAATGTTCTATACAGCCGCAACATCATATGCCAACTTTTATATTCTATGCCCCGTCCAATAAAGGCAAGCATGCCATATGCCTTCTTCACCACCCTCTCCACCTGTGCTGCCACCTTTAAGGATCTGTGGACTTGTACACCCAGGTCCCGCTGTGTGTCTATACACCTGATGGTTCTGCCATTTATTGTATAGCTCCCCCTTACATTAGATCTACTGAAATGCATCACTTCGCATTTATCTGGATTAAATTCCATCTGCCATTTCTCCGCCCAATGTTCCACCCTACCTATATCCTGCTGTATTCTCTGACAATGTTCATCACTATCCGCAACTCCAGCAATCTTCGTGTCGTCCGCAAACTTACTGATCACACCAGCTACATCTTCCTCCAAATCATTTATATATATCACAAACAGCAGAGGTCCCAGTACAGAGCCCTGCGGAATACCACTAGTCACAGACGTCCAACCGGAAAAAGACCCCTCCAGTGTTACCCTCTGTCTTCTATGGCTAAAGTTCCCCACCCATCTAGCTAGCTCACCTTTTATCCCGTGGGATTTAACCTTTTGCACCAGCCTGCCATGAGGGACCTTGTCAAACGCTTTACTAAAATCCCTATAGATGACATCCACGGCCTTTCCCTCGTCAATCGTTTTTGTCACCTCCTGAAAAAACTCAACCAAATTTGTGAGGCATGACCTCCCTCGTACAAAACCATGCTGTTTATCGCTAATGAGATTATTTAGTTCTAAATGCGCATATATCCTATCTCTAAGAATCTTCTCCAACAATTTCCCTACCACGGACGTCAAGCTCACCGCCCTATAATTACCCGGGTTATCCTTGCTACCCTTCTTAAATAACAGGACCACATTTGCTATCCTCCAATCCTCTGGGACCTCACCTGTGTCCAGTGAAGAGACAAAGATTTCTGTTAGAGGCCCAGCAATTTCATCTCTTGCCTCCCTGAGGAGTCTAGGATAGATGCCATCCGGCCCTGGGGATTTGTCTGTCTTAATGTTTCCTAAAAAACCTAACACTTCCTCCCTTGTAATTGAGACTTTTTCTAACGGGTCAACACATCTCTCTGTGACACTACCAGTCAACATGTCCCTCTCCTTTCTGAATACTGATGCAAAGTATCCGTTTAGGATCTCACCTACTTCCTTTGGTTCTAAGCATAATTCCCCTCCTTTGTCCCTGAGAGGTCCGATTCTTTCCCTAACATTCCTAGCGTATGTATAAAATGCCTTAGGATTCTCCTTAATCCTGTCTGCCAAGGACATTTCGTGACCCCTTTTTGCCCTTCTAACTCCCTGTTTGAGTTATTTTCTACTTTCTCTGTATTCCTCCAGTGCTCCATCTGTTTTTAGCTGCCTGGACCTCATGTATGCCTCTTTTTCCTTTTTGATTAGACCCACAATTTCACTGGTTATCCACGGTTCTCGAATCCTACCTTTCCTATCCTTCCTCTTTACAGGCACATGCCTGTCCTGCAGTCCTATCAACTGCTCCTTAAAAGACTCCCACATGCCAGATGTGGATTTACCCTCGAACAGCCTCTCCCAACCAACAGCCACCAAATCCTGCCTAATCCGGCTATAGCTAGCCTTCCCCCAATTCAGCACCTTACCCATAGGACAACACTCATCTTTTTCCATTACTATCCTAAAGTCCCACAGTCCAAAGATGTGCAGGTTAGGTTGATTGGCCATGCTAAATTGAACCTTAGTGTTAGGGGGATTAGCAGGGTAAATACATGGAGTTATGGGGATAGTGCCTGGGTGGGATTGTTGTTGGCGCAGGCTCGATGGGCCGAATGACCTCCTTCTGCACTGTAGGGATTCTATGATTCTATCCTCCTACAGTCCAAGGATGTGCAAGTTAAATGAATTGGCCATGATCAATGCATGAGGTTACAGGGATAGGATGGTGGAGTGGGCCTTGGTAAAGTGCTCCTTTGGAGGGCCGGTGCAGACTTGATGGGCTGAATGGCCTTCTTCTGCGCTGTTGAGTTTCTCTGGTTTCTTCTATGGTTTCTAAGTTCTCCTGAAGTGGTTTGAATGGTCCTCTCACCTCCTGACCATATACCAATTCAAAAGGACAAAACTTTGTTGAGTTATTAGGCGCGTCTCTCATGACAAGTAGTAAGAATGGAATCCCTCCATCCCATTGTTGTGGGTCACCCTGACTATATGCCTTCATCGCAGTCTTTAGAGTTTGATGCCATCTCTCAAATGCCCCTTGTGATTCCAGATGATATGCTGACAATTTAAACTGCTGTTCATGACTTCGCTAAACAATTGTGACATGAAATTTAAACCCAGATCCAACTATATTTCTTTTTGTAATCCATATCTAGTAAAGAATTTGGTCAATTCCTCTACAGCCTTTTTCGCTGCAGTATTTCTAAATGACATGGTTTCAGGAATCCACTAGATACATCCATGATTGTCAGCAAGTACTGATTTCCACTTTTTGTCTCAGGAAGCTTTTGTAACACTGAATGGGTTTCATCAGTTCAAAGTCTTGCTGTTCAGGATGAAGAACATACCAGCAACTTTCCAGAGACGAACAAATAGGATTTTTGATAGACTGAGTCACTGTGCTGTGTACATTTATGATTCATGATTTGGTGGTATTCAGTCAGAGTTGGGAGGAGCACTTACAGCATCTGAAAGAGCTATTTGATTGCCTTCAAGAAGCCAACTTGGTGGTGAATTTGGCTAAAAGTAGATTTGCAAAAGCACAGGTCACTTATTTAGGTCACACTGTTAAACATGATAAAAAAAAGGGAGATGCAAAAATAAGGGCAATTACAGAATTCCCAGTGCTTGCAACAAAAGGGGAAGCTTTACAATTGCTGGGCATGAATGGATTCTATTGGAAGTTTGAGCTGAATTTTAGCAGTGTGGTTGCTTCATTAACTGAACTCTTAAAAAAGAACGAGAAGTTTAACTGGACAAAATGCATTCAGAAATATAAAAATTGTATTGATAACAGCACTAGTTGATAACAGCACTGTGGCGGCACGGTAGCACAGTGGTTAGCACTGCTGCTTCATAGCTCCAGGGACCTGGGTTCGGTTCCTGGCTTGGGTCACTGTCTGTGTGGAGTTTGCACATTCTCCTCGTGTCTGCGTGGGTTTCCTCCGGGTGCTCCGGTTTCCTCCCACAGTCCAAAGATGTGTGGGTTAGGTTGATTAGCCATGCTAAAATTGCCCCTTAGTGTCCTGGGATGCGTAGATTAGCGGGTAAAATATGTAGGAATATGGGGGCAGGGCCTGGGTGGGATTGTGGTCGGTGCAGATGCGATGGGCCGAATGGCCTCTTTCTGTACTGTAGGGTTTCTATGATAGTTTCAGTGACAATCAATTATGCTGAACAATATAAATCAGCTATTGATGCCAGTGATCTTGGTGTTGGTGCTATATTATTGCAAGAAAGCAGCATGGGTTTTTAAGAGCCTGTAGGATATATTCAAGAAAGTGGAATCGTCATCAACAGAAACACTCTACCTTTGAGAAGGCAACATTGGGCTCTATTTTAGCATTTTGATTCTAAGTGCTGGGCGGACTTGAATCTGGGAGCGTTTCAGATCCGACTTTTAGGCCCGTTCTTCGGCGCCCCCATACGCACTCTGCCTGAAAAAATATCAGCGAGTCCGAATCACGCTGCACCAGCCTGTGGACGGAGCTTAACGCTTCCGAAACCCTGCAGCTCCGATCGGCATCTCCAGCTGCGCATGCGCAAAAAAAAAATGATAGAACGCGGCTCCCTTATCACTTCGCTCCCGGGCCGGATAATGCCCCCCTGAGGTCCCCACAGACATTGCCCCACCACCCCCAACATTACTGACCCTCTAATTCCCCCACCCACCCGCCACCCAGAATGATTCCTGGCCCCTCCCCGTCTTCCCCCAACAATCTCAGGCAGAGTGGCAGCGGACCCCCCTTCCCCCACACCGACCTCAGGCAGAAAGATCCACCCTTCCCCCTCCACCCTACAGATGTCAGGCAGGGTGATCCCCCTCACCCTCACCCCGGACCCTCCTGCACAAGGCCCCCATCTCCTCCGGACTCCAATAGATGTGTGCCACCTCCCTCTCTCTCCCCTGTTCCCAATCATTGAGGCACTGATCCACCACCCACCCCCCTCCCCATCAGCACACCTGCAAGTGCTCACTTGCCTTCCCCTCAATGCTAACAAGCAAACTGCATGGAATTTGCTGGAATGTTTTGCCAAACTGCCTGCAGCTGATCTGCCCTAACGAGGGGCAGCTCCATTAAAAACTCAAGAATGGACAGGCAGGCATTCCTGCACAAAATGTGCGCACGACCAGCCCCCCCGATTCTCTGAGGGTGACCTGAGGAGGCTGCTGGATGTAGCAGAGGCGAGGCAGGACACCCTCTTCCCCCAGGAGGATGCAAACCAAGGGGGGCTGATGGAAATTCGGCCTGGGAGGAAGTCACTGCCTCGGTCAGTGCCAGGGCGCTGGCCCCCCCGAACCGCAAAGCAGTGCTGGAAAAAAGTCAATGACATCATCCATGCAGCAAGGGTGAGTGCTGAACCCTATCTTGCATCTTCCTCCAAATTTCTCTCAGATCCTCCCGTCCCCAGCACCCTGCATGTTTCCAGCTCCTGACCCCCAAACACCTCCTGCCTATCCTCCAAGAACCCCACTGTGCTTGCCTTCTAAGGGCCACCACCTGATACTCTGCAGGAGTCACGCCATCATTTGTTTCATGACTCCTTCTGTCTCTACAGGAGAAGACCGACCATAACACCCGTGAGAGGGCGAAGACAGGGGCGGTGAGCCAGACCTCCAGGTCCTCACCCCCTATGAGGAGCTGTCAAGGGAAGGGGAGATGCGGGCTGTCAGTGACAGCATGGTCGGGCTGCCATCAAGACCTGAGCACCTGTCAATCCTCCACTGACTTTGAGGCAACTTCTCAGGGGCACGAGTTTCAGGTGCGAGGGGCAAGGTTTAAGGGAGATGTACAAGGCATGTTTATTTGCACAGAGAGGGTAGTGGGTGTCTGGAACTCGCTGCCAGGGGCAGTTCATGGATGCAGATACGATAGTGACCTTTAAGGGACATCTTTACAGCTATGTGAATGGGATGGGGATAGAGGCATATGGTCCCCGGAAGGGTAACGGGTAAGAAATCAGGCTGGTCACTGCAGGCTTAGAGGGCCAAAGGGCCTGTTCCTGTGATGTAATTTTTTTGGTGCTTTGTTCTATGTTCAATGGAGAAATGTGAATCATGTGTTTGGCACCCGGACTCCTCTCCCTCTCTTGCACTTAACCTTGTGTCCTGTGTTGCAGGGACAGATCCGGGTGCCCCAGGGCCTTCTGGACTCCAGGTCCGGGCTACAGCTTCCACCCACCCCGGTCCAGACAGCTCGGATATGTGGGTGAAGGGTCCTCCGAAGGTGGCACCATTTTGGCATCAGCTTCCACCTCACAACTCAGCATCCTAGATACTGACACGTCGGTGGGTCCAGTTAGTGCTGAGGCTTCTGGGTCACTCTCTGGTGAGCATGACACATTTGATAATGTACATTGGGTGGAGGAGGGAACATCTGAGGCCTCTGGCATGCGGGGGCCTGCCGGAGGTGAGGACTCAGCTGGACCCCAGGCTACATGCTGGGCCTCTGAGATCACTTCTCCTTCAGCTGCTGGAGATGCAGCAACAGAGCCAGGGAATGCAGGAGGGACTGACGGCCGCACTGGACCAACTGCGAGGCTGTTGGGAGGAGTCCCAAAGCTTTCAGGTGGATCAGCTATTGCCTGTCTTGCGTGCTTCCCAGGCCAACACTGCAAAGGTGGCGTCTGCAGTGGAAAGCCTGGGGCAGGGGATCCTCACCATGGGTGGCAGGCTCCAAGCGATGGCCAAGTCACAGCAGGCCACAGCTGAGGGACTGAACAGGCTTCTTGAGATTCTATGGCCCATGGCTGAGAGGCTCGAGAGTTTGAGGAGACCCAGCAGGACAGTGCTGAGACATAGCGGGCGATGGCAGCAGCCCTTGAGAACGTGGCCCAGTTGCAGAGGGTCATGGCTGAGGGATTGCAGAGTGTGGCCCAGTCTCAGAGGTCTCTTGCTGCGGCAATTGAGAGGTGATCCTCGACTCAAGAGGCTATCGCAGAGGGCTCGACCACCATGGGTAGGACGCAGGTGGTCCTCCAGGACTGGCAGTGCCAGATGACGCCAGAGCTTCTGGAGCTCACTGCAGAAGCATCGCCGTCCCATGGAGTGACCCAGGGGCCCACAGGAACCCCAAGCAAGGAGGAAAGGTTTGAGCCCATGCCGGGGCCATCCAGCCAGGAGACTGTGGCTGTGGCTACACCTTCTGACTCCCCGCTTTCTGACACTGGGGCATCTCAGGGGCAGCGGGATGGAGAAGGTGTCATGGAAACATTCCACATACCTGGAAGTAGGCCAGGGCCCGCAAGGTCCAGGGCTTCCAGAGGGCGCCCGCCACATGCATCACAGGCCATAAGGCATGGTAGGCAGCTGGCCCCCTCCACCTCCGATGTACATTCTGGGGAGTCACTGAGATGTGGTGGTAGGCCACGTAAGGTTAGGAAGTTGTAGTTGCACTGAGATGGCACGGGTGAAGGGCTGCACTAGTTCGAAAGATACATAAGCACCTTAACGTTTTCTGTTCACAAGTTTTTATGTTAGAACATCTTATTTAAACACCTTTCTTGCAATTAAATGTTTCTTCACCACCCACCTCTGACTAATTTGTCTCAGATTAGTCTGGAATAGGAATCCTCCTCCATTGATGATCGCCGGAGGGATGTTTCATGTTGATGTCAGTTGGGGAGGCCCCTCAATGCTGTGTCACTGAGAAAAGGAAGCCATTGGTTTCCCAGAACCCATGAGCGATTCCCTCCCCTTCCCCACCCCACCCGTCCCAGGGCCCAGTATGGGGGTTTCAGATCCCTTACCCACTGCACAGACGTGGGCCCAGGTGCCAGCGTGCATGTGGAGCTCAGGTAAAAGTCAGACTAGTTTGCACCAGGGAATCATCATAATGGTGCTTAGCGAGTTGCCATCACCCTCCTGCCTGCCAAAAATCTCACGAACACAGAGTACCCAGGCTCACCACTCTAGTGTGACAATGTTGCAGGATATAGATGGAATTTGTGGCGGGGGGGGGGGGGGAGGGTGCTAATGGAACCCACAGACACAAACCCCTCGTGACTGAACTGCCTGGTGCTCAGGGCCTCCCTTACCGCCCTCGCATGCCTCATTTGGGCTGCCAGCCTTCCAGCGCCTGGTTGGTGTTCCTCAGCATGCTCTTCCTCATCTTCCTCCTCCTCCTCTTCCTCCTCCTCCTGCTGGTTATCCTCCCCAGTGATGCTCGGCTGGTCAGCCTCCTCCTCTTCCTCCAATAGGTCACCTCTCCGCAGAGCCAGATTGTGCAGGGCACAGCACACGACCACACTGCAGGAAGAGATCAGGGGGCTGTAGTGTAAGGCCCCGTCAGAGCGGTCCAGGCACTGGAATCGCATTTTGAGGAGCCCAATGCACCTCTCCACTATGGCGCGGGTGTCTCCATGGGCCTCATTATAGCGGGTCGCCACTTCAGACACAGGCCTCCGCACAGGCGTCATCAGCCATGTCCAAAGCGGGTAACCCATATCATCCACGAGCCACCCCTGCAACCGGGGCTCCTCCTCAAATGCCTCTGGGATGTCTGAGCTCCTGACAATGAAGCTGTTGTGCACGTTGCCTGGGTGTCTCGTGCAGACATGCATAATGTTCATGTTATGATTGCACACGAGTTGAACATTCAGGGAGTGGAACCCCTTTCTGTTGATGAATCTCCACAGATTCTGTAGTGGGGCCTTGAGGGCCACATGTGTGCAGTCGATGGCCGTCTGTACGTTAGGCATCCCGCAATGGCTGTGAACCCTGCAGCCCGGGCTTCCTGCTGGGCCTAGTCCAGGTTAAATTAGATGTACTGCCCAGTCCAGGCATACAGGGCTTCTGTGACCTGCTTGACACAGGTCATAGAATCATAGAATCATAGAAACCCTACAGTGCAGAAAGAGGCCATCTGCCCATCGAGTCTGCACCGATCACAATCCCACCCAGGCCCTACCCCCATATCCCTATATATTTACCCGCTAATCCCTCTAACCTACGCATCTCAGGCCACTAAGGTGCAATTTTAGCATGGCCAATCAACCTAACCCGCACATCTTTGGACTGTGGGAGGAAACCGGAGCACCCGGAGGAAACCCACGCAGACACGAGGAGAATGTGCAAACTCCACACAGACAGTGACCCAAGCCGGGAATCGAACCCAGGTCCCTGGAGCTGTGAAGCAGCAGTGCTAACCACTGTGCTCCCGTGGTGTGCACAGCTGACTGAGAGATGCCACAGACATCTCCACTAGGGGTCTGGAAGGAGCCAGTCGCATAAAAGTTCAGAGCGGCCGTCAATTTGACAACCACTGAGAGTGGGTGCCACCCACTGCACCCCCCCCCCCCCCCCCCCCCCCACCGCCTACTTGACAACCACTGAGAGTGGGTGCCACCCACTGCACCCCCCCCCCCCCCCCCCCCCCCCCCACCGCCTACTCGCGTCTCTAGGTACCAGGTCCTACAGGTATTGCAATGTCTCCATTCAGAGGTGGAGACATCGGCGGCACATGGTGACTGACATCTGTTCGAATGACACTCATGCAGGGAACTGCCGGGGTCTCTGCTCCCTCCTTCTGCTGCCCCACCTCCGGTGAATGGCGGCCACCTCCTGCCCCTGGTGCTTGTCTTTCTCTACTCCTGCAAGTGGTAAGGTCCGGGCCTCCTGTGCCCACAATTCTTCCTCCAGCTCCTCCTCCTCAGCTCCAGCAACAACCAAAAGAACAGCTAGATCAATCAGTTGCATCGCAAAAACCATCTTGACACTCTTAAAGGGGGTGGGGGGACATGGAGAGGAACACATGTGGAGGCTCCAGCACATCAACAGTCACAGACCCCCACTCGCAATTCCCCCAGCCACATGCTCCCCACAATCACAGCTCCCCCAATTTCCCCAGCCACATGCTCCCCACAATCACAGCACCCCCTATTTCCCCAGCCACATGCTCCCCACAATCACAGCTCCCCCAATTCCCCCAGCCACATGCTCCCCACAATCACAGCTCCCCCAATTCCCCCAGCCACATGCTCCCCACAATCACAGCCCCCCCAAATCCCCCAGCCACATGCTCCCCACAATCACAGCCTCCCACAATTCCCCCAGCCACATGCTCCCCACAATCACAGCCCCCCCAATTCCCCAGCCACATGCTCCCCACAATCACAGCCCCCCAATTCCCCCAGCCACATGCTCCCCACAATCACAGCCCCCCCAATTCCCCCAGCCACATGCTCCCCACAATCACAGCTCCCCCAATTCCCCAGCCACATGCTCCCCACAATCACAGCTCCCCCAATTCCCCCTGCCACATGCTCCCCACAATCACAGCCCCCCTCAATTCCCCAGCCACATGCTCCCCACAATCACAGCCCCCCCAATTCCCCAGCCACATGTTCCCCACAATCACAGCTCCAATTCCCCCAGCCTCATGCTCCCCACAATCACAGCTCCCCACAATCCCCCAGCCTAATGCTCCCCACAATCACAGCTCCCCACATTCCCCCAGCCACGTGCTCCCTACAATCACAGCCCCCCTATTCCCCCTGCCACGTGCTCCCCACAATCACAGCCCTCCCAATTCTCCCTGCCACGTGCTCCCCACAATCACAGTTCCTTGAAAAGTTGAGAGGCTGCAGCAGTGCAATTTGCAAGGTCTTTGTGCACATCCTTCAGCTGGAAGTGAGCTGAGTGCACTAGGACCCAGCAGCACCGCAAGACCCGAGGTCAGTGCTGCAAGTCGGATATCGGAGACCCTGCTGAGCAACAGCTCCCCACCGCCCCCCCTACCCCCCACCAACTCGCAGAGCCACCACCGACCCGAGAAAGAAAATGGCCACAACAAAAGGACACCAGTAAGCAGCAGAGGGCTGTCAGACGCTATGCACTTACTTCCTCACTAACCCTCACTGATGGAGCGCCCGAATCGGACTTTTATGGAGCATGTCTGTTTTGCGCTGATTCCGGAATGGCGAATGCGGTGGGAAAGGGAGAAGTGCTGGTAAATTTGGGTGTGCAGCTCATTAATTCAATTTAAATGCATGCAACTGCATTTAGGTGGCCGTCGTGCCCATTTTGGACATGGTCCTGATTGCGGCCATTTTTGGGCCTTGGTAAAAGACGTGGATCGCGCTACTCACCTCACGCCTGACTTTACCACGTTTTCGTGCCTGAAAACGGGAGCAACATTCCGGTAAAATCGGTCCCATTGGGTTTATTATTGTCAATGCAACAGCTTCAGATTTATATTGGCAACAATCCGGCAGAAACCATCTGACCACAAACTTTTGTGATTGTTGGAAAAGTTTCGAGACCGGATTGCCAGACTGTTTTAGTGCAGTCTATAATCACAACATTTAACATAAACATTATACATGTGGCTTAAAGAGAAAACATAGTTTAAGTTTATTTATTAGTGTCACAAGTAGGCTTACATTAACACTGCAACGAAATTACTGTGAAAATCCCCTAGTCGCCACACTCCAACACCTGTTTAGGTACACTGAGGGAGAATTTAGCATGGCTAATGCACCTAATCTTTGGACTGTGGGAGGAAACCGGAGCACCCAGAAAAACCCATGCAGACACGCGGAGAACGTGCAGACTCTGCACAGACAATGACCCAAGCCGGGAATCGAATCCAGGTCCCTGGCGCTGTGAGGCAGTAGTGCTAATCACTGTGCCATCCTGCCAGGATGCATTATCAAGAATTTAAGGTGTAAAGAAGATTGGACTTGAAACCTGTGGAAAAAGGATTGACATGGACTTCTATTTTTTACTGAATCTTTGGGTACAGTATGTTAATGCATGAATCTTGTAATGTCGTAATCTACAAGTTAGAAATAAGAAGGCAATAACATGAAAAGGTTGAAACCATCTTTTTTATTACGACAGTTCAGTCTTCAAAAAAAAGGGGAGGGGGATGTCTCAAGTAACCTGTCAGGAAAACCCAAGAAATTGTAATATTTTTCTGTTGGTAATAGTCTAATAATGTTTCTAAACTATTGGGGTATGTGATTCTAGCAAGGGACTGTGTGACTGTGAACTGTGAGTTTGATATGTTAATAAGCATAGCAGGACTTCAAACAAATGTTTACCTCAAGTAATTTAATAAGTATCATTAGAGAACAGGAATATATTTGAATGGGTTGTTGTGAGTGTTAAGATGTGCAAGATGTGAAAAAAATGTGACAGAGGTAAAATATGGATACAATGGGCCTGATTTTACCATTTTCATTCTAAGTGCTGAATCTGGGTGCAATTCAGATCCGACTTGAAAATCTGCTTTCAGGCACCCCCATTAGCACTGAACAAAAATTGTGGGTCTGAATCGTGCTGTGGGCGGGGCTTAGTGTGCATGCGCAGTTAGAAAAAAATTTGAAAAAGCGCACCCATGTCAGATCGCTCCCAGGAGAAAGCGGCCCGGGAGTGACAGTCCCCACAGAGATCACTGTCCCTCCTATCCATCCACCCCCCGCCGCTACCCAGACCGATCGCGACCCCCTGCCCTCTTCCCCACCACCAATCGCCCGCAGAGTGGCAGCGGACCCCCCTGCCCCCCCCTCCACCAGAGATCCACCTGGCCTCCCCCCCCCCCCCCCACCAGAGATACATCTTACCCATCTCCCTCCTCCCCCCACCAAACCAGAGAGCGATCTGGCCTCACTCCCCTCCTGCCACCCCCAGAGGTACATTTGACCCGCCTCCTCTTCCCTCCCCACCTCCTCACCAGAGAATAATCTGGCCCGCCTCCCCCCCCCCCCACTGACCCCCTGCCCTCCTTCCCCTCTACCAGACAACAAGCTGCCCTCCCCCCCCCCAACCCCACCCTTTACCAGACAATGATCTGGCCTCCCTCCTCCCTCCCCTCCCTCACCAGGGAATGACCTGACCTGCCTCCCTCCCCCCGCCCCACTACCGATCTGAGTCAGAGAGCCGTTTGAAGCTCTGAACTCATCTCTTCAGAAACTGGAGCGCCCGAAACAGACTTTTATTTAGCATGCCCATTTTGGCGCGATTCCGGATTGGTGAACGCGATGGTAAAGGGGGAAATGCTGATAAAGTTGGGCGGGCAGTTCATTAATTCAATTTAAATGTATGCAAGTGCATTCAAATCGCTGTTGTGCCCGTTTTGGGCGCGAATCGGATTGCGGCCATTCCCGGGCCTTGGTAAAGTGGCCATCTGCGTGGACGGGGGCGCAGATCGCATTAATGGCCTCACGCCCGACTTTACCACATTTTCACGCCTGAAAACGGGCGCAACACAATGGTAAAATCGGGCCCAAAGAGTTTACTTTGCTTTTAAATTCTAAAAGGTAGGGATGAAGTTAATCAATTCTGGGAGAGAACAGTTCTAAAGGGACTGGGTGAGACAATGAAGGGATCGAAGGAAAAGAATATATTTAAGGAGATACTGAAACCTATGGGAATAGCTGTTTTAGGTCCCAGACAAAAGCAGGAGTTGGTGGTTAAACTCTGTGAATGCAGTGTGAATGAAGCTGAATCTGAAAAACCAACTGTTGATAACCTGAGTGGGCACCCCAAGAGGGAAATAAAGGGACTGTGTGGTAAAAGTCAACTTTCTAGATCTTCAAATTGTTACGGTGTTACTGAACAGTTGAGGAAGGTTAGCTCTGATGGCAGTTAAATTAGGATAGTTTTGAACTGTTTGAAGTAAAAGTAAAGTCATCATAGTACCAGATGACCATAGGCTGTTCTGCCCTTTGAGGGGGAAAGCTGACTGGTTGTGATTTACCCTGGGGATCACCATACCTCAGGCAAGGTTAAGAAGGTGGACCTTCATGAATAACTTCAATCAGTACGGGAATGGAAACCATGCTGTCGGCATTGTTCAACATTGCATTAGGGTGGCACTTTGGCACAGTGGCTAGCACTACTGCCTCACAGCTCCAGGGACCTGAGTTCAATTCCCGGCTTGGGTCACTGTCTGTGTGGAGTCTGCATGTTCTCCCCATGTCTGCATGGGTTTTCTCCAGTGCTCTGGTTTTCTCCCACAGTCCGAAAGATGTGCTGGTTAGGTGTATTGACCGTGCTAAATTCTCCCTCTGTGTACCTGAATAGGCGCCGGAGTGTGCCAACTAGGGAATTTTCACAGTAACTTCATTGCAGTGTTAATGTAAGCCAACTTGTGACTAATAAATATGACTTTACTTTACGCTAACCAGCTGTCCAGCCGACTGAGCTAAACCAACCCCCTATGTTTGAAGTATTGGGACTGTGTGAAGTTATTGTCTTATTTAAATGTAATTCTATTGTATTTTATTGTTTTTCCTATTTCTTAATAAATATTGACTTTGCTATAAAATCATCACAAGTAATCGGGGACATCATCATTTCTGGATTTCAAAACCTATCCTCATACTATGCAAATTGCAAACACAGACGTGAGGGCGGTTGTTTCAAGTTTCCCTTCTGCATTTTGAGCAGCTTGGCATTTAGCATTGTCCCTGCCCTCAACAACAAGTACTGCTGATTCCTTAAGCTTATATTTACAAAGTCCTGTTCATTTCATTCAAGCTGAATAGAAAACATAGGTGATTATTGAGTTATAAGAAAATTCTTCCTTTGGAGTTCAAAGAACTTCCTTGAAGATGGTATCATCCTTCAAGCTGATTACATTAAACATCAAAGCAACAATGGTTCTTTGCCTTGTGCCAATGACACCAGCACTAATCCACAATTTATGATGTGCACTTTTAGCAATAATAAGAACAAAGAACCTATGTATCTAGTAATTCATTTACACTCATAATGCTAACATTATTGATACTCCAATTGTAAACAATATCTTCATCTGAGAAGCTGATTATGCATTTCAAATTGAAAGTTAGAAAAAAAGAACAAAAACTGCTGCATTAAACTTTGAAAACCTCCTTGACAAGAGATACTTCAATCACTCTCACACTGGCGGCTACCCTGACTCCAGAAATGACACTACAGCTGCAAGAATGCCCGAGGCCCATCAGAAGAGGAGCTTTCAATGGAAACACTCAATGGTAATATAAATATGTAAGCACATCAGCTTTGAAATGATTGTTGGTGATATTAGCATTTAAAGGTTAATGTCTTTATATGACATTCCTCTGTTGTTATTTTTACAGAGCAGTTAACTTATTTACTTAAAAGAGCACAATGCCACCCTTCAAATGTAGCCAATAAAAGCTCATCCAGTAATATCACAAAGCAATGGCATCTTGCTTCTAGAGTTGAAAGGAACCATGTATTTTTATTCAGTATGGGCTGAATGGCACAGCTCAGCTGCACCGGCCAGTGAAGCAGTTTTATGGACCACAAGAAAGCATTTAAAGCAAGCAATTTATCCAAAGTGGCTGTGAGGATTGTATAATGGTTTTATATTATTGTTTTCCCTATCATTACCTCTGATGCCCTCCCTGCAAAGGATGAAGCTAAGTCTTTACAAAGGTCTTGGCGCTTCTGATTCTGGCATTGAATCAAGCTTGGCAGTTCTGACAGTGAGAATCTTCTGGTTTAATATCAATTTGATGCATATGTAGAATAGCAGAAATTTTGTTGCCATGGTAGCAGCCTGGAGCACCAGCAACGCGAAGCAGCGATGCCTCTTGAATACCCCTCTATACCTTTGTTCAGGCTCCTCATTAACCTTTCAGCAGCTACGTCCAACCTTTTCCCCTCCAAAACACTCCATAGGCAGACATTCGAAAAGACTATTTTGTTTTTATGATAGTACAGCCATTGTGAAATTGATGATGTGCGAAACATTGATCTTCTTTACTCCTGTAAATATTGACTGAGAATTATAAGGCGCAGCTGCTACCAGGATCAGCTAAGACAGGCAGGAGTGTCTGAGCCTCAAGAGCCTCCAGAGTTTCAGCAGAAATGTTTATAGCTGAGCAACAATTTTTTGCAGTGTTTCTTTTCCTCTGCAGATCTGGTCTTGGTTTTCACTTCTTCTGACAGGGTCAAATCACCAACAGATGTTTGCTTCCTCACAGTATCCCACTCCCTACCCATAGTCAGGCCTTCTTGGGAACAGGAATGGCATTTCCCATGAACACACCATTGTATGCCAGTATGACAGAAAATTAGGTGCAGCAAGTTGGAGCAAAGGTGATTCAGGCAGCATTTAAAAAGGATGTGCCTCTCCCACTTAGCAGTACCAATTATATAAAGACCTTACAGAAGAGATGTATATAAAAAAGAATTTGCCACGCCAAACAGAAAATAGGGCAGCCCCATCATCTATTGCATGAGGACTGGCCAGCCACAATCAAATGCTGCCGCTGTTTATATTTCAGCTATGAGGGTGCTTACTGCACTCAGCTTTTATTGCACTGTTTCACTTCAGGAAGCCATAGGTGATTTCTGTAATATATTCATCATTACAGTCGAGGAGTTCAATGGTTAGGTGATTGATAAACTTCACGGGAGAGCTGGGACATTCATCACCTTTGCCGCACAGCAAAGGATCATCCATTTTGAGAGATGTCTGGTGTTCTGAAGGTCCAAGGTGCAATTAGATGTAGGAGGAGAATTAGGCCATCCGGCCCATCGAGCCTGCACCGCCATTCAATCATGGCTGATAAGTTTCTGATCCCCATTATCTCACCTTTCCCCATAACCTTTGATCCCCTTACCAATCAAGAACCTATCCATCTACATGTTAATACAAGATATAATGGATAATTCAAATCCCGCCACAGCAAATGGTAGAATTTGAATTCAATAAATAAAATCTGGAATTAAGAATCTACTGATGACCACGAAACCATTGTTGACTGTCAGAAAAACCCATCTGGTTCACTAATGTCCTTTAGGGAAGAAAATCTGCCATTCTTACCTGGTCTGGCCTACATGTGACTCCAGACCCACAGCAATGTGGCTGACTCTCAACTGTCCTTGGGCAACTAGGGATGGGCAATAAATGCTGGCCAGCCAGCGATGCCCATGTCCCATGAATGAATAAATTGGCATGATGCATTCAAGCTTTGAAATTCACCTCTTCAAGGGAGAAAATCATGTTAGTGATAGCCTGTGGAATGCAAAGCTTGCCGCGTGCTCCCATGGATATTGAGTCCTCCAGTTCTGGCCCAAGAACATTAAGAATTAACTTTCCGTTATACGGATTTTTTTCATATTCTCATGATATCCAAAAGTGATATACAGCTAATTCAGTACTTTTGCAATGCAATCACTGTAGTAATGGGGCAGCCAATTTGCGAACAGCAAGCTTTCACAATCAGTATTTTTTTATTCGTTAGTGGGACGTAAGCATCATTGGCAAGATCAGCATTTATTACTCATCCCTAATGGTCCTTGACAGTAATATGGTAATTACCAGATTTCCTGTTTTACTGATGTTGATTGAAGGACAAATATTGGCAAAGACACTGGCGAGATCTCCTTTGCCCTTCGTTGAATAGTTCAAAAAGATTGGATATTGTGAGGATAATTGGAGTCTTAAACATGCACTTTTGCTGCCTGGATAGGTTGGGAGAAACTCTGCAGTCAGAGGGTAGGAATTAATGTGTGTAAAACAGGGGCACAACGAGATGATCTGTGCCTAATCTGTGTATGTGGTCAAATCACCACTAAATCTATCTGATTCCTTTCTAGGCATCCCACGCAGCTGCCTAAAACAGATATTTGGCACATTGAATGTGTTAATTGGGGCCTAATATCTGTCATAAAAGCCTTCAGGACAATTTGGTTACAATGGAGCAGGTGCTGGGCCTGATCTACTCTGAATTCTTCAGCTGTTCCTGTGAATGCCAATAAAGAGTAGGCTTGAAAATAAATTAAGCAAAATTTCTGTAAAGCTAGGAATGTTGCTGCATCTCCCCAGCCATCGTAATTGCCCCACTCCCTCGCTTCAATCTCCAACACTTTAAAATTGCTGCTCAAGAGGCTCAACGTTCTGTATCTTCAATGTGTGAGCCCCAATGTGCAGGACGTGGGCATTGGAGCAAATCTCCTGTGAAGAGTTCCATTTTAACTCCTGAAACTCAGTTGCACGAATGGATAATGGCTCGCCTCGCCCCCAAAGCTTGTGGGAATAACTTCACCAGCTCCTGCTGAAATATCTCACAGTGGGTAAGGGGATTGGGGGGTGGGAGGTGTGATTAGTGTCTCTATTGAGAGCCAAAACGAAAGGCTTCCTGGTAAGCTCTATTTTGGAGGTGGAGGAAGCCTGTAGCAAGAGTGGCCTAAGGTATCCTAATGAGGTCATTTGAAGTATTACTGTTCCTCCTGACCCACAAATGAAATACAAAAAGTGAAACAAAAGTCACTTACCAATCTCCTCTGGCCAGGATGTTGCTTGCTGCCAGCATTCACTGGCAGGTTCAAATGTGCAGCTCTCAACCTGCCTTGCAGTTAAAATGGTGTGTGTGTATATCCTGATGTTGTCAACAGGGTGTAACCTGTCATTTAAATCAGGCCCTCACTTTGTTTGAAGTGAGCAGCCTTTCTGTACTTGAATTCAGGCAAATTAAAATTGGGAAAGGGGCAGGAATACATCAGGAATCCCTGCCCCATTGCCTGCATTGTCCCTATTGGACAGAGACATTAAAATTATGCTTGTTAAATTTAAACTGTTTTTAGCCTCCCATTTTTAAACTTGAGATTTTGACCCTTTGCTGTACATTCAGAAGACTATGTTGAACAGATTGATGCGTTCCTTATTTATGACCTTTAAGATTGCCCTGGACCTTCTTTTCTGCATTGTAAATCCTCCAAGCCTTTCTTCATAACTCTACAGCCTAATCCCAGCTATCAATTTAGTTGCCCTTTGCTGCACTCTCTCCAATGCCTAAATGACTTTCCCATGTACAGTGACCAGCATTGCACACAGTACTCCAGGTGGAACTGAACCGTGACGCCATACAGACTCAGAATCACTTCCTGAGATTTATGCTCCATTGAGCTGACAATTCCGAGGAACAGTCAGCTGGAGACAGACCTCATAAAGGCTTTCTGAGGCAAGGATGCAGGCCTTAACAGAAGACGCTGAAAATGTTGAGAGCTGGAGGAAATAGTGGAAGACACTTGTTTTGAAAGCGCTCTTACTGACTCAGGTGCCTCAATAGGTGGTGCTATCGGTCTCCTTTCCCCTTCATGCTCACTCTTCTGTCATTCAGCTCGATTTTCTCGCCAAGTCTTTAAACGTTCTCTGACGAGGTGTAAAAGTGAAGATCTCTCCATTTACACTGCAAGCTTTTAACTGTTCCCTGTTAAGCCTGTTGCCAACATCCCTTGAGTATGGCAACCAAGAATACTCAAAAGCAGCTTTGTATTTCCCTGACTGAAACCAGTCGTCCACATTAATGAAATGCAGGCTGAGACAAGCAGAAATATTTCAGGCACTCCATTAATGTCCATGAGAGCGGCAACCTCCTCGCCAAGAGTCTCTCAACTTCAAAGCCCTGTAGCAGGCGTATCCTCATATTTGTGCATTTATTTAGCATTGGTTCAAAACATGTTCCAAAAAAAAGCCTCAGATTTTAAAATTCCCCACAGGCTTGCTGAAAAATATAGAAAACATTCCACCCTTCGTAAAAAAGGAAATGCGTTAAGTAATGTTCTGCAACCCTGCCAAATGGTGTTATGACAAGTCAAGAAATATAAAATAACTTGGCAATTTGAATTTTTTAGCAGTCGATTATCTGTCCTCTGGGATTTTGTTCTACCAGTCATTCTAAACAATGGCAGCGGATTCAGGCTATTTGATCATAGAGGACATCACGGGCAAGACTTGTCCTTGATCCTATCCTTCTCCAAAGGATATATAATTCCTTTCCACTGGCGCTTGCTGGATAATAATCAGGACTTGGAATTCCTGTTTTTTTTCTGCTTCGTAGTCAAGGGTTCAGAGGCCAATTGTTGTGACTTACTGCAGCCCCAAGCGAGAAGAGCTAACTCAACACACAACTAGTAATTAAACCTCTCACCCTACTGGCCTGTATGGCTCCATAATGTACCAGCGAGTTCACTTATCCATTTAGGCTTGACTGGGGTTAGTGGAGAGGGAGTGTGGGGGTGGGGGGGTCAAGGGTCAGGGAGTGCAGAGGCAGGGGTGCAGGAGCTGCTATGATCTTGTTAAAGCAAGTGCTGTGTTTTGTCTGATGGTGTTACAACTGATAAAACAGAGATTCAGCTTTTAGGTGAGTCAGTGGGGGAAATTGACCTGAACTTGGCTTACTCAACACAAACACAAATCTCTGCTATCTTCATTAAACTCTCTTCATTCTTATACAAATTTGTCTGGATGCCTGTTCACATGAAAAGCTTTCTCTGGGGCATAGGGAGCTCAACCTCACCAATGGGATAGTCTGAGACACAGAAGTTAACAAGACCCAGAGTAAAACAGGGTAGAGAAATCCCAAAAGGTTAATGATGATTTTTTGTTTGCTTCTTCATTTATAAATGTCCTGCATCATGGGGAACGCTGAAAAAAATGGGAGGTAAAGGGCTAACAAGACAAGGGAAAATTAAGAATCATATTTCGCTATCTTGGGCTGTTGTGAAATGCCAGGTGTCAGTTTAATACCATGATTCCTCATATTATTCCCAATCATGACCATGAGCTGAACTTTATATCACCTCCTCCCAGGACAGGGTGGAAATTTGGGTGGGGAAAGGGGCGTATAACTGGGTGCCATGGCAATGGAACCATGCTCATCACCTATCTGCCACCCCTGCCCTCCCCAGGTATTTTATTTCACTGGGTGTTAGGTAGCCTGTTTGCCTGTGAGTTGGTGAATTAAATGCCACTGAAGTGCATCCTCCCCCAACTCTAAAGAATTTTTCCACTGCGGGGCGGACCCATGACAAGTGGCTGGATTGGTCAAGGGGGTTACACCTCCAGTCATGCACCATGTATCCCCTCGAAGCCCCCCCCATCTCCAGTCCCCACCCCCACAATGTATTCCCCCTGATGTAATAACCCTGATTAACCCTGCCCCAGCATTGTCAATACTGGCAAGGCCCGGACTTAGCTGAAAGTCTGGGGTCCTTTGGCACCCCAACAGGAGCACTTGCTGGAACAAGGGAGCTGACAATTGTTTGATTGATCAATGGCTCTCAGAGGTGGAACTTCCTTTCTAATGGGGGTGAAAGGTCTGTCTTAAATCAATTAAAGGTCCAATGAAGGTTAAATAACTGCTGGTTGAGTTGGCCAAGCAGAGGTGCAGTAGTTTCCAGATTTTACCTACCCACCGCATAGAATTCAACCTTACATCTCTGTGTGGTGATGCTGAACAGAGAGCAGAGAGGGAGGAGGATTTTCACTCATCCTAGGGGTGGGATATCTGGGATGTTAGGAGATGCAGACTGGTTTCAGGTAGAGCAAGTGCAATTCTAAAAGTGATTTTAATGAGTGAGAAACACAAGAAGAGCACAATATGACTGAGAGCATGTTCCATAATTTTCTGATGCTGTGATGAAGGTAGAGGAGGAGAGTTGTCTTCTATCCATAGAAGGTCAGATAGCCCTTTGGTCAATGCCAGCCATCCAGCCCTGGTTATCTGGAAGCAATGCTGCAGGAGTTTATCAATCTCATAATGAGTGGTCAAGGTCAGTGAATGCATCTTAAAATGTTATAGCCCATCAACTTTATCACTAGCCTCACAGTGCTCAATTCACCACACCCCCATCACTTACCTACCAACAATCGCTATCAGTAACAACTCATAGCTTCACCTCACTCTCACACGCTTAACACTGTTGCAAGCCTCACACTCGTATCTCACAACTTACACAGTCAGCTATTCATTTATGGCAGCTCCATCTCTCAAACTCATTGCACTACAATCAATGACAAACTTACCTTTTCCTTGTGGGACAAGATGGTGCAGAGACAGCAGCAGCTAACTATCAGTGACCAGGCATGGGTTCATGTCCTCACCATACTGGAGTAGATGGTGCTTGTCACAGTGATGTGGCCATGACTGAGGACATCCCCAGTGACTGAGCTGAAACCATGAATATGATGGTATTGTACCTAATCCTCCTCCTCACATCCCTCTTTCCCTTCATGTTAAAACATCTTATTTACATGTAGCACTTAGTGCGAGCATGCATCTCTTGTTTTACCCCTGCTCCCTCTGCACAACATTGCCCTTGTGACCTGTCCTTTTCATCTACCCAATCTGTGTAAGTCAGGCAGTGGTGGACTTTGATTTGATTTGATTTATTATTGTCACATGTATTAGTATACAGTGAGAAGTATTGTTTCCTGCGCACTATACAGACAAAGCATACCATTCATAGAGAAGGAAAGGAGAGGGTGCAGAACGTAGTGTTACAGTTATAGCTAGGGTATAGAAACGATCAACTTAATTTGAGGTAGGTCCATTCAAACTGATGGCAGCAGGGAAGAAGCTGTTCTTGAGTCGGTTGGTATGTGTTCTCAGGCTTTCGTATCTTTTTCCCGACGGAAGAAGGTGGAAGAGAGAATGTCTGGAGTGTGTGGGGTCCTTAATTATGCTGGCTGCTTTTCCAAGGCAGCGAGAAGTGTAGACAGAGTCAATGGATGGGAGGTGGTTTGAGTGATAGACTGGGCTTCATTCATGACCCTTTGCGAAAGATCAGGGAGTAAGTGATGAAGAAAAATACCGTCACTCACCCTTACATTCACAGCCACCAACTCAAATACAGATAAACCTAATTTAAAGCATATCTTTGCAGCAGGATCTGCACGTGCTGAGACACAGGGTATGTGTCCTCAGGGGATATGGGTAGCACACAAATGCCCGATTGTTGGAAGGCATGTGAGTTTTGATGAACAAAGCTCAGACGAGCACTTTGATAAGTCAGTTGACAAAAGAACACTGTGCAATAAAATAAATTGGCTGCGGCCGATAGCAAGGACTAAAGAAGAGTCTGGTACAAACCTAGGAATTTGGACACAACACTGAGACCATCTTCGCCAGTGTTGAAATGATAGGGATGAGCAAACCTGTGATTCCATCTATGGTGCAGCATCTGACACCAAGGGCGGGATTTCCCAGTCGTGCTTGCCCCGAAACTGTAAATTCCCGCCCGAGGTCAGCGGAACTTTCCAAGGTCCACCCTCCCCCAGCCTGCTACGGTTCCCATGGCAGGTGGAATGGGAAAATCCGCCCCCTAGTGTCTCAGCTTCCAATGGAACACCAGCAGAAGCCATCAGTTATCTGAATGCTGCCATGCAATGACAGACTGCTCTTATGTAACTCAGCTTGCTTTCACACAAGCTCAGCATGCTACCATTATTGCTGTGGATGCCAATGTTCAAAGAATATTGCAGAATCACACAGCAGTTCAGCAACACTTTGCTTAGGTTGCTGAGTCGACACCCCAAGGAAGTGGTAGTGACTCAATGAAGAATAAACCTCTCTCTCTCAGGGCAACAGCATTCATTTCCCTCCACTGCCATTGCACCCATGCATTCACTGTTGCCTGTCAGCCAGCCAGTGCAGACTGCTGCCATTCATGCTGGTGTCGTCCCAAACAGGGCCTTCTCGTTCAAGAACTGCTTGAGGTTGTCCTGCAAGATCTGTGTTCTCCTCCACTGATAGTCAGCAACCTTGCCACCTGCCACTTGGAGGCCAATAAGGTAGGGCTGAGTAGGAGCAATAGCCATGATGTGGAGATGCTGGCGTTGGACTGGGGTAAGCACAGTAAAAAGTCTCACAACACCAGGGTTAAAGTCCAACAGGTTTATTTAGTAGCACAAGCTTTCGGAGCACTGCACCTTCATCAGGTGAGGACAGCTCACCTGATGAAGGGGCAGTGCTCCGAAAGCTTGTGCTACCAAATAAACTTGTTGGACTTTAACCTGGTGTTGTAGGAGCAATAGAACAGGCAGTGATATATGGAAGACAAGTTCTAAAGAAAATCAGAAGGATAATTAGTTAACTTTTGCATGCAGTGTGAAATTATTTAATTTATAAAATTTAATTTAGAATGTTTGTCTTTTGACGCCTTTTATTATGACATGGTGACAGAGGCAAGATAAATATTGGACCAGTGGTGAATGCGGAATTGGAGTTCTGTTTACTGGTATTGCTGTTGTATGAGTTGATCAGGACAGTCTAACCAAAAATCAACTGTACTGATTGCCTGTTCTCTTCCTCCTCCTCCTCTTCTTCATTTTCCTCTTTCTTCTCCTCCCCTCCTGGTCGCAAGGAAAATCCCTTCACGATGGCAAAGTTGCATAGCCTGCAGCAGACCACCATGATTCTTGGCACATGCCCTGGAAAGTATGTACTGCAGTGCTCCTCCAGAGTGGTCCAGACAGTGGGATCATTGTTTAAGCGTCATAATGGTCTGTTCGATCGCCTTTCATGTGGTAACATGACTTTCATTATAGGAACACAGCCCATCTGTGTGTGGTTTGTGCACTGGAATCTGGAGATATGTTGTCACAGGATTTTTCTTGACACCCAATTGCCACCCTCGAGTTTGTTGCAATAAAAAACGGAAGTGCTGGAGAAACTCAGCAGGTCTGTGCATCTGTGGAGAGAGAAACAGATTTAACGTTTCAAGTCCAATTGGAGTCTTCTTCGGAACAGTTTTGGTTTTGTTGCATCTGTTAAAAATGTAGATTGCACATTGGACAGCTGCAGAATGAAGGAGTCAGACAACTGCCTGGATACAGAGCATTGACCTGCTTGATACGCTTTGTGTGATAACACAGCAATTGGATATTAAGGAGCAGAAGCCTTTTCAGTTGCGGAATAACTCATGGTTCACATAATGCACCTGCAAAACAGGGTACATGCAGAGAATGACACCCTGCATCATGGGGAAACTTGCAATTTGCACAAAGCTACCTGCACATTTTGCCTACCTCTGTTTGACATGAGTGAATAAAATATACTCGGCTCTCTTGCTAAGCCCTTAGGTAACAGCAGATGACAAATTAGCAAATATTGCATTAACTGCCTGCACCAGCCTAGAAGGAATCAGATGCATTATTGTACATCATTACCCTCACAAACACTGGCAATGTCAACCTTGTACTGCTTTGACATTGCATATGTGGCTGCAGGAGGTGACAGATTTCAGTGAGGATCTCCTCAGTGCAGACATTGGACACATTGTTACTTGCTGTAATTAAGGTAGGAGAATAGATGCCTGAACACTCTGGGTGGATTCAGCCTCTGGCTGAGAAAGCCTGACTTGTTCTCCTCCTCCTCCCTCTTCTAGCAAATTGTTCTGCTCTGTATGGCTTCTCTTCACACTCCAAGTTATGCACTATTCCAAGGAGAATGTCTGTGAGTCTACTCATGTCTGGGAGAAACTGACTTGTACAGATACCTTGAAGCCAGCAAGAAATCCTTCAGCACTTTTCACACCACTCCCCGTATAATTCAACACATTAGACAACCCTGTAAACTGCAAAACACACCCATAATTGCAGCCAGAACAAATAACAATCATTTAGCAACCATCCACTATCTTGAGGGTAGTTAATAGCAGGTTGGGGAAGGAGGTCGGATCTTCTTGAGTGTCAGCTATGCCTCAGTAGATAGCACACCCACCTCTGGGTCATAAGGTTCCAAGTTTAAGCGCCACTCCAGGACTTCAGTACAAAAAAAGAAGGCTGACACTCTGTTATGGAACTGTGGAAGTATTGCACTGCCAAAGGTGCCATCTTTCTGATGAGACATTAAACTGAGGCCCCATCTGTCTGCTTGGGAATATGTAAAGGTTCCCACGCAAAAAAGTTGACGTAAAGCCTGGGAATTATCCCTGGTGTCCTGACCAATCTTTATCCTTAATAAACATCAAGAAGAACAGATTCTATGGTCATTACTGAGTGCAAATAAGTTACCATATTACAACAGGTGCTGAACATCAAAATGTATTTCATTGGCTGTAAAACACTTTAAGATATCTGGTAATTGTTTTTGTAGTGTGTGCAATAATCACCAGGCACTAGCTTCTGCATTGGCTGAATGAGGCTCTCTGAGCCCTTGCTGAATTTGGTCAGGGGACAGTCTTCAATAGTGTGAGCCATTGATTGGGGTGCACCGCAGCTACAGTCCGGGACCCCTGCAAAGATCCACTTGTGCCAATTTGTTGCACAAAGACCTTGGCCTGTGCAGAAACAGTTAAGGAGTGCCCAGTGTTGGCATGGTAGTTTAACGTCTGGTGGGCGAGCTGTGGGATCTGTGACAAGGAAATGGTTTTTAATGGTGGTGTGTTGGTTCCATTCCTACTGCCATAGGGCCCCTGCTTTATTCCTTGGCATGATGGTCTTAGCCATACAAGCCAGCATGATGGGAGGTGAGAGCAGGTGAACTGGTAAGGTACTTGTGTAGCGGTAGGCTTTGGATAATGTAGCCAACACTAAGAGTTTCCTTGTTGCAATCTCCCTCCTTATGTGAGGAGGTAGGATTTTGCTCAGGACTGGGAGTCAGGAGAGTTAATCAGAGAGTATCCAAGATGATAAGTAATGTGTTGAGCTTGGTAACTACCTGACTGGTATGGGATGATTTGTATCATACTGGTGCACAGCACTCTGCAGCTGTGGAGACGATGGCAAGAGCTAAGTTCTTTAAGGTTTGAGCATCTGCACCCCATGAAGTTTGCCGAGGAGGTTGTTTTGTGTTTTGATCTTTGCTGCTGTCTTGCTCAGATGTTTTTTGCATGTCAATGTTTGGTTAAGGGTAACACCAAAGATAAACAGGATGTTATTTGAGATTCGGTCTCTTGACATTCAAGGAGATGTTGGGTTCCCTCTTGGTGCTGGCATTGTGGAGGTGGAATATATTTAGGACTGTTTAGTTGCTGCTGGGCTGAAGCAGTTGGCCAGCTTAGCAATGTCATTGTTTAATGATGCCTCTAGTTTAGAAAATGTCTGGGCCTGAGACACCGTCAGCATAGTTTAACACCTGGTGTGTTTCACGTGCGCACATACGTAATGAGGCAGAGGGTGGACAATACGGTGTGAAAACCTGCCATTACAGTCAGTGGGAAAAAGGCCATTTTTCATGCCCGCTCCCATACTTAATGCAATGGAGGGAAATCTGTCTCTGCTGCAGCACCAGCAGGATTTCCATCGTTTTCATTGGAAAGGTTTCTCTTACTGCTGGGAATCCTGCCAGGATATCAACTTGTATAAATATTAAGCCAAGGGAAAATGGGTAGTATAGGGCTGCGGTTGATATGGAACTTGTCCCTTTATCCATATGACTTTCTCCTTTCATTATCTATTTTCCTGATCTTCAGTCTGCAATGTCCTTGCACCTCCTCTTGAAATTATTTTCTATTAAATACTACACAGTACAGACTTGGGTAGTTGAGTGATTTTGTTCTTTGGTCTCTATTCATCTGAATCCCAGGGGTTGTATGTGAAGGTTTAATGATCATGAATACCAACTCCATAGAACTTGTCTTTTCAGTGCTAGAGGTGCTGGGTTGGCTCCAAAATAGTGTTTGTGATAAATGCAAATTCTAGTGCTCGCCTTACTGGACACTGTTTTAGTGAAATATCTACTTCAAGTAAAGCAGACTGTGATTTCAATCAGCATGTAACACTGATCTGAAGCCAACGCTGTTGTCTTGGAGCTCCAACAGTTAGCACTGTATCTTAAACACACACAACTAAATATGGGTTCAATAGCAAGAAGAAAGAAAGAATATAGAGGTTTTCATAATTACCACTTTGAAAATAACCTCAAAACAGATACTGTCTTTTTCGATCTCACTGCAGCTTACGACATGGTCTGGTACTCTGACCTTCTTGTCCAAATCTCAAGGGTCCTCCCTCCATGGGTTACTGATGTCATCGAGCCATTACTCCCAGATAGGCGGTTCAGGGTGCGCATGGGTGTTGAGACAAGCACCAGGAGGTTACAGTCCAACAGACTTCTTCAGGGATCTGTTCGAACCCCAACCCTTTGCAATTTCTATATCAATGATCGGCTTCCAAGCTATTTTGGAAGTTCATCTATGCTGATGATGTCTGCTGTGCCTCTCAGGTTTGGACATTTTCTAAACTAGAGGCATCATTAAACAATGATGTTGCAAACTGGCCAACTGCTTCAGCCCAGCAGCAACTAAACAGTCCCAAATACATTTCACCTCTGCAATGCCAGTGCCAAGAGGGAACTCAACATCTCCTTGAATGGCAAGAGGCTGAATCTCAAATAACATCCTGTTTATCTTGGTGTTACCCTTAACCAAACATTGACATGAAAAAAAAACATCTGAGCAAGACAGCAGCAAAGATAAAAACACAAAACAACCTCCTCAGCAAACTTCATGAGATGCAGATGCTCAAACCTTAAGGGACTTACCTCTTGCCATCGTCTAATCAACTGCAGAGTGCTGTGCAGTAGTATCATACAACCCATCGCACGCCAGTCTGACATGGCTGGCAGACGGCCTCTGACCCACCTGCCCTGACGTCAGCTCACTACTTCTTCACTCCAGGCACTATATTTAAACTTTACCTCTGCACAGCTTTAATAACATCTGCTGCCCAGGACTACTCTATGGAAGACAGCATAGATGAACTTCTGAGGCAGGGTTGGAGGCAGATGTGTGGCAGGCCTCAACTGCATCCAAAACTCATTCCAATGAGGTGTCACTGAATTTCAGCGCAACATGCTTCCTAACATGTTCCAGCTCTTCCTCTCTCTTCATTTGGCAATGCACAGTTTATTTGGGTTTCAATTCAATCAGCGCTCCCTCTCCCTGCCCACCCACAGTCATCATGCATGCAGTTGTGGCACGGTGGCACAGTGGTTAGCACTGCTGCCTCACAGCGCCAGGGTCCCAGGTTCAATTCTGGCCGAGGGTCGTTGTCTGTGTGGAGTTTGCACATTCTCCCCGTGTCTGCATGGGTTTCCTCCAGGTGCTCCAGTTTCCTCCCACAACCCAAAGATGTGCGGGTTAGGTTGATTGGCCATGTTAAATTGACACTATTGTAAGGGTGATTAGCAGGCTAAATGCGTGGGGTTGCGGGAAGAGGACCTGTGTGGGCTGTGGTTGGTACAGACTCGATGGGCCGAATGGCTTCTTTCTGTACTGTGGGAATTCTATGATTCTTCTATGAGCTGTCCTCTAATCCACCTGCAGAGCCCTCACCAGCAGAGCCTCTCCTCATTTTAATTTTGTATTGTGGCCACTGTTGCAGGTTGGAAGATGGTGGTGTTGAAATCTCACTGCAGGACTAGCTTACTCCATCGCCAGAATTTGACTGCCCCACTCGCCAGGGGAATTGGAGCGGGTGAGGGGCGTACAATGGGAAGGCCCATTGACCTCAGGTGGGATTTTACGGTTTTGGGAGAAACGGTGCCACAAAACCCCATCCCCTGTGTGAGTATGGAAACCCCTCCCATCATCTTAGAGGAGCTTCATATTCAGGGTGTTCCTCCCTCACAGACCTCTTCATCCATTTCATGATCCTGTTGTGTCTCTGGTGCATGCCCATTTATTGCCCCTGAACATTTTGAATTACATGTGTCTATGGCCCTTGTGGACCTCACCTAGCCCCATCTTGAGGCCATTTAACATGTACCTTCAACATATACCTTCCTCCCCCCCCCCTCCTCCACCACTCCCTCTGCACCCTACCCCCAGTCATGTGCATGAGTCCCACTCCCCACTCATAACCTCCAGTGAAGGCCTAGTCCTGCAGCTCATGAAAAGCAAACCCCACTTTACCACTGGTCTGGTAGGCAGAGACTTGCCTGTGACAGACTTGCCTGTGACAACTCTCTGAAAACCATATGGTATCGCCAGCAAGGCCTGGCGCTGATTCCCGTGAGTGCTTCATGATGCAAGGCAGGCGAACTAACCTTAATGTGATGAGCGATGTGCACCTCGCCGGGTGCACATCGTTTATAAACTGTTGTGAAACATGTTGTTGTTCTATAAGTATGCTGACCGGCCCGGAATTTCCAGCATGGAGTGGGGAACGATTCTGTCAAGGAGACATTATAAAGTCATGCAAAATATTCTAATGACGCTCTTGTGCTGCAATGGAAAATGTGGCCTGCCATTGATGGCTGGACAGCGAAATTTCGATTTGGTTTTACAATGCCATTAACTGAGATTTGGCTTCAGGCATTATTTTGCCATCCTGCCTGCCATGGCATTTGTCCATAATGTGGGTGGAAAATTCAGGCCTAAGTATAGCATCAGAAGAGTAGGATACCACTGCAGAGTGGCAGGAGATTGGAATCAAAGCTCCACTGAAGGAATCAATATTCGACTGAAGATTTAGATTCAAGAAGTAAGAGAAGGAGGGTTGTAAAGCCCTTTGTCATACAAGTTTGGGAGGAGCAGTCACACAAGTGGAAAGAACAAAAATCCTTATGGATCATTGGTAGGCAATGAAAGAGCAGCAGTGTTTTCAGCAGGGGGTGGGGGAGGGAAATATCTGTCGGCACAGTGAGATGTTGGGTGCCTCATCAACCCTTTTCCTGCTATTTCTGCTACAATCCCACTCAATATAGAGTGGAATCATGGATAAACCGTCATGTCTGGATACAGCTACAGTGGCAGATATTAGGTTGGCTAATAAGTAAGGGGATATAAAAGAAAATGAGGAAAATGCAACCAAACACCATTCATAAGTCAGTTAAAAGGAAGCAGGTGAGCTTAAACCCCATAGAAAAATAAAGAAGTTCTTCCCAGGCATTAGGTGGTTAAAAATCTGATTTGGATTTGGCGAGCAGACAAAGAAAACCTGAAAGCAAGCAGCCGTCTAGCCTGGTTAAAGCTTTGCTGTGGAGGATGCCCAGCCTGAAAGAAAGAGAAAGGGAACCTAATTACACATCCACTTCTGCAGCCGGCTGCTTATAGCATTAGACATAACTTTGAATAAATTGAGACAGTAATATTGGGCATTAAACCAAGACCTGGCAATCTCAGGGAATAAATATAACTCGCTGTTTTAGTAACCCAATCAGGGCCCTTAAAGGATGCCAAGTGACTGGGCCAAACAATGGCGTCGCTGTCCAAATTTGGAAGTGAGGTAGCACAAAGGGTCTAACTCTGATTTAAGAATGGGGAGGGGATTCAAACATTGCTGCTTTCTGAAATTAATCACATTCAGCCCTGTGCCACAGCAATCTCCCTTCTTGCTGTTCTCAGAAGGAAATAGGAGTTTCATGTTCAAACTACTTTTGGAACTGGCTCATGTTTAAATCAATTCCACCAATACTACAGGTCAACGCGCAAAGCTTAAAGGAAGAGATTCCAGAACTGTTTAATTAATAGGGTAACAGGGCCAAGAGTCTTTCTGAGAGCAAATTGCTTTGACCTGATTCCCTATTCCGCCTGGACAACCATATGATTGGTGACATCATCATTGCATAGGTTGTATTTGCTTTTAAAAATAATTACTTTTTAGATTTAATTTGATTTGATTTGATTTCTTATTGTCACATGTATGAGCATATAGCAAAAAGTATTGTTTCTTGCGTGCTATACAGACAGAGCATACCATTCACAGAGAAGGAAACAAGAGAGTGCAGAATGTAGTGTTACAGTCATAGCGAGGGTGTAGAAAGATCAACTTAATGCAAATAGGTCCATTCAAAAGTCTGATGGCAGCAGGGAAGAAGCTGTTCTTGTGTCGGTTGGTACGTGACCTCAGATTTTTGTATCTTTTTCCCAATGGAAAAAGGTGGAAGAGAAAATGTCCAGGGTGCATGGGGTCCCTAATTATGCTGGCTGCTTTGCCGAAGCAACGGAAAGTGTAGACAGAATCAATGGATGGGAGGCTGTATAGAATTGAATAAATGGAAAGCATATTGAAAATATTTGCACTGTAACTGATATACATACAACTCTTGCATTAACTTAAGTCTCAATGCCCTTTGCATTTAGGTGTTTTATCAGGATTTCCAGACAGCATTTTTCTCAACCATTCCAAGATTATTCTAGTCAAAAACATCCCTTGCTCCTTTAGAGTAGCTCCCAGGCTTAAAGTCTGTGTCCTCTTGTCAATAGAGTGGTTAAATTAGAATTACTTTTGTTCATGGGGGTTCATAGCTACAGACCTAATCATCCAGCTCTACAGTGCAATGGAGCTAGAATGCACTGCAGATAATGCAGCCTCAGCCAATCGCTATTAACAGAATCTGCACAAGAGACAGTGTGGAGGAAAGAAGCCATGCCTCTGCCTTGCACAGTCTCAGATTCAAATTAGGAATTGTAGCTGTTTATACATTTAAATCCAACAACGACGGTTAGATTGCAAATAAAAATTCCTTCTTGGGTCATAATTTCCATAAATTACAGATATAAACACAGGCGATTTGTAATTCTCTATTTCCAAGCCTCGTTAATTATGCATTTTGAGAACAGTCTAAACACAACCAGCAGACATTAAATTGAGAAATTTAAATGAAAAGCCAAAGTCCATCATTCAGAAGTGAAGAAAGTTAAAAGAGAGAAATCCAGACCATTTCAAGGTTAGGCAATGCAATCAATGGGATTTGAAAGCACCATGGATGGCAGGAGGAAGGAAACTCTGAGTGTTGAAGGGCTATCCGAAGGGTTAGAAAACTAAGAGATTAGGAGCAGACGGGAGGTTAAGGTAAGTTCCAGAGAATGGCTATATACATGAACAGATGGGAATAGGAAACAGTAGAAAACGATTTGGCAGCTTTAACAGGATAATTGAACATCTGGTGGGGCTTAGTAGCATCTATGAGAAGTGACATTGGCATTGCCCCAAGAGTTGCATGAAGATCCAGAAATGACAACAATTCTCAGTTTGGCTCAGTTAGTAGCACACTCACCGGTTGTGGGTTCAATCCCCATTCATGTTTGATAACAAAACTAACACTCTTAAATGGCACTGGGGGTGTTGGAGGTGGTGCATTGACAGAATTTCAATCCTTTGGATGCCTGTTTGGGTGGATGTAAAAACTCCCATGGTACAATTCAGAAAAAGGCTTCTATGGTCTCCTAGCTCGCTGTTCTCCTTCAACCAACACCATCAACAGTGAATTAGGTGGCTATTCAGCTCATTAGAGTCAGGAGGGTTGAGCTGTGTAAAAATACATGTCATGCTTGACTGCAGTGAAATTCAAAGTAGCACTTTGTATTTTTTGTACTAGGTCTCTGTACTTCACACTTCTTTACACAGAGAATTCTTAGATATTTCTGAAAGAAGTGATATATGCTGAGAAATCCCAATTCTTTCCAGTGCAGAATGAATTCATACGAAAGCGTATGGATAATAAAGGACAGAATTTTCAAACACATTTTGTTGCTCGTGAGTTGTACTGCTTTTCCACCTCTCTGCTATTTTGAAATGGATATTCTGGGCAACAGGATTGGTGAATTTTGTGCGTGTAATTTGTGCAGAAACCTTGAAGCCAGCAAAAAAATCTTTCAGCACCTGCTGCCCCACTCCCTATGGACTTCAAAACTTTAAACAACTCTGAAAACAGCGAAACACGTCTACACACAAGTGCATCGCAAACCGATAGCGGAAAACTCATTGCCTTCAAGGTGCCAAAATGCTGCTGGCATTGCTTCGGGTTGATGCGGATTGACTGTGAGCAGGAGAACTGTGCCAGTAATGAATGTTACCATAAGCCTCCACTGTAGAAAAGCACTCAAATGCAGGAGGAGAAGAGGGATATAACTACATACCCTGAACATGTAAACTCATCAACACCATATGTGCCCTCTCTTCCTACAAGCTGCAGTATCTGGGTCACAGTGTAAAATGAACATGTCCACCAGCTCTCCTTCAAAGACTGCAAATCATCAGAAGCTCTACACAAAGTCTTAATATATTGGAGAGCATTATGCCTTTTATCAACAAGTTATTGAAAACTGCACTTAAAACACCCACATAATCCTTCTAGAAAACGTTTGATACAGAGGACATGAAATCTGGTTTCGGTTTATGTTGACATCATACCTACTGAGTTTTTAAGTGTTGGGTGAATTTGTGTCATATTTCTCCCTCGTGACAACCCCTTCTTTGAGCTAGCTGCCCAGTGAGGATGACAGAGTGAGTGATGTGTGAATGTTTTGTTTGACCTGAGCTTCAGAACTGGAGAGCTGCTCTTTTCCCAATCTGTTCCCAATTAACTTAGTTCAAGTCCAATGTAATGTGTCATGTCCAAATCTACATTTCTACCTTGGGCCTCCAGTGCAGGCTATGAATTGGTTTAGTGGCGGGATAGGGGCACGATGTTTGCTGACAAGATTTCAATGTTAAGTTTAGGTCTGGATTTGAACTGTCGGTGGGTTTCCAGGGGGAAGCCATGCTGGCAAGTTATTTTCCTGCTCACTTATGGCAGGATGAGACGTGGTCAATTTTAATAGCAGGTCTTACTTAATCACACCAGTCAACATCCCACCCAGTTTCAATGGGAAGTGATCAGGATTTGAACAAAAACTGCATGAACACCACCGGTTAACAACCAGTCAATGACATGATTGTTTGTGGCTGCCCAACAGGGGATCTGTGATTGGGAGATTGTGAAGGCTTTAACTTTCCTGGGGGACTCAGAGTGGCAGATAAGATTAAAATCACCCCCATAAAATACTACAACAATGACCTAGCTTGCCTAAGTAAAGCAAATCTTGATAACTTGTCATTAACCCTTTGACTTGCTGAAGGAACTTTGCTGTTTACAGTTTTCATCATTCTTCTCCTAAACATTTGATTCACGTTGTGGTTTGAGTCTTGCTCAAGCTGTGATTTGCTCCATGTATGAGCCCAGTGAGTGAATATCAGCAAGCTATTTGACCAAATGGAGACACCATGGCCAACCGATCCTGTCCTCATCTATATATTGCAACAGTGCTCATCTTGTCTTATTTCTTTTGCGTCTTCTATTGTTATCAATGGATATAAACATTTTTAATTTGATCATGGGTTGTGACCAGAGTGACCAACCATCCCTTATCTTATGGACCATCCTATATTTCAACCCACTGTTCCATATCCAGGGCTGCATGGTGCCTGGATGCTGTTTGTACCCAAATTTGAACCTTTAATTTTGCGCATGTGTAGTGCTCGATCTTCCCATGTTAGCACGTTCACAAAGCCCTCCCTCCATTCTTACAGCTCTGGCAGTGCCCACCCTCCTCCCCCACCTCCCCCACTACTTTCGATCTCCCGAGGCATGCTATCCCTTAATTGTCTCCTGTGAGAGTTGGTCACCTTGGATGTGTCACTGGCAGGGTTGATATCTATTGCCCATCCTTGAAATCATGAATCCTTCAGTGCAGAAGGAGGCCATTCAGCCCATCGAGTCTGCACTGACCACAATCCCACTCAGGCCTATTCCCATAACCCCATGCATTTACCCCAGCTCATCCCTCTGACACTAAGGGACAATTTAGCATGGCCAATCCACCTAAGCCGCACATCTTTGGACTGTAGGAGGATACCGGAACACCCGGAGGAAACACACACAGACATGGGGAGAATGTGCAAACTCCACACAGACAGTGACCCAAGCCAGGGATCGAACCCGGGTCCCAAGACCCGGTGTGAGGCAGCAGTGCCAACCATTGTTCCACCGTGGAATCCTTGGTGGTGGTAAGGCATCTCCTTGAACCACTGCAGTCCATGTGTTTTAGGGAGAGGTTCCATGTGAGGGGGACTTGCGGGTGGTTCCCATGCATCTTCTATCATTGCTCTTCTAGGTGGTAGAGATTTTGGGTTTGGAACATGCTGTTCAAGGAATCTTGGCAAGTTGCTACAGCGCATTTTGTACATGGTGCACACTGCCACCATTGCGCACTTGTGGTGGAAGGAGGGAATATTGAATTTGATGGATGAGATGTCAATCAAGTGGGATGTTATGTTCTGGGTGATGTTGAGTGTTTTTGAGTCTTGTTGGAGATGTACTCATCCAGGAATCCAGGCAAGTCCAACAACAGTCCAAAAGATGTGCTGGTTAGGTGCATTGGCCATGCTAAATTCTCCCTCAGTGTACCCGAACAGGTGCCGGAGTGTGGCGACTAGGGGATTTTAACATTAAATTCATTGCAGTGTTAATGTAAGCCTATTTATGACACTATAAATAAACTTTTTTAAAACTTAAATATCCATAGTCACATATTATGTTGCAGCCATCTTAACCAAGTTTGTCGGCACTTTCACAACGTATGATCTTACAGTCCACAATATCCAATATCTTCACAGTGGTATTGAGCATGATGTGCCTCCCCGCACATGGAAAAAATGGAATACAATGGCATTTTTACATGATTGCCCTTTGAAGAAAGGAAAAACTCACATATTCATTCTGCACACACATTCTGGCATTCACACAGAAATCTATCATTGTTGCAGTTTTCCCAGTTGGTTGCATCTCCTGGCTAACCTATTTTCTGGATAGCACGTCAGTGACGACATTATCCTTTCCAGCAATGTGTGCAATCTTAAAATTAACAGGCTGTAAGAGAAAGCTTGGTCGAAACAATCTGGCATTGGTCACTTTAAATATCTCCAGGAACTTGAAAGGGTCCTGGTCTAATTAAATTAGGGTCTCTCAGTGCCCATTGCCAATATGGGCCTCGAAGTGCTGGACAGCTAACAGGAGACCTGTGTTTCTTTCTCAATTGTACAGAACTGTTGCTGATATTTATTCAGGTTTCTTTGTAAAATAGTTCAAGTCCAAAGCAACCTCCGTAGAACAGGACCTTATGTCCTGATGTCAATAGCTACTCTAAAAGATTTACTCAAATCTGGGGTTCATTTGTGAGGTTGGCGTTTAATTTCTCCACAGCCTTTTGACATGTTTCTGTCCCCACTGCTTCAGCGGTTTACTTTAATTAATCTGTTAGTGGGCGGTTAGGGTGCTAAACTTAGGGAAAAACGTTCGGTAGAACTCGCACATACTCAGAAATCGCAGGATTTGCCTTTATTCTGGGAATGGGACAATCAAACATGGTGGGGCCAATCTTATCAGCTCACCACGCTGGTAAGATAGGGCAAGAGGCAAAAAACCATGTTCGCGCATTGTTTCTTGCCTCGCGCGTTGTTACCGGCCCCGTTCTGCCGCCATAAGCAGCCTGATTTAAATATTTATTAGTTAATTTTAATATAATTAGTGAGTCCCAGACACAATCATCCGGGCTCACCTGCCTTAATGACCTCACACTCGGAGGTCCTCACCGGCAAGGATCACACATGGTCCCCCTCAATGGGGACCTGACATGATGACCTTGCCGGTCGGACCAAAAGCCATTAAAGCCCTCCAGTGGTCAGGGGCATGGGTGGTCAGTGCCTGGAGTATGGGGGGGGGGGGGGGGTGGCTTGTGGGGCAGGGATTTTGCACTGACAACATAAATGCATGGAATACATCTGTAGACCCTGGAACTCTACCTCTAGGAGATCAAAATGATCCTTCCAGGTATTATTGTCAATTAACATGTTGTCCAAGTTCACTGTCAATCCAGCTACTACCTAGTTGGGCAACTTCTGAAAGGTCGCTGGGGTATTTCTAAAGTCATGCACTGATATTGATCATCTGGCAAGATGCCAGGCTTGTATGGTTGAAGATGCCCTTTTGGAGAGTTGGTGCAGACTTAATGGGCCAAATGGCCTCCTTCTGCATTGTAGGGATTCAATGAAGTTCATCTTCACTTTGGATAACAGCTTTTGTCTCTTCATAATTTTCAAACTATTGGGAGGAAACAGAAAATAAACCTCCTGGGCTTTTCCCTTTAAATGACTTGCAGCAGATGAGTCCAAACTTCTTGCAGCCATTTTAATCTGGTGGCAAGCTTTTCAAATGAGATGAAGAATGCCTCTATATCATCCTCATCAAAAATGGGCACTAACTTAGAGTACTTTAAAAAATCAAAGTTTGTGTCTGAACCAGGGTCACTAAAATCAGCGGCTTCCCCGCTATGTAAAGACAACCTTTCATTTGCCAAATCCACTTGCTTTAAGTCTCTTTCCTTTTTGGTCTGAAATTTCTTCTCTGGCTTCTCCAGCTGGAAGATGTGTTCTCGCTCTTTCTCTCTTCTGGAATTCGAATTCTAAATTCTGCTCTTCTAGAATAAGTCCCATCCGCGTAACATGGTCTAACTCAAGTTCCTGTTTCTCTTCTGCGGTAATAGAGAAGTGCAAAGCCAGCAATTTCAATAACTCAAGCTTCCGTGCTGCCTGGAGTATTTTAAGTTCCATTAGCTTAGCCATGGATTTAAGCTGCTCCATGGTTAGTGACACCAATTCAGCCCTAGTTAATTTCTCCTATTGCATGAAAGGGCCTTGTCAGTATTTTGACAATACTACTGAAGACTTGTACTTCAGAACTAGCCAAGTTGTTCCAGCGTAGCTACAACACTGGCATCTACCCAGCAATGTGGAAAATTGCCCAGGTGTGTCCGGTACACAAGAAACAGGACAAGTTCAACACGAACAATTACTGCCCCATCAGTCTATCAATCATCACTGAAGTGATTGAAGAGGTCATCAACAACTTTAACAAGTGGTATTTGCTCAGCAATAACCTGCTCACTGATGCTTAGTTTGGGTTTCACCAGGGTCATTCAGCTCCTGACCTCACTGCAGTTTTGTTCAAACATGGAAAAAAGAGCTGACTTCCAGAGGTGAAGTGAGAGTGGTTGTCCTTGACGTCAAGGTAGCATTTGACCAAGTGTGGCATTAAGGAGCCCTAGAAAAACTAGAGTCAGTGGAAATCAGGGGAAAGCTCGCTGCTGGTTGGAGCTACACCTAGCACAAAGGAAAATGGTGATGGTGGTTGGTTGCCTGCCCACCCTCCTCAACCCTGGCCTGGAGGTCAAGAAGTCAAGTTGCTCCCATCAACAGCTATTGGCCAGTGCCTCCTCCTTGATCTTCACGGAAGGCCTCTCAAGTCTGCACCCCAATGTAAGTTGGGCAGCCTCATTATTGCCTCAGGTTACCTGCCTGAATGTTGAAGGTTGATGTTTACTAATGGAAAAACTTTCAGAAACTTCAGACCAGACAATCAAGAGATCAGTTTGAACTGCTCTCAAGTCCTGAGACCTAGGTTTGAATCCCACCATGGCAGATTGTGAAATTTGAATTCAATAAAATTCTGGAATTAAGCCATGAAACCATTGTCAATCATTGTAAAAATCCATCTGGTTCACTAATGTCCATTAGGGAAGGAAATCCGCCATCCTTAGTTGTCTGGCCCACGTGTGACTCCAGATCTGCAGCAATGTGGTTGACTCTTAACTGTCCTCAGGGATGGGCTATAAATGCTGGCCCAGCCAGCGACACCCACATCCCATGAATGAATAAATAGAAAAAGTTTCACCACCACCTCTCAACCAGAGGAAACAGTGTTTTCCTGCTCTAAATGGACTCAACCAATCAGATCCCAATTTTGTTCTCCATTGCCTGCTGATAGGCTTAAGAAATTTGAATGAGCCTATCAGCAAATTCTGATTGGTGCTCCCACAGCCACCTCTCAGTTTGGGGCCGCCCCATTGGCTGGGACCCCTGTTGCAGCACTGTGTGTTCCATTGTAAATCTGCTTTTGCCACTGACAAGAAACTGAATTGGACTGACAATTAAATATTGTGGCTACAAAAGCAAGTCCAAGCCTGGGAACTCTGCAGCAAGTAACTTACCTCCTGATTCCTCAAAGCCCATTCACCATCTACAAGGCACAAGTGAGGATCGAATATCTTGCCTGGATGAGTGCATCCCTAACAATACTCAAGAATCTTGACATCATCCAGGACAAAACAGCCCACTTGATTGGCACCCCATCAACAAATATTCACTCCCTCCACCACCAACGCACAGTAGCAGCAGTATGTACCATCTACAAGATGCACTGCATTAACTCACCAATGCTCCTTCCAAAAACACCTTCCAAACTCACAAACAGTACCATCTAAAAAGACCACTACAGCTGATACCTGGGCTCCCCTCCCCTCACCATCCTGACTTGGAAATATGTCGCCCGCTGTTCCTTCACTATCGCTGGGTGTAAATCCAAGAACTCCCTCCCTAACATGACTGTGAGTGTACTTACACCTCAGCAACAAGAGCTGGTCAAGGTGTCATCTCACCATTACCTTCTGAAGGGCAATTAGAGATGGACAATCAATGCTGGCCTAGCCAGTGACACCTGCATCCTGTAAATGAATAAAGAAATGAAATGTCTTTACACCAAAGTCGACCATCTTACTTTCCATTGTTAGTATTCACAAAGTTGATTGATGGTATCCCTTTGTTTTCCTTGTTTCAACAATTTTGGCTATGTTACCTTTCCTTTCTACTTCTAATTTTTTTTAAGATTAGGTCTGGCTTGTTTGCAATGTATTTATATCCCAAATGACAGCCCCTTGTTCTGTTATGAACAGGATTTGTGTGGTCCCCTCCAGTCCATACATAATCAGAATTTGTGGGTGTAAAGTGCAAGTTTTTCCTTACTCTCAGAGTGATTTTTTAAAATTTTAAAATAAATTCCAGCAGCAGGCTTTCAGTGATTTCCTTTTTAAAAAAAGGTTACTGATTATCACACACTTGCTCCAGATGTTTCAACACAACCCCTCCATCATTCATTTCACTCACACTACCACACACACAAAGGCTAGAAACAGATGAAGTTCGAGCCATTTTTATTAAAATGGAATTTATAGCTCAGTCTTTATCTCAATGCAGGCCTCATGTCTTCTTAGCTAAGCTGATACTTCAGTTGGAATGAAGAGCTTTTAGAAACAAAGGCTTCTCACGAAGCTGCAAAGGCTTTTATGAATAGCCAGGGGGTTGCACTTGGAAGCTGGAACAAGTACAGTAATTTGGCTACATTGGAAGACTTTCAGCTATGATGGTTCAGCTGTTTCCGGTGTTGTCTGGTCCCTCTGATATTTCTCATACGCGCACTGATTTGCTTTGTTGGGATTGTATTAAACTATAAACTCATCGTTAGTTTCAGACCACCATGATACAATAGCAGTTGATAACGCTCATACGAACAGACAAATCAGGGGAAGAAATAGACCATTCAGGCCCTCTCGAGCCTGCACCGCCATTCAATAAGGTCAAGGCTGATCTGATTGTGGCCACAACTCCACAACTCCGATCCCCAGCAACCTTTGACTCCTTTCTTAGTAAAGAATCTATCTACCTATCTACCTGCACTCATTGACTCATATCCCTGTTCCAACTTGAGTTCAAATGATCTCCTTAGTCACATGTTAAGTTGCAGCCATCTTAACAAAATTTGTGGGAACTTTCAAAAGTATGATTTTTTACAGTCCATAATATCTAATATCTTCATGCTTATATTGAGCGTGACATGCTCATGATTTCCCATCCCCTTTTGAGACGTGTGACCACTCAACAGCAGCTGAGTTAAATGAAGTTTGCCTGCTTCCTGCATCGGAAGCAACAGGCACAGGTTAACCACGCACTGCGTTCCCTGCAACAATTTCCTGGCCTTATTGAATTTCATTTCATGACCATAGCGCCTTGGTTAGGCCATATTTGGAATACTGTGAGTTGTTCTGGTCTCCATACTACAAAAAGGATGTAGAAACATTCTTGAAAGTGCAGAATGAATTCATAAGGCTGTGTCAAAAATTGAGAGGATGCAACTGTCAGGAAAGATTGAGGAGGTTGGGGCCTTTTTGTCTGGAAAAGAGTAAATTAAGAGGACACCTGTTCAAGGTCTTTAAGTTACTTTAGATGTGAAAAGCTGCATCCAGTTGTGCATGAGTCCAGATAATGGGACATAAATATATCGCAGCCACTAAGAGACCAAATCAATAATTTCAGAGAAGTTTATTTAAACAGAGGCTGAAACATACTACCAGATGTATTGGTGAAGCAGATAAGATTAGCATTTTTAAGAGGAGACTTTAAAGTTTATTTATTAATGTTACAAGTAGGCTTGCATTAACATCGCAATGAAGTTACTGTGAAAATCCCCTAGTCGCCACACTCTGGCGCATGTTCAGGTACACTGAGGGGGAATTTAGCATGGCCAATGCACCTGACTGAGGGAGGAAACCGGAGCACCCGGAGGAAACTCATGCAGACATGGGGAGAATGTACAGACTCCACACAGACAGTGACCCAAACCAGGAATCGAACTAGGGTCCCTGGCGCTGTGAGGCTGCAGTGCTAGCCATTGCGTTACCCTTAATGCATACATCAGAGTGATTTGAGAAGAGCAGAGAGGTAAGGGGTGTGAGAGGGGGTTCACGTGGAGTATAAACACCAGCACAGACCATTTGGGTTGAATGGCCTACTTCTGTGTTGTGAGATTGTAATTCAACAGAAATAACTTCCCGTCAGTTCTTATTATAGACAACAAGTTCTCTAACTAGTCACAGATTGTGAAAGATCACCTGGAAGGAAGATTTAAAACATCATTTGTACTGTAAATTTGTGAATAATTGTAATGCCTGAATACTTTTAAAGTATCATCGGACCTCTGAATACAACAGTCTACCAGAGGGCTCTTTTCAGCGGCTGTCTGTGGTAGTCCTGATTCAGGCGTATATGTTCTTTTCAGACTCAATGTCCATCGATCATGATTAAAGTGGATGTAGAGTAACTGATAGCTTAACAAGGACTGCAAGTCGAGAGGGATCTGATGAAACACCAAAGTGACCAAAAATTGTGCAGATCCTGAAACTCATCTGGAGCCAGAGATTGTGTTACAGCCTTGTGCTGTTCTCCTTGGTAACTGCTGTTTTATATCATACAGTCACCTTCAATATAGCACAGTCTTATGCAGCCAGACATTTACTGGTTCTTAGTCGTCTGGTGACTTTGCACAAAAGAAAACAACTCAGCAGCTGAGGTCCAGTAGCCTAATGGTGGAATATTATGACTGAGAGTTTATAATAAGGTGAAATGCGCAACAAAGAGTTCCATAAATGAGACTCATAATGATCTGGGTTGTATCACTTGCAGAATACTGTAATGAAACTTTATAATGAGGATACCATGTGTATAGAGTGCTTTAATAGTGTCTTGTAATCAAGCTGGGTTATAATGGTGCATTCTAACTGAAATGTAATGAAGATGAGTTGAATGATGGGCTATGATCATAATGGATGGGAGAGCAGGCTCAAAGGGCCGAATGGCCTATTCCTTCTCTTATCTTTTATGTTTCTATCGACCTCACGTAAGTGTTAGAATTCAGAACTTTCTAATATTATAAGAACTAGGAGCAAGAGTTGGCCATTTGAATGATCAAGCCTGCCCTGCCATTCAATAAGATCATGACTGATCTGACTGTGGCCTTTGCTACACATTACTGCCTGCCCCCATAACCCTGAGCTTCCCAGTTGATCAAATATCTCTCTAATTTGGCTTTGAATATATTCAAACACCAAGCTTCCACAGCTTTCCGTGGAAAAGAATTTCAAGACTAACAAACCTCTGAGCGAAGAAATTCCATGTCACCTCAACAACTTATAATAGAGACCCCCTTATTTTTAAACAGTACCCCCTAGTTCTAGATTTCCCCATTCTCTGCCTACCGCCAATCAGCCAATCTTCTTTCCATGCTAGTATCTTGCCTCTAACACCATGGGCTCTTATCTTATTTAGCAGCCTTCTGTGTGGCACATTGTCAAAGGCCTTCTGGAAATCCAAGGGGATAACGTCCACTGGCTCTCCTTTGTTTAACCTGTTCATTACCACCTCAAAGAATTCTCATAGATTTGTCAGGCATGACCTTCCCATGATGAAACCATGATGACATAGCCCTATTTTACCACGCACTTCCAAGTAATCCAAAATCTCTTCTCCCCCCACCAACGCCCCAACCTCCCCGTGCCCCAATCATTGGCACCTTCACCCCCCGCACCCTCACAATCTGAGCTGGCACCCATCTCCACCTCCCAGAACAGCCATTGCCTGATTCCCCTGCTCCTCTATTATTCTAAATGAATGACCATCTCCCACCCCATGAAGTTCCCACTAGGGCCTGATCCTTGGCACAGGGGCAGTGTCCAGGGGGCATTGCTATGCCACTGCCTGGCAACGTCCCTCTCCCCGGGGCTATACATACCTTTATGACCCCGGGGAGACCCCCATGACAGGTTCACTCCGAGGTGAACCAGTTGTAAATGGCGCCGGCATGACGGTTAATGTCTGGTGAGGTGTGAGGTCCTGGAGGGAGTGCTCATTAATGACATGAGAATGTATTAAAATGAGCTTGCTGCAGTCCTATGGTGTGTTTCACTCCACTCCACCGGCGAGGACTGGTAAGATCAGAACTTGGAAACTCGTGGCACTAATCGTGGACTCCAGAGTTTGAGCTTGCACCGCTGTTCCCACAGACGGAGAGTGCGGGCTCAAAATCTCCCCCACTCTTTTTGCAGGATGAAATATTGCCGAGTTGTGAGAGGGGGAACGTTGAGCGAGGGCCAGCTACCTTATAGCCTGACTGAGCTGGAGCAGCCAGCCATAGAAATTTGCCATCCTGCCCATCAGGCGTTTTGAGGCTGGGGCTTCTCAAAACAGGATATCTGACAATGACTTGTACTCTTTCACCCCAGACTGGAAAGTGAGCATCCAGCTTGCTTGTGTCCTTCAATGTGCATTGTGGTGGGTGTTTCTGCAACTTAGAAATCTCTGACATGTTTTCTCTTTCAAGATCTCTCAAACAGTTACCGTTCCTTGAAGACAGCACAAGAGGAGAACCCATGCACTCCATAACTCCTGAATAAATACCAGTAGTGGCATTGACAGTACTGCTGGTTGCACCTAGCATTAGGTAGCATAGGCAGGTAGAAGTGGAGCATATAGACCAGAAAGCAGCCCATTGGAGAGTGAGATCCTTTCCCAACTGTGCCTCACTCAGAACAGAATCATAGAATCATAGAATCCCTACAGTGCAGAAGGAGACCCTTTGGCCCATCAAGTCTTCACCGACCACAATCCCACCCAAGTCCTATTCCTGTAACCCCATGTATTGACCCTGCTAATCCCCTGAAATGAGGGTCAATTTAGCATGGCCAATCAACCTAACCCGCACATTTTTGCAGTGTGGGAGGAAACTGGAGCACCCGGAGGAAACCCATGCACTCCATAACTCCTGAATAAATACCAGTAGTGGCATTGACAGTACTGCTGGTTGCACCTAGCATTAGGTAGCAACTCCACACAGACAGTGACCCGAGGCCAGAATTGAACCCGGGTCCCTAGCACTGTAAGGCAGCAATGCTAGGTGCTGTGCCACTATGCCACCCAAAAGAAAAATGACTTGACTTTGAACCCTCACTGAGGCTGGGATTGAAGGCAGGAAGGTGCTAAAATATTGGCATCAGCTTGTGGGCCAGCTCCTCAGCTCCATCCAGCCTCTAGGCCATTTGTTCAGAGGCAGGGAGTGCATGGCAGGGCTACCCACCCACGTGGGACACGTACCCAATCCAACTTGTCCACTTAAGGCCAATTTTAGGAGGCTGGCTGGAATTTCGCAGTCCATTTCCAGGTCTCCTTGGTGGACTGCAAGGCCAATGAAAGTGTTTGGAGCTGGATTCCAAAGTGGCAGAATGTGGAACAAGGCAGGACCCACAGACCATCCATGGGTTTCTCCATCCCACTGGGCTGGCCTGGCTGCAAAACTTATTTTCAAATTTAAATTTTAAAAGGTTGAAGAGAGGGTGCCTTCATTCTGAAGAGTCCTCTGCCTAACTTACTTTCCATTGCAGGCCGTTGCTGCTTTAAAACTGGAAGGTCTCTGATTGGTATTCCAGCTTCAGGAGCCTGCCCTCTGGCAACTAATTGGCTGCCCTGGGGAAAGTCACGGTGAGTGACCGTTTTCCACACGGTACGAGCTTCTGAGCCATATTTCAGCCTGATTATTGCTCAGTCTTTGTACATTATTGTTCCATGTCTCTTTATTCATAGGTTTTGGTCCATCTCTGACCCTCCTTTTCTTCTTTTCTTCTTCACTTTCAATTTCTTCATCATTCTCACTTACCTGGTTTACACGTGTATAATTAAGCAGTTTGCAGATGACACAAACACTGTGGTTGGTCATACAGGAGAGGCTGTAGACGGATGAAGATATTAATAGACTGGTCATGATAGATGAATCATAGAATCATAGAACCCCTACAGTGCAAAAGGAAACCATTCAGCCCATTGAGCCTGCACAGATAGCAATCCCACCCAGGCCCTATTCATGTAACCCCACTTATTTACCCTGTTAATCCCCCTGACACTGAGGGGCAACTTACCATAGCCAATCAACCTAACCTGTGCAACTTTGAATGTGGGAGGAAACCGAAGCACCCAGAGGAAACCCCTGCAGACACGGGGAGAACGTGCAAACTCCACACAGACAGTGACCTAAAGCCGGAATTAAATCTGGGTCCCTGGCGCTGTGAGGCAGCAGTGCTAACAATCGTGCCACTGTGCTGCCCTCATGAAAACAGAAAAGCTACAAATGAAATCCTGAGACGTATGAGGTAATAAATTTGGGGAGGATAAACAAACATAATAAAAGCAGGATACTGAGAGGTGTAGTGGAACAGAGGGACCTTGGAGTGCATGTCAACAGATCCCTGAAATTATCAGGATAGGAAGATAAGGTGATTGAAAAACCATACCAGATACTTTATAGCCAAGTTATAAAATATAAAAGCAGAGAGGTTATCCTAGAACTGCACAGAACTGTTAGGTCACTGTTGAAATACTGCATACACTTCTGATTGCCACATTAAAGGAAGATTATGATCGAAATAAAGAGGATATAGAGGAAATTTATAAAGACGTTGCCAGAGCTGGAGAATTCTAGCTATGAGGAAATATTGAACAGATTGGTATTGTTTTCTTTGGATCAGAAGGGGGATTTAATCAAAGTGTAGAAAATTATGAAGAGCCAAGGAAAGACCTATTTTTAAAACCTAGATAGGAGAAACTGGAACTCTTCTCCTTGGAGAAGAGAGGGTTGAGAGGAGATTTGATAGAGTTATTCAAAATCATGAGAGGTCTGGACAGAAGAGAGGTAAAAACTGTTCCCACTGGTGGAAGGATTAAGAACAAGTGGACACAAAATTTAAGGTATTTGGCAAAAGAAGCAATGAAAACATGAGGAGAAACTTTTTCACGCAGTGAGTAGTTAAGTTCTGGAATGCACTGCCGGAGAATATGGTGGGGGCAGGTTCAATTGATGCATTCAAGTGGCAATTGTGTTCCTATCTGAAAATGAATATTGTGCGTGTTACGGGGAGAAGGCCAGGGAGTGACCCTAGGTGAGGTGCTGATTTGGAGAGCTGGCACAGATATGATGAGCTAAATAATTTCCTTCCGTTCTGAAACAGTTCTGTTATCAGGCAGGTCAATAACCAGATGGCATAGATTTAAAGTAACTGATTGATTAAAAGTTGCTTCATCGATGATCTTCCCTCCGTCATAAGGTTGGAAGTGGGGATGTTCACCAATGATTGCAAAATGTTCAGTACTATTCACGATTCCTCAGATACTGAAACAGTCCATGTTCAAATGCAACAAGATCTGAACAATATCTAGGCTTGAGCTGCCAGGTGGCAAGTAACATTTGCACCACACAAATGCCAGGCAATGGCCATCACCAATAAGAGACAATCTAACCACCGTCCCTTGACATTCAATGGTGTTACCATCACTGAACTCCCAGTGTCAACATCCTTGGCGTTACCATTGACCAGAAACTCAACTGGTTCAACTGACTCAACTGATTCAAATGGTCTGAGATCACATACCAACCAACTCAAGAACAGCGCCTTCCCTGCTGCTGTCAGACTTTTGAATGGACTTACCTTGCATTAAGTTGATGTTTCTCTACACTCTAGTTATGACTGTAACACTACGTTCTGTAATCTCTTGTTTCCTTCTCTATGAATGGTATGCTTTGTCTGTATTGCGTGCAAGAAACAATACCTTTCACTGTATGTTAATACATGTGACAATAATAAATCAAATCAAATGGACTCACCACATAAACACAGTGGCTACAAGAGCAAGTCAGAGGCTAGGAACACTGCGGTGAGTAACTCACCTCCTGACTCTCCAAAGCCTGTCCACCATCTACAAGGCACAAGTCAGGAATGTGATGGGATACTCCCCGCTTGACTGGATGGATGCAGCTCCAATAACACTCAAGAAGCTTGACGCTATCCAGGATAGTGCAGCCCGCTTGATTGGCACCACATCCACAAACATCCAGTCCCTCCACCAACGACACTCAGTAGCAGCAGTGTGTACTATCTACAGGATGCACTGCAGAAATTCAGCAAAGATTCTTAGACAACACCTTCTAAACCCAAGGCCACTTCTATCTTGAAGGACAAGGGCAGTAGATACATGGGAACACTACCACCTGCAAGTTCCCCTCCAAGCCACTCACCATCCTGACTAGGAAATATATTGTTGTTCCTTCGCAGTGGCTGGGTCAAAATCCTGGAATTCTCTCCCTAATGGCATTGGGGGTTAACCCACAGCATGTGGACCACAGTGTTTCAAGAAGGCAGCTCACCACCACTTCTCAAGGGCAACTAGGGATGGGTAATAAATGCTAGGCCAGCCAGCGACGCCCATCTCTCATAAATGTGTAAAAATGAAGTTGAAAAAAAATTATTCACCTAGAGAAGGGTTGAGATCCAAAGCTCACTGCCTGAAAAGGTGGTAGAGGCAGGAACCAAATTGCATTTAAATTACATTGGAAATTCATTTGAAGCATTGTAACCCTTTACTTCACAGAGTAACTTTGCTATGAACAAAAAGCTAAGAAAAATAGATTAAGCTGGATTGCTCTTTTTCAGCTGACAGACATGATGGGCTGATTGGTCTCCTTCTGTGACATACATTTCTGAGATTCCATGATTCTATAAGCAGTGCTATTTTCTTGATCTTTTCCTCTTTCATTCCCTTTGTGTATATGCACACATCCCCTTCCTCTCAGACTCTGACCTGCAGACCAGCCTATATTTAAGTATATTTATCTGTGTCTCCATATATGTCTCTCCTTGGGCCTATATTTCCATGTCTCTCTCCTTCTCTGTCTCTATCTGTGTCTCCATCCCTGTCCCTAGGGCTGCATGTCTTTCTCCGGCGTTCACTCTCTGTCTCTTTCCAAATCCACATAAAGTTTATCTTTTTACAGAGTACAATCTGAATTCTGATACAGTTCCTCCAAGACCCCCAAGAAAGCTATACTAGTATGAGGCAGAACCACTCATTCCTTTTCACCTTAAAGTATGGGAATGACTGACAAGGTTTTGCAGGTTGAATTTGCGAATGTCCTGCAATCGATTATTGAGCTGGACATAGCCGAGGAGGCCACAGTTTAGGTTGTACACTTCAACTTTTATCAACCAACACTTAAAAGCATGTGGCAGGCTTTCTGTCTCTCCAAGTATGTGGCCTATAGTCTCAATAGAATTAAACATTGCTGCATTAGCCCTTGAGTGAAACTCTAGGGATCAGAGACACATGCACGAAAGAGGTTGGGGAGGGAGATATTTTTGATGAAACAAAAAACAGATGGAGGAACTAAAGGTATCAGATTTGTTATTTAGAATGAAGAAAAAATTAACAGTGATGTTCTGTTCTATTTCCTTAAACCTCCTGAAGACCACAACTAACACAATTATATTTAAATATTTTTTGAAACATTTTTGAAAACTCATTTCATTGGAAATATCCAGTCTGCCATGTACTATTTCTGAACATTATTTATTATTACTTGTGAAATGTTTACATGAGATAGGTTTTGCAGATGGAGCTTTGCTGTCATCACTCCTTTTAGAGAAGGAACCTATGTCGAACTGGTTGATGCAATGGCTTAGATACTGCCTTTTCACCTCTGGGACGAGGGTTTAAATCAGTCCCGTGACCATTGTTTAGGCCACACTTGACTCACTTCTGACCTTGCACAAGCTGGCCAAATTAAATATTCAGTAAGCTCCCAGTACAGATTGTGTCTGCCAGTGAGAGCTCTCAGTAGGGGTAGGGAAACAGTGCACACAGCTACAGCTCTTCAAAAGCGGCAGCTGCTATTTCAAGGAGCCACGTGACCAGTGAAGGGATCAATAGCATGTTGCAAAAAGGTTCCATCTCCAGGTGTCACATACAAAGTGTAAGAATGGAAAGCTTCCTCATTTGCTCTCCAGGACATACTCCACAAAAGAGAAATATGCATTTATCTCAGGAAGAGATTGTCCAGTGAGTTAATGCTGTGCCTAACACTCAAAGGACAAGAGAGTAGAAAGGTACATTTAATAGCTTCAGGACACCTTCAGAGGTAAAGCTGTCTTTCCCTTTATTGAGAAGATGGGTAGAATTTATATGTCACAAAATGTTCTCTCTCAGCCTGCCTTGTCATGTTATGATTGTATGTTGACCCCTCCAAGAATGATTACAGTTTGTGGAAAGTTTCCCGTTGATGCCCATGCTGCAATAAGACACATTTAAAACTGGAACTAATGTCACAATTGCATTTGGAAAAGTGATTCTACAAGACTTGACACAAAGTTGCATACTATGAAGCATGTTCACTGATTCACACACACACGTTGACATAACGGGCTGGATACTCGTCCATCTTTGTGCTTTTTGGACTTCCAAAATTTCAAAACTACTCTGCTTGAAGGACAATGTTATGCATAACAAACCTAACGAAACTGTATCAGGAGGAGGATCTGTAAATGTAAGCATTTATGTTACTTCATAAAGTCTTGCTGGGCATGATGGGGCAGAGAAACATGGATGGTTTGGCTGCAGCTTTCCCTAAAACTAAGAGTGAGAGACACCCTTTTCCAGGAATGATGTTGGGTGAATGCTCAGGTGATGTGACACATAGCGCTGCATCCGTAGTTTTAGATAAGAGTCTGGTCCCCACAACTGCAAGATGAGACATGCTCATCATAGAATCATAGAAACCCTACAGTACAGAAAGAGGCCATTCGGCCCATCGAGTCTGCACCGACCACAATCCCACCCAGGCCCTACCCCATTATCCCTACATACTTTACCCGCTAATCCCTCTAATCTACGCACCCCAGGACACTAAGGGGCAATTTTAGCATGGCCAATCAACCTAACCCACACATCTTTGGACTGTGGGAGGAAACCAGAGCACCAGGAGGAAACCCACGCAGACACGAGGAGAATGTGCAAACTCCACACAGACAGTGACCCGAGCCGGGATTCGAACCCAGGTCCCTGGAGCTGTGAAGCAGCAGTGCTAACCACTGTGCTACCGTGCCGCCCCTCATGTTTGGATGTTTGAGCTCCAGGACAATAATGTGGCTGACAGGGGCAGAGCTTTGTCAGGTTGAGGTGGTAAGGTGCTCTCACTTATTGGGTGAGCTTAGCAGATGTCACTCTGAAAATGGAAAACCAGGTTGGCTGACAGCAATGTGCATGAGCTCTGAGCATCGGCTCACAGCTTGAAAACCCTATAGAGATAGAGAGTGCACAAAGTGGCGTGATACATTTCCTTTCTTTCCATATACACTGCAACTTCACCTTTCAAGAATGAAACTAAGAAAGAACAACTCCGCCTCAATCTTACACAGCCAAAAGCAAACAGGAAATGACCCTGCAAAGCATGTGAACAAGATTTGTTCCACAAGGACACACCATTAAAGTGGAGGCATCACTGATGCCGAGAATGATGTGTAAAAGGGCCACACACACTATGGCGATATGGAAGCACACTACTTGAGACCCATGAGAATGAAATCCGTGATCAGTGGGGGAAGGGACATGGCATCACACCTGACTCAAAGCAACACAACTCATCACAAAAAGGAGATGTGGCAACACATTTGTGTACATGTGAACTCCAGTGCCACTGTTGTGTCCATAAACCCTTTTCACTTTCCTAATCCTACCACACTGGCCTGGTGCTTCCCCAGTGGAAGCAGCCTGCTGGCTGCATTGCCCTTGGCAGTTGATCTGATTTGATTTGTTTTATTATTGTCACATGTATTAGTATACAGTGAAAAGTATTGTTTCTTGCGTGCTATACAGACAATGCATGCGTACATAGAGAAGGAAAGGAGAAGGTGCAGAATGTAGTGTTACAGTCATAGCTAGGCTGTACAGAAAGATCAACTTAATGCAAGGTAAGTCCATTCAAAAGTCTGATGGCAGCATGGAAAAAACTGTTCTTGGGTCGGTTGGTATGTGTCCTCAGACTTTTGTATCTTTTTCCCGACGGAAGAAGGTGGAAGAGAGTATGTCCGGGGTGTGTGGAGTCCTTAATTATGCTGACTGCACTTTGATTTGATTTGATTTATTATTGTCACATGTATTAACATACAGTGAAAAGTATTGTTTCTTGCATGGTATACAGACAAAGCATGCCATTCATAGAGAAGGAAACGAGAGAATGCAGAATGTAGTGTTGCAGTTATAGCTAGGGAATAGAGAAAGATCAACTTAATGCAAGATAAGTCCATTCAAAAGTCTGACAGCAGCAGGGAAGAAGCTGTTCTTGTGCCGGTTGGTCCGTGAGCTCAGACTTTTGTTTATTTTATCTGACAGAAGAAGAGAAAATGTCCGGAGTGCATGGGGTCCTTAATTATGCTGAATGCTTTGCCGGGGCAGCGGGAAGTGTAGACAGAGTCAATGGATGGGAGGCTGGTTTGCGTGATGGATTGGGCTACATTCACGGCCTTTTGTAGTTTCTTACGGTCTTGGGCAGAGCAGGAGCCATACCAAGCTGTGACACAACCAGAAAGAATGCTTTCTATGGTGCATCTGTGAAAGTTGGTGAGAGTCGTAGCTGACATGCCAAATTTCCTTAGTCTTCTGAGAGACTTAAAGCTCTTGACCATTTCTACTTCATCCCCGTTGATGTAGACAGGGCATGTCCTCCACTATGCTTCCTGAAGTCAATCTTCATTTTGTTGACATAGAGAGTGATATTATTGTCGCTGCACCAATTTGCCAAATTCTCCATCTCTTTCCTGTACTCTATCTCCTCATTGTTTGAGATCCAATCCACCATAGTGGTGTCATCAGCAAACTTGCAAATCAATTTGGCCACACAGTAATAGGTATATAAGGAGTATAGTAAGGGGCTGAGGACACAGCCTCGTGGGGCACTGGTGTTGAGGATGATCGTAAAGGAGGTGTTGTTGCCTATCCTTACTGATTGCGGTCTGTGGGTTAGGAAGTCTAGGAGTCAGTCGCAGAGGGCGGAGCCGAGCTCTAGGCCCTGGTATCCTCTGGAGGGCTGAGTCCTGGAAGATCCTGGCCTGCTGGTTCACTCTCTTCAGCCTGTAGAGCTGAAACTGATGGGGGTCAAAGCAGGGGGGATTTAGATCAGCTGGGAATCACCTTGGGGAATTGCCCCGAGGTGTCCAACTGCTGATCCCCCTCCCTATGGGTCTCTGAGGGCCCTGGCTGACTCCTTCAGGAGAATGGGCAGCAGGAGTGAGATCGAGTTGCCCCTTACCCCCCTCATATTGCCACTGATGGATGCCACCAAGGGCCAGAGCAATGGAGTGTATTCCTGCGCCAAGGTCCTGGACCAAGGACTCCATAGCGGCCGCCATCCTACCAGTGTTGACATCAGTACATTTGCAAGCTGGCACCATTGCTTCAGACTGAGGGTGGACAGCTTCCTCCATCGTATGTTGCAATCTGAGGATTGTAACTGACATTCATTCCTGATGTTCCGATGATTGGCGTTGCAGCTCCAGCTGCAGCATTAGCACCGAGTCCAGAGGCTCATCATGTGACTCGGACTCAGCAGAATCTCAACCTCCAACAGTCCTCGGAATGGCAGCAACCTCAGGTATCACTGCCTCTGCTTGCTGGGGACCAGGTTGTGTGCTGCAGTTATCAGATTGCCATCCCATGGCTGCTCCAGAACTAAGTCCCATTGAGGTGTCTCTGTGCTGATGGACAATATGGTGCAAAACAAAGCTCCATAGCAGCCAGCGGGTAGAATTTTCCATTACCCACTATCACACTTTGTGTAATGGGGGGGAAATTCCAGTTTCATTACTTCATTGAAAACTACTGGAAGAATGCAAGCTGCATTAAACAGGTGGGATCCACAATATGGATCTCCATCCATTTTCCGAGCTGCTGTTCATCTGTTCCAGACTGTTTGGAGTATAAAATCTATCATTCTCTACCTTAGACCTTCATAGAAACATAGAAAATAGGAACAGGACTGGGCCATTCAGCCCTTTGAGCCCGTTCCGCCATTCAGTATGATCATGGCTGATTCTCTATCTTAACACCATACTCCCACACTCTCCCCTTACCTCTTGATGTCTTTCGAGTCTAGAATTCTATTTAATTTCTTAAAGATATTCAGTGACTTGGGGCCTGATTTTATCATCACGTTGCGCCTGTTTTCAGGCGTGGAAACTTGGTGAAGTCGGGCATGAGGCGAGTAGTGTGATCTGCGCCCACCTTCGTGCCATTCACCCTTCACCAAGGTCCGAAAATGACCGCGATCGGGACCTCGCCTGAAACGGGCACGATGGCCATTTAAATGCATTTGCATGCATCTAAATTGACTTAATAGGCTGCACGCCCAACCTTACAGGCACTTCCCCCTTTACCACCGCGTTCACCCATCCAAAACTGGCATGAAATAGACATGCTCCACATAAGTCTGATTCAGGCACTCCATCAGTAAGGGATAGTAAGGAGGTAAGTGCCGAGCGTCCGACGGCTCTCTGCTTGAGATCGGGGGGAAAGGGGGGGGAACGTATGTCCAGCTGTCACTCTGCCTGAGATCGGTTGGGGAGGGGGGGTGGGGAAGGGGGAGGGTGGATCACTCTGCCTGAGATTAGTGGGGGGGGAAGGAGGGGAGAGGCCTGTGATCAGTCTGGGTGGTGGAGGGGGTGGGCATAAGGGGGTCAGTAATGTTGTGGGAGTGGGGCAATGTCTGTGGGGTCCAGGGGGAGGCATTATCTGGTCTGGGAGGGATGTGGCATTCTATCATTTTTTTCTGCGCATGGGCAGTTGGAGGCGCCGATCGGAGCTGCAGGGGTTTCGGGTGCTTTAAGCCCCGCCCACAGGCTTGTGCAGCGCGATTCGGACTCACTGATATTTTTGCAGGCAGAGTGTGTATGGGGGCACCCGAGAATGGGTCTAAAAGTCGGATCGGAAGCATTCCCAGTTTCAAGTCCGCCCAACATGTAGAATCAAAATGGTAAAATAGGGCCCATTGTTGCCGCATTTGTCCATGAAGAGCAATGGCTGTGCATCAAAAGCATATTTCAAAACAGTGAAACAGTTGGGATGATCCAAGGCCATGAAAGACATTGTACACATTAAAACCCCTTTCTCCTTCTTTACTCATTTACGAATTCCTTTTAACCCATTAGAAACATGCGAACTAGGTCATTTATCCCATTATAGAACATAGAACATTACAGCGCAGTACAGGCCCTTCGGCCCTCGATGTTGCGCCGACCAGTGGAACCAATCTAAAGCCGCTCTAATCTACACTATTCCAATATCATCCATATGTTTATCCATTTGAATGCTCTTAATGTTGACGAGTCCACCACTGCTGCAGGCAGGGCATTCCACGCCCTTACTACTCTCTGAGTAAAGAATCTACCTCGAACATCTGTCCTATATCTCTCACCCCTCAATTTAAAGCTATGTCCCCTCGTGCTAGCCATCACCATCCGAGGAAATAGGCTCTCACTATCCACCCTATCTAATCCTCTGATCATCTTGTATGCCTCTATTAAGTCACCTCTTAATTTTCTTCTCTCTAACGAAAACAACCTCAAGCCCCTCAGCCTTTCCTCATACGATTTTCCCACCATACCAGGCAACATCCTGGTAAATCTCCTCTGCACCCTTTTCAACACTTCCACATCTTTCCTATAATGCGACCTCCTGGCTCCGAAACTCAATTCCTCTACCAATAAAAGTTAACACACCGTATGCCTTTTTAACAACCCTATCAACCTGGGTGCCAACTTTCAGGGATCTATGCACATGGACACCCAGATCCCTCTGTTCATCCACACTACCAAGTATCTTACCATTAGCCCAGTACTCTGTATTCCTGTTACTCCTTCCAAAGTGAATCACCTCACACTTTTCCGCATTAAACTCCATTTGCCACCTCTCAGCCCAGCTCTGCAGCTTATCTATGTCCCTCTGTAACCTGCCACTTCCCTCCGCACTGTCTACAACTCCACCGACTTTAGTGTCATCCGCAAATTTACTAATCCATCCTTCCACGCCCTCATCCAGGTCATTAATAAAAATGACAAACAGCAGTGGCCCTAAAACAGATCCTTGCGGTACACCACTAGTAACTGAACTCCAGGATGAGTATTTCCCATCAACCACCACCCTCTGTTTTCTTACAGCTAGCCAATTCCTGATCGAAACCACTAAATTACCCTCAATCCCATGTGTCCGTATTTTCTGCAAAAGCTTACCATGGGGAACCTTATCAAATGCTTTGCTGAAATCCATATACACCACATCAACCGCTTTACCCTCATCCACCTCTTTGGTCACCTTCTCAAAGAACTCAATAAGGTTTGTGAGGCACGACCTACCCTTCACAAAACCGTGCTGACTATCCCTAATCAAATTATTCCTTTCTAGGTGATTATAAATCCTATCTCTTATAATCCTTTCCAATCCTTTGCCCACAACAGAAGTAAGGCTCACCGGTCTATAATTACCAGGGTTGTCCCTACTCCCCTTATTGAACAAGGGGACAACATTTGCGAACCTCCAGTCTTCTGGCACTGTTCCTGTAGACAATGACGACACAAAGATCAAAGCCAAAGGTTCTGCAATCTCCTCTCTCGCCTCCCAGAGAATCCAAGGATAAATCCCATCCGGCCGAGGGGGCTTATCTATGGGGCGGCATGGTGCTACAGTGGTTAGCACTGCTGCCTCACAGTGCCAGGGACCCAGGTTCAATTCCCGGCTTGGGTCACTGTTGGTGCAGTGTCTGCACCTTCTCCCCATGTCTGCATGGGTTTCCTCTGGGTGCTCTGGTTTGCAGCTTGAGATCGGTGAGGTGGGGGGGAGGTGCGCCCGACGGCTCTCTGCTTGAGATCGGTGGGGGGTAAGGGGGTCCACTGCCACTCTGCCTGTGATCAGTGGGGGGGGGAGGGGGGGTCTGCTGCCACTCTGCCTGTGATCAGTGGGGGGGAAGGGGGGATCCATTGTCACTCTGTCTGAGATCAATGAGGGGGGGGGTGAGGGGGGAGGGGCTTGCAATCAGTCTGGGTGGCGAGGGTGTGGGGGATAAGGGGGTCAGTAATTTTGTGGGGATGGGGCAATGTCTGTGAGTGCAGAGGGAGGCATTATCCAGCCCAGGAGGGATGTGACAAGGGAGCAGCATTCTATCATTTTTTTCTGTGCATGTGGAGTTGGAAGCGTCGATCGGAGCTGCAGGGTTTCGGGCGCGTTAAGCCCCACCCACAGGCTTGTGCAGCGCAATTCGGAATTGCTGATATTTATTTCAGGCAGAGTGCGTATGGGGGCACCCGAGAACGGGTCTAAAAGTCAGACCTGAAACACTCCCAGTTTCAAGTCCGCCCAGCACTTAGAATCAAAATGGTAAAATAGGGTCCTTGGCCTCCAAAGCCTTCTGTGATAGAGAATTCCATAGGTTCACCACATTCCAAATGAAGAGGTTTCTCCTCATCTTAGTCCTAGATGGCCTACCCCATATCCTGAGAACCTTTGTTCTCGAACTCCCAGCCAAGGGAACAACATCTCTGCATTCAGTCTGTCAGAATTTTATACATTTCAATGAAATCCCCTCTGATTCTTCTAAATCCAAGTTAATATAGGTCCAGTCAACCCAATCTCTCCTCAGATGACAATCATGCCAACATGGGAATCAGTTTGGTGAACCTTCGCTTCACTCCAGAGATGTTTTAATGAAGTGTCCACTGTTTAGCTTGTCACCTCGGGCTAGAGTAACATTCTGGACTAGTATCGATCATCAGATACTTCTCCCACAAGGATTTTTGTCTGTTTTTTTTACCTCTACCAGGAGATCACAGGGTTTGGGGTGAGCTTGTGATATATAGATGTAGATATATATACATACATATGTATATTTGAGGGAACCAAGATCTCAGTCTGTGTATTTTTATTAACTAGATTTCTGCATGACCATTTCTAAAATTTAAAAAACTGGACAAAGTGGAATAGAATTATAGAATCCCTACAGTGCAGAAGGAGGCCAGTCAGCCCATCGAATCTGCACCAACTTTCCGACAAAGCCCAATGCCACCACCCACCCTATCCCCATAACCCCATGTATTTATCCCGCTAATCCCCCTAACCTATACATCTGTGACACGAAGGGACAATTTAGCATGGCCAATCAACCTAATATACACATGTATGGATTGTGGGAGGAAACCATAGCACTCGGAGGAAACCCACGCAGACACGGGGCGAATATGCGAACTCCACACAGACAGTTATCATGGCCAAAATCGAACCTGGGTCCCTGGCTTGAGTGCTAACCACTGTGTCACCATGCTACCCTACTATCTAACTAGCAACATCATGAAAAGGGGTCTGCATACATTGAATACCTGGCCTCATCTACACTCCTTCAGCTGGAACTTCTGTGCTCTCATCTACAAGACTGCTTCAGTTTTACATGCCTAACTTATCATGTGTAGTCAACACCACCAGAAAAGTAAATTATACAACACCAGTTTTGAGCCCACCATCCTCTGTGAAGGAACATCTCACTGGACTTTGATTCTGGACTCTGGACCTGTGTGACGCAATACTTCCTATCTCTGTGGTCTCTGCAATGTAAATATTTATTTTCCCTATCCTTCTTTTGCTGTAAAAGTGCAAAGGAGGCAATGGTGCGACCCTCCACCCATGTTTGAGTGTATGCAAATAAACTAACCCTTCGAGTTCATGTTATCTCAAGTTTGGGTTTATTGATAGAAAATTGGACCTGTTCACCACTGGATGTTTGTATGTTCCTTTCCCCCTTCCTGCAACTTACTTGCTTTCCTTCTTTGTTCATGCTGGGATCTTTCTCCCCTTTCCTCCGTCTCTGTTAACACTCTCCTTCACTTTCCTTTCACCACTGCTCCCCACTCTCACCTAATTCTATTGTTATGTTCCTGGAGCATGGAATACTGCTCATATTGGGAATTCCTTATTTCCAAAATTGTAATTGCCATCCACTGCACTCGGCATTCTTTGAGCCTGGATAATGGATGCCATGCAGACAAACTCAACCTTATTGTCACCCCAGACCCTGACATGTTTGCTATTTGTCTCGGTCAATAACAAATTCACTTCCGTACCATTGGAGGAGTCTCTCTAATTTTTCATTTGGGTCTTCGTTCTTTTTAATGATGAAGTATTTAATTACAATGTCAGCACACGGAGAGAAACATGAGGTTATAATAACAGTATTTATAATGCTGAGATTTGACTATAATTGCAAGGAACACACACACACGCACACACACACCCACACACGCACAAACACACACCCACACACATACACTCGCACACACACATGCAAGCACACACACATGCATACACACACACGCGCACACACATCTGTTCCTAAGTGGAGTGGTCTACTTTGATATGTGAAGAAGAGGGACTGGACTCTCATCACCTCTTGATAGATTAAAATGTGGAAGCAATTCCTAGGAGAAAATAATGAGATTACACTGGGTGGTAATCTGACAAAACAGTTTGCAGAAAAATATATTAAATGGATATTATGTTTTGAAATTGTTAGGCTCTGCTCCCTGCAAATCCAATTGTTCAAGAAACAAATGAAAGAAAACTCCTACATGGCATTGCTCTGCAGAAAAGTGCACTGATCTGAGAGAAAGCCTCCTGACTCATTGTTTATTGCTTGGCTTGGTCTAGCCTCCTGTCACATTTATTTGGCCTGGCCTTTGCCCTTGTTGGTCCACTATAGGAGCTATCTTTGTTGCCTTGACCTATCTTTATTGTCCTAATCTGCTACCTTTGGTAACTGCCAAGATTGCTACCTTTGTTGACCCGGCTTACTCTCTCATGCCTTTGTTACTGTGGCTTATGTCTGTCTTGCATCTTTTTATTTGAGTAGCATGACTTTGTCTCCTGTTTCTGTTAATCAGACTTGACAGGTTTGCAGGCTTTCATAACTTGGCTGCCTTGCTATTGTCGGTCTGGCCTGGCCTTGCTCAACTGGCTTATAGCTTGCTGTTTGCTTGACCTATCTTGGCTTGGATTGATCTTAATATTGGCATGGTCTGGACTATTACCTTGATTGGCCTTGCCGGGTCTGACTTGCTGTCACATTTTAATAGATGCACTACTTTTTTTTTTAAAGCTCAGTTTCAACACCTTTGGCTTGGCTTTGTGAAATAAACAGTGAAAAATGATACAGTATAATTATCATTAATAACCACATGAGGAGCTGTCTGTAAATGGTTTCACATAGTGGGTGGGGGGAATAAATGAGAGAAAGTAAGTGCAGCGAAACACGAATGTGTCAGGATAGAGACAAACATGCTCATTGTTCCTCTTATCTGCACTTGTTTTTGTAGTTGTTTTCTCTGTCTCTTTTGCAGTCTCAATCTCCGACTCTTTGATTTTTCAAACATGGAAAATCATGCAAAACACATATCTAAATCGCTAATGTGAGCCACCAGTGAGCAATGGTCGCTGCTTGAAGTGCAAAGTCGCAAAATGACCCCTTCAGTGCCCCGATGCATTTTTTTCATTCTTTGCCTCCTTTTCTGCCGCACAAATTATTTTTTTCAGCTCATGCAAAATGGATTTTTTTCTCAATTTGTGCTTTGAAACACAGGCTGAAGGCACGCAGTTCACATTTATCACAAACTGAATTCTTCAAGCGAGTATTATAAAAGGGAAGAAATAATCAGACTGTAATGAAGTAATTATAAAAATCGTGGCATTGCTCTGATAATTCCCCACAATGAGCTGCTTCATTAGTCTCCAGTGTCTGCTGCCATTTAGTATGAAGCAGTGGGGGAGCTGATTAATACACCAGGCAATCTCTACTCTGAAATGTAATATTTGATGGAAGAAAATAATCTTATTTTTATAAATAGAACACTGACATTTCAAATAATCATATCAGTTACATACAAGAGCAAAAAGAAAGTTATTGTTCTTCAATATTGGGGTGGCACGGTGGCACAGTGTTTGGCACTGCTGCCTCACAGCGTCAGGGACCCGGGCTCAATTCCAGCCTTGGGTCACTGTCTGTGTGGAGTTCGCACATTCTCCCTGTGTCTGCGTGGGTTTCCTCCAGGTGCTCCAGTTTTCTCCCACAGCCCAAAGATGAGCAGTTTAGGTTGATTGGCCATGTTAAATTGACCCTGGTGTCAGGGGGACCAACACGGGCAATAGCAGGGTAAATATGTGGGGTTATGGGAATAGGGCCTGGTGGTTGGTGCAGACTTGATGGGCTGAATGGCCTCCTTCTGCACTGTAGGCATTCTAAAATGAGTTTCCCTGACACATGATCCGGACTTATTTAAATATCCCCTTTTGCACCTTGAGAAAAGTTGATTAATTCCTGTGTTAATCTCATTAATTTAAGAAGGTTGTAATTCCCATGTAATTAGCTGGAACCCCCTGGCCGCTCGCGCCCCGCCAATGCTGCCAGTGAGGGTGGAGAATTTGGTGCTCAGCCAATTCTCTGTTCACTGCAGTGGGACTGGAGAATCCCACCAGTGTGGATGACCGGAGAATCCCGTCCATTGTGATTAGACTAGAATCAACTGTATACTTATTGTTGAGGCATACTTTAGAGGAACTGAGGGAAAGATGAGGCAGACTCCCTACAGTGGTATCATTAGAAAGATCACTGCTTGCCATAAGGGCAAAAGTTACAACCACACTGTTTACTCTTCCACTGGAGCCCTAAGGGCATAAGAACACCAGAAATAAAAGCACAAGTCGACCATTCAATCCATGGAGCCCACTCCGTCATTCAATAAGATAATGTTTGATCTTCCACTTCAACACCATTTTCCTGCTCTACCCCTTCATTCTTTTATGTAGATATCTATCAATCTCTGTCTTGAACACACTCAATCACTGAGACTCCACAGAAATCACTGAAATCCAAAGAGTCACCACCCTCTGAGTGAAGAAGTGCTTCCTGATCTCAGTCCTAAATGGCTTGCCCCTTACTCTGAGACCATGTTCCTTAGTCTGAGATTCCGCCCCCCCCCACCCCCCCAACAATGGGAAGAATGCTTTCTGCATCTACCCTGTAGAGCTCTGTGAGAATTTTCTACATTTGATTTGAATGAGATCATCTCTCATTCTTCTAAACTCCAGAGAATAAAGGCCCTGTCTATTCAAACTTTCCACAAAGAACAATCCCTCCATCCCAGGAATAGGAATTAGCTTGGTGAACTTCTGTTGCATTTACTATATGGCAAGTATAACTTTCCTCAGGTAACAATTCAACCAGATGGGGAGTGACAAACTGACCCCCCACGCCCCCCACAATCCCCCCCCCCACCCCCCCTCCCCACCAACCCCTATTCAGCCTCCTCAGTTGGTCACAACAAAGGTCTTTTAAAATTATTTTCCCCGTTGATGCCTTTTCCAATCCAAATGCATTTTTTTTAAAATAAGGAGCTAATCAAACCAGGTTTTCTTGATTGAAAGAAAGAGCAAGTTTATTAGACACTAAACCCGAGAAAAAAATCATAAATGACATGACAATACACACACACATACACACAGATATTAGAAGTAAGAAAAGTTAAAGAATATACAATTACATATTTTGCTTGTTGAGGCTAGATTGTCGAACATTGGAGTTAAATTGAATTCCAGGTAACTGTATCTTGTTGGAGACAATTTTCTTTCTTTTAATTCCATGCTCCATCTCACAGAAACCGATGGGTTTCTCCTGAAGTTATTTCTGATAGAAATGTACTATTTCTGTGAATGATTTTCAGACTGTTTAGAATAGGGCTATTCTTAGCTCCAGAAAGATCCCTTACTGCTTCCTTCAGCAGTGTTTCCAGATGACTTCAATGACTTCTCTCAGTTTATGGCTTGGCAAAACCAGTTCATAAAACCACCTGCCTGTATATTCCAAGAAAAGAATTCAATTAACATGTCTTGCAGTCATTGTTGTAGGACAAGTAATCACAATTTTGAACTTGTATCTCAGAAACTTTTGACATATTTTTGAATATTAGAAGCCAACAGGAGATGGTGTTATATTATCCTCGACAGGGGGTTTTGAGTGCCTGTTGTGTGTATTCTGGTTAGCTAATAGTTCCACATTGTTTTGACTGGATTACAGATGATTAAAGTCCAGCACTTTGCATTTTAATGCCTTCCTTTCTGAATTCCTTGCTTTATCCGCATGTTGCCTTTCAATAACTCATGAACAGGGCTTTTGAAGTCCAACACTTCCAAGTCTCTCACCATTCAACAAATACTCTGTCATAGTTTTTTCTACCAAAGTGGATAACCTTATGTTTCTCCACATTATATTCGATCCACCAAATTTTTGCTCACTCTCCAAATCCCCGTGAAGCATCTTTGCATCCAATTTGACCTCGTTTTTTTTGTCATCTGTAAACATGTAAATATTACATTTAATCCCCACATCCAAATGAATGGTATAGATTGTGAATACCTGGACCTTGATCTGATCCTTGCAGTATCCCACTAGTCACAGTCTGCCAACCTGAAAATTCCCCATTCTGTTTTCTGTCCAGTAACCAGGTCTCAATCCATGCCTGTATATTTCCCCCAATCCCATGAGCTGTTATTTTGTTTACTAACCTCTTGTGTGTGCCTTTATGAAAAGCTTTCTCAGAACCTAAATATACCATATCCACCGGTGCCACAAAAAACTCCAACAGGCTATAAATCCATGTTGATTCAGCTCAGTCCTACCATTATTTTCTAAGTGTCCTGTTATCACATCTTTTTTTATAGATTCTAACATTTTCCCGACTACTGAAAGTGTTGCATCCCACTTTCTCTCCTTTCTTAAGTATTGGGGTCACATTTTCCAAACTGCAGGGACCATTCAAGAGTCTGTAGAATTTTGAAAGATGACCAACAATACATTTACTAGCTCCATAGCCACCTCTTTCAACACTCAGGGATGGAGATAATCAGATCCAAGTGAATTATCTACTTTAAGTCCCATTAATTTTCCTCGTACTTTCTTAAAACTAATATTAATATCTTGCAGTTCCTTGTTTATGATAGTCCCTTGATTCCCCATTATTTCTGGGAGGTTTTTTTATATTTTCCTTTGTGAAAACAGACATGATTGGCGGGATTTTTCTCTCTCTTCACAGTGGCGGGAGGTGGCCTGCTGCTCACTGGCGGCAGGATCTCATGGTCCCACCATTGTCAACGGGGTTTCCCATTGAACACGTCCCTCGCTGCCGGGAAGTACAGTCGCGCCATGGGTGGGACTGTAAGATACTGTTGACGTGAACAGCAGCAAGATTTTGGCAAAAGTATTTGCTCAGTTTCTCCGCCATTTCCTTATTCCTCATTATAAATTCTCCTGACTCCACTTGTCATGGAGCCACATTTGTTTTTGCTAATCTTTTCATTTTTAAATACCTATAGATGCCTTTACAGTCCATTTTTATATTTACAATACATTCACTACAGTGCAGAAGGAGGCCACTTGGCCCATCGAGCCTGCACCGACTCTCTGACAGAGCATCTCATCCAGGCCCTATCCCCGTAACCCCACATATTTACCCCGATAATTCCCCTATCCTACACATCTTGATACACTAAGGGGAAATTTACCATTGCCAATCCACCTAATCTGCACATTTTTGGACTGTGGGAGGAAACCGGAGTACCTGGAGGAAACCCACGCAGACACAGGGAGAACATGCAAACTCCTCACATCCGAGGCTGGAATTGAATCCAGGTCCCTGGTGCTGTGAGGCAGCTGTGCTAACCACTGTGCCACTGTGCCGCCCAGTATTTCTCAGTAGTTTGCTCTCATATTCTGTTTTCTCTTTCTTAATCCTTTTCTTAGTTCCCCTTAGCAGGATTCTATAACGTTTCTGATCCTCAAGCCTACCATTTTTATTTGGTAACTTCATACATCTCTTCCTTTGATCTAAAACAATCCTTGATTTCTTTTGTTAGCCATGGTTAGAACATTTGTTGGATTTCATGCATCAAAGGAATGTAGTTTTGTGGTAAACTATGCATTAATTCTTTAAATGTTAGCCATTGCCTGTCTACCATCAAATTTCCGATCCACTATAACCAATTTGCCTCACATCCCTTCATAGTTTCCTTTGTTTAGATTTAAGGCCTAATTTTTGATTGAACGACATCACTTTCAAACTTAATATAATATTCTAACATATTATGGTCACTCTTTTGTAAAGGCTCCTTTACAAAAGTTTTGAATTTGAAATCTATTGAGCAGAATATCTTTTTGGAACATTTATTCTTAGTAGTAGGAAAACAATATTAGGTCAGTAAGTTCTCTTTGTGATAAATTTTAAACCCATGTATTTCCTCATCATATCACTCAATCACTTGAAGCTTTGTGTTAGCTCCCAACTGCTAAAATTGAAGACAATATCTGGCAGATATTTGTTCAATTATAGCATTCTCACCTCTGAGTGACATCAAGCAGCCCGAGTAAATTTGAACTCAATGAGGTTCTCAGAATCACAGAATTGTTATGCAAACATATGAGTTAAGAGCAGGAGCAAACCATTCGGCCCTTCAGTGATCTGCTCTGCCATTCAATTAGATCATGGCTGATCAGACTATGTGCTCAACTCTACTTTCCTCCCTATCCCCTATTCCTTTGACTCCATTGTCAATAAAGAATATATCTAACTCAACCTTAAAAATATTCAATGAACCTGCCTCCTCTGCTCTCTGGGGAAGAGAGTTCCAGAGACTCACGACTCTCTGAGTTACAGCACAGAAAGAGGCAATTTGACCCATCATGTGTGTTCCAGCATCTTGATTGGGCAGGCACCTAATGTCATTGCCCCACTTCTCTCCATTACCTGCACAAATCTTCATTTTTAAATAATAATCCAATATTCTCTTGAATGCTCTGATTGAATTTGTCTCCACCACACTCTCAGGTAATGTGCTCCAGATTCTAACCACTCGCTGTGAGAAAAAACTTCTTCGCATGTCTCCATTGCTTCTTTTTCCAATTATCTTAAATTGGTACCCTTTCATTCTTGAGGGAAATTCAGGAGGAAAGCTCCTCCCTGGCTAGAGCTATACCTAGCACAAAGCAAGATGGAGGCCAACCATCTCAGCTCCAGAACAATGCTGCCAATGTTCCACAGGGCACAGTCCTAGGCTTAAACATCTTCAGATGTTTCATCAAAGACCTTCATAAAACTGGACTGAGGGTGTTCACTAATGATTGCAATGCATCCAGTTCCATTTGCAGCTCCTCAGAGAATAAAGCAATCTTGCAGCAAGATTAGGACAAGATTTGTGCTTCGGTTGATAAATGGCAAGTAACACCTGTGCCTCACAAGTGCTAGGCAATGGTCATCTCAACGAGATCTAACTTTCCTTTGAGATTCAACAGCATTATATTGCTAAATCCCCCAGCATCATTATCTTAGGGCCCTCACTGACCAGAAATGGATAAGCCACATATACAGTGGCAACAAAAGCAGGTCAGAGGCTAGGAATCTTGCAGCAAGTAACTCAGCTTCTGACTCTCCAAAGCTTTTCCACTATCTACAAGGCAAAAGTCCCCAAGAGAGTGATAAAATTCTCTGCACTAATATGGATGAGTTCAGCTCCAATGATTTTCAAAAAACTTGGCATCATACAGAATAAAGCAACTTGTTTGATTGGCACCACCTTAAACATGCACTCCCTCCATCCTTGGCATGCTATAATTCCATTGTGTACCATGTTATGATGTATTGCAGCAACTTGGGGGATGGCACGGTAGCACAGTGGTTAGCACTGCTGCTTCACAGCTCCAGGGTCCCAGGTTCGATTCCCGGCTCGGGTCACTGTCTGTGTGGAGTTTGCACATTCTCCTCATGTCTGCGTGGGTTTTCTCCGGGTGCTCCAGTTTCCTCCCACAGTCCAAAGATGTGTGGGTTAGGTTGATTGGCCAGGTTAAAAAAAAATTGCCCCTTAGAGTCCTGAGATGCATAGGTTAGAGGGATTAGCGGGTAAATATGTGGTGGTAGGGCCTGGGTGAGATTGTGGTCGGTGCAGACTCAATGGGCCGAATGGCCTCCTTCTGCACTGTAGGGTTTCTATGATTCTTGCCAAGGCTCCTTTGATAGGATTTTTGAAACTGGCGACCTTTACCATTGAGAAGAACAAGGGCAGCAAACACATTGAATACTTCAGCACCTAAAATTTCTCCTCTGAGTCACCCACCATCTTGACTTGGAAATATATTACTCTTCTTTCATTGTCACCGGGTTAAATCCTGGAACACAATATCTAACAACACTGAGGCTGTAACAGTTCAAAAAAGCAGCTCACCAGCTCCTTCTCAAGGGCAATTAGGAATGGGCAATAAATGCTGGCTTTGCTAGTGAGGCTTACATTCTATGAACCAATAAAAAACAGTTCAGACTGCACCACCTAGAGTGATAGACAACAGCAAATACACTGGCAAAGTGACCATTGTGGGAAGACAATGCTGTTACCCTGAGAATGAACAGTTGGCTCATATTGCATGGAGTTATTGTCTGGGCAGTCCCTCAACAATTCTAGTGATCTGCCGGGCCACTGTGAAACGAAGCAAGGCTCTTTCAGCGTGGGTAACATTAGCAATGATGACAGCAACAAGCATAGATCTTTTGATATCAGTCTGAGATCCTACAGCAGCATTCAGACATGGTGACTTCTGCCTGTGCTGAATGGAAGTGGAGACCTCAGTCACCTGGCATTGCATCCCAGTTGGATTTGTAAGTGTTTTCTCCAAGGAGATGGCCACCATTATGGTGTCCATCTTTGCACTGAGAGACCTGTGCAAAGTTATTGCTAGGCTCCTGCAAGTTGTTTGACCATAACATTAGGCTTTCTGGCAGGCTTGTGCATGCCCATCAACCTCTTTCAATACACATCAAGTCCTCATTTGAGTCCACTAGAGCAGAACTCTAGTTCCCTCTAGGGAGCTGGCACCCATGCTCTCCTTTTCCTCTTTCCTCACTGCCAATCATTCGTGCCCAGTGATTTCCACATGCAGGTCTCATCTCATTGCTACATTCTAAAGAATGTGCAGTGTCAACGTCGGAACAAGTTGCTTTGCGTGTGAGATTGATGGATCATGTTTCTTCTTCGTTATTCCTCTTACACTTCATGATCCTGCTCCAGTGCACAACCAATTGACAATTCTTGGGTATCTGAAAGGATAAAGAGCAAGTTTCAAGTAGTGGGGAAAAGCAAAGATACACACTCACATGATCTGCAGTTTGTAAAGCATGAGAGATTGTGGAATTATTGGGAAGTGAAACATAAAAATGGATAATGCAGGGATATACTGTTATCCTCAATGGTTTCTGCTCCACCAATTATCACAGCCTCAGTTGTAGTGGCCACTCCAGTGATATCTATCCATGGGTTTTAAGGAATGCTGCTGTGCCTGTGTCTCTACTGGTTAGATGTTGCTGCCTCTGATTATGGGCCACCTTATCCAGTAAGAGAGAGGGAACAATGCCAGTTAGTGTGGTGCAATGTGTTTATGTGATGTTCCTATCATAGTTGAATAGCTGACTGTGTGTGCAGGCCGCGAGTTATGAATCCAGGTCCTCAGCCATTCGAGGTGTCTGAGGAATGGGTGAAGATATGAATGTTAGATATAAATCATGATTGCTAGATTGTTGATAGGTGAGTGAATGAGGTGGTGATGAAGTGTGAAGCCAGTGGTTAATTTTGTCAAGGTGCATTTGCTGATCCTGACACTCACGTGGGGTCATTGACATTTCTGAGGCACAGCAATCAAGTTGTTGGTGCTAGACTGCTGCCAGTGACCATTGCAGTTTTCTGCTATCTTAAATTACACCAGTTCTCGAGTCCCCAGAAACCTGTCCCTTTTGCGATTTCGCAGAGTCCCTCGATCATGTCTACATTCAATGTTATAGGTTGTACTCCTTTTTAGTTATATAAAAAACCTTTTATTGATGTTCTGTTTGCACATCAGTCCTATGCTCCTGATCTATGGCCCCCCAGTGCAGAGGGTGGAGGTGAGGGGTGTGGGTGTGGGGGGGGGGGGGGGGGGGGGGGTGTCAGGGGCGGTGGGGGGTGAGGAAGGCGCAGGACCTCCTCGTGAACCTGCTCCTGGGCCTAGCCAAACAAGCTATAAACAGGTCCAGGCAGCGGGTACCAAGGGGGTTATCCAACCCGATTGTCTACCCCACTATATTCGCTGCTGGGTGTCCCTGGAGAGGGAGCATGCAGTGTCCGAGGGAACTGTTGAAACCTTCCATGCCTATTGGGCACCGCAGGGACTGGGGTGTATTAGCGAACCTCTTAGTCACATTTTGATTTAACATTTTAAGTTTCCTTTCTGCTTTGCTTTTGTTTTGGGTGGTTCCCTTCTTTTTGGAGGCTGTCCTTCATGCTTTGTCCCTGGGTTTGTTTAATTTAGTGTATTTGAGTTAGACAAAAAAAGGTGCAGCTTTCTGCTCCCAGCGCCTTCCTCAGTGATTGTCCAGAGGACCATCTGAGGGAAGAGAACTTCTCTCCTCCAGTGCACCTTCTGCATCAGTAGCTCTAACACACTATCTGAAAAACTGGGGGCCTACTCTTTTTCCTGGGTGTGCAATTCTATTTATTTATTAGCCACAAGTAGGCTTACATTAACACTGCAATAAAGTTACTGTGAAAATCCCCTAGCTACCACACTCCCAGCGCCTGTTCGGGTACACTGAGGGAGAATTTAGCATGGCCAATGAACCTAACCAGCACGTCTTTCAGACGATGGGAGGAAACCGGAGCACCCAGAGGAAACCTACGCAGACATGGGGAGAACGTGCAAACTCCACTTAGATAGTGACCCAAGCTGGGAATTGAACCCAGGTCCCTGGCGCTGTGAGGCAGCAGCACTAACCACTGTGCCACCCGTGCCACCCATGGATTGTTCCTGAAAATCTTTAGCTGTTAGGAAAGCAATAGCAGCCCCAGCTGCACCCAGAATGAACCTTGCCTTTAACAGGTACAATCTGGCTTGGAGTAGTGCAGTTTAGCTTGAAGTGGTATTTGCCTCGTTGGGCCCTTTGCTGAGGCTGGCAGCAACTCAGCAGCAACCTCAGTACTGAGCTGCAGGGAGCAAAATTTATTCATTTATTAGTCACAAGTAAGGCTTACATTAACACTGCAATGAAGTTACTGTGAAGCACAAAGCTTGTGAGCTGCTGGCATTACTGACTGAATGGGGTAATTACGCATTGCGATCCTTGTGCTTGAATTAAAGGGCTATCGAACATAACCCCTCTTTGAATTTATTCATACGTGCACAGGAACTGACATTGAGATACATGAAGTGTACCATATGAAAGCAAAAGTGCATCATTCCCTTTTCCTTGGGTTGTATTGTGACACGAATAAGAGGTATGTACAGGCCACATAGGATCAAATCTGTCAATAAAACTAAGTGCAATCATTGAGTAAAGTGAGATTGAACTGAAGAGAGATGATTGATTCTATTGCCTTCTTCCTGGGCAAGCTGTTAAGATACATTGATAGTGTGGGTGATCCTAATGATCAGGTGTTAACCCCTTTTCAAAAATACAAAATGTCAAGGACAGCAAGTGAGTTGAAGAGACAGCTCTCAATGAGAAACTTCTCGGAAGGATTTCTGTTGAAAGCAGCCCACTACAGCATTGTCACATTCTTTCTTTTTAAGCGCAGCTCAATTTTTCTCTGCTGCAAACTATTCCAGACACAAGAGATGTTTAACGTGTAATGTTACTGCTGATTAGGGCGAGAGTTATTTTGGACTTGGTTCTGTTGATGCAGAACAGAGCAGTCCTCAAACAAGAAAAATAGAGGAAATCATTCTGGAATGTCACAGAAAGCCTGGCCCATGCTTCCCACCCGCGACTGTTGAGACCTCTGGTCTCTGTGAGCTTTGAACAAGCTTCATTACAAGCCCAGACTAAGTCTGATTAGTAGACTCACTTTGTGTTCAATGAGAAACCTGTTTTATCAAAGCGGTGGGTTTTTTTTTGTGGTGAATGACACTGTTTGTTCCCCCTCCTTTTTCTCTCCCTCTTCTGATCCTTGTGGGAGCAGAGTTTTGCAGACGCCAGGAGTCTCCGGAACTGCACCCAAGTGGCCATCCTTCAAGTGTGAGTCTAGACACTTGGGGTCAGGTCAGGCTGGACCTAGTTACTGTACTCTGGGCCAGGTGGGACCAGGTTGTTGTATTCTGCTCTGCACAGGGAGCTGGTACAAGTTGACAGACTGCTGCTCTTGGGATAGGGCAGGGCGGGATTTGGAATGGACTTGTATTCAGGGTAGATGACAATGGGAGGGAATAAATGATGCAGGACTTGCAGCTGGAATAGATGGGGTGCGGAGGAATGTGAATGTAGCAGAGGCCAGGCAAAGTAGGTTAAAATACCTGAGGAAGAGAATTAATTGAGGGGAGGGGGCTGAATTAATTGAGGAATTTTACCAAATTGAAAATGATTTCTAACAATGTGATTGTTTTGATTAGCATGGATCAACCTAAGCTTATAACTATCAGACAATGCAGACACAGAGGGGATGATTCTTCCAGCCTGCTGCGTTGCTCGAGTAGCATAGGGGGGGCCGGGAGACATCAGCTGGGGCCTTTTCCGGGGCTTCCCGCTGGGCATCACAGCCTCCGAGAGTCTCCATGACCAAGAATTTCAGCATCATCAGCTCTATGCCGGAAATTGGCATGGAGCTGATTTCAATATTGAAATTAGCTCCATGCAGTTCATTAGTGGGCCCAGGACTGAAGTCTCCCACACCCCCCGCCAGGAGCGGTTCACTCCAGTGGGATTTACAGGTGAAGGGGTTGAGGAGATTGTGGGTGGCTGGGGTGGGGGGACATAAAGCCTGGCCCGGGGACATCCAGGAGGCCAGCGATTGGGGGTGGCGGGGGGTCGGTAGGCCAGCGATAGGATTTGCGGGGTTGGCCAGCGACCGGGAGGCCAGCAATGCGGGGCCACTGCGTACGCACCGATCTCGGCACTGACAGATCGGCACATGCGCTGTGCCCCGCTCAGCTCTATGCTGCCGGCCTCTCAGGCGGGAATAGCTCCCACCCCGTGATTTCCAGAGTGAATCCCGCTGACACACTCCGTGATGCACAGAGTGTCGGAGATTCGTTCTGGAAATCATGTTTAAAAAATCCGGCGTGATTTACTCCCATTTTCCTGCATGTTGGGGACTTGGAATTTTTTTGGGAGAATCCCAGCCAAAATTTTTCATGACCTTGATAAAGACAGGTCAGACTGCTCAAGCAGTTAGCTGCTGCATTCAAAGTAAGTGCAGTGTTTAACAAGCCATGTAGAGGGAACTTTATTCTGCATCTAGCTCATACTATCCCTGACCTCAGAGTGCTTGATGCTGACACAGGATGGAAACGTTCCCCAGCATTGACACCACTCAATTCACTGAGCATAATGCAAAATAGAGAAAGCAAATTGGAGAAAGTATTTTCAAGGTATTCTGCGGTAGGTTTGATTATTTTTAAGTTTTACATTACAAGTTATATGCAATGCAAATAAGAGGAGATACTGTCTCTCAAAAAAGAGAACTATTGAGAGGTCAGTAAAGTTAAGTAGTTTTTCAGTGACTAGCTTCCTTTCCCCAGAATTCCCTCCATTAAACATACTTGGTTTGTTGATCCTACGGATATAAAGAAACTCGGGGAAAAAAAGATTGTTGACTTTGGTGCAAAGTTGCAGCCTGAGGTGCTGGGGCCTGTCAGCCAAGACAAATAAATAAATCATATTTTAAACTAATTTACCCAAGGAAATGTTCACACGAAATGAAGACAGAAAATATTTTTTTTTAAATCTCGCTGATTCCTGTGACCCCGGATCAGACTGTTAGTTCCATCTTGTATATAATTGTATCATATGGTGCTTTGTGTGTGTGTATTTATTTCATCTCCGGTTGGCAATACACCAAAGTGAGCCTCAAACAGCATGCCTGTCGACTCACAATGTGGACAGTCCCTTTATTGAGTGGACTGTCTGAAAATTTCCAAAATATGAAGCAGCTTTCGATTGCTTTTAAATAGAAAAGTCTGACCACAAGGCCTTCATCAGCAGCGAAGCAAATCTCATAACATGAACAATGACCTCCCATCCTGCCTGTACCAAATGCAAATCCCGATCCGGCTTTGGACATGATGTGGGTAGTCCTCTACTCGGGTCCTTGGACGGCACACTAAACACTGTTGGTGACAGCTCGCAAAATGTGGCACCCGCATGGCAGGACGCTGCATTTCAAAATGGACAACCTTTGGACTCAAATGGAGTCTGTGAGTACAAGTTTGGGTGAACCTCGTTTCACTAGAATGTTTCTGATTATCAGGTCCCAGAGTTGAATTTTACAGCTTAGAGCAAGCCTTTGCCCACAGTATGCTCCTTGCTCAGATAGAATGGGCAGAGGACAGTTTATTGGGCTGATCTGCTTTGGACTACAGATTGAAACAAGGGGGGCGATTCTCCCAAGAGCGCTGAATTGGTGCGAAAACTGGTCTAGATCACAACTGTCTTGTCAGTTCAACTTCTCACCCGAATCTCCCCACTCTGTGCACTGCAGAGGTCACAATCGTGAATCTCATTAAAAACCAGGGGGGCGGGGCCGATTCACACTGGAGTCTGAGAGTTCTGGAACTCTGCGCATGCGCAGTGGCCCCGATCTATCAGTCTCCCCGTTTGCTGGCCAGCCCGGGACCCCCGCAGTGCTGCTCCTCCAGGCCCCCCTAAGGCCCAATCGCGGTCCCCACAACAATTCCCGGGCCAGCCCTGACCCACCCCCCCCCCCAGAGCGCCCCGATGTCCAGCCCATCCCCCCCAGCAGTGGTGATCCTCCCACCTCCCTCACTCCGACTGACCCCCCCTCCCAGAGTCAGACCCCTGGTGGCAGGCCCCCCCCCCCCCCCCCCCCCCCAGGCAGACCACCCCCTCCAATAGCTGCCCTCCCTCCATCCCAGACCGATCGCCATGCGGAGTGGCAACGGGACCCCCACCCCCACCGATCACCCCTAGGCCCCATCCACAGTAGGCCCCGCCCCCTTGGCACTGCCCGATGCCCGAAGGGCAGTGCCAAGGTGCCCCCTGGGCATTTTGCCCCTTGAGCAGTGCTAGGGGGCACAGCTGGCACTGCCAGGATGCCCATGCCCAGGGGGCACCATCCCCCCACAGCCTGACCTCCTAGGGGGCCCCGATTGCCCCCCCCTTCATTCCGGCAGGGTTTCCTGCTCGTTCCCGAAACATGGGGAGCTAGTGTAAACCCGGCCGGAATGAAGTACTCCTGGGGGGGGTGGGAGATTCAATCGGCACCGGTAAGTTCCCGATAATGACATTTAAAATACATTTAAAGCATATTAAAAATGATTCAAATGACTTACCTCTCTTCCCGCTGGTTTCCAGCGGGGTCTGGGACTGCGACTGTTTTCCAGCTCCGGCAGATGCGCATGTGTTCCCAGCGCAAGCGCAATTTCCAGAACAAGGCCGGTGAAGCGCATCTCCCATCCCGACCTGCCAGAAAAGGTGCGGGTCGGGATGGGAAAATCGCCTCCGAGATTTCTTGGGGGTGAAATTTGACATCAGCAGTGATGTAAGATGAGTGATCGCTGTTGTAAGGTATGTGTAGTTTGGTAGGTCACATGAAGAGGTTCTGAGTCTTGTGTAGTTTAACAATAAGTGGTTAATAACTACTTGTAGCGATATGCATAAATATGGTGTAAGGTCAAAGCTCGGCGCTATCACCATGCTTATATCTACACAGTGTCCAGTACAAGACTGCCCTCTAGACTCCAGTCATGTGTTTCTTTACATGATAGTGTGGGCGGTACTGTGCCCAGTCCCATATTAACCCTTTCTATGCCAGACCGTTATACTACAACAGCAAATCAGCAGCCAATCTTAAACCTTTTTTGATTTGATTTTCTATTCATCCTGCTTGCCTTTTGCCGGGATGTGCCAGAGCTGAGGCTGTTCTTTATTGGCTGGGCTCCACTCCTCATTCAATGCTACTGGTGTTTCCATGGAGTTCACGTCTGACATTTTCACTTATGTTACATTCTATCCAGCAGGTAACCAATAAACAGCAGTCGCCTGCACTGCTTTTCATCTCACCATTTTACAAACAAACATGCAAAGAAATGTTAAAATATCGTGCTACAGACGGCAAAGTCAGCTTAATGAAGAATTGGTATTAATCTAATGTACGCCCTGTGTATCAGGGAGTAATTTGCAGGGGGATTGGAAATTGAAGGTGCAAATGCTTAAAAACTCTCTGAAGATTGCAGCAGGAGGAGGGGGCAGCAGGGGGAAGGGGCCATGTGGGGGATGAAGAATGCAGGGGGGAGAGAGGTGAGGGATGGGGAGAGGGTATTTGGGGTGGCGAGTGGGGGATGGAGCGGCCAGCAGTCATGTAGCAATCATTTTGTGGTTTAAAACAGGACATCAAGTTGAAGGCCAGGCAGACATACCCAGTGCATAAACATGAAGAAAACAAGAGCTCAACATCTTTTTACCCCACAAGGTGCCTGAAAGGGTGTTGGCAGTAGTTTCAATAGGAACATGCAAGAAAGACTTAGAATAATACTTTAAATTCAGGTGGTTATGAGGTAACAACACAGGAGTGGGATTAATAGGTAGCTCTTCCAAAGAGGTAGTGCAGGAATGTGGGGCCTAACGGCATCTTTTGTGCTACATTTATAATAAAATGTGCAGATTTGTCTGTCCCGGCTATTTTGATTGGTCAGTTAAGGGGTGCAGCTGTTGGTGGTTTTATTTGTTGGGTCGTGCTTACAAAATTCCTTATATTGTTAAGAGTAATACACAATGCATAATGAGTCTGCAGACATCAGGAGTTGTATTGGAACACATGAGGATGTGTGATAGAACAAATCAGGAGATATTACATCACTTGCTGAGATGATGTATACAATATGATTATCATATTAAACTATTAGAATTAGCCCATTAAAAACCCGGGGCCTGATTTTACCATTTTGAGTCTAAGTGCCGAATCTGGCCATCAAATAGACCCGAGCCTGGAATCCTCTTTCCAGCGTGCCCATACGCGTTTTGCCGGCTCCGGTCCGATTCGTGCTGTGGGCGGGGCTTAGCGCTGGCGGACCGATCGGAGCTCTGAACTGCGCATGCGCAGTTCGAAAAAATCTGACAGAGCGCACCCGGGCTCCAAAAAAAAAGCAGAAAGCGGAGAGAGCGGCTCTCTGACAGTCATCCTCTGATCGGGGAGGGGGGGGACGGGGGGGGGGGGGGGGGGGGGGACCCAGATCATCCTCTGGTCAAGGGGGGGGTCCACTGCCAGTCTGCGGCCGATCCCTCCTCCCCACCGGAGGAACGAATCCCTCCTGCTGGAATGGACGTGCGGCCATGCCATCCCACAAAACCTTCAGGATGAAGCGATTCCTCGCTAAGAAGATGAAGCAGAACCGGCCGATTCCACAGTGGATCCACATGAAAACCGGCTACAAAACCAGTACAAGTCCAAGAGGAGACACTGGAGAAGGACCAAGCTGGGCCTGTAAAGGGATACACCATCACTGGTACACTACCAGCCACAGCCATCTCTCCCGCTCTCTTGCCCCTGCAGGGAAGAGTAATCTGTGGATGATCTGGGTCCCACCCCCCACCTCGTCCCACCCCCCACCCCCCTCCTCCCCACCCCTCCCCTCCTCCAACCAGAGGCTGACCTGGGTCAGAGAGTCGTTGGAGGCTCTGACCCCGCTCTTCAGAAGCTGCAGCGACGACTTCAGACTTTTATTTACCAGGTCGTTAAAAGCGCGGATCCGGATCAGGCCAGAAGTCAGTAAAGTGGGATTTGGCGGTAGAGTTGGGCGCGCGGTTCAGTAAGTCAATTTAAATGCATGCAAATGCATTTAAATCGTCGGGCCGCCCGATTCTGGCGCGGGCCGGACCTCCGCCCGGATCGGGTGTCGGTAAAGCCGCCATCTGCTAAGAATCGGGTGCGAAGTTTTGGTAAAATCAGGCCCCCAGTGTCAATATAACAGGAAGCGTAGAGGAGAACATGTCCCTGTCTAAATCCTCGGGGATGAAGTAGAAAGGGTTGAGAGCTTCAAGTTTTTAAGTGTCCAGATCACCAACAACCTATCCTGGTCCCCCCATGCTGACACTATAGTTAAGAAAGCCCACCAACGCCTCCACTTTCTCAGAAGACTAAGAAAATTTGGCATGTCAGCGATGACTCTCTCACCAACTTTTACAGATGCACCAAAGAAAGCATTCTTTCTGGTTTTACCGCAGCTTGGTATGTCTCCTGCTCTGCCCAAGACTGCAAGAAACTACAAAAGGTCATGAATGTAGCCCAATCCATCACGCAAACCAGCCTCCCATCCATTGACTCTGTCTACATTTCCCGCTGCCTCGGCAAAGCAGCCAGCATAATTAAGGACTCCACACACCCTGGACATTCTCTCTTCCACCTTCTTCCATCGGGAAAAAGATACAAGTCTGAAGTCACGTACCAAATGACACAAGAACAGCTTCTTCCCTGCTGACTCAGACTTTTGAATGGATCTACCCTGCATTAAGTTGATCTTTCTCTACACCCTAGCTATAACTGTAACACTACATTCTGCACTCTCTTATTTCTTCTCTATGGACAGTATGCTTTGTCTGTATAGCGCGCAAGAAACAATACTTTTCACTGTATGTTAATATATGTGATAATAATAAATCAAATCAAATCAAATCAAAACACGTTATACTACATCTCCCTCCAAAGCCAGATCTTTCTGGCCATTCAAGATGTGGGATCTTCCAGACCCAATGATTGCGCATCCTCACCCTGCCATGGGTCTCCCAGTGGCGAGGGGTATATTGAATGGGAAAACCCCATTGACAATTGTGGCAACAAAAGATTGCGCCCCCAGTCAATGGTGGACTGCCTTCAGTGCCCAATGGCGGCACCTCCTCTGCCACGAAACACGCAACGGGTTAATCTTGTTTTCCTCTCTTAGGTCCTCTTCTTTCCTTTATCCTCATTATATGGACAACTGTTGGGGTGATTTCATGAGTTTCTAATGGAATGGGCCATTACTGGGTCAGGGGTTTGAGTGCTTGGGTGCTCCCTCAGATCTACTGGAGTTGGGGAATTGATAGCTAACTCAGGCTCACCAGTCAGATTGTTATCTGAAATGGTGGATGAATGCAGCATCTCTGGCCCATCCGATTGGGTAGATGATTGATTCCACAGGCAGGAGATTGCTCCTGTATAGCAACCAGTGCACATTTGTTCCAGCTCACCATACCATACTCTGTTTAGATGGAATAGGATCATGGGCATGGGCAGAATTTTCACGTCCCAGCCACCATGGGAATCATAGTGGGGGCAGACCATGCAAATGTCTGGGTGGGAATTTCCGACCTCGAGGCATGCGCAGCTGGAAAATCACGCCCGTGGTGTCTGTTCAACCATTTGTCCATCGCGCGCTTGGTGTCAGTTCCAAACTAGTTCTCCTGTTTGGAGGTCTGGCAGTTTGTGTGCCTTGTGAAGTTTGTGATAGTTGCACATCTGTCTCAAATTATATTTGTCCTCTTTCTTTCTCACTTTGTCCAAGTCATCGGCTTGTACTTGTGTATTTATGTATGGGAGAGTAGGGAGTTGAGTTCTCAGTCTGCTTCACATGAGAAATTCACATGACACTAAACCATTTTGGAGTGTAGTTGAACAATAGCTCAGAGGTGCAACTTGGATGTTATCATTCTTCTTCAGCAATGCTTCCACATACATATTCCTCTCTCAGCTTCATCGTTGGCTTGTTGGTATTCAGATGTACTAGCGGTTTGGACATATCCATACTGCAATACTGTATGCTCTTTATAGTATTCATCAAAGAATTGCTGTCCACTGTCTGAGAATACATGTTCTGGAATTCTGTGAATTGTAATGTGTACTCCTTTGGCAATGTAATCAGTGCTTCAGAAGTGCAACTCTGCCGTTGTTTGACTTGCTTTCCCTTGGGAGTAATAGTCTCCTGTGAGAAAGAACATTTTACTTCTGTACTCAAAGAGGTCCATCTCATGACATTCCCATGGTTGTGATGGGAAGAAAGATAACATCAATATTTTTCTTGCCTTGTGTTAACGTATAGCACAGGTAATACAGCTTGATTTCATCTCTTCCAGCAATCTTGAGAGGCCCGGAGACCCGGCCACAAAACAGAATTTCTTGCTCTGTCTCAACATTTTGTGATGTCTAATTGTCCTTGGTGCAATTCATAGGATCGTTGTAGTAAGTAGAGTCTCAGAACCCTCGGGATGACCCTCGGGATGAACCCTCTTGTCAGAGATGAGTAAATCATTAACTACACTGACATTTCCTCTCAATTCATGGTTCTGTCTAAGAATGGGTTTGTGTGGCATAAGTGCTGACTATCCTTCCATGCAGTATTCTCTGACCTGAGTGTATTCTTCACCAGATTTTTGTGCATCTCTAATTCCATTCAGTCATTAAGTTGTTGCTGGTTGAATGGTGGTTGATGTCGATGAAAAGTTTCTACTTTTTCAACCAGGACAATCACCTTGTTGGCCTTGCGGGACACAGCATCTGCTGTATTCTGCTACTTTCCCAGAATAGATTCTGTCTTTGCATTAAACCTCAATCTGAATCATTGTACACATGGAGGCATTTTTGTTAACTCCTTAGAATTTAAGAGTTTCACCAAGTGTTTGTGGTGTTTGAAGTGGAAGTCCAAGAATATAATCTATGAATTTCCGTTAAACCCATGAAGCAGCTAGTACTTCTTTCTGCATATCTCTGTTCAGTCTTTGTCAGCGAATAGAATGCAGAAAATTCACATGCACAGCTGCTGTCAGAAGTTAGCAGCACCTCATTGTTACGCATCTCGTGTTTAATGCTGATCACTTTGTGCAAGGGGCATTTACAATATTGTAACCTGGTCTGCACTTTCCATCCATCTGTACTTGAAAGGGTGCAGCTCCCAATCCTGTAGGAAGATACATCTGCAGCAATGATAGAGGGTAGCTCTTGGTCATAGTCAATTAAAATATCAGGTGACATCAGCATTTCTTTGATTTTCTCAAAAGACTCTGTTGTATTTCCTCCCAACACCATGCATCCTGTCGTAAGTACATAGGCTCATTGATGACAGCTAGGTAGAGGAGAAACTTTCCCACTTAGTTGACCATACCTCCAAATCTCTGGAGCTCAGTCTGTTCCAAGGAACTGGAAACTCCTTGATTGTTCTTGTTTACTGTGAATCAACTCTGACACCAGATGCATCCATGAAATGCCAAAAGAACTTGACAGTCTTCTGTGAGAATTCTCATTTGTTGCTGAGCACCACTCCTGCTTCCTCTTGATGTTGCAGCACAGCTCACACATTCATGGCATGTTCTGTCCATAGATCTGGACATCATCCATATGACATATGGTTCCATCTAGTTCTTCCAGGATATTGACATTGTCATCTGCAAGAGTCCCGACGCTGACGTGATTCTGAAAGGTAATCCGTTGAAACCAAACCTCCTAAACAGTGTAATGAGGCTGTGAGTAACTTAGGCTCTTCATCGAAGGGTAAATGTAAAATCCATTATTTGCATCCAGCTTTGTAAAGGTTAAACTCCCTCCCAATTTAGCTAAACTCTTGTCCACAGATGACCTATGATGAAGTTCACGTTCAACTGCTTTGTTCAGCTGAGAGGTCACATGACATCAGGTTATAGTCCAACAGGTTTATTTGAAATCACAAGCTTTCGGAGCACTGCTCCTTCATCAGGTGCGCAGGCACAGAATATACAGGCAGAGTGACGATAGCCTGACACTCACAGGTAATCATGAGTGTCAACGGATAAGTACAGACAGTATAGTGCAGTGTAGGCCAGCTTGGAGCACTCTGAAAGCTTACAATTTCAAATAAACCTGTTGGACTATAACCTGGTGTCATCTGACCGCTCATCTTGTCCACCCCAGTTCAACACTGGCATCTCTATATCTTGTTCAGCTGTGTGAAATATATGCAAATTCTGAAAGTTCTGTTAGGTTTTGATACTGGGATCATCCCCGAGCAGTAGTTTGTTGGTACTGTCACAGGTGAAATAATCTTTTGCTTCAACATAGATTCAATTACCTTCTTTACTTTCAGCAAGAATGGATGAGGACATTTCCTTGGTGTAATCAGACATACTGACTGTGTTTCCGGATGTAGAGTGATGTGGTAAGTTGTCTTCAGTTTTCCTAGTCCTGTGGACAACTGTGGAAATTCAGCTCTGAACCTCTTGAGTTAATCTCGGATTACCAGTTCCTCTGCTCTGCAAATCAGTTGCAAAATGGTATTGGCCTTCCTGCTCAAAAGTGAGCAATTCTGGTTCTGAATTATTGCAATGTTTCTGTGATTTCTATCTCTCAAATTGGAGCATGCTTTCAATTCTTCTTCGACCTTGAGTTCTATCTCTCTTGGCCTATGTAACTTTTTGCGTGATGGTTGAAGGGAGCCTCTCTCCAACAATAGTTCAGCATCAGAAAAAACAAAACAGCTGCACCCATGTCTAATTTAAAGTGCATCTTGTTTCCCTCTACTGGGATATCAGCTTCTATTGGTTCCTGGATCTCTCCAAGGAAAGACATCTCAATATCATGGATTTCATCTGCTTCATGAATATTTCCACCTTTCGAAGATTTCCCTTTGTGCATTTAAGTACAGGCTTTTTCTACAGCATAGAGCCAGGAAGTGACCCATCTATCCAGATAAATGGCATTCAGTCTCTTTGGCAAGACAGTTTTCATGTCAGTTTTACCCCGACTACACCAATTATAATTAGCTTAGGCTTGTGATGGACAATCTTCCTGTCTGTCCCTTTTTTTTAATGACAGCTTTCCTACTTTTATATTTAACACACTTTCCTTAGTCAGCTGCTTGAGGTAGGCCCTACTCTATTAGCTCAGACCACAGATTGATCCTGTTTCCTGACCTCAGTTTGTCTACTCAGTTGGATTGCCTTTGCTAAGGTTAGATCATCTCTTGACTGCAAGTGGTCAGATAAGACACCATCCAACACTCGCATGACAATTCTGCCTCTGATGTGTTCATTTTTCAAGTTTCAATACTCACAGTCCTCTGCAAGTCTATACAGGTCATTTATGAATGTATGAATACTTTCTCCTTACCGTGGGTACCTTTGCTATATTTAGGCCACTCAACAAGATTGAAGTATGTATCATGTCCTTCGATTACTTCATTGTACATGGTTTTCCAATCATCAATAACCTTCATGAAAAGGATATCACCCTCACTGTCACCCATCACATGAAACAGCTTACTGACCTACTTACTGCTTGCCTTCACGTTGAGGCCAAATCTGATGCAGCATCTGGCAAATTTCCTATATTATTTCTGCCATGCCTACTACCTTCTCAAAGGTTTCAGATAATGGTAGAGACCAATTTTCACGTGCTGCCACCACACAATACTTTTGGTATTGTTAGACTAATGCAAAATGGGTCTGCAGAGGTAAATTAAATAGGAGCATTATTGGGATACATATTATTGCTTTGCCTCACATCCCCCAGGAGGCTGTACAAGAGACTAAATCATGTAATGTTGCATCACTTCCTGTGATTATGTACACAGTATATGATTAACATATTATATGATTAGAATTACCCCATTAATAACTCAATATCCAATATAAAACATTACACTGTAGCACCTGGCATATGGAGTTAGGTGAGACATGCTGAGGACAAGAGCACATGACACATTTGCGGCTGCCAACAATTGGTGGTGGAGGTGGCAGCGGCGGACTGGGGGCATTGGTGAAGAATATAAATGGCAAAAGATAAGGGGAACTGAAAAACAAACCACCAGTTGGCAGTTTCTGTCCAAGTCAATCTCCATGCTGACTTGGAAATATATCGCCTTTGCTGGGTCAAAATCATGAAACTACATCCCCCCCACCCCTCCAACAGCACTGTGGGTGTACCTGCACCATATGGACCGCAGTGGTTCAAGAAAGCAGTTCTCTACCTTCTCAACGACAGTTAGGAATGGGCAATGAATGTTGGCCTACCCAGTGATGTCCACATCCCATAAACAAATTTTTAAAATGTTACTCTCCTGAGAGATTTTTTCTGTGAAGAATGGGTTGAGAATGATGGGAGTCATGGCAATGGCAAGAACAGGGTAAAGATGGCATTGGAGGTATCGAAGGAATAGGATCAGGATGGCATGAGAGGGATGACCTCAGAAGGATGGAATGGCATGGGATGGGTGGCATGTGAGGGAAGGGTGAGATGATGGAATTGGTTAAGTGTGTCAAAATGGCAGGGATAACTATTTGATACAACTTATTATTTCAAAGGTGTTTGTACTAAAATTGAAGTTTCATTTGATTTGAAAAGATAAAAGAATTTAGAAATGTTGGCAAGTAAATTTAAAGAATGTATCTGCATTGATTCTATGGATGAAAAAGATGATAACAGTTTATCTTCTCCAGAAGTTCTATACAGTCTAACTTCAGTGGGCATGACACTGCACAATGTTAGATTCAAGGAAGAAACATTTTATAATGCTGCTGTGAAACTTGAATCCTAAACAAGGACTTTGCCCCTGAACGGGTTTTGGAGTTAGAAGCCTTTTCTTTGATGACAGATGCTGAACTTATAACCAGCAGATTTCAAGGGAGTCGAGTGTTTATTTCGTGAGTAATATTGGAGTCTATCAGATGTAAACCTGCCTTTTCAACTCAGGAAAAAAGAGCTCCCACTTTCATATTCTATGACTATAAACAAGTCATAGAGCCAAACTCTTGATAAAATTTGTGTTTATATTCCTCAGCTTCTTTTTACATATGGACAGCTTTATCCAGCTTTATTCAAGAGTGAAGAAGTCTGTGAAAGCTTTGGTGAATTAGAAACCCTGCACTTGTTCAAGTAGTGTTATAATGAAAATACTAATTTGACCGCGAATGGACCTACCTCACACTAAGTTGATCTTTCTCTACACCCTAGCTATGACTGTAACACTACATTCTGCACTCTCTCCTTACCTTCTCTATGGACAGTATGCTTTGTCTACATAGTGCGCAAGAAACAATACTTTTCACTGTATACTAATACACGTGACAATGATAAATCAAATCAAAATCAAGAGTGTGTGCAGTTCTCCGCTAGTTCTCTATTTCTATTATTTTAATTATGCAGACCTACAAACTTTGCTAGCTGAGATGCAGGAAAGGAGAGAAAGATTGTTTGGTGCCCATAAAAAGCTATCTGATGTGCCTTGTGAAAGAAGGTGGCAGGCCAGTTTCTAACAAAGTTTAATGACTTGATGAACTTTGAAATACCAGTCATTCGCTATTAACATTTCACAAACTTCTTTCTCCTACATTGCTCCGTTCGACATGATGTTCTCCTTTCCTGAACATCCATTGCACCAACAGGACACAGAGGATGTGATGACAAGATGGAGGAGCAACAGGAAGGCAGAAATGCCCCCTCATTAACTATGAGAGTGACAATGAGAGAAATATATTAACTTGATGATGAGAAACAGGATACTGAGGAAAGAAGTGTTCAGACATCTCTGAGGTAGCATTTTGCCCAGTGTTTCTCTCCTACTATCCCTTTCATCTCATCCTTGCATATTACTTTCTGCTATGTCTCCTATCAGTGTAAGATGGCCATGTAAGATGGCTGCTGATACCTGTCTATGTATGCGCACAATTCTATGTTGTCATTTGCAGGAGACAGTGCAGGTTGGAAGTTGTTCTCCCAGTTTCTGAACCCTGAGGTGAGTGGGCAGTTGGGGTGTGGCCTCCCTGCAGTTTCTAAGGATCAGGGAGGGGAGGCTTCTCATCCACCCAGTGATATCTGCAACTACATTTGCAATTTGGGGCTTATTTCTCCCAGCACTGCACATTTAAACACCAACAGGTAGGCAGAAGATGGAATATAGACTTAATTACATACCATCCCTTCCACACCATTGAGATAAGCTGGTATGGCAAGATGGTTTATTGGAAGAAAAGTGCCTTCCCAAAAGAATGGAGAAAAGAGGGAAGAAAAACATTGAGGAAATCCAATAGGATAAGGAAAACTGTGGGACCCTCTGAGAGATTCTGTTGCCTGCTTTGTAATATTTGCAGTTCCAGTGTCTGTGATCACCATGCATGCATGCAGCTGCCCATTGCCCATTATAAAAATGGTAGCCATGCATACAACTGCGCATACCTGAAGCTGACAGCAGGTCAGGTTGGCGGGAGGGGGGTTGGGGGGGTGGGGGGTGGGGGGGGGGCGCGCAGGGTGCTAATCAGGGTAGGGGGGAGTCAGGAAGGGAGTCAGGTGGTGGAGGGTCGTCAGGTTGGGTCCAGGGGAGTAACAGGTTGGAAGGGTAGTTTCAGGGTTGAATAGGGAGTCAGGAGGGTCAGTTGTTAGCTTAGGTTTTTTCTGTCTAAAATTTTCTGGATAACTATCCAGGTAAGTTGACCTGCCTAAAATCTTCAACTCTAACTTTGATGGAGCCTTTTTTTGGACAGTTCTGGGAGAAGGTGAATTGCCCCTCAGAAGCTCAAATGTACCAGACAATTCCAACAGAGTCAGTGCATTGAGATTTTGAGGGGGTCCCATCGCACATCTTGGGGGTAGATCCAGTCTCTGAGATCCAGAGACTGTAGGATCTGGTTCTTTTGTTTTCTGGTAATCATGTGAGTTACAATCACATGGCAGAGGATACACTTATGTTGTGTTAACTTATTCAATCAAAAGAATAAGGCTTGTGTGGTCACATGAGCTAAAGATGTCTGTGGTGATGTGGGGCCCAATTCTCCCATCCTGACGCGCATCAGGTTGGGAGATGTGCATGTCGGCCATTTTGCGGGATGCGCACATGCGTTTCCGATGCATGCACATCTCCCACAGCCGGAGAGCAGGCGCAGTCGGGACCGCGCTGGAAAACGGCAGGAAGACAAGGTAAATGATTTAAATTTATTTTTAATCTATTTTAAATGTCATTATTGGGCTGGGGCTGAATTCTCCGGGCCCGATAGCATCTCCCAAACCGCCAGAAGTATTTCACTCTGGCGGGGTTAAGAGTAGCTCCCCACTTGGTGGGGAACTAGCGGGAGACCACACTGGAGTGAAGGAGGGGCAATCGGAGCCCACCAGGGGGTCGGGCGGTGAGATCAAGTTATTAAGTTGGATGATCAGTCATGATCATGGTGAATGGCAGAGCAGGCTCAAAGGGCCATATGGCCTATTCCTGCTCTTATTTTCCATGTTTCTATGTAAACTGTTCCCACTGACAGAAGTGTCTACAACCAGATAGGTATTGGATTGAAGGAACTGACAGTTCATAGAATCATAGAAGGAGACCCATTACATCCATGACAGATCTTGGCAAGAACAGCTCAGATAGTTTCGATCATCTGTCCTTTCTCAGTAGTCTATAAAGTTTTCTCTTCAGTTACTTATCCAATTTCCTTTTGAAAGCCATGATTGAACCTACCTCCACCACACTTTCAGGCAGTGCATCCAGATTATAATCACTTACTGCATAAAATAATTTCCTTGTGTCGTCCTGGCTTCTTTCCAAAATTATCTGAATTCGGTGTTCTCTGGTTGTAGACATTTCTGTCAATGGGAACAGTTTACATTGAAACATGGAAAATAAGAGCAGGAATAGGCCATTCGGCCCTTTGAACCAGCTCTGCCATTCACCATGATCATGACTGATCATCCAACTCAGTAACCGGATCTTGCCTTCCCTCCATACCCTTTGATCCTATTCACCCCAAGAGCTATATCTAACACCTTATTGAAAACATACAATGTTATGGCCTCAGCTGTTACTTGTGGTAGAGAATTCTGCAGGCTTAATACTCTCTGGGTGAGGATATTTCTCCTCATCTCTGTCCGAAAAAATTTACTCCATATCCTTAAACTATGACCCCTGGTTCTGGACACCACCGCCATCAGGAACATCCTTTCTGCATCTACCCTGTCTAGACCTGTTAGAATTCTGTAGGTTTCTATGAGATCCCCCCTCATTCTTTTGAACTCCAGTGAATAGGATCCTAACTGAATCAATCTCTCCTCATATGTCGGTTCAGTCATCCCAGGAATCAGTCTGGTAAACCTTTGCTACACTTCCATTATCAGAAGAACATCCTTCATCAACTAAGGAGACCAAGACTGCACACAATATTCCAGTTGTGGCCTCACCAAGTCCCTGTATAATTGCAACAAGACATCCCTGCTCTTATACTTAAGCCCTCTTGCTATAAAGATCAACATTTGGCTTCTCTATTGTCTGCTGCACCTGTATGCTTGTCTTTAGTAACTGGTTTACAAGGGCACCCAGGAATCATTGCACAGTCCCATCTCAATTTATAGCCATTCAGATATTAATCTGTCTTTCTGTTTTTGCTAGCAAAGTTGATAGCCTCAAATTTGTTCACATTATACAGCATCTGCCAGGCATTTACCCATTCACTCATCTTGTCCAAATCACGTTGAAGCATCTCTGCATCCTTCTCACAGCTTACCCTCCCACCCAACTTTGTGGTATTGGCAGATTTGAAGATATTACATTTATTTCCCGCACCTAAATCATTAATATATAATGTGAATAGTTGGGGTTCTAGCACCGATCCTTGCAGTACCCCACTAGTCACTGCTTGCCATTTGGAAAATGACCCATTTGTTCCTACTCTTTGTTTCCTGTCTGCCAACCAGTTTTCTATCCATCTTAATTCACTACCCCAATCCCATGCACTTTAATTTTACACACTAATCTCTTCTATGGGACATTGTCAAAAGCCTTCTGAAGGTCCAAATAAACCACATCTACTGGCTCACCCTTTTCAACCCAATGAGTGGGATTTTATGGCCTCGCTCATCCCAAAACCATAAAATCCTGCCCGAGGTCAACGGACCTTGCTCCACCCCTAGCCCATTCTGATCCCCGTGGTGGGCTGGCCGGTAAAATTCTGGCCTTACATTAAATCCTTGAATAAATCCAATAGGTATGTCAAGCATGATTTCTCTTTCATAAATCTATGCTGACTCTGTCCAATCCTGCCACTGTTTTCCAAGTGCTCTGCTATAAAATCTTTCATAGTGGATTGTAGAATTTTCCCCACTACCAACATAAGGGTCATTGGTCTTTAATTCCCTGTTTTCTCTCTACTTCCCTCTTTAAATAGTGGGGTTACATTAGCTACCATCTAATCTGTAGGAACTATTCCAGAGGCTATGGAATCTGTAGACCAACAATGCATCCATTATTCCAGCACCACATCCTCTGGGAATGTAGATTATTGGGCCCTGGGGATTTATCGGCCTTCAATCTCATCAATTTCCCCAATACCATTTCTCTACTCATATTAATTTCCTTAAATTGCTCCCTCTCACTAAACCTTGTGTTCCCCAACATTTCTGGTACCTTGTTTGTATCCTCCTTTGTGAAGGCAAAACAAAAGTATGTATTTGATTGGTCAGCCATTTATTTGTTCCCCTGTACTCCTGTACTCAAGTCCTCTTGCAATGAATGCCAACTTGCCATTTGCCTTCCTAACTGCTTGCTGTACCTGCATGCTTGCTTTCAGTGACTGTTGTACAAGGATACACAGGCCTTTTACATGCCAACATTTCTCAAATCTATCACCATTAAATAATACTCTGCCATTCTATTCTTCCTACTGAAGTGGATAACTTCACACTTATCCATGTTATACTGCATTTGCCATGCATCTGCTCACTCATTTAACTTGTCCAAATCACCTTGAAGCCTCTTAACATCCCCTTCACCACTTACATTCCCACCAAGTTCTGTGTTATCAACAAACTTGGCAATATTACATTTGGCGCCCTCATCCAAATCATTGATGTACATTATGAATAGTTGGGGGCCCATGCAAGCATTGATACCTGAGGGATATAAGTTGTTACTGTTGTTGTTTATTGTATCCTTCAAATGGCTCTCTCAAAAAATATATCAAATCATTTCTTGAATCCATCTATAACATAAGCTTTGAAAAATCTATTGTAGTATTTTGTTTTACAATTTTATTCAGCTTTGGATGATAAGCTGTTATTGTTACCCTACTCGTCTTTAACCGTTTCAACATAAAGTGCATTTTAATCACCTAAGCCTAGGTAACACTGAAATTTGTATAAGAATTTGCTGCATTTGATTAGAATACCTACCAATAAATGGAAAAGAATTTAGAAGGATGAGAGAAGTGACATAAGACAATAGAAGATAAAGTCACCATAGCCCCAGATGACCATTGGCTGCTCTCCCCTTTGAGGGGAAGAGCTGACTAGTGCTGATCTAACCTGAAGATCACCACGCCGCAGGCGAGGGGCAATATTGAGAAGGTGGCCTTCATGAATAACCTCAGGCTGTATGGGAACTGAACACATGCCTTTAGGCATTACTCTACATCACGCACCAGCTGTCCAGCCAACTGAGCGAAACCAACCCCCATAAGACAACATTGGAGAAAGAAAAAGAAAGAGCAGGAGTTTTGCTATTAATATCTCATTAACTTCAGTAGTGATTGTAAAGCTGCGATACCAGGAATTGTGTGAAATAGAACATGCAGCATAGAGTTCAGTGAGGGACGCTGACTGAAACACAAACCTGCCTTGTCACTTCACCGATTGATTTTACAGCCCAGAAATAGACCTTCAGTCCAACGGTTAAACTAATGTTTATGCTCCACATAAGCCTCCACCCTAAATAGTCCAAATAATTCCCTCCTCCTAGCCATCGTAAGCCTCGATTCTCTTCTCCAGCATCTTCTGCTTCAACTTCAGATTGCCATAATTTCCCTTTATTCTCAGGTCTCTGCACTCTTGGTATCACCAATGCAACAAGCTTCACCGCATGGGAAGCAGTGCGAGAGCTGGACTAATGAAGAATGTCAGCTTCAAGCAGACAAAACTATTGTATTTCTGTACTGTTTAGCAGAATGAGTTCATTGTTTCCAGACATTCCTCGATGGCTGTGAGTATAAAGGAAAATTCGAATCATAGTCTGGGAATTTTGCAACACCTAAGTGTCAGTTAATGTCCATGCTGCATGAGTATGGAGTTTAAATCTGCCATGTCACACAGGCATTGCCTCCAAGATTGTGATGCAGAGGATCTACATCATAGATCCTGTCCACTTCTACCCACTCTTTCCTTGTGCCAACTCTAGGAGCACCACTTTATCCCTGTCCCTTCACCGGTGCTCCACAAGGCTGTGTTCTCAGCCCCCTACTATATTCCTTATACACCAATGACTGTGTGGCCAAATTCCCCTCCAATTCGATTTTCAAGTTTGCTGACGACACCGCCATAGTGGGTCGGATCTCAAACAATGATGAGACAGAGTACAGGAATGAGATAGAGAATCTGGTTGAGCTGGTGCGGCAACAATAATCTCTCCCTCAATGTCAACAAAACGAAGGAGACTGTCATCGACTTCAGGATGCATAAAGAAGAACATGCCCCTGTCTACATCATTGGGGATGAAGTAGAAAGGGTCGAGAACTTCAAGTTTTTAGGTGTCCAAATCACCAACAACTTGTCCTGGTCTCCCTATGCCAACACTATAGTTAAGAAAGCCCATCAACGCCTCTATTTTCTCAAAAGATTAAGGAAAACTAAGGAAACTCTCACCAACTTTTACAGATGCACCATAGAAAGCATTCTTTCTGGTTGTATCACAGCTCCTGCTCTGCTCAAGACCGCAAGGAACTACAAAACGTCGTGAATGTATCCCAATCCATCACGCAAACCAGCCTCCCATCCATTGACTCTGTCTACACTTCCCGCTGCCTCGGCAAAGCAGCCAGCATAATTAAGGACCCCTCGCACCCCGGACATTCTCTCTTACATCTTCTTTCTTTGGGAAAAAGATACAAAAGTCTAAGGTCACGTACCAACTGACTCAAGAACAGCTTCTTCCCTGCTGCTGCCAGACTTTTGAATGGACTTACCTTGCATTAAGTTGATCTTTCTCTACACCCTAGTTATGACTGTAACACTACATTCTGCACTCTCTCGTTTCCTTCTCTATGAACGGTATGTTTTGTCTGTATAGAGCGCAAGAAACAATACTTTTCACTGTATGTTTATACGTGTGACAATAATAAATCAAATCAAATCAAAATTATATTTTTCAAAAGAATGTCAAAAGCTTTAGAATGAGTTCAGAGAAGTGACTTGTGATTCCAAGCTCTGGAGAACAAATCATTAAGGTCTTGTGCTGCAGGAACGAAGATTGAAAAATTAAAATATTAAATAATGAAAAGTATGAATAGGCAAGCTATTTAACTTCAACATATTACATATTAGAAGCTTTCACAAACTTTAAACAGTAAGCGTTGGACGTGGCCAGACTTGGAAAGTAGTTGGGTGGAATTTTTCCAAGAATGGCAAACTGGAATTTTTCAGTCTCACACGCCCCGCTGCTGTTGCCAGCGAGAATGGAGAATTTGATGCTCAGCCAAATCTCCATTCATTGCAGCGGGACTGGAAAATCCAGCTTTAGATGAGGTAGTAGAATTCCAGCCAAAGAGTCAAGTTCTGACTGAAACCCAACATATTTTTCCCCAGAAACACAGCCAGGTTTTCTCTCCAGATCTTCTGACACTTTGTGGGGGTGGGGGGAAAGGATTTAGCAGCTCTGTTATCCACTAACAGGAATCCCAATTGGCCCACTGAATAGGGAGTCGGCTCCAAATCAGGATCCACGCTGGGTATTTCACATTCATCTGGCCCGTCCCACCAGCCCCGATTGGGTTCCCACCCAGAGTGGGTGTCAAACCAATAATTATGTTAAACCCTCATTATAATGTTATTAGTGGGCTGGACAGCCCATTCAATGGCCACCCACAATGCACCTGCCTCCCTAGCCGAAACTCACACAGCCGTGATTTAGTTTTGCTCTTGAAAAGTGGGGTCCTGGTGCCATGGCACTGAGGGGGAGCAAGGAAGTGAGTGACCTGTTTAAGACCTCTCTGCATTGTATGGGGGTGGGGGGGGGGAGGGGGTGGGGGTGGTGGGGGGGGGGGGCGGTTGCATTGAGCATCTCAACTGGGGGAAGTGGAGGTCCAGCTGGAGGAAGGGGCTGACCGCAGGCCCCCCCCCTGCACCCCCCCCCCCCGCCCTCCCTCCCCCCTGCACCCCCCAGGATGGGGGTGCCATGGATGACTGACTTAATGGTATGTTTAAACAGTTCTAACTATCTCCCACCTTGTCGCTTTCAAGCTCCGGATTGTTAAAAAATTTCATTCCTCTTTGTGTCATGTAAAAGGTCTTTTCTGCTCAATGTTAATTCATGTATGATGCCCATAGGTTGAGGATAAGCGGTAAACATTTTACGACTGAGGTGAGGAGAAATTTCTTCACCCAGAGGGTGGTGAATGTGTGGAATTCGCTACCACAGAAAGTAGTTGAGGCCAAAACGTCTGATTCCAAGAAGAAATTAAAGTAAAAGTTTATTTATTAGTGATGCGCTTATTCAGACACGAGGCTCGAAGCTCAGTAAATGAAGGCTTTTATTTACTGTAATGAAGCAGCCAGTAATTATATACACTATCCCAGACTGAAGGGGTCCCGGCCAGAGCAGGGACTCTTATACCTCTCCCAGGAGGCGGAGCCCGACTGGGATGTGCCACAACACTACAGTACAAATGTGTAACAACCCCACCCGAACCCAACAGCAACAATAGCACAACCCAACAGTAACGTATGTACATCCTTGTAGTCCTGGCCAGCCCCTGGCTCAGCACTATCCAGTGAGAACCAACGATGGTTCACCACATTCACCCCTCCTTTGAAAACAAAAGGCCGGCGGGGTACAAAAACCAGAATAAAATGTCAGCAGTCTATAAGTTCAGACGGTCAGGGGGACCGCACCGTCGTTGTGACCTCCTCAATACCGGCGGTGACACCGGAGTAGGCACTTGCGGTGGCGTTCTCCCCAAAACGGCGTCCAGCTGTTCTTCCACGGACTCACAGGCCGGTTGACCCTGAGGTGACGGTAGTGCAGGGGATCCTGACACGCCCTGTGGTGGCGACCATCTTCTGGGCTCAGGCAAGCTGTACATGGGAGTAAAATGATTAAGCAATGGTCCCGATGCTGCCCGCGCCGTGTCCGGGGAAGAAATGAGAGATAATGGGTTTGTTACTGGGGGTATGGGAGCGACAGGGGTTGCTACGTCCCCTGCTGGCACCAGGTCTCGGATCGAGACCGTGTCCTCTCGCCCGTCAGGGTATGCCACATAGGCATACTGAGGGTTGGCGTGGAGGAGATGGACCTGTTCGTTTTTTTTCCGACGAGAGTTTAACGACAGTAAATAAAATTGATGCGCTTATTCAGACACGAGGCTCGAAGCTCAGTCAATGAAAGGCTTTTATTTACTGTTAATGAAGCAACCAGAACTTATGTACACTATCCCAGACTGAAGGGGTCCCGGCCAGAGCAGGGACTCTTATACCTCTCCCAGGAGGCGGGGCCCGACTGGGATGTGCCACAACACTACAGTACAAAGGTGTAACAACCCCACCCTAACCCCAACAGCAACAATAGCACAATCCAACAGTAACATATGTACATCCTTGTAGTCCTGGCCAGCCCCTGGCTCAGCACTATCCAGTGGGAACCAACGATGGTTCACCACAAATAGTCACAAGTAATCTCACATTCACACTGCAATGAAGTTATTGTGAAAATCCCCCAGTCACCACTTTCCGGCGATTCTCCCTCAGTGTTCAGGTACACTGAGGGAGAATTTAGCATGGCCAATTCACCTAACCTGCACATCTTTGGACTGTGGGAGGAAACCAGAGTAGCCGGAGGAAATCCATGCAGACATGGGGAGAAAGTGCAAATTCCACACAGACAGTGACCCAAGCTGGGAATTGAACCCAGGTCCCAGGCGCTGTGAAGCAGCAGTGCTAACCACTGTGCCACCGTGCCGCTCCAATTAGACATAGCTCTTGGGGCTAAAATGATCAAGGGATTTGGTGGGAAGGGGGGGATCAGGATATTGAATTCGATGATCAACCATGATCAAAATGAATGGTGGAGCAGGCTCGAAGGGCCGAATGGCCTATTCCTGCTTCTAGTTTCTATGTTTCTATCTGGATCCCTGCATATCTCTATAAGCCACCCAGTCACAATTTGGTCCTGCCCTGGGTTTATTTAGCTGCTGCCAGCTGTTGCCAGCACTCTCTGAATTCCTCTCACTCACAGGATATGTCAGTGCTCTCAGGGCGCTCTGCCTTCTCAACCTGAATGAGCGCCAGCTGTTGGCACAGCTCATGGAGCTCACTTCATTGAGAGTCCCACAGCCGATGAGAGAGGGGAATCACCGATATTAGTGCATTCTATGATCAGATGCCCCAGTAGCAAATACTGGATTTGTTCCAGACAGTATCACGCCCAACATTGCATTGTCGAGTCATTTGTAGAACGCCCCATTAAGGCTCCCTGCCCCTGCCGCATGGCTGCTTCCCCAAATCTCATCCTTATCCCACTGGATAACATTATCTCTCTCAGAACCTTGCTGGAGATCGCAAGTGCTTTTTGACTGGACTCTTCCTTTAACCAGGAGCTAGATCACTTGGTTCCAGCAAAGGCACACATCTCTCTCTGACCAAAACCCTCCATATGTGGCACCACCTCAACTTCTTCAGAAGGAGAAGTTTGCCTGTACAGAATTAACATCTAGAACAAACAAAGAGCTGCCACAGCTCAGACACAGTAAGAATTTTAACAACACCAGGTTAAAGTCCAACAGGTTTATTTGGTAGCAAACACCATTAGCTTTCGGAGCGCTGCTCCTTCATCAGATGGAGTTGAAATGTGCTCTCAAACAGGGCACAGAGACACAAAAATCAAGTTACAGAATACTGATTAGAATGCAAATCCCCACAGCCAGCCAGATCTTAAAGATACAGACAATGTGGGTGGAGGGAGCATTAAGCACAGGTAAAAAAGATGTGTATTGTCTCCAGACAGGACAGCCTGCAAGTCCAGGAGGCAAGCTGTGGGGGTTACTGATAATGTGACATAAATCCAACATCCCGGTTTCGGCCGTCTTCATGTGTGCAGAACTTGGCTATCAGTTACTGCTCAGCGACTCTGCGCTGTCGTGTGTCGTGAAGGCCGCCTTGGAGAATGCTTACCTGAAGATCAGAGGCTGAATGCTCAGACAAACAGCTACAGGGGACCCTCAATGAGGAGCTCCCCTTGGACGCCTCGGAAACCCAGGAGAATGGCCGCAGCACATTTTGCTCACACACAGTGTTGCGTTCACAGGTTCCTTATGAGTGCCTTATGACTGGCAGTGATAGTGGGGCATGAACAGCTGGAGAATTCTGGCCGTTGTATTTGCGATTAGAGAGCATGCTTAATTGGAGCAGTGAGTTGGTATGTGTTGAATGAATGGAACAAAGTTGGATGTATATAGAGGTCCATAAATATAAAAGGGATGGGTTTATTTTCTCCAGCTGGGTACAAGCCTAATGTAATTTGAAACTGACTATAAATTTGTGGGTTCAAGTTATTACACTTGACTTGATGGTCCCCTGATGCATGTCTAGCATTTGGCTGTGCTGAGACATATATGAGGAAATTATATAGAATTACTTCGAGTGTGTAGCATAGTAACAGCAATTTAGCCCAACGGGTTGATGCAGTACATCTACTCCACATGAGACTCCTCCCACTCTTCCTCCATATCTATCAGCATTGTCTTCACAATCATTCATATTTAATAAATAAACACTTTTTTCTCATAGGATAGGTATGTGTGGAACACACAGGAAATTTGTTTTGCAGTCAATTAGCATATTTCGCAGAGAATTAGGTCAATATCAAATAAGATGAAAAGTTGAAGAATTAAAAGAAACAAAACAGCTTGATTTCTTTTCCACAAATATTTGAAAGGAGTCGATCTTAGCATCTGGTGAGAATCATGTAAATAGGAACCAAGGTGGATGTGAAGCCCTGGAGTTTTAAACTCATCTGCATTGGCCTCATCAACCCCCATTCAGAGCCTACCAGGAAGTGTCAGCTGGCTGCCGGGTAAGAATGGGATTTCAGGCGACAGCAGGATGTCCCCAGGGAACTGAGGAAAAGCTCCTGTATGCCACAGTATGGAGGAAGAGGTAGGTGGTGGGTTAGGTCAGGAGAGTCTGAGAATTGAGGGTTGGAGAGGGAAGCAGGGGAGGCCCAAGGCTTCCTTGTGATCCAAGGAACATTCTTACTTCCCCTATCGGACAAAGAAACAAAAAGATTAATTAATCTTTAGGCCTCTTCTGGTTGCAGATTTATCTTCCCCCAGGTTATTTATTATTAGTGTCACAAGTAGGCTTATATTAACACAGCAATAAAGTTACTGTGAAAATCTGCTAGTTGCCACACTCCGGCGCATGTTCAGATAGACTGAGGGAGAATTTAGCATGGTCAATGCACCTAACCAGCACGTCTTTCAGACTGAAGAAGGAAACTGTAGCACCTAGAGGAAACCCACGGCGACACGGGGAGAATGTGCGAACTCCACACAGACAGTGACCCAAGCTGGGAATTGAACCTGGGTCCCTGTCACTGTGAGGCAGCAGCGCTAGCCATTGTGCCACCATGCCTGTTAGGGCAAATAATGACAGCTTCCACATCCAGAGCTGGAGTTAACACTGCTGATGGGCAATGCTGATGATATTATTTGAGCTTGAACTGCATACATAAAGGCTCAGCTGTCTTTCACCGGGTGTCCTGCTCACCTGCTGAAAAAGGTCAGTCAATGTTACTGCCTACACTGAAGGTGTGGGAGTCACAGCGGCCATATTAACTGCCCAGCCTCCCTATTTGTATCAGGTCCCAGGGAGTGGAACACATAGGGACAGACTGACAAGGACTCAGAACTAATTAGAAAGTGAGATTGAAAGTGAATTAGAAAGCAGGGTACCGAAACAAGGAGGGAGAGGGATACTGAATCAATTAGAGAGAGGGAATTAAAGAGAGGGGCATAGAAAGAATTAGAGCGTGGGACGAAAGCAAAGACCCAGTTACAGGAAAGGAGACGTTTTTATGCTTTGCACAGGGCACCATTTAATTCACTAGATTCTTTGAAAATTACCTGACCAATAACAAATGTTCCACTAAACAGCTGGAAACTATTTTGAAGACAAACGCTTGTTGGAGAATTTCTTTCTTTATTACCTCTCAAACAGAAGTTCCCATCGTAGTAATTTAGTCCCTTCCATGGAGATCGCAGGAGGAATGAAAAAATGTGTTTGACCCACGTTTCGTTTATGTATTTAACCAAAAGAAAGGGAAAAGAGAGTGTTTGATCCGATCCCCTGACATGCAGCACATTGACATGACTGATGAGCTGGAGGCTGAAGTGTGGAAGAGAAAAGAATATCAGATCCTACTTGACACAGCCTTCTGTGTCACAGCTTCAAAACAGTGCAGATTTTACTTCTACTTGTTCAAGATGTGCCTCAAAATTCTGCCCCCAGAATCCCCTGCCCTCCCAGCATCCCCTGCCTTCCCCCAGCATCCCCTGCCCCCCCCCCCAGAATCCCCTGCCCTCCCCCCAGCATCCCCTGCTGTCCCCCAGAATCCCCTGCCCTCCCCCTAGCATCCCCTGTTCCCCCAGCATCCCTTGCCCACCCCCATCAGCATCCCCTGCCACCACCCCCTGCGCATCCCCTGCCCTCCTCCCAGCATCCCTGCACCCCTTGCCTCCCCCACCCCCCAGCATCCCCTGTGCCCCCCCCAAAATAAATAGTCAGGTAGAAGCATTTCCCTCGACTTCTTTTCCCTTTTATTTTTATTTCTCCCTCGCCCCTCGTGTTGGGACATTATTAAACAGGCTGCATTCACCCACTGTTACCTCAGCCCACTGACCATTTATCGTTTATGAACTTGACAACGACTGCAGATCTCTCATTGAAGTTCTCCTCAGTCGACCAGATGCACTGCCTGAGGCCAATGGTACCAACCCCCTAATAGTGCAGAGCAGGACATACTGGGATGTTCCTGTTATTGGTCAAGTAATTTTCAAAAATTATGGTGAATCAAATAGTGTTCTGTGTGTCATGAAAAAAAAGAATTCTCTTTCCTGTAACTTACTTTCATCCCACGCTCTAATTCTTTCTATGCCCCTCTCTTTAATTCCCTCTCTCTAATTGATTCAGTATCCCTCTCCCTCCTTGTTTCTGTACCCTGCTTTCTAATTCACTTTCAATCTCACTTTCTAATTAGTTCTGAGTCCTTGTCAGTCTGTCTCTATGTGTTCCACTCCCTCAGACCTGATACAAACGGGGAGGCTGCACAGTTAATATGGCCGCTGTGACTCCCACATCTTCTGGTGGTCAGTAACTCTGACAGTATCACACAATGGGGCAATCTTGATGAATTTTGACCGACCGCCAATCCAGCAGGAAACATGCATCCCACTGGTGATTTGGAGGCACCATCCTCATTTAAACGTGGCTGTGGGGTCCTGATGGAACTCGACAGGACTGGGAATCTCAACATTGGGCTGTTGCTGTCATGTTCGCCTTGAGAAATTGATACATTTCAAAGTAATTAGTTGGATGTCTTTGTCTTGTTTTAAAAGAGGTGGTAAGGTGTCATCAGCTATTTATCATCATTGCTTTATGCTAAGTTATTTTTGAGTTATCCAGTCATTTGAATGAAGCAAATTAATTGCAGCAATGTGGGACAATAGTACACGGAAACATTCAAATGACCAGATAACTCTAATTAAGTGACTTGGAATTAAGTGCAGACTGCAAATGCAAGTGTGCTCTTTCTTTTAGAACCATGATGCTTCACCACGATTCAGAGGTTTAAAAGATATAATTGGTGCAATGGAAAATTATGGCACTTACACAGATAAAATCAATTCATCAAAAGGTAAGTCACAACCTCTTCTCGATAAAAGGGCTTGTGAACCTATGGCTTTTTCTCGCATCAGTTTGAATCTTGCTGGCCCTTTAGGAATGGTTTAAAATCGAACTGTGTGAAACGTTTTAACGTAACTATGTGATGTTGCATTAAAATGTCACATTTACATAGACTCTGCCTGACTAAGACACACAGTCATAACTCAGGCTGCAATCTCGTCAAAGGAAGGGAAATATGAAGCATTAATCTTCAGAAAGGGTGCTTGAAATCACATAAAAATCTGTTACACTTGTCAACCATTTGCTGATCCCCATCACTCACTGCACTTGGCAGTAATAATAATGTTGTAGAGAAGAAAATGTCAGTCAAAAGAGCAGCTTTTGAAAGGACACCAAATATTAATGTTTTCGATTCTGGGTGTCTCTGGAGTTGCTGATTGAAATGGAACTGGTGTGAGGAACCTCTCCTCCATCTGTGCCACTGCAACATTGCAGCATGGAGAAAGCACTGGATAACCCTCAGCCCATCCCAAGGAGGAAGGTAAAGGAATCTGAGGGAAACGTAAAGATACCCGAGTATTTAACTAATAGGCATGGGATATACATTTAAATGGACGCCTGCGAGCTTTGAGCACCAGTCTCCCCTCTTTATTGTTCTTGTTGTTACTCCTACTTTTGCCCAACAAATTTGCAGGTAAATAGAAATTTTACAACAACTTGCGGGATTCAGGAGGATGTGTGTCTCTAAAACCATCGACAGCAAGATCCAGCCTAGTAGCGTCAGTGCTATTGGGTCCGGTGGTAGCTGGTTGCAATGTGAAATGGCTTGGGGTGGGGTGAGTGGGGGTGGGGTATTGCTCGCAACCAATGCTGGCATGGCACCTGCCAATCATCATGTTGCTAGGGGTGATAGTGTGAGCATTCCATGTGTGCTTCAGAAGTATGCTGATTGTATTGATCACAACACTAGTCAGTGTCTACGTTCTGACTTGATACTAGACCTACCATTTTGTACCTTCTTGTTCCAGTTAACATTCCCTTTTAAACGCACACAGATGAATGAGGGATTCCCTCAACACCAGTGCTATTTAAAGGCATTACCATCCAATTATAGGTTAGTTACTGCTTACTCTAGTCCCTGCTGCAGAGTTAATGGAAACACTGGGCTTTTGGAGGAGTTGTAAAACTTTGGTTAAATAAGCAGGGAGTAGTGGTAGAAGCTGCGTGTTCCTGAAGGCCTTTGCTCCCACTTATGGGGTAAAGTTCTACTTCCCCATGGGCTGCTGCAGAAAAGGAAGATGGAGCAGAGGCAGCGGAGAAAACAAACTCCTTACAGGGGGAGGAGGGGGAGAGTTCTCAGCAGGAGGCTTGACCCACCTAGGTCAGGGAGCATGTCTCCTTACAACTGAGGCTGGAATAGTGTGTTTAATAATTGCACTGCACCAAGGAGGTGGTCACAAACTTTGGGACCAGACCGCAGCCACAGATTGAGGTGACCATAGCCCTGATTGTTTACACCAATGGATTTAGTCACATTAGAACATATTAGAACATCTCCCAGTTTGCCATCCATCGCTGCATGTAGGAGGTCTCAGAGGCCTATATAACAGGAAAGTAAACTTCATTGTCTTTTTGATTTGGTTTGTTATTGTCACGTATATTAACATACAGTGAGAAGTATTGTTTCTTGCACGCTATACAGACAAAACATACCATTCATAGACAAGGAAACGAGTGCAGAATATAGTGTTACAGTCATAGCTATGGTGTAGAGAAAGATCAACTTAATGCAAGGTATGTGCATTCAAAAGTCTGACAGCAGCAGGGAAGAAGCTGTTCTTGAGTCAGTTGGTACGTGACCTTAGACTTTTGTATCTTTTTCCCGAAGGAAGAAGGTGGAAGAGAGAATGTCCGTAATTATGCTGGCTGCTTTGCCGACGCAGTGGAAGTGTAGACAGAGTCAATGGATGGGAGACTGGTTTGTGTGATGGACTGGGCTACATTCTTCTCAGAAAATAGAGAAGTTTGCCCATGATATACGGAGTTATCAAATGCAATCACGCAGCCTTAGAACACAGCAACTCAGTGAGGAAATATACCAAAAAATACAAGGGGCACCACTCATTCATTCTGCAGCTGTTTCTGGCCATGTCAGGAACACCATGCTGCTGAATGGCTACAATCAGCCCTGCTATTTTCATCCTGAGCCAATGTATAGTTCCAACAATCTATGAGCCACCATGTTGAAACAGAGGATGTGCTCAGCAACAAGGGCTATCCACTGTATACCTCACTGATGAATCTCCTCTACAACCCCATCATGCGTGGACAGTCCTTATACAATGAGAGTCGTGCTGCAACTAAGAATGTAATTGGCAGACCACTGGCCACTGAAGCAACAATGAATTGTTCAGGGGGAGCCCTCACAGATTGACTGACCTTAACCATTTCTGTAAGACCATTAATGTGGCACTCTACACATGTCCTCTGCACCAGACTGTTGGCACTGATTGCAATCTCTACATGGTCCCAGTGTCTAGAAAGCCTCTTGGCCCTTTAGGAGAAGAGAACCCCTCAGTCCACCCCTCAGTGACTCCAGTGTGGCATCTGAACAATTTGGGTGGGGAGTGGGGGTTGGTAGTGGTGGAGGCGGATGCACAAAAGGCTGTTTAATAAGGTAAGAACCCATGGTGTGGGGGTTTCTATATTAACAAGGATGGAAGATTGACTAACCGATAGAAGACAGAGAATTGGGATAAGAGCGGCATTTTCAGGACGGCAACCTCTAACTAATGGAGTGCCACAGAGACCAGTGCTGAGGCCTCAATTATTTACAATCTATATCAATGATTTGGAGGAGGGATGTAAATGTACTATTGCCAAATTTGTGGAATGACACAAAAATTGGTCGGAAGGCAAGTGGTGAGGATGACGTATTAGGCGGTATTTTACCATTTTTTGTCTAAGTGCCGGGCGAGCGTGGGACTGGGACAGTTTCAGATCCGGTTTTTGGGCACATTTTCAGGCCCCCCCATACGCACTCTGGCTGCAAAACTTTGAGCAAGTCCGTTGCTCGCTGCAGAAGCCTGTGGGTGGAGCTTAACACACCCAAAAGCCTGCAACTCTGATCGGAGCCTCCAACTGCACATGAGCAGAAAAATAAATAATGCAGCTCCCCAACCAGATCCCTCCTGGGCCGTATAATGCCTTCCCCTGGCCCCCACTGATATTGGACACCACCCAACATTACTGATCCTCTTATCCCCCCAGCCCCCCTGCCATCCAGACCGATCGTGGCCCCCCCCCCCCCCCTCGCCGATAGCAGGCAGTGCCTCCCTCACCAATCACAGGCAAAGTGGCAGTGGTCCCCCCTGCCCCCATAGCCTGCCAGCAACACTGCCCCCCTCCCATCCTCCGCCCAGTAACACACACCCAGAACCCATGCAGTAGTGACCACAGACAGTGCTGTTTGGAAAATCCTGAGGCTGCAGCACTGCTACTTCAAAGGGTTTCAAACTGCACCACCTGCAACAGTGCTGCATGCATTACTGCCCAGCAGCATCCCCAGGTCAGTGCTGAGATCTGGGTCCATGCTGAAAAACAGGCATCAGACACCATGGTCAGCAACAGCCTCCCCCCACCCCCCACACACTTGCAGACCCCTCCTGACCCGTAATGCAACATGGCCACCATGAAACAACCCCCTGTGAGCACCATGGAGCCGTCCAATGGTAGACACTTACCTCCTCACTAACCCTCACTGATGGAGCGCCAGAAGAGGAGGTGGTTTCCAGAACAATCCGACTGGAGCCAACGAGGTGGTAAAGGCAGGCGAGCTGGTAAAATGGGGCGTGCAGCTCACTAATTGCATTGAGATGAATGCAAAAATATTTAAATTCACATTGCGCCCGTTTTGGATGGCTCCTGATCATGTCAATTTTTTTTCCCTTCGTGGGAACTGGGGCAAAGACGGGCACAGATCACACTAATCGCCTTATGCCTGACTTTACCACTTTTTTGTGCTCGAAAATGGGCGCAATGTGATGGTAAAATTCCGCCCAATGAGTCTACAGAGGGATATAGACAGGTTAAGTAATTGAGCAAAAACCTGGCAGGAAAATGTGAAGTTATGCATTTTGGCAGGAAGAATAAAGGAGCAGAATATTAAAGTAAAAGTAAAGTAAGTGTAAAGAAAAAATAAAGTTTATTTATGAGTCACAAGTAAGGCTTACATTAACACCGCAATGAAGTTACTGTGAAATTCCCCTAGTTGCCACAGTCCGGCGCCTGTTCGGGTCAATGCACCTAACCAGCATGTCTTTCAGACTGTGGGAGAAAACTGGAGCACCCAGAGGAAACCCACACAGACACGGGGGGAACATGCAAACTCCACACAGACAATGACCCAAGCCGGAAATCGAACCCAGGTCCCTGACGCTATGAAGCAGTAGTGCTAACCACTGTGCGACCGTGCCGCCCTACTGTGCTACTGTGCAACAGGGAGGGACTTGGGGGTACTTATACAGAAATCATAAAAGGCTAGCATGCAAGTTCAGCAGGTAATGGGGAAAGGAAATGAAATGGTGGCCTTTATTTCAAAGGAAATGGAGCATAAAATAGGGAGGTCCCAGTAAAACTACACAAGGCAGTAGTTACACCACACCTACAATATTGTGAACAATTTTGGTCCCCTTATCGAAAGAAAGATATACTGGCATTGGAGGCAGCCCAGAGAAGCTTCACTAGGTTGATGGGTATGGAGGAATGTTCTAATGAGGAGAGGTTGAGTAGAACAAAGAACAAAGAAAAGTGCAGCACAGGAACAGGCTCTTCAGCCCTCCAAGCCCGTGCTGATCATGATGCCCTAACTAAACTAAAACAAAACCTTCTGCCCTCACTCGGACTGTATTCCTCTATTCCGTCCCTATTCAGGCCCAACCATCCAACCAGGGAATAATGCGGGAAAGTAGAGTTGAGGATTATCAGATGAGTCATGCTCAAATTAAATGGTGGAGCAGATTTGATGGGCTGAATGGCCTACTTCTACCCCTAGATCTATAGTCTTATGATCTAATGGGACCACCAGACAAGCTGATTGGCCGATAGCTCCATTAGTCCTGTCAGTACAAAAAGCACATTAAATGGCACTGCAGGGTCTGCAAAGAGGAAGAAGCCCAACGGATCCACAGTAATAAGTTATTCCAGGGTCTTGGGCAAGGAGGGTTTGGGCAGGTTTGGGAAGGGTTTGATGGACGGCAGGGAGGGGGGGCAGTTTTGGGGAGATGGGTTTAAGGCAGCAGGCAGGTAGGAATGGGGTTAGGGTAGCCCTAAAGATAGAACAACCCTCATATCCCATCCTTTGAAAAATTGTTTTTAAAAAATTGGGCTGCCCATTCCCGCATGGCTGCCCATGACAACCATTTTATGGTGTGGGTTGCGTATTATCAGGGCTTGGTAACAAGGCTAATTGACCTTTAATTATTGATTTAAATTTGATGGGCAGAGCTGAATGGGGTGAGCTCGGGATGGGCTGAAAGGTGGTAGTGTGAGCACTCTCTCTATTTCACATGCTCCCCCTGCCGAAAACACACCCAGCCAGGCACATAAAATGCATGCAAGAGTTTTATCCAATGATTTAAAATGTCTGCTTTCTCATCCCTGTACAGCGTTCCTGTTTCCTGGCTTAGCTAATCATGATGTGGAGATGCCGGCGTTGGACTGGGGTAAACACAGTAAGAGTTTTAACAACACCAGGTTAAAGTCCAACAGGTTTATTTGGTAGCAAATGCCATTAGCTTTTGGAGCGCTGCTCCTTCGTCAGATGGAGTGGATATCTGCTCTCAAACAAATTAGCTAATCATGCACAGTGAGCAATCAACATTTAACAGACACACCTAATTAAACACCAAACAATTGAATACTACTGTTGTGCCATTTCAGGTGTCTCTTGAAGGTCTTCAAGCCAAACAATTCCAGTCCCTGCTGCAGTCCGAATGCACCTCGCCTTCAGGAGGGCTGGTCTGCCTTTAAATAATTTGGTTGGCTTTAGGGTGCTCACCTTGCTAAAGTTTTGACCACCTCCCCCCCCACCTCCTCCCCACCTCCTCCCCACCCCCCAAGGAGTTGGTGGACTATTTCACCATAAGAGGTGTCACAGCTGAATTGGATGTGTTCATACATTTGCAATTTGTAGCCAAAGTTACTGGATAGTGATGAAGTAGCAGAAATACTCCATAATTTTCCCTCTCTCCGAGATAGCTAACCTGAACCAGGGTGGGAATTGATATGTTAAAATTGGCATCAGTGTTCTGGGCTAGGGAGAAGGGGGAAAAAAAACCCAAAAGTAACTCAATTGCTATTAATGAATGGTCGATTTGCATCACAAACCTTGACTCATCATTGAGTAATGAAGCCATTCAATATAGAAAGCATCACGATTTTTCCAGTGAATAGAGCAGTCTGCAATGAGGGAACTTATATACGACATTAAATGTAAGAATGTACACAGAGGGCTGTGAGGATGTGGGATGAATCATATAAATTAGTGATTGAAATAGGGATCACATTAAGATTTAAGCATAGATTAGATAGGTAGATAAAGGAGTGGAGGAATAAATGGATGTCGGAATAGGATTAGCAACGTAAGATTAGGACCATGGCTCATGTGAAAGATAGCCACCAACATGAATTTATTGAACCCAATGGCCCGTTTACATAATGAAATTTCTGTGCAATTGTGTGTAACAAAGCCTGGCCCTGCCTTCACCTAACAGACACACACATTCAAGCAGGGGATCCCCTTTTAGTGCAGCGGTGCTGAGGCAAATTGTAGCATCCTGATTGCAGCTAACACATTTGTGAAATCACCCTTGCATTTTCCTGGGGCAGCACAGTGGCACAGGGGCAGCACAGTGGCACAGGGGTGGCACAGTGGCACAGCGGATAGCACTGCTGCTTCACAGCACCAAGGACCCAGGTTTGATTCCCAGCTCGGATCACTGCCTGTGCGGAGTCTGCACGTTCTCCTCGTGTCTGCATGGGTTTCCTCCGGGTGCTCCAGTTTCCTCCCACAATCTGAAAGATGTGCAGATTAGGTGCATTGGTCATGCTAAATTCTCCCTCAGTGAACCCGAACAGGCGCCGGATTATGACGACTAGGGGATTTTCACAGTAACTTCATTGCAGTGTTGATGTAAGCCTGCCTGAAACACTAATAAATAAACTTTAAACTGGTCCGTGAATAGCTCAGAACCACACGACACATTATTTCTATATCAATCAAGCCACCAAGAGAGCCCTTCCTAGGAATACTTTTCCATGTTGCTTTTCCTCAATAATTTCCCTGAAGAAGTCACAAGATAAACAGTGATTTTAGCTTTTAACATTCAAACTGTATTTTTGTGGTGTAAGAATCAAGATTTGAGGTAAATCGAAACCATCAGTAGCTGAACAAAACTCAGCAGCTCTGTTTAGATTCCTCATCTTACTATTCTTCTCTTTCTACTTTGCATTTGTAAATCTACATTAATTATTTATTAGGAACATTTATATAAGCGACAATAAGACAAACTAAGAGGTGCCACTGACCCATAAGAATGGTGCACATGACTTGACTAATTATTGACTGCTGAGGCTTCAGCAGAAAGAGGTTGATAAATGCGACTCACTATTCATTTGGTTCCTTGACACAAACCCTTTAACAAAGAACCTACACCTATTGTGGAAAAGGAATATTTGTCTCAATTATCTCTAATTTCTAACAGAACTTTTAACAGAAAGGTTACCATAGTTTCAGTACTTTAAGGGAAGCTACGCTCTTCAGAGGAATGGTAGGAAGAATATGATGGCTTTTCCTTTAAAATTTTGTCCTTCCCTCCTGAAGATACTGATCGACACTCAGGTACATCCTGTAGCCCTTAGCTATCTGAACTAAGTGACCCTTCTTCATCCATAAGCTTAAAGATTGGGTGTTATCAAGCTATTCACATCTCAGCTTGTTCTTGACCTGATCTTACATCCAGATGCATTTTCCAGAAAGATGATCAGAAATAATTTGCACTTACCTTCAACATAGTGAAAGCATTACCTGACATTTGCCAAAGTGTGTAGGAGGTACGCTGGGGATTAGAAATGGGGAGAATTTGCAGAAGCTCAGTAATTTGATAAGATTTTTAGATGCTTTTAAAAATGGGAGGAAAATGCCAATGCACAGTGATTTGAGAAGAGAATGCCAAGGTGCGGTGTATGATGCCTGAAGGCACTGTCCTTTATGGGGATACAGTAAAGCAAAAATGAAAGAGCCGAACATATGAGCTGGGACAGAGGCTTGTAGGACGTTGCAGGGATAAGGTTGAGTAAGCTTGTGCATGCTTTATAAATTAATGAACTGGGGGCATGAGGAACTAGTGAAATTGTTGTGGAAGTGGAGGTGATGATGAAAACAAGTCACCACAGCTGTATATGGGCTTCTGTCATAGAATCATATAAATGTTAGAAATTCGCAGGACAGAAGGAGGACTATGCTGGCTCTTCGATTTGTGTTAATCCAGATGACAATGGGCTTCTGTGGGATGAGGTTGTCAATGGCAGTGGAAGTGGTGGGGTGTGAAACTCTGATCAGTAAATGGAAACCTGGATGATTCATTTTCCTCCAGTTGTGGCAGCCCCTTTGCTGCATTGGCTTTAACCAAATATCGCAGCACATAGTGGGGATAACTTCACTTTAATGTCATATTTTAGGAGTGCGGAACTCATCTAAGATCCCGATGTGGAAGTTGATAAATGCCATGTTTATATTAACGGTCAAGGAAATGTATTCAAAAGCTGAATAAACATTGCATTGAAAATCTTTGTGTGCAGGATCAAATCTATACAGGTGTATGTGTTTCCATTTCATATTATTTTGTATATAATTTAATATCAATGAACCTTTTAGGCCTGGAGTTTTGGCCCACAAGTCTTTTTGTTGTGGTGGGTGAAGTGCAAAGGTTATCAGTTGCAGGTTGCTATGGTTGCTGTTTACACTTGATGAAGCTGAATATGAGAAAAGGTAGCTTTTTCAGATAGTATTGATTGATGGAAAACGTTCAAGTTAGTTCATGTGAGTAGCATTTACTTTCATGTACGAGCTAACTTCTGTTTATTGCATGGGGGATCAAAATTACTGAGTTTAATATTGAATGATGTGATTGAGGCAAACTTTGAGCTAATTAAACATTATACCGACTGGCATAAGGTCAGTGCCAAATCCTAGTAAAACTATTGTCTGATCCCTGCATAACCCAGTTTAAGGACAATATCTGACATATCATAGAATCATAGAATCCCTACAGTGCAGAAGGAAGCCATTTGGCCCATTGAGTCTGCACCGATTCTCCGAAAGAATATCTTAACTAAACCCATCCCACCCCCCCACCCCCACCCCCCCACCCCCACCCCCCCACCCCCACCCCCACCCCCACCCCCACCCCCACCCCACCCCATCCCTGCCTTGTCTCAGTAGTCCCGCACATTTGCCAAGGCTAATCCATCTAACTTTTTAAAACGTTTTTTCATTAGTCACAAGTAAGGCTTGCATTAACACTGCAATGCAGTTACTGTGAAATTCCCCTAGTCGCCACATTCCGATGCCTGTTCAGGTCAATGCATCTAACCAGCACATCTTTCAGACTGTGGGAGGAAACCGGAGCACCCAGAGGAAACCCACGCAGACATGGGGAGAACGTGCAGACTCCACACAGACAGTGACCCAAGCCAGGATTCGAACCCAGGTCCCTGGCACTGTGAAGCAGCAGAGCTAACCACTGTGCTACCGTGCTGCCCCTCACACATCTTTGGACACTAAGGGACACTTATGCTGAGTTAGGAGGTGTATCTAGATTAGAGATTGGTCTGCATTTATTTTTGAGTGTGGGACCAACTGATGTGGAGACTGTCTCCTTATTTGAATGATTTCACAAACAACATGGGGCTGAATAGCATGCAAGGTTAACATGTGGTCCAGCTATTCAATAGCTTCTAAAGGCAGCCTGTCCCTCTTAAAGAGAAGCAGCAGTGCATTACACTGAATTATGTTGATGTAATTCTGAACAAGGAACACCAAAGCTGGGGATGGACTCTGAGATTTACCGATGTGGCACTGGATGCATTAGTGTTGGAAATGGACAAGAGAGAGGCTCTTCTTCTACACAGAGTGGAAGGAGGTGGGGGGAGGGGAGAGCAAGTTACCATCAAGTCAGAACCTGTAGATAGTGGGAGCAGATGACAAGGGAGGTCAATGCCTGCAGTCTGGCCTTAAGAACCTGGCAGCAGCACTGAAAGAAGTTTACTCAACTCACACATGCAAGGTCCATGTCAATGCAACTCCACATTGATGTCTGATAGTCACTGATCCACCAGCCTCTCAAACTGCTAAGTGCACCACACCGCCATCACTCACCCAACAGCACACCCTGGCACTCAGAATCACACATTCATCCACATGCTATACTTGATCGACACAAACCCTCCAGAAGTGCCATCTTCAAGCCCACTTCTCATTACCTCTACATATTTCACTTTATTAGCCAAAGCAGGAACATCACCTAAACATAATGAAACACAATCACTGATATTCTGCCCTCTCTCTTGCAAGACAATGTCGGCCACAATAGAAAGGGTCAAAGCCGAAGTACTGGGGAACAAAGTTACTTCAGCCACTCAGCTGGACAGAGGAGATAGTGCTCTGTTTAATGGTGCCATTTCCAACAGAACCTTTTGTATCTGGTGTCATATAGACTATCCAGGATGATCGTAAGTTTGTGCCTTATCCCATTTTCAGTTCTCTCTTCATCCTCATCTATCTGGCATGAAGTGAAAGCTGCAGATGGTGTGGCCATGGACCACTTGCTTTCTTCCCCACCCTGCTTTCCTCACTCCAAACCTCCCCTTCTGTTCTTATTCATTCAGATCAAATAAGTACAGCTGCCCAGCCAGCCACAGCAGACAATGAAGGATGAGACAAGAAGAAAATAGTTACTGATCCCAGCTAGTGTAGCTGGTCGCTCTCTATATAGGAACAGTGTCTGACTCCTGTTGCTACAAAGACATTACCCGATCTCTTTTGGAACTGGACTCTTCAGGTGTAAGGTGTCAGGAACCTCTGCCGTTTGTGATTTATATAAACGATCTGGAAGAAGGTGTAACTGGGGTGATCAGTAAGTTTGCGGACGACACGAAAATGGCTGGACTTGCAGATAGTGAGGAACATTGTCAGAGGCTACAGAAGGATATAGATAGGCTGGAAATTTGGGCACAGAAATGGCAGATGGAGTTCAATCCAGATAAATGCGAAGTGATGCATTTTGGGAGAACTAACGTACGGGGGAGCTATACAATAAATGGCAGAACCATAAAGGGTGTAGATACGCAGAGGGACCTAGGTGTGCAAGTCCACAGATCCTTGAAGGTGACGTCACAGGTGGAGAAGGTAGTGAATAAGGTATATGGCATGCTTGCCTTTATAGGACTGGGCATAGAGTATAAAAGTTGGGGTCTGATGTTGCGGTTGTATAGAACGTTGGTTCGGCCGCATTTGGAATACTGCGCCCAGTTCTGGTCGCCACACTACCAGAAGGACGTGGAGGCTTTAGAGAGAGTACAGAGGAGGTTTACCAGGATGTTGCTTGGTATGGAAGGGCTTAGTTATAAGGAGAGATTGGGTAAACTGGGGTTGTTCTCACTGGAAAGACGGAGAATGAGGGGTGACCTAATAGAGGTGTATAAAATTATGAAAGGCACAGATAGGGTGAACGGTGGGAAGCTTTTTCCCAGGTCGGTGGTGACGTTCACGAGGGGTCATAGGTTCAAGGTGAAGGGGGGGGGAGGTTTAACACGGATATCAGAAGGACGTGTTTTATGCAGAGGGTGGCGGGGGCCTGGAATGCGCTGCCGGGCAAGGTGGTGGAGGCGGACACACTGGGAACGTTTAAGACCTATCTAGATAGCCACATGAACGGAGTGGGAATGGAGGGATACAAAAGAATGGTCTAGTTTGGACCAGGGAGCGGCACGGGCTTGGAGGGCCGAAGGGCCTGTTCCTGTGCTGTATTGTTCTTTGTTCTTTGTTCTTTGACACAGAAATAGAAAATGTGTTTCTAATACACCTCATAGTATCCAGTGTTCTTCACTCCAACGGCATCACAGTACCATCACAGATATGCCTATTACCCAAAGTTCGTTCATGATCTATAAGAGACGATGCATGGTGAATTAAAGACTGAGGCCAAAGATGGCATGATTGGCCATGGTAAATTGCCCCTTAGTGTCAGGAGGCCTAGCAGGATAAATACATTGGGGCTATGGGGATAGGGCCTGGGTAGGCTTCTGGTCAGTACAGATTCGATGGGCCGAATGGCCTCCTTCTGCACTGTAGGGAATCTATGATTCTACTAAGAAAGATAAAAGACAAGTGAAATTAGAGGAGATGCAACCTGTTGCCAGAAGGCCAGCTCACAGAGTTCTTCAGCTGCTGAACCTCAGATGTTTGACTAAATTGGGCCTGCTTAGTCCTCATTAATGTATGAACAGCGCCCACCACTGCTTGTGTAAGAATAGTTTCCAGTCACTGCTGATGCAACAACAGTGTCCAATCCCTGCTTTGCTCTGTTCAGTCCACAAGTGTGATCCTGAGCTTCCAGTCGCTTGAAGGTTTAATTATCCATCCCACTTCCACTCTGACATCTCTGCCATCCGCCTCCTACATCATTTTAATAAAGGTCAACAGATGCTCAAAGAACAGACTCTCATTTTTCAATTATGCAGTTTGCAGCCTCCATTACGTCCACTGGTTTCAGACAATAACCACCGCTGCCATTTCTTTTGGACAACAATTGCTGGTTAGGATTTTTGTTTCTTTATTTGTCCCATTATCACCTCCTTTTGCATTGGATTTTCACCTCTTTTTGTCATTTAATCTTTCCTGTCTTGAACCCTACTTTTTTTGTTCTTTAACCCCCTTCCCCCTTTCCCTGCTTCTTAAATTGGTTAAAGCATGTTCTATTCTCTCATTTTTGCAGTTCTGAAAGAAGATCATCAGTTGAAAGCGTTAACACTGTTTCTGTCTCTGAATATGTGAAGATGTGGAGATGCCGGCGTTGGACAGGGGTGAACACAGTAAGAGTTTTAACAACACCAGGTTAAAGTCCAACAGGTTTATTTGGTAGCAAACACCATTAGCTTTCGGAGCGCTGCTCCTTCGTCAGATGGAGTGGAAATGTGCTCTCAAACAGGGCACAGAGACACAAAAATCAAGTTACAGAATACTGATTAGAATGCGAATCCCTACAACCAGCCAGATCTTAAAGATACAGACAATGTGGGTGGAGGGAGCATTAAGCACAGGTTAAAGAGATGTGTATTGTCTCCAGACAGGACAGCCTGCAAGTCCAGGAGGCAAGCTGTGGGGGCTACTGATAATGTGACATAAATCCAACATCCCGGTTTCGGCCGTCCTCATGTGTGCGGAACTTGGCTATCAGTTTCTGCTCAGCGACTCTGCGCTGTCGTGTGTCATGAAGGCCGCCTTGGAGAACGCTTACCTGAAGATCAGAGGCTGAATGCCCATGACTGCTGAAGTGCTTCTCCCAGAAAGAGCACAGTCTTGCCTGGTGATTGTCGAGCGGTGTTCATTCATCCGTTGTTGTAGCATCTGCATGGTTTCCCCAATGTACCATGCCTCGGGACATCCTTTCCTGCAGCGTATCAGGTAGACAACGTTGGCCGAGTTGCAAGAGTAGGCACCGTGTACCTGGTAGATGGTGTTCTCACGTGAGATGATGGCATCCGTGTCGATGATCCGGCACGTCTTGCAGAAGTTGCTGTGGCAGGGTTGTGTGGTGTCGTGGTCACTGTTCTCCTGAAGGCTGGGTAGTTTGCTGCGGACAATGGTCTGTTTGTGGTTGCGCGGTTGTTTGAAGGCAAGAAGTGGGGGTGTGGGGATGGCCTTGGCGAGACGTTCGTCTTCATCAATGACATGTTGAAGGCTCCGGGGAAGTACTGGATGACGAAGGGTACTCTGTCCACCGTGTCCCGTGTTTGTCTTCTGAGGAGGTCGGTGTGGTTTTTCACTGTGGTGCGTCGGAACTGTTGATCGATGAGTCGAGCGCCATATCCTGTTCTTATGAGGGCATCTTTCAGCGTCTAGAGGTGTCTGTTGCGATCCTCCTCATCCGAGCAGATCCTGTGTATTCGGAGGGCTTGTCCGTAGGGGATGGCTTCTTTAACATGTTTAGCACCCTAAACACGTTAAAGAAGCCATCCCCTACGGACAAGCCCTCCGAATACACAGGATCTGCTCGGATGAGGAGGATCGCAACAGACACCTCCAGACGCTGAAAGATGCCCTCATAAGAACAGGATATGGCGCTCGACTCATTGATCAACAGTTCCGACGCGCCACGGCGAAAAACCACACCAACCTCCTCAGAAGACAAACACGGGACACGGTGGACAGAGTACCCTTCGTTGTCCAGTACTTCCCCGGAGCGGAGAAGCTACGGCAACTCCTCCGGAGCCTTCAACATGTCATTGATGAAGACGAACATCTCACCAAGGCCATCCCCACACCCCCACTTCTTGCCTTCAAACAACCGCGCAACCTCAAACAGACCATTGTCCGCAGCAAACTACCCAGCCTTCAGGAGAACAGTGACCATGACACCACACAACCCTGCCACAGCAACCTCTGCAAGACGTGCTGGATCATCGACACAGATGCCATCATCTCACGTGAGAACACCATCTACCAGGTACACGGTACCTACGACAACGGATGAATGAACACCGCTCAACAATCACCAGGCAAGACTGTGCTCTTTCTGGGAGGAGCACTTCAGCAGTCACGGGCATTCAGCCTCTGATCTTCAGGTAAACGTTCTCCAAGGCGGCCTTCACGACACACGACAGCACAGAGTCGCTGAGCAGAAACTGATAGCCAAGTTCCGCACACATGAGGACGGCCTAAACCGGGACGTTGGATTTATGTCACATTATCAGTAACCCCCACAGCTTGCCTCCTGGACTTGCAAGCTGTCCTGTCTGGAGACAATACACATCTCTTTAACCTGTGCTTAATGCTCCCTCCATCCACATTGTCTGTATCTTTAAGATCTGGCTGGTTGTAGGGATTTGCATTCTAATCAGTATTCTGTAACTTGATTTTTGTGTCTCTGTGCCCTGTTTGAGAGCACATTTCCACTCCATCTGACGAAGGAGCAGCGCTCCAAAAGCTAATGGTATTTGCTACCAAATAAACCTTTTGGACTTTAACCTGATGTTGTTAAAACTCTTACTCTGAATATGTGACCAGACCTGCGAAACATTTCCTCGATTTTATATGTTGATCATAGAAGAGAGATATTGATGTTCATTGAGTCAGCGAGACTTGAAATTCAAGGATATGGCAGATTCTGAAGCCAGATAGCAAAAAGCTTCAACTCTGTATATAAAGAAAAGTAGAAATTCCACCTACAGGAAACTGTAAGCAGCATCTGTTTGGCAACGTATACCTCCTGAGTGCAGGTAAAGATCATTTGGTGTCTTAACCATATAATTTATTCATACAGTGATGCTAGAATAATTTGCCAAGCTTCATACAGTTCCTCAGAAAAGCTTCCGTCAATGCTTTGCATGGTCTACTTTAATAATCTGTCACAAAACTAGATTGCATCTTATGGCTGTCAGTTGGAGCTGTAAGATAAGAAAGTGAAGTAAGGAGCTTCACCCTCTTCCAGCACTTCATGATGATTTCTGTGCCAACATTTTGATTGTGTTCATTTAGGTAATTCCGGTGTCAGTGAATCCGGAAAAGTATATTTATCCAGCTCTTAGTTGGTGCGACATCTGCCAACTTGGTGCAGTTACTATTACTCTTGTTCTTGTAAGTTGAAAGGTTGCAGATTTGAGCTCCATGGCCAAATTTGAGCTCATACACTCTCATCTACATCTAAAGGAGTGCTGTATTGCATTGTTGGAAAGGCCATCATGTAGATGAGAGATTAGCCCTGAAATCCTGGGTTCAAAACCAGTGTTTTTGGGTATGTGATGGCGGATCATCAATGCGAAATTCATCTACATTGAATTTCTTTCTGGGAGAAATTTAGTCAGAATAAGGATTTCATCACTATTCTTTCAAGTGTGTACAGATTGGAAATACAGGAGTACATAATTTAATTTATAATTTACTGCATAAACCCTTTGAGCTGTTTCAACAAATTAATTGGGCATGATACAAATATAAGGTTTTTTTAATTTCAATTCTACCTTTAATTTTGAAAGGAGAATTTTTAAGGCGAGCTACAAAAAAATCATAGATGGGAGAGGAAGCTTCTCCACACTGAGTAGCAAAGGACTGAACCCTATGCCCTCTACATTTCAAACAACCGGTTTGTCAAATCTAATTGGTGCACTCTCTTTTCATGCTGCAATTTCCTTCCTTGCATATTTCCCCTCCCTCAAACAATACATCTGATGCAACCAAGATAGCTGACCTTTACATTGACTTGAATGTTTTAAAGCATCGCTGTAGATGTCTTCTCTTTACTATGGGGAGATGCCTACCGTCCTCTCAGCAACTATCACATAACATGATCGTACTGTATGCTGTTGCATATTGATGTATCAGTGACCATTATCAACGCTCTAATTTCATGATGGTTCAATGTTAGCCTGTTAGCAATCTAAACATTTCCAAATGTTGAACATATGTACTTATAATTCTAATCTCCCTTTCTCCATGCATTAGAGGGCTGAAGCTTGTAAAAGAAATCGATATATGCATTTACATAGCATCTTTCATGATCACAGAATATCCCAAAGCACTTTGCAGCCATGAAGTACTGTTGAAGAGTGTGCACTATTGCAATGGTTTTCAACTATTGTGCCGTGGGACCTGCACCAAGTTGGTAGATGTTGCGCCAACTGAGAGTTGGATAAATATTCTTTTTCAGCTTCACTGGCACCAGAATGCTGGTGTGCTGTGGGAACTGTGCGAGTCTGCTGTGAAACTTTGTACAAAGGTAATGAAAATCAATGTAAACAAACATATTGGCCAGTATTCTCCGGGCGTTCATGCCCTGCTGCCACTGCTAGCGAGAGTGGAGAATTTGGCACTCAACCAAATCTCCATTCACTGCAGTGGGACAGGAGAATCCCAGCTGTGGACGAGGTCAGAGAATCCAGCCCATTGTTTCATCTTAAACAATATTTAATCTAACCAAAATTACAACTCATAAAACTTGTGAAAATTAATCATCAAATACATTAAAAGTGAGGTAACGGTCTTTCAATTCTAAAGCATGCACGTTCTAAACACAAATGGCCAATGGGTGAAATTGAGGTGACATGATAGTTTTTACTAGTCACCATTGAAACCATTCAATGCGCACTTTTTTACTGATAGACAAAACAAGACAAAACAAACTAGCAGACACAGCAAAGTTGACCATATCCATATTTCTTTGCTGCATCTATTTTATATCCTCTGATCTAAGAAGAAATGGCTAAGTTGATACCAGAGATGAGGGGTGTTGATTATGAGGAGAGACTGAGCAGATTGGTTTTGTACTCGTTGGAATTTAGAAGGCTGAGGGGGGATCTTATAGAGACCTATAAGATAATGAAGGGGCTGGATAGGGTAGAGGTGGAGAGATTCTTTCCACTTAGAAAGGAAGCTAGAACTAGAAGGCACAGACTCAAAATAAAGGGGGGTCAGTTTAGGACAGAGTTGAGGAGGAATTTCTTCTCTCTGAGGGTGGTGAATTTCTGGAATTCTCTGCCCACTGAAGTGGTGGAGACTACCTCGTTGAATATGTTTAAATCACGGATAGATGGATTCCTGATCGGTAAGGGAATTAGGTATTATAAGGATTTAGGCGGGTAAGTGGAACTGATCCACTTCAGATCAGCCATGATCGTATTGAATGGCGGGGCAGGCCCGAGGGGCTAGATGGCTTACTCCTGCTCCTATTTCTTATGTTCTTATGTTCTCTGCTTATTCAGTCATTGATGAAACATCTGAACCCTAAGAGAAAAAAACAAGAAATATTCAGAGTTAGTGTAATGAGAGCTATCTGGCATTTTGCTCTGTTCCATTGAATTTTAATTGTTTATCGGTTCAGTTATTTGGTAAAAATTATAAATTTAAATATTATTACACACATGAAATTCATAATGTAAAAAGGTGAAATTCAGATGCCTGAACCGAGTGCTATGTGTGGAACAGATTTAGGGCTATGAATAGTTAGAAATAGTTGAGTTGAGACGATTTTGAAAATGTGTCTGTGCTCTCTGTCAAAGACGGGTGTATTTTGTACTGGATTTGAAACATTAATGCATTTGATCCTTATTTAGCTTGTTGTATGCACTATGTTGTAAACCATTCTAGTAAAACCGTAACCATAGCAAATGTAACTAAAAAAGACATTTATGAGCAGCAGTCAATTCAGCTGAAAAAAAGTAAGTGTGCCATGGAATTGTTTGTCTCATTGAAGTGTGCTGTGTTAATGAAAGGTTGGGAACCACTGCACGATTGTAATGTAGGAAATATGGCAGCCAATTTGCACACAATAAGATCACAAAAAATAGCAGTGTGATAATGGCCAGTTAACCTATTTTTTGTGATGTTGGTGAGGGATAAATATTCACCAGGACCCCAGGGACCTTTGCTCTTCTTCAAAATAGATAAATGGGGTGGAATTCTCCGGCCGCGCTGGTCTAAAAGCCGAAAATTCCCACCTGACTGTCAATGAGGTTTCACATTGTCCACAACCCGCCCATTAAAATTCCAGTGGCGGGTAGGATGGAAGAATTCCGGCCGTTATTTTACATCCACCTGAGAGGGCAAACAGGGGGTGGGATTTTCTGGCCATATCATAGAAGCATAGAAACCCTACAGTGAAGAAAGAGGCCATTTGGCCCATCGAGTCTGCACCGACTACAACCCACCCAGGCCCTACCCCTACATATTTACCCACTAATCCCTCTAACCTACGCATCTCAGGACACTAAGGAGCAATTTTAGCATGGCCAATCAACCTAACCCGCACATCTTTGGACTGTGGGAGGAAACCGGAGCACCCGGAGGAAACCCACGCAGACACGAGGAGCATGTGCAAACTCCACACAGACAGTGACCCAAGCCGGGAATCGAACCTGGGTCCGTGGAGCTGTGAAGCTGCAGTGCTAACCACTGTGCCACCGTGCCGTCCTTACCCGAAGGCCATGCTCACCCGAAGACCGGAAAATCCCACCCGAGGTCAATGGATCTTTGTATGGTCTGTGTCCCACCCGTTACGATTCCCGTGGCGGGTGGGACAGGAAAATTCCGCCCAGAGCCTCAGTTTAAGATTTCATTGAAAAGAAAGAACCTCAGACAGTGTTGTATTCTGTCCGTACTGTATTGGAGTGTTAGCCTAATGTCTGGGCTCAAGACCTGGGGTGGGACTTGAACTCACAGTGGCCTAACAGCAAGGTGATTGTGAGCCTTGGGTAACGCTACCAAAAATGGTCAGCTTAAAGAATCAAAGTATGAAAACAGGTTTGTGTTCTTTGGAAGTTAGAAGGTTGGGGAGGGGGGATCTAACTGAGGTATTTCAAATGATTAAAGGATTGACTAAAGTAGATAAGTAGATATAGAAAAACGGTTTTCTCTGGTGGGGAAATTCAGGATTGGCTGCCATTACCTTAAATTAGAGTTGGGCCATTTAGGAATGACATGAGGAAACACTTTTCACGCAAATTGTAGTGAAAATTTGGTACTCACTCCCTGAAAAGCTATCAATGCAAAATCAATTACAATTTTTAAGACTAAACTTTAGGTTTTGTTAAGTAATGGTGTCACAGGATATGCAACAGCAAATGGAGTTGAGCTACCTTTGTTAAATCATGGATCAGAATATTTTAATTTAATTTATTTATTAGTGTCACAAGTAGGCTTACATTAACACTGCAATGAATTTAATGTGAAAATCCCCTACTTGCCACACTCTGCTGCCTGTTCGGGTACACTGAGGGAGAGCATGGCCAATGCACCTTACCAGCACGTCTTTAGGACTGTGGGAATAAACCGGAGCACCCGGTGGAAACCCATGTAGACATGGGGAGAACGTGCAGACACCGCACCGACAGTGACCCAAGCTGGGAATCGAACCCAGGTCCCTGGCGCTGTGCAGCAGCAGTGCTAACCACTGTGCCACCGTGCCGTCCCCCAGTTCTACCAGTCTGATTCAAAGTGCTGGGCGGACATGAAACTGGGAGTGTTTCAGATCTGACTTTTAGACCCGTTCTCAGGCGCCCCCCATACACACTCTGCCTCCAAAAATATCAGCAATTCCAAATCTCGCTGCAGACGCCTGTGGGCAGGAATTAACGTATCCGAAACCCTGCAGCTCCGATTGGCGCCTCCAGCTGCGCATGCACAGAAAAAAAACGATAGACTGCTGCTCCCCCACCACATCCCTCCCATGCTGGATAATGCGTCCCCCGGCCCTCACAGACATTGCCTCACCCTCACAGCATTACTGACCCCCTTATCCCCCCACCCACCGCCATCCAAACCGATCGCGGGCTCCTTTCCCCTTCCACCCCCTTCCTCCCCCACCGATGTCAGGCAGAGTAGCAGTGGACTCACCTCTCCCCCAAGCAGAGAGCCATCAGATGCTCAGCACCTACCTCCTCACTAACTAGAGCTCCCAAATCGGACTTTTATGGAGCATGTCTGTTTTGCACCGATTCTGGATGGGCGAGCATGGTGGTAAAGGAGGAAATGCCGGTAAGGTTGGGTGTGCAGCCCATTAAGTCAATTTAAACGCATGCAAATGCATTCAAATAGCCATTGCGCCATTTCGGGCATGGTCCCGATCGCAGCCATTTTCAGGCCTTGGTAAAGGAGGAACAGGTGCGGAGGCAGACTCGGATCACACTACTCGCCTCCCGCCTAACTTTACCAAGTTTTTGCGCTTGCAAAAGTGTGTAACGCGATGGTAAAATTAAGCCCAATGTCTTTCATCCCCTTTGATCATCCCAGTTTCACTGTTTTGAAATATGCTTTTGAAGTATAGCCATTGCTCTTCGTAGACAAATGTGGCAACAATGTGTGCAAGGCATCGCCCCACAGACAGCATTAAGGTAATTAATCATTTAATAGCTGCAAGAATCAATGGGTTGTGATCTGGTCAATGACATTGGAATCATACCCAATATCATTCTTCAGTGCTGGTCCCACTGAAGTTTGTACAAACGTACCTCATTACCATTAGCAGGTGGGCAGCAGCAGCAATGGGGGAAGCGGGGATCTGCTTTTTCTGGCCTCAACCCCAAAAACATTCTTCTCTTAGAATCTTAGAATCTTAGAAACCCTACAGTGCAGAAAGAGGCCATTCGGCCCATCGAGTCTGCACCGACCACAATCCCACCCAGGCCCTACCCCCATATCCCTACATATTTACCCACTAATCCCTCTAACCTACGCATCCCAGGACACTAAGTGCAATTTTAGCTTGGCCAATCAACCTAACCCGCACATCTTTGGACTGTGGGAGGAAACCGGAGCACCCGGAGGAAACCCACGCAGACACGAGGAGAATGTGCAAACTCCACACAGACAGTGACTCAAGCCGGGAATCGAACCCAGGTCCCTTCTCATCATCTTGATCTGCTGATTTTAAAAGAAAAAAATAACCTCTTTGAGGACAGTGCTATTTGCCTGATTTGGACTCCAGCAACTGAACTCACATGTACCTTTGTGGATGCTGCTACCTCTCAACTCATTCAGCACAATTGCAACCATTACAAAGTCGGGTCTGGACTTTAGATCAAGGATGAGAACCCCCTCTCAGTCACGCACTGAGTGAGATTTCAGCCTAGACTGTGCGCCCTTCCCTTGAGGGTTGGCTTCAACCCATGATCTTCTGACTCATGTAAGAGTTTTGCCATTGGACCAAATTAAAATCTTCCTTCACTGGTTCATGTCTTTAAGGAAGATTCCATCTCAACCCTCTGGGGAGGGATCTAACTTTTGATGTAATAGTTTCAACCCAAGGCTCATTTTTGCATCATTCACAAATGTTTTATTTTAAGTATGTCGCAACAAGCTGATTGCCAAAACAGATTTTAATCTGCCCATAGCTGAATTCAAGCATTCCTCAGATAATCCTTGCTTCACATTGGCAGGCCCCTGTCTGTGACAATCTTGGATTTGTTAGTTCCAGCTTTTGTATAGCATATAGCTATTCTGCCAAAACAAATCAACCCTGCATCAAGGTTATATCTGGATCAGGGTTAGATTACACACATATAAAGTTAGTCTTCAATCCTTTAGCCATTCATCCTGCAACCCACTGACTTTAATTTAAAAACACATCAAGTTTGTGCTACAAAAATGTTGATGAAACAATACAAGTTGCCATTAATATGAGAACAATCAATATTAGCCAGTGTAAGGCCCATCACAGTTGCAAGAATATTGTCCATGCTTACAGACTCTGCTAGCATTTTAGCTAATTCTTTGGGTGGAACCTAAAGTAAAGTTTATTTATTAGCCACATGTAAGGCTTACATTAACACTGCAATGAAGTTACTGTGAAATTCCCCCAGTCGCCACACTCTGGCACCTGTTCAGGTCAATGCACCTAACCAGCACATCTTTCAGACTGTGGGAGGAAACCGGAGCACCCGGAGGAAACCCACGCAGACACGGGGAGAATGTGCAAACTCCACAAAGACAGTGACCCAAGCTGGGAATCGAACCCGGGTCCCTGGCGTTGTGAGGCAGCAGTGCTAGTCATTGTGCCACCGTGCCGCCCCTCTTATGGAGGCACTGGGGGTCTCAGCTGCTGGCTGGGAAAGGTCCATCAAACCACAAACCAATTAGATTGTTGGGAGGCCACTCGTGGGCCTTCCCCAGAACAACAACTCTGGAGGCAAGAAGTCCTGCTCACTGAGAGCTCCCAGCCTCTGATTGGCCCCAAGCTTTTTTACTTAGCGGCATCAACAGGAAGGCTGTGGGCTGCTGCTGGAATGGCAGCCACCAGGGGCCCAGGATCGAGGAGCAAGTTTAGCTAGAAGTAAGTCATGATGGAAGGGTTTTGACAGGGGGTGGGGGGACGGGGGGGGTGGGGGGGGGGCGTCATATGGCAGGGGAGTGTTTTGGGCCAGCAGCAAGGGCAGATGAATAACTCTCAATGCCCACTTCCCAATTCCAGATCTCTTGATCAGACAATGAGTGCCTTTGAAGGATGGACCCCCCACCACCCCCCTCCCCCCCACTCCTCCACTGCTTGCCCCTCGGGAAAAGACTATCATCCCACATATGTTTCTTTGTTACACTTCCTAATAAAGGACCCCACGCACCCCAGACATCCTCTCTTCCACCTTCTTCCGTCAAGAAAAAGATACGAAAGCCTAAGATCATGTACCAACCGACAAAAGAACAGCTTCTTTCCTGCTGCTGTCAGACTTTTGAATGGACCTACTTCAAATTAAGTTGATCTTTCTCTGCACCCTAGCTATAACTGCAATATTACATTCTGCACTCTCTCCTTTCCTTCTCTATGTACGGTATGCTTTGTCTGTATAACACTCAAGAAACAATACTTTTCACTGTATACTAATATATGTGACAATAACATAGCAAATCAAATATGTGGCAACAGGCAAACCCGCCGCTGGGCCCAATAGAATAAGGCCCTTCAATGGTCATAAATTGTCCACTCAAGGGCCTCAGTTGACAATGGAGCAGAAAGGCTGACCACAGGGCTTCACATTGTGGACTTAATTTTGGCAGAGGCGGGATGTGGTGGGGTAGTGACCTGCCACCCTCCCACACAATTAAATGCCTTCCCTACTTCCAAATACTCCACTGGAGAGGGAAGAAGATTCTGCCCTGTTTATCTTGGTCATGACGGAAAAGTTTATCTATCAGTCACAAGTAAGGCTTACATTAACACTGCAATGAAGTCACTGTGAAAATCCTCTAGTCGCCACACTCCGTGCCTATTTGGGTACACTGACGAAGAATTTAGCATGCACCTAACCTGTTGTGGTGTGGAGAGATTTTGCTGCCAGCATCAGAATTAAGCACCACTTGCCTTTGTATAGAAATCAAATATGAAATGAAATACATAATATGTCCATCACTATTTGTAAGTAAAACTAGAGGTTAACGTGTGAGCAATGCTCCCTCTGATTTTTCTTTGCTTTGTGCAGCCTGTTCATTCACCCTATATGTTGCATTGTATGACACATTCTGGATTGCTGCGTGGTTAATAAAGTGCATATCCTAAGGGAAATGTTGGATGTGTGCAGCCTGTTGCAGTGCACAATTTGTTCTCGATTGATGTGTTTCCACACATTCACGCACCATGCTGTTGATGAAAGGTTACATTTGAAGTATGTCCTATATTTTTAATAGCTATCGACAGACCTGCTGCAAATTTGCAATGTTTTCTGGTTTTCCACATTTACAATTTGTTTTAAAACGAGCATAGTTTATGTTTGATACAGAGCAAAGTTTTCTGAATTGTACTCTCAAGAGAGAGGTGGGTTAGTCATAGAATAAAGCTCCTCCTACGTGGCATTCGCGGATCATATGCAGGATTTTGTGGCCTCGCTCATCCCGAAACCGTAAAATCCCATCCAAGGTCAACGGATCTTTCCATTGCCCGCCCCTCGCCCACTCTAATTTCTCTGGCGGGTGGAGCAGTAAATTCCAGCCTTGCAAATGTGCCTATATTGTTACTGAAATGCCAAACATTGCCATTGGTACCAGAAGTGTTCTGAGGCAAGGCTTCCACCTGTGCATTAGCCATGGCACTGATCTCACAAGATCATGGCATCAACACAAAGCCAACAATTGGTAGATTGCATCTGGGAGATCCAGAAGATCCTCTTTGGTGGAAGCTCTTCTGAGGCTGCAGCTATAGCATTAAAAGTTGAAGTTGGAAAAGCAGAAATATGCCAGAAGTTGAAGACATGTCCTCAACAGGAATGAGCAACACTTTCCACAACAAGTGAGAATAAAAAACATTCTTCTTGATGAAATTAGGTATGGCGAGGCAATTGCAGGAGTGGAAAGCAACAATCATCAGCTCGAACCATGTAGAGGAAAGTGGAATAGGCAGTGAGTGACAACTTCATAACCTCAAAACCACTTCTCAAATATGGGGCAAGATTTAATAACTCCACAACACCAAAGGTAAGACTGCAAGCTAACATTCCTATTTATTTTATTCATTTTATAAGGTCTATATTCAACTTACAACCAGATCCACAAATATCAGAGTGTTACCCTGTGCACTAGTGTTACCCTATGCACTAAATGAATTATCATATCACCTGCATTGAAGGGTTTCACTTGAACAGGTATAAAATCCTGAGTGCATGCATGCCTATTGAAGCATTCGTGTCCCTTTAGGAATTCCATAATGTTGGTAAATTCAACAGTGTTTGACTAACAATAACAAATATTCTTTTGAGACACAGAAAATAATTATGCACAATTCATGAGAAGGACAGACTGCCAAAGGTAAGGGAGTCTAAAAGAAGAGGGCATAAGTTTAAGGTGAGAGGGGAAAGATACAAAAGGGTCCAGAGGGGCAATTTTTTCAATCAGAGGATGGTGAGTGTCTGGAACAAGCTGCCAGAGGTAGTAGCAGAGGTGGGTACAATTTTGTTTTTTAAAAAGCATTTAGACAGTTACATGGGTAAGATGAGTATAGAGGGATATGGGTCAAATGAGGGCAATTGTGACTAGCTTAGTGGTAAAAAAGGGCAGCATGGACAAGTTGGGCCGAAGGGCCTGTTTCCATGCTGTAAACCTCTATGACTCTATGGGCCCCATTTTACCATTTTCATTCTAAGTGCTGGGCGGACTTGAAACTGGGAGTGTTTCAGATCCGACTTTTAGACCCGTTCTCAGGCACCCCCATGTGCACTCTGCCTGCAAAAATATCAGTGAGTCCGAATTGTGCTGCAGAAGCCTGTGGGCGGGGGTTAATGCGTCCGAAACCCTGCAGCTCCGATTGGCATCTCCAACTGCGCATGCGCAGAAAAAAAAGATAGAATGTAGCTCCCCTGCCACATTGCTCCCGGGTCGGATAATGCCCCCCTCGGCCCTCACAGGCATTGCCCCACCCCCACAACATTACTGACCCCCTTATACCCCCCCCACTTCACTACCCAGACCGATCATGGGCCCCTTCCCCGCTTCCCCTCACTGATCACGGCAGAGTGGCAGTGGATGAGTGGCAGCGGACCCCCCCCCCGACCAATCTCGAGCAGAGAGCCATCAGACCCACCTCCGCACCCCCCAACCGATCTCAAGCAGAGAGTCGTCGGCTGCTCGGCACTTACCTCCTCATTAGCTGGAGCGCCCGAATCGGACTTCGATGGAGCATGTCTGTTTCACGCCGATTCTGGATGGGTGAACGTGGTGGTAAAGGGGGAAGTGCCAGTAAGGTTGGACGTGCAGCCCATTAAGTCAATTTAAATGCATGCAAATGCATTTAAACAGCTGTTGCGCCCGTTGCAGGCGCGGTCCCGATTGTGGCCATTTTCAAGCCTTGGTAAAGGGAGAACCAGCGTGGAGGCAGGCACAGATCGCGCTACTCACCTCACGCCTGAATTTACCAAGTTTTTGCACCCAAAAGCGGGCACAACTTGATGGTAAAATCGGGCCCTATGACTCTAGGTGAAAGGACATATAAGCAGGCAGTGAGAATCCCAGTGACTCAACCAGCCAGTGTTGTCGGGATGAGGTCATGGGAGGGATTGACCCAGATACCACTCCAATAAATAACTGATCCAGTATTGGTGGTCAAAGATTAAACCCGGATTCTCTTTAATTGAGAATAATATGCCATTCTGGCGGGAGCAGCAACCCCAGGAACCTCTGAACACAATCTACAAAACTCAGAGCTCTTTGAGAAATGTAATTCTGACGCCACATATCATGGTAACTGAATGTCTTCATAAGTCTCTAGACATCCTATAGTGCTGCCTCCTAAGCCTAGTGTAGAGTTCAATTGCTCTTTGTATGATTGTGTATGCTTATTTAAACCTGTGTTTAAAAAGAAGGAATGAGAAAAAATAAATTAAACTGAAGCAAACTTCTGTAAGCAGGAGAGAGCAGACATTTTCAAGTATTGAATAAAACCCCTGTTACACATAGAACCTGGTATGTCATCTCTACATATCTCTGAAGCATAAAACGTAACGCCTAACATCCAAGATTGCCTGATCTTTTACTTGCTCTTTCTTCTCCAACAAATAAATCATAAAGTGGGAAATCTCAATGGGAAAAAACATTTTGCCAGATTCACCTTCATTACAGCCCAGTATGTTCACAGATCCCTCTGAATGTGTGAAATATATGAAGGGAAGGGAAGGGGCACTTGAATTTTGGGATAAGTGGTAGAGGTTAATAATAAGTACAGTTTCAGTATAATTGCCATTGTCACTGGCCCATGGATTTTCAGGCCTATGGATTTTCAGGCCCTACCTTTATTATTGTGGTTCCAATCACTTATCTGCCACTGTAATAGATAATAAAAATTATGCCTCAGGGTACAATTGTGGTCTTGCTTTTAGTAAATAATGCATTGGTAAGCAACATGTGCCAGTTTTTGATGGTGAATTCAATCTTCAGGGGACTATCAGTTTGGTAACTGTGTCAATGCCTTCCTGTCCTTACTCCATTATCAACTATTAATGAATGACTATTGTTTGTTCCAATGTAGAGTCCTCACAGCAGTGCCCAAAGAACATCTAGTTCTTTAAAAAAAAACACTGCCTATATTTCTTTCCCTGATGAAAGCTGGTCCAGAGATTTCTTTTATTCATTCGTGGAACATGGGCATCGCTGGCTGGCCAAGATTTATTGCCCATCCCTAGTTGCCCTTGGAGGGACAGATGAGAGTCAACCACATTTCTGTGGCTCTGGAGTCATATGACGGCCAGGCCAGGTAAGGATGGCAGATTTCCTTTCTTAATGGACATTAGTGAACAATTGACAATGGTTTCATGGTGATCAGTAGGTTATTAATTCCAGATTTTTTCTATTGAATTCAAATTCCACCATCTGCCCTGGCAGGATTTCAACCCGGATCCCCAGAACATTTGCTGAGTTTCTGGATTAATAGTCTAGCAATAATACCATGAGGCCATCGCTTCCCCTGTGTGCATGCATTGTACCAATGGACCTGAATTTTCAGCATGGCCGGGGATCTAAAGAGTTAGTGGAGAATGCATTCCCACTGACTCCAGCAGGCCTGATTTCACACTCCAACAAGCATTGATTGGCAGATGGCAGCATTGCAGATCATCACCAGGAAGAAATCCTACCTTGGAGAGCTGATGGCCAATCAATCAACCAGTATTCCAGGAACAGCACTACAGTGGGTGGAAGAGGCAAGGCAGCTCTTTTCCTTGAACTAAGTGCTGGAAGCTGGAGGAAGGTAAGTGGCAGAGGGGTCAAGGGCTGAGGTGAGGATGGTTAGGGAAGGCCTGGGCGGGGTTGCGAGTGTGATAATCATGATGTCAGAGGTTCGATTGTGGTGGGAGATAGGACTGGAGGTCTCTAGGTCCTAAGCATGTTGCACTCCCAGTCAGAAGGGGGATTCTAATGGATGCACTTTCCCCACCTTCCCACCCAAGATTGAACTTCCTCTATATTTGATTTCAGCATCCCCTCCACCCCCTCGTCGCCTGACATCATCTACCTGCCAGCCTTAAAATTAAGGCCGGGGAGAAAGAGGCTATTAAGTTGTCTTTGAGGCCCTGCCCGCCCCATTGTAAAATCACAACCAGATCAGGGTAGGCCAGATCCTTGCAATTTTCACACACCTGAAGGGGTGGGTGGGCGGGGTGTGGGTGGGGGGAGCATGAAATTATGACCATGAGTTTAGATATTACCTGAGCACAACTGTCACAGTTTAATGATCATCGATTTTGGAATTTAATTTTGTGAAGGGGCAAATGAGAAATTATACTCCTCCCATGTCAATTCTCCATCAATAACTTCCGTCTGAATTCTCATCCTAGTGAATTACCATTGAATAAAGGTGAGAATTTTTGATTGGGGTTTGGTTAAAACCAGATTTCAGTGACCTCTTTCCACGGGTTAAGTAGTGAATCAGGGAATCCATAGCTGAAACATTTTAGCGGCTCACATTCCCCTCACCATGCTTTCAGTAACAAATGGGAAGCTATAACAGAGTGAAGTTGCTCAATATGTAGCTATCCTCTGTGTGATGCATTCTGGTTTGGTGCATTTAAAATCTAGACTTTGGGCAGGATTTTATCGCCTCGTTCGCCCTGAAACCATAAAATCCCACCCGAGATCAATGGACCTTCCCATTGTCCACCACACGCCCGCTCTGATCCCCATGATGGGCGGGGCAGTGAAATTCCGGCGATTGTGAATAATGGAAGATTTTTGGTCTGTTAGGTCTCTCCTGGTAACTGGATTGACTCACACAAATTCTATTTATTGGGAGCAAATAGGAAGGGGTTTGTTTTATTTGTACTGTCACGCTCAATGGAAGCATGAAGATATTGGATATTTTTGGACTGTAAGATGATTATCCTTTGTGAAAAAAGTAGTTAACTCAGTTAAGATGGCTGCAATTTAACATGGATTACAGACATTTAAACTATGGTGGGTATTGGATACTGTGGTCAATTTTTAGTCGAACATGCACCTAAATTAAGGCATTTCACAGTGACCTGTGATGTTTAAACATCTCATTGTGTAAGGATCAACCAGCATTTGAGGAATATGAAATCTCTGGACTGTCGGCCTCCAGGTGCCACATTGAACAAAAGAGAATATCTGAGCTCAGGTTGGGACAGGGATATAGGGTGGGATTTTATGGCCTTGCTCATTCCGGAACCATAAAATCCCGCTGAGGTCAACGGACCTTCTCATTGTCCGCTCCTCGCTCGCTCCGATTCCCGTGGAGGGCGGGGCAATAAAATACTGGAAAAAGTGAATGATTGTGTCAACTCTTATCGATCATGCTGGTCTGGACCCCAAAAATGTTGTGCAGTCACGTGACTGAATCTAACTATCAGAGACTGCAGTTTAATAAAACCTGAATAAAGTAAATCTCTGCATGTGTGTGAGAAATATCTGAAGCACCAGGAAACATCTGAAATAGCAGAACCATCATAGCTGAAAGCCTTCTGATGCAGTCAAAGTTCTGTAATTGTTCCAGATTCCAAGTCCATCTGAGAACCAATCTTCTGGCTATTCACCTACAAGAGGCTTCGCGGCTATGGCCTTCATTCCAACTAAAGTACCAACTCAACTAGGAAGACATCAGGCCTGCATTGATGTCGAGACTGTTGTAAATTCAATTTTTTATAAATATGGCTTTAACTTTATTTGTATCTGTGTGTATAACACTGAGTAAAAGGTTGTGCTCAAACATCCACAGCAAGTGTCTAATAATAAATACCAGGTGGGATTTTCTAAACCTCGCACCCCTCTCCCCGCCTCCCCCAACACCCCTGCATGTTTCACAGAGACAGAGGTGGCTCGCCATTGGCTGGTGGTGGGATCTTCTGGTCCCACTGCTGTCAACGGGGTTTCCTTGTTCACACCCTGCGCTGCCGGGGATGGGGAATTGCTATCGGCGGGACTGGAATATCCCACCAGCGCGAATAGCTGGAAAATCCCGTCCAACATTTTTACTTAATAAAATCAGCAGAAAGTTTGCTGCTGGAAATTATTTTAAACTTGGAAAATCACTGTGAATTGAAGAAAATACGCACACTTTAGACACAAATATCCTGATTACAGAATGGAAGGGACCACAAAAATCCTATCCATAAGAGTATTAGATTTGTTCTGCATCAGCGATTTGTTGATTTGGAACTGATTGTGTAGACTGTAGAGCTCAAATGCACCTCCTACCCCTTTCAGTTCTACAATTTACTGAAATTATGCAGCCATTTTTACACCTATATATAAACCAGTATTTTTTTCCTGCTTTTCTTTTTGTAATGATACCCGTTGGCAAGGTTAGTGAAATGGAACAGAAAGACGATTAAAAAATCTGTGCTGATCTGTTTACCAAGGTTCCTGCATCCTAATCATATTACAAGGTCACTGAGTTGGTTGACTTATTCCGAAGTTATAAAATGCAATTGAGCAGATTTCAGTAAAATAACTACTTCTTTTCACTTTCCTTTCAATGAGTTCAGTGCTCACCAATGCGAGAGATCCTGGGAAAAGAAAGCTTATTTTTTCAGACACTCAGGGCAAGATTTTTCCTGTGGGTTTCTGAATCTGTCTTTGGGATTTTCCTTGTGGGTTTCTGAACTCTGTACTCTCTCCAATGTCTTCACATCCTTTCTCAAGGATGGCACCCAGAACTGGATGCATTACCCCATATGCGACCTAACTAGTGTTGTATAGAAGTTCAACATGACCTCCTTACTCTTGTATTAAATGCCTCTGTTAATTGAACCAGCAATAATATATGCTTTATTAACTGCTCTCTCAACATGCCATGCCACCTTCAATGACTTACCACATATATACACTATGGTCTCTAAGTTCCTGCATCTCTTTTAGAGTTCTCCCTTTATTTTATACCATCTCCCTACCAAATTGAATGACCTTACACATCTCTGCATCGAACTTCATCTGCCACTTGTCTGCCCAATCCATCAATATGTCTATGTCCCTTTGAATTTCAAGTCTATCCTCATAACAGTTGACAACCTTTCCAATCTTTGTATCGTCTGCAATTTTGAAATCATGCCCTGCAGGCCACAATACAAGTCAGTGATATAAATCAGGAAGAACAGGGTTGCAACACCAATCTCTGGGGAACTCTAGTACAAACCATCTTCCAATCTGAAAAACAACCATTTATCACTACTCTCTGTTTCATGTCACTCAGTCAATTTCTTATCCAAGTGCCTACCTTTCATTTAATTCCATAAGCTAGAATTTTGCCCACAAGTCCATTGTGTGACACTTTATCACTGAGTGAGGTTGTCAATTAGCCCTGAATAAGAAATACACAGTTTTTTTTATCTAAAAGGGAAGCAGGCAGGAAAGAAGAGTTGAGACCACAATCTGATCACATGAATATATTGAATGGTGGAGCAGACTTAATGGACTGTATGACCTACTCCTGCTCCTATTTCTTATCATAGAATAGAAGAATCCCTACAGTGCAGAAGGAGGCCATTGGCCCATTGAGTCTGCACCGACCGCAATCCCACCCAGGCCCTATCCCCGTAACCACACATATTTACCCCACCAATCCCTCTATCCTACGCATCCCGGGATACTAAGGGGCAATTTAGCATGGCTAAAGCACCTAACCCGCACATCTTTGGAGTGTGGGAGAAAACTGGAGCACCCGGAGGAAACCCACTCAGCCACAGGAAGAACGAGCAAACTCCACACAGACAGTGACCCAAGCTGGGAATCGAACCCGGGTCCTAGAGCTGTGAGGCAGCAATGCTAATCAAATCCTTTGTCTGTCCAATCCATCAATATGTCTATGTCCCTTTGAATTTCAAGTCTATCCTCATAACAGTTGACAACCTTTCCAATCTTTGTATCGTAAACATACAACCGTGCCGCCTGTAAATGATCTTATGATTCTAAGGATTTGTTTTGTGCTGTGGGTCAACTCCCCTAAAGAACAGATTTAGGCCAGAAAAACTAATTTATCCTCTTGTCATCACCAGATGTGGTTTTCATCTCATGAATTGTGGGATGAAAATTTGCCGTCTCGTGTATCACGAGAATTGTAGCGGGTGTGACAGAAAACCTATGCGGACCATTTAAAGGTCTGTTAAGCTTGGGATGGAATTTTCAGTTTTGGGACGCGCATGGCTGGTAAATCCTGCCCATGGCTTGATTTGAACCAAGGAGATTGACCAGTCTTTAATCTTCTTCATCACCATTACACCCTCCCTTCCCCTTTTCATATTTCTGAGACTAACCTAACTCCAGAATTCTTTCAATGCTACTCCATAATCACACAGTGAAATATCCCACAATGAGTCTGATGCGCGACAATCAAGCACGAGGTACAAGACTTCAGCGATTGAAGGCTTTTATTGACAAACAATGGAACTATCTAAACACGAGTACACCATTCCAGACTGGAGGGGTCCCGCCTGAGCAGAGGGTCTTATACCTCTCCCAGGAGGCGGGGCCCGACCGGGATGTGCCATAACAGCTTCCACCACAGGTATATTAATCCCACAGTGTAAACACCCTAGCCCAACAACAACATTATAACAACTCCACAGTGTCAACACCCTAACCCAACAGTAACATTGGAATAACCCCACAGTGGTAACCAATGATGGTTCACCACAGACTCTCTGATTAATTTTCTCTTCCTAGATTCTTTTCATTGTTTTAATGGATTCTTGCTGAGATCTGCCTCAATGGCCCAGAGAAACTCTTCTCCCCATTCAATGGTAAAAGCTAATTGCAATGAAATTGAAGTGTTCTCACTCAGTTGCATCTGTATGCTGATGCTCCAATGCAACGCTCAACAATTGATAATTACTTTTTCCTTGGGTGATATTTTCAAGGTGAGGATGTTGGCTTCCATTCAAAGTTTGGAGCTGGACTGGTCACATATGTCAAACCAATTTGCAGTTTTAGGTGATCCAAATTGGGCCAATTTGAGACAATTAGCTTTTGGGTTCATATATGAATTAATCCCTCTCTTTAGAAAAGTGAATGGATGAAATAAATTCCTTAACTCGTCATGTCTGTTTTTCAGATTATGGTAGATGAAGGTCACTGCTTATGATTGAAGCCAAAGGTACAGTCTGGGCTTTTGCCAATGGGGTTTTCTGATTAAATTAGCTTGATGACAGATCTGTAATCAGATTGATTTTTGAACAAACTGAAATTTGCACCTTTTATTCTCTGTCATATTGAATTAATGCACTACAGATTCAACATGATAAATTGCTGCAGAAGAAAGCATATCAGATTCTTGCTACATCATTTCAGGAGGCAAAGAAATATTCACAATGCTAAATCAATTTGTACAGGTTAAATTAATGTCCTCATTTATTTACAAATAAAATTATTCAAAGAGCACAAGCCAAGATGGTACCAGCAAAATCAAAAAGTTACAATGCAAAGAACTGAGATGAATGTTTAAAAGAGTTATTCATTCAATTCTTTTTAATATAATCTTGTCTGGTGCTAAACACATAATTGCTGCACTTTGTACTCTTTGAGCATTCATGCCAGGTTACTTACCATGTGCGGATCCCAACTCTATACTAGTCTTTAAGGTTCATGCAGTACTAGCTTCTGAGCTGGTGGCTGCAAATGTCCAATCAAATGATGGGATCTCTTTTTCACTGCTGTGCTGTTGCTTTTTCTCCTCCTGCTCCGACGTTGCCCAATGGGCATTAATGAAATCCCATTCTTAAGAAGAGGAAAATTCTGCTCCGTAAATCTCTTCCCTTGGCTATGAATGCAATATAACTCTGATCCAGTCACCACCGTTGGAAGGTTGTTCGACTTCCACGGCTTGTCTGTCCTCCCTCAGACATTAAGTGTCTGCGTGCTGCAAGTTCAAAGCAAAAAAGTGACAGGCGACAGCTCTTGGGCATCTGAAAGCAGAAAATCAGAAAAGGAAGGTTGACATGAGAGAAGAGGGATGGGGTGTAAATCAAGAGACCCAATGTCACACCATCTGCAGGTTGCTCATCATGCCACATAGCAGGATGAGGATGAGCTGGAAGTAGAGATGGAGTATAAGACAAGAACATACAATTATCCTTAATGTTCTCAGTAACTCTGGAAGTCAAACTCTCTGTTGTAGCCAGCCCCAGGATGTGGACAATTATCTCCTTCATGAGGCTCAGGAGATATACCCAAACAGTCTTCTTTGCTCCCTTCTATTGTGTGCCACCTTGTCCTTCATGAGTGAGGGCAGAGTGTCCGTAATTCTGTTACAATGCATTTTGGTGCTGTACCTGCCATAGCTGAATAGATGCAAGCATATAGAAACAGCAGGAGTTGGGTATGAGGTTGGCGTCATTGGAGTGTGTATGAGCATAAGGTGAAATATCTGCATGTTAGACCTAAGTCGTCTGATGGGTGAGTGATGGGGGTGGGAGGGGGGTGCGGTAGGGGTTTTACATTGGGCAGCAGTGGGTAGGAGATAGTACATGAAGACGTTTTCATTAACTTTAACCACACTCATGAAGACATTAGTCTTCTTAGAACCATAGAACCATAGAAAATTACAGCTCAGAAACAGGCCTTTTGGCCCTTCTTGTCTGTGCCGAACCATTTTATGCCTAGTTCCACTGACCTGCACTTGGACCATATCCCTCCACACCCCTCTCATCCATGAACCCGTCCAAGTTTTTCTTAAATGTTAAAAGTGACCCCGAATTTACCACTTTATCCGGCAGCTCATTCCACACTCCCACCACTCTCTGCGTGAAGAAGCCCCCCCTAATATTCCCTTTAAACTTTTCTACTTTCACCCTTAACCCATGCCCTCTGGTTTTTTTCTCCCCTAGCCTCAGCGGAAAAAGCCTGCTTGCATTCACTCTATCTATACCCATCAAAATCTTATACACCTCTATCAAATCTCCCCTCAATCTTCTATGCTCCAGGGAATAAAGTCCCAACCTATTCAATCTCTCTCTGTAACTCAGCTTCTCAAGTCCCGGCAACATCCTTGTGAACCTTCTCTGCACTCTTTCAATCTTATTTACATCCTTCCTGTAACTAGGTGACCAAAACTGTACACAATACTCCAAATTCGGCCTCACCAATGCCTTATATAACCTTACCATAACACTCCAACTTTTATACTCGATACTCCGATTTATAAAGGCCAATGTACCAAAGGCACTCTTTACGACCCTATCCGCCTGTGACGTCACTTTTAGGGCATTCTGTACCTGTATTCCCAGATCCCTCCGTTCAACTGCACTCTTCAGAGTCCTACCATTTACCGTGTACGTTCTTCTTTGGTTTGTCCTTCCAAAGTGCAATATCTCACACTTGTCTGCGTTAAATTCCATTTGCCATTTTTCAGCCCATTTTTCTAGTTGGTCCAAATCCCTCTGCAAGCTTTGAAAACCTTCCTCACTGTCCACTACACCTCCAATCTTTGTATCATCAGCAAACTTGCTGATCCAATTTACCACATTATCATCCAGATCATTGATATAGATGACAAACAACAATGGACCCAACACCGATCCCTGTGGCACACCACTAGTCACAGGCCTCCACTCAGAGAAGCAATCCTCCACAACCACTCTCTGGCTTCTTCCATTGAGCCAGTGTCTTATCCAATTTACTACCTCCCCATGTATACCCAGCGACTGAACCTTCCTAACTAACCTCCCATGAGGGACCTTGTCAAAGGCCTTGCTGAAATCCAGGTAGACAACATCCACCGCCTTCCCTTCATCCACTTTCCTGGTAACCTCCTTGAAAAACTCTAATAGATTGGTCAAACATGACCTACCACGCACAAAGCCATGTTGACTCTCTTCTTGTGGAACTGCTGTCAGTTCCTCTGGTCCGGATAGCAGACCTTTTTCACCTACTCCAAATCCCATTTGTGGATGGTCCTTGAGGGCCTTCTGGCTCCTCCTCTGGTATCTCTCCTCCTCCCCACCTCAACCACTAAGGCTTCAAGTGTTGTGTTCATGACCCTGGAGCCCTCTCTGCCATGGATCTTAATTTTTGTTGTTTTCAATTTCAAAAGTATTCAGTCTTCATGCTGATTTTCTTGAAGAGATGATGTGGAGATGCCGGCGTTGGACTAGGGTAAACACAGTAAGAAGTCTCACAATACCAGGTTAACGCCCAACGGGTTTATTTGGTAGCAAACGCCACTAGCTTTCGGAACATGCTGCTCCTTCGTCAGGTGAGTGGGAGATCTGTGGGAGATCTCCCACTCACCTGACGAAGGAGCAGTGCTCCAAAAGCTAGTGGCGTTTGCTACCAAATAAACCTGTTGGACTTTAGCCTGGTGTTGTGAGACTTCTTACTTTCTTGAAGAGAGACAGACCTCCTTTAAAAGCAGAAGACTGACTGATCTATGTACTATTTGCACCAGAATTTTGGCTGCTTGCTGAGTGTTGAGGCACCCAGCAACACAGGTGATGTTCAGTCCTATGCTACAATGAGTCAAATGAGGTGGCAGCACTAAATTTGCATGCCGCCTACCTCCACTTCAGAGGGTGCAAGCAGCTCACCAATCATGGCCTCTACGCCTACAAATCTACACAGACCAATTTTTAGCATGATAAGTTGCTCATGTTTTATGGATATTTTCCTGTTTGATTTTCAGGGGAATTGATGAAGTACAGCCAAAAAAATGTTAATGTTTATGAAATAGTAAACATTACAGAAACGTTTAATGTGAATTCTGCAACTTTACTGGATGATATTGACGCGTGCCAAAAAAAACCCAAATGACATACAGGTCAGCCTAATCCTGCAACAACACAGGAAATAGGAGCAGGAGGAGACCATATGGCCCATCGAGACTGCTCCAAAATTCAGTGTGAACAGGACTGTTCTTAGGCTTCAACTCCACTTTCTTGCCCCTTCCCCATATCCTTAATTACCTGAGAGACCAAAAATCTGTCTATCCCAACTTTAAATGTATTCAACGATGCAACATTCACAAGCCTCCTGGGCAAAGAATCCCGAAGATTCACAGCCCTTTGAGTTAAGTAATTTCTCCTCATCCCAGTCCTAAATAATTGTTTTTTTTATTAGTCACAGGTAAGGCTTACATTAACACTGCAATGAAGTTACCGTGAAATTCCCCTAGTTGCCACGGTCTGGCGTCTATTCGGGTCAATGCACCTAACCAGCACGTCTTTCAGAATGTGGAAGGAAACCGGAGCACCCAGAGGAAACCCATGCAGACACGGGGAGAATGTACAAACTCCACACAGAGACCCAAGCCGGGAATCGAATCCGGGTCCTGACGCTGTGAGGCAGCAGAACTAGCCACTGTGATACCGTGCCACCCCACAATTACAGATACTCTATTCCCTTATTCTGAGATTGTGCCCCTGTGCTTTAGATTCCCCGACGTGTAGAAACAATCTCTCAGTGTTTACCCTATCGTGCCCCTTCAGAATCTTGTAGGTTTCAATGAGATTGTTTCTCATTCTGCACAACTCCAGATAGTATACTATCCTCAGCCTTTCCTCATAGGGCAACACCCTAATCCTAGGGACCAATTTAATGAAACTTATCTGTATTGCCTCCAATGCAAGTTGTCACGATGATGTGACTTGTGCATGAGTTGTATTAATCTTTCATTTATTTGGTTGAACACACATATTGAATTGTTTAAAAAGGACTTTTTAAAAGCAAGAATAGACACTAACTTCTGATAGCTGCCCCAAGTCACCTGAGTGAAGAAGTTCTTCCTCACCTCAGTCCTGAATGGCTTACCCCTTATTCTGAGACTGTGACCCCATCACACACACTTGGCATTTAACATAAATCACATAATCACTTCTCACAATTGCCAGCTGTTCAAACATGATAGACACATCCCCCAGACACATTGGGTCATACTCACAAACACATTTCCCTCCCTCTTGAAGGACCGGGTGGGCCATAATAAGCTACAGCGCCAGCTAAGTAGCGGAGGACTACCATGGCTGGACATTCTCACCCGCATTGAGTTGATGGCACCACCCATCATTGGACTGGCATCACATCATCATTTACGAACTGTAAGTGAATCCTCCAAATACCCTGATTTTCCACAAATTCAAGCAGTGGCAATAAAAATTAATAACTATTAACCAGTATGAGCCCTTTTAAGAGCACTGGTGGGGGTCCATTCTGCTGCTGAAGATATATTCAGCTGTGTGTGTTTACCAGAGAAGTTTAACTGGAATTGTAAGATCCAAGATGAAACTGGTGTCTTTAAATCAGTGTTAGATGTCGACTGGCATCACAAGTTGTCTACCCTGGGTGCTTCTAGTGCATATTTGCAATGTCCTTGATAATGCTCTTACCAAGATGACATTCAACACAAGCAGCACTGGATGTGGGCAGAACACTGACACCAGAAGAGTTAAAGAGCAGCTTGTCTTCAAGGGGTGCAACCTAACGCACTGTTCAATCAGCGATGGTTGCCTTGTAATGATAAAGTTTTCACAGTAACAAAAAATGGAATGTGACCCACAGGTAAAGATAGAATCAGAATTTCACTCAACATTAGTTTTGCATAATTCCTGAAACAATCTGAATAATACTTGAGAATCCTTCACTGGCCTTCAAGAGAATGATAGGAACCCAACAGTGCATTTAAGGATTAAATGCTTTGAAGCATCCTTTGTTGATTGTGCTGCTAGGGCTGTTAATCCACACAAGTGCTGCCATACTTGAGTGGATCACGTATATTAATAATGATGCAGCATTTTAAACATATATACACTCAGTGGGAGATGGCAAGAAGGTCTGGAAACCTGGTGTAAAGAAAGGTTTTCGCAATTTACAAAATTTCACTTGGGATCCAGTTGATCTGCAAGGAAACACCCATGGAAATGCCAGGACCTATCTTCTCAGTGATCTACCAGAGCTTTAATTCCTTACATCTGCTTACAAATGAGAGAATATACATCATGCTTCTCTTTGCTTTTGGACCCTCCCAATCATGATATCCAGAGCATTAAACACCAGCTGGAATGTACAAGTTTTCAACAGTATCTAATTGTTTTGGCATTTTATTTCTCCAGATATAATTCCACCTTTATAATGGGAGCTACTTGCACTGCCAACATTTGATGATATGATGACATTCGCCTGAACTTGATTTAAAACCTTACAGTCTCAAGTGTATTTCCTGCTTCAATGCAATATATTGCATCACAAGTTTCAACGTTCAATTTTTTCTACCCATCTGCCGATCTGTCTCAAACTTAAGTCATTCACAGTTCTTATTAGAATTTGATGTACTTACTCCCCAAAATGTAATCTCATTGATAAATCTCAGTTTGGCTCCCTCAATTCAATATAGAGTGGCAGTAAAAATCAAGGCGGCATAGTGGCACAGTGTTTAGCATTGCTGTCTCACAGTGCCCAGAACCCAGGTTCAATTCCAGCCTTGGGTGACAGTCTGTGTGGGATTTGCACATTCTCCCCGTGTCTGCATGGGTATCCGTTGGGTGCTCCAGTTTCCTCCCATGGTCCAAAGATGTGTAGGTTAGATGGATTGGCCACGCTAAATTGACCCTTAGTGTCCCAAGAAGTGTAGGTTAGATGGATTAGTCATGGGAAATGCACAAGGATATGGGGATGGGGAGAAACCTTCCAGAATATTTGCCGCAAGCTATTGAGTTGCACATATCAGAAAGCAATATGCTTATCCCTTCAGCTGCTGCATGACTTTAAATCTTGCATCACCTCCAGTGTTCACATTTCCAATCATGGGAATTTTAATGCCTTATGACAATCATGTGAAAAATTAATGTTAGACTAACCACAATATAGTGGACAGGTGTGATTCTTACATTTACTTTCATTCATTCATGGGACATTGGTGTTGCTGGCTGGCCAGCATTTATTGCCCATCCCTAGTTGTCCACGGACAGCTGAGAGTCAACCACATTATTGTGGGTCTGGAGTCACATGTAGGTCAGACCAGGTAAGGATGGCAGATTTCCTTCCCTAAAGGACATTAGTGAACCAGATGAGTTTTTCTAACAATCGACAATGGTCATTCCATATATTTTTATTGGATTCAAATTTCACCATCTGTGGTGGGAGGATTCGAACCTGGTCCCCCAGAACATTAGCTGAGTTTCTGAATTAATATCTAGCGATTATACCACTTGGCCATTGGCCTCCCCATTTCTAGTCAGGTTTGTACCTGATCGGGCAATCTCTGATCACATTTATTTTTATTGAGAAGCCTAAAGTGCAAGACAAGGTGCTCAAGATTGACAAGACTTGAAAATAACATAACGAGAATATGTTTAACATCAAGCTTTAATTGTAAGAATCAGTGGAGAATGAGGAATATAGAATTCCACAATTTTGAAACCCTGGAGAAATGAATGGGGGGTAGTACGATTTCAGTACAGTGAGGAGGTGGGTAATTTCATGTAGCGATGATAACAGTTATATTGAATGAATGTTTTAGCGGAGAGAAATGTCTCAGAGGTCATTTCATGTGTTTTCGGCTTTGCTAACTTACAGCTGAATGTGTCGGGGCAATTATCCTTATAGCTTCACCCTGAAATCGGACCAATTAAAATCTGGACTGAGACTGTCTCAAATTCATTTCACACAAGATCCTTATCACCAACAGAGAGAAGCCACCTTCATCTGTTGTTTTTCTCTCTCTTTCAGGGTTGGAAACCTGAGCTGAAAGGACTGTGGATAAATCATTGCTTCCTGGTCACCCAAGAAAGCTTTCTTTCAAGCTCGCCACTGAATCCTTATCAAACCCACGCTTCTCTAAGTGGATTAGAGCAGATCCAGAGTGTGAATGTCTAGATTAATGTTTCCAACTAGAAAGTCGATAAGGATTGATTAAGATTAGAAGACAGGGTAACAAAGAAACTGTTGCTACCATGGTGATCATGCAAGTTCATCACTGTTGAATGACTAGGTATAAATAGGATTAGAATTTGAAAGAGGATTTATCACATTGATGGTCAGAGACCCATTGCTATCCCTGCTCTTATGTCAGTATTTGTTCATAAAATGGAGTTTGTCTGATAAAACAATAGCTATGATAATTCCAGAAAATATACATTTCACCTTGTACCAAACACAGAGACTCTGGAAATCTACAGGGTCTTTACTAGTCTTCCACTGTGGTGGAAGTCCTAATCAAATCCCATAAATGGCTGAAAGCAGGGATTCCACTAGTCTCTTATCAGATCTGCAGTGGAATTTCGAAATTAGAATATCTTTGTCAAGTGGAATGCTCATTTATTTTTTGTATTCCTGCCTAAACTAGAGGGCGGAATTCTTCCATTCCCCCTGCGGCAGGTTTGACGACCGGCGGGAGTGAAGAATCTAGTCGGAGCCAAAAAGTCAGAAACCCGCCAGCGTAAAAACTGGCAGATTAATGTCTGATCTGTTTTCTAGCAGCCTGGTGGTGTGAACACCCTTTGTATTCATTTACATCTCAGGAATGCTTATTAAGACAGCTGACCACAAAATCTCCCCATGTCTTCCAGTAATATTGCGTCACATCAGTGCAAAATTACATTGGCCTCAAACTCATTTGGAAAAGAGAAATGTGCACAAGGTTGCTCGAGACTTTGTGGTGAGTGCTACATACACGGTCTATACCTGCGACACTGCTGCACTGCTTCTGTTACACTAACCGCCACTCCTCTGGGGCAGAGGAGTTCATGCTCTCCAGCTCCGTGCCAAGCTTGTCTTTGTGGGCAGCGCTCTGCTTGCTGCTGGACTCAGGGGCCCTCTCCTTTCACCCACTCAGATCAGTACTGGGCTTGGGGAGTGCAGGATTTTTCTGCTCCTGGTGCCTGACACCGTTGTTTGTATATACAGCACTGTGCTGCCGGATTCATCCAGTCTCTGCTTCGACTGACCAATGTTTGACTGAGCAGGGGTGCAAGGTGAGCATGGTGCTGACAAAGATAAGGGATCAATGTGGAAGGAGGGTTGTGCAAGGGCAGGGAGTGAAGGACAAGGTGGCATGATGGTGGGCAGAAGGGCAAGGAAGCGGATGAGGATGACAAACAATGGGAGGTAGAGGGAAGGCCAAAGTTGTATGAAATGCTGACAAAGAAAGGTGTCAAAGGTAAAAAGACAGGTTAGTTCAAGCAAAATCACAAATGGAAGGGTTGAGTGTGGTGGAAATAATCTTTTGAGGTGTGTCTATTTCAATGCCAGGAGTATTGTGGGGAAGGCAGATGAGCTGAAGGCGTGGATAGACGCATGGAAATATGACATTATAGCCATTAGTGAAACTTGGCTACAGGAGGGGCAGGACTGGCAGCTCAATGTTCCAGGGTTCCAATGTTTCAGGCGGGATAGAGGCAGAGGGATAAAAGGTGGGGGGGTGGCATTGTTGGTCAGGGAAAATGTTACAGTGGTTCTTAGGCAGGATAGATTAGGGAGCTTGTCTACAGAGGCCCTATGGGTGGAGCTGAGAAACAGGAAAGGTATGACCATGTTAATGGGGTTGTATTATAGACCACCCAATAGTCAGCGAGAATTGGAGGAGCAAATCAGCGGAGAGATAGCTGACAACTGCAAGAAACACAAAGTTGTGATAGTAGGGGATTTTAATTTTCCACATATAGATTGGGACTCGCATACTGTTAAAGGTTTAGACGGGGTAGAGTTTGTAAAATGTGTTCAGGAGAATTTTCTACATCAGTATATAGAGGTGCCAACTAGAGAGGATGTGATATTGGATCTCCTATTGGGAAATGAGTTAGGGCAGGTGATGGATGTGAGTGTGAGGGAACACTTTGGATCCAGTGATCATAATGCCATTAGTTTCAACCTGATCATGGATAAGGATAGATCTGGTCCTCGGGTTGAAGTTCTGAACTGGAAAAAGGCCAAATTTGATGAAATGAGAAGGGATCTGGGAAGTGTGGATTGGCACAGGCTGTTCTCTGGTAAGGATGTAAATGGAAAGTGGGAGGCCTTCAAAGGATAAATTTTGAGAGTGCAGAGTTTGTATGTTCCTGTCAGGATTAAAGGCAAAGTAAATAGGAATAAAGAACCTTGGTTCTCGAGGGAGATTGTAACACTGATTAAGAGGAAGAGAGAATTGTATGAAATGTACAGGCAGCAAGGAACACATCAGATGCTCGAGGAGTATAAAAAGTGCAAGAAGCTACTTAAGAGGGAAATCAGGAGGGCTAAAAGAAGACATGTGATTGCTTTGCCAGACAGAGTGAAGGAAAATCCAAAGAGCTTCTACAGGTATGTTAGGAGCAAAAGGATAGTGAGGGATAAAATTGGTCCTCTTGAAGACCAGAGTGGTAGACTGTGTATGGAACCAAAAGAGATGGGGGAGATACTAAAAGTTTTTTTTGCATTTTGAGGAAACGGGCATGGAGTCTACGGAAAAAGGGCAAACAGGTAGGGAGGTCATGGAACATTTACAGATTAAAGGGGAGGAGGTGCTCGCTGTCTTGAGGCAAATCAGAGTGGATAAATCCCCAGGACCGGACAGGGTATTCCCACGGACCTTGAGGGAAGCTAGTGTTGAACTTGCAGGGGCCCTGGCAGACATATTTAAAATGTCAGTATTCACGGGGGAGGTGCCGGATGATTGGAGGGTGGCTCATGTTGTTCCGCTGTTTAAAAAAGGTTCCAAAAAAAATCCGGGAAATTATAGGCCAGTAAGTTTGACGTCGGTGGTGGGCAAGTTATTGGAAGGTGTGATAAGGGATAGGATCTACAAATATTTGGATAGACAAGGACTTATTAGGGAGAGTCAACATGGCTTTGTGAGTGGTAGGTCATGTTTGACCAATCTATTAGAGTTTTCCGAGGAGGTTACCAGGAAAGTGGATGAAGGGAAGGCGGTGGATGTTGTCTGCCTGGATTTCAGCAAGGCCTTTGACAAGGTCCCTCATGGGAGGCTAGTTAGGAAGGTTCAGTCGCTAAGTATACATGGGGAGGTAGTAAATTGGATTAGACACTGGCTCAATGGAAGAAGCCAGAGAGTGGTTGTGGAGGATTGCTTCTCTGAGTGGAGGCCTGTGACTAGTGGTGTGCCGCAGGGATCGGTGTTGGGTCCATTGTTGTTTGTCATCTATATCAATGATCTGGATGATAATGTGGTCAATTGGATCAGCAAGTTTGCTGATGATACAAAGATTGGAGGTGTAATGGACAGTGAGGAAGGTTTTCAAAGCTTGCAGAGGGATTTGGACCAACTAGAAAAATGCGCTGAAAAATGGCAAATGGAATTTAACGCAGACAAGTGTGAGATATTGCACATTGGAAGGACAAACCAAAGTAGAACGTACACGGTAAATGGTAGGACTCTGAAGAGTGCAGTTGAACAGTGGGATCTGGGAATACAGGTACAGAATGCCCTAAAAGTAACGTCACAGGTGGATAGGGTCGTAAAGGGTGCCTTTGGTACATTGGCCTTTATAAATCGGAGTATCGAGTATAAAAGTTGGAGTGTTATGGTAAGGTTATATAAGGCATTGGTGAGGCCGAATTTGGAGTATTGTGTACAGTTTTGGTCACCTAGTTACAGGAAGGATGTAAATAAGATTGAAAGAGTGCAGAGAAGGTTCACAAGGATGTTGCCGGGATTTGAGAAGCTGAGTTACAGAGAGAGATTGAATAGGTTGGGACTTTATTCCCTGGAGCGTAGAAGATTGAGGGGAGATTTGATAGAGGTGTATAAGATTTTGATGGGTATAGATAGAGTGAATGCAAGCAGGCTTTTTCCGCTGAGGCTAGGGGAGAAAAGAACCAGAGGGCATGGGTTAAGGATGAAAGGAGAAAAGTTTAAAGGGAATATTAGGGGGGGCTTCTTCACGCAGAGAGTGGTGGGAGTGTGGAATGAGCTGCCGGATAAAGTGGTAAATGCGGGGTCACTTTTAACATTTAAGAAAAACTTGGACGGTTCATGGATGAGAGGGGTGTGGAGGGATATGGTCCAAGTGCAGGTCAGTGGGACTAGGCAAAAAATTGTTCGGCACAGACAAGAAGGGCCAAAAGGCCTGTTTCTGAGCTGTAATTTTCTATGGTTTCTATGGTTTTCTATGGTATTCCACATCGTTTACTGGGAGGGGATGCATGAAAACTCCAGGAGTTGAGCCCTTGCCAGATAGTAAAATGGGGGAGACTCAGAGCTCATTGGAAGATATGGAGGTCCAGGAAGCCCTGGGGGCTGCTACGGGACAGTATGAACATGCTGATTCCATGGAGGAAGGAAAATCTGGGAGACAGTCCTGTGATATTTTAATAGCTGACAGGTTGCAGGAAGAGTAAAGTGAAGCGATGTCATTTGGACATATCATCCCTCGCCCCCCAGTCCATTCCCTGTCATCTCAGAGGATAGGTGAACCATCGCTGAGAGAACAATGCCTGCATTCCCACTTGTGCGTTCTGAACTTATGACTTGCTAGGAATTGCCCTTAGCTGTGGTCATTGGTGACCTGCTAATGCGCTCACTCTGTGAATTTCAAGTTTACTGAGGAACAACAGCGATATAGGAAAAGGCATGACATATTTATCTGGTGTATCTGGATTTCCAGAAGGCATTTGACAAGGTGCCGCACCAAAGACTGCTACATAAGATAAAGGTGCACAGTGTTATGGGTAATGTATTAGCATGGATAGAGGATTGGTTAACTAACAGAAAGCATAGAGTGGGGGTAAATGGGTGTTTTTCTGGTTGGCGATCAGTGACTCGTAGTGTGCCTCAGGGATCAGTGTTGGAACTGCAATTGTTTATGATTTACATAGGTGATTTGGAGTCAGGGACCACGTGTAGTGTGTCAAAATTCGCAGATGACACTAAGATGGGTGGAAGTGCAAAGTGTGCAGAGGACGCTGAAAGCCTGCAAAGGGATATAGATAATCTAAGTGGGTGGGCGAGGGTCTGGCAGATGGAGTACAATGTTGGTAAATGTGAGGTCATCCATTTTGGTAGGAATAACAGCAAAATGGGCTGTTATTTAAATGGTAAAAAATTGCAGCATGCTGCTGTGCAGAGGGATCTGGGTGTCCTTGTGCAGGAATCTCAAGGAGTTGGTTTGCAGGTGCAGCAGGTAATTAAGAAGGCAAATGGAATTTTGTCCTTCATTGCTGGAGGGATGGAGTTTAAAAACAGCGAGATTATGTTGCAGCTATATAAGGTGCTGTGAGGCCACACCTGGAGTACTGTGTACAGCTTTGGTCTCCTTATTTGAGAAAGGATATACTGGCACTGGAGGGGGTGCAGAGGAGATTCACTAGGTTGATTCCGGAGTTGAGAGGGTTGGCTTATGAGGAGAGACTGAGTAGACTGGGGCTATACTCATTGGAATTCAGAAGAATGAGGGGAGATCTTATAGAAACATATAAGATTATGAAGGGAATAGATAAGATAGAAGCAGGGAAGTTGTTTCCACTGGCGGGTGAAACTAGAACTAGGGGGCATAGCCTCAAAATAAGGCGAAGCAGATTTAGGTACTGAGTTGAGGAGGAACTTCTTCACACAAAGGGTTGTGAATCTGTGGAATTCCCTGCTCAGTGAAGCAGTTGAGGCTACCTCATTAAATGTTTTCAAGGCAAGGATAGATAAATTTTTGAACAGTAAAGGAATTAAGGGTTATGGTGAGCGGGCGGGTAAGTGGAGCTGAGTTCACAAAAAGATCAGCCATGATCTTATTGAATGGCGGAGCAGGCTCGAGGGGCCAGATGGCCTACTCCTGCTTCTAGTTCTTATGTTCTTATATTTGATGTGATCTAATGGTGCAAACACTGCCATGAATGAGATGCGGATCAGCCCAAGGATTTCCTCCTAAAAGTGCATGTCAGTGGTTCAGACACAAACAACGAGGAGACCCAGACGCCACTCGAGTTTCATTGCTGATGAGTTGCCCTCAACCATTACAATCCTTTGAGGAGTAAGGCATCAAAACTTTCCCACCATACACTTCTAATAAAGATTTAAACACATCTCCCTGACAACACATGAGGGTCCAGAGATTAGTTGCACTGAAGTTGACATCACATGAATATTCATCTCAGAATAGGACACTATCACTGAATGGATGGATGACTAAACCTCGAGTTAAGAGGATTCCAAAGTATAAATTCACTGCACCTTCAGTTGACCAGAACATTCACATACACATTCAATGAATTTCAATAAGTGCAATTTCTTTACAGTGATAGCACAGCCGTAAACAAGAAGTGACATCAAAAATGTTTTAGCTTTCCTAACCCGACCACGACAGCTTGGTGCAGCCTCAATGCCAGCAGCAGAGGTAAAGGCAGCCTGACTGCTACATCCTGATGCCTGTGATGACCGTAGCGGATATCCTCTGGTGGTCAGAGGCTTGGAGGGCTCCAGCCCCCTTCTTAGAGGCAGAAGCACACTTGGTGGCCTATGCTGCTTGAGCTGGTATGGACACAGGTAGAGAGGACTCTGAGTGGCTGCATACCCTTGGAATGCTCTGAGACGAGGTCGCCCAGGGTGTCTGGTCGACGCTCATCACCCTGCGGGTGTCCCGCTGTGACTCCCACAGTAGATGATGCACCGGAGGGATGTCAAGATGCTTCGTCCCCATGTTGCCTACATCCTGATGGTGCCCACCATGGAGTGCATGGCCAAGGGTGAATCCAGCAAGAGCTGCTGGATCAAGGTCTCCACGGTGGTAACTAACCTTCCCGTGGTGACCTCGGGGTGCTCACATGTCATATCCATGATATCTGACAGAATGTGGATTGACTCCTCCATCATTCTAGTCTGCTGATTGACTGTCGAACATCTGCTTGACGTTCCGCTACCTGTTGCATCTCCACCAATGAGATTTCAGCCGCTTCCAGATGCTCATTACCTGCCTGAGACTGAGCTGGTCTCCTGCAGCCCTCTGAGTGCCGGAGGCCTGGGCTGTCCCTGCCTCCGACTGCTTGTGGGGACGTATCAGTGAGATCTTCTCCAGAAAAACCCCACGTCTAATCTGGAACTGGGCCCCACCCAGGTGAGTGTCTCTGCACTGGTGGAGGGTGTGAGTGAGCACTGGGATGGTTTCTCATGAGCCTCCTCATCCTCGGATGTGCTTTGGACCTCAGTCTGCTGCCCAGCTACCTGGATGCCTGTGGTCAGAGAGTCATAGAGGTTTACAGCATGGAAACAGGCCCTTCGGCCCAACTTGTCCATGCCGCCCTTTTTTTTTAAAGCCCCTAAACTAATCCCAATTGCCCGCATTTGGCCCATATCCCTCTCCACCCATCTTACCCATGTAACTATCTAAATGCTTTTTAAAAGACAAAATTGCACCCGCTTCTACTACTACATCTGGCAGCTTGTTCCAGATACTCACCACCCTCTGTGTGAAAAAAATTGCCCCTCTGGACACTTTTGTATCTCTCCCCTCTCACCTTAAACCTATGCCCTCTAGTTTTAGACTCCCCTACCTTTGGGAAAAGATATTGACTATCTAGCTGATCTCTGCCCCTCATTATTTTAAAGACCTCTATAAGATCAGCCCTCAGCCTCCTACGCTCCAGAGAAAAAAGTCCCAGTCTATCCAGCCTCTCCTTATAACTCTGGTGTCCACAAAAAATAAAACAGAATTTTAGTGGATGGCGTAAGCCATTTCAGATTATAGCCGATTCACTGTGATGGTCAGGATTTGATGAAGTGATGGAGCTGAGATCTGTATTAGGTTGTTGGGAGAGGTCAAACTCCCCCTCCCCACAGCAGTGAGTCTTCAGCATGGTCAGCTGCAGCCTTCTTGAATTCGGTGAGGACGGGGGTCTCTGCCGTCCATTCCGCAGTCTGGGTTCACCCTCACTTGTTGCGTACCAGCTTGGTCTGTATAAAGATGTGAGAAAGGCATGTGATCAAAGGAGATGGAACAGAGATTGGATTAAATGCATATCCCCTGTGTGTAGTGAGCCCTCCCTAGAAGCGCCAGTCGATGGAGTGTGAGAAATATATGAGAGAAGGATGGTGGTGATGTGCAAGTCTCCAGAAGAGAATATGTCTCCCTGAGTAATGGATCCATGAGGTCCCTGAAGAGAGTAGCTGTTTGAGTGCAGGATGCCACTATGAGAGTTTGATATTGGAGGAGTTAAAGGATAACTTACCCTCGAGAATGGATGAGATCATTTATGCTCTTCCTGTACTACGTGTCGCTTTGGGTGCAGTTACCAGCCGTGCTGACCTCCCAAGCCCGAGAGGTGATATTCCTGGAGCTATTCCTGGGGTAGAGGACATGCCTCTGCCCCTGGACTCCAGGGATCAAGGGTGGCAGGGCCTGCTGGCTGAAGTTGGGTGCTGCCTTTCTTTTGAGGGTGGTGTATTTTTGCTTCTGGCTCGATGCCACCTCCAGCTGTCTCCTGATGACAGTGATATGAGTGTTTTGCACTGGCATTTAAATATGGTGCCAGGACTCTTGAAACTTCCAGGTGATGGCAGGTGGACAAATCACCTGCCGGGTGATTCAGAGAGATGCTCACTTGTGCATAATTAATTAGGCCCCAAGCATGGAATTGGGAATGGGTTCACACCATTCTGGCCAGAGGAACTGCCTGCCACTGCACTTAGACAAAAATTATCGAGAATTCTGCCCATGGTTTCCAAAATCAGATTCAATTCCTTCTGAACAAAATACTGCATTTTTATTTCTCCTCTGCCTATGGATTAACATGTGAAAGCTTAATAATGGACTCTAAATTGCAGTGAATCTTGTGATGTCCACCACTTTTCAGAAGATGGACAAATGATATCGCATCCAAAGATGTGCGGGTTAAGTTGATTGGCCATGCTAAGTTGCCCTTAGTGTCAAGGGTAAATGGCAGAATAAATGTGTAGGGTTACGGGGTTAGGGCCTGGGTGGGATTGTTGTTGGTGCAGGATCAGTGGGCCAAATGGCCTCCTTCTGCACTGTAGATTCATTATACGTAGGCTAACTAACTGGCCAGATTTATTTACTGTTGATGGAATATACAGAAGCCAGAAGTCATAACAAGCAAACAATACAGAATAATAACCAAACCCCTCTGTGATGTATGAAATAGTCAGAATGTTTAAATACAAGAACAGAACTGAGCCTGAAATGGATGCAGCTTCTTTGCAGCAAATTCATCGAACACTAGTTTCTGGTGATAGATTACACAAGATAATTCCCAATGAAGTTTCTTTAGTCTCCATCACACAATAGCTGCATGGTAAAATGGAGAACTGAAAATCTCAAAAAGGTAAATAGACTAGGATTTCTTTGATGCGAAAACAGAACCTTAGGGAATGTGTCTTAACGAACACACATCACCGCAAATAGTGCTTTAATGGTGCAGGAAATAAATCTCTTCTTGGCGGTGTTCACACCTTCCCACTTATACTGGTTCTCAGCACCCAATTAAAGCGATTACATCCCCAGGAATGAAGGAAGTGACAGATCCTGTCACTAGTATTATTTGATATATTAGTCGGAAATAACACCTTTGCTATGTGGCTGGCTACATGGGTAGCATATAAAATATCCTTCTACTTTAAAGAGCCTGTAATTTGATTACTTCTGGGTCAAGGTTTTCTGAAAACGACCAAAACAATGGTAACTACTGACTGCTCTGATACTACTTTTAATGGGTATCTGGCAAGCGGAAAGTAAAATGACGACTGTCTGCTTTACTCAGGGAATATTTTGCCGAGATTGGCGAAAGAAAACTCAGTTGAATGGGAAAGACATTTTTATTATTTTTGTTTGTGTAAAGCACTTCAAAGGTTAAAACAAGCAAAAAAGAAGACAAGGGAATTATAAAAGGTCTGATACAATTAACATTATCGTGACCAGCTTCCATTTCACAGAAAGGATTTGTAACAATTAGAGCAACATAAAATATCATATTTTAAAAGCATCGGCCCCCTGAAATTGTGTGTGTTTGTTGGGGGTGGGGGGGCGGGGGGCGGGGGGGGGGGATGAAGGTTGGCGGGGCGGAGGTGGGAGGGGTGGGGGGGGGGGTGGTATGGTGGTTCTTCTGGGCTGCTGCCATAACTCTGGTAGGTATAAACAGCTGTTTATACTGTCTCTCCGGGGTCTCTGTTGGTTTCCAGCCAAAGTTACAGCAGGAGACTGGGAAAAACCCCATGGAATTTAAGAGTCACATTAAGTTTAAAAACAAACCTGGGTTGGGCAATAGTCACGACTATAATAAGCTAATTTTAATATTTTTTCCTCATCAACTGCAAATGATCAATTTGCTACTTTGCCTCCATAATTGATTAAGTATTTCAGGACTGTAGTTTTAAAAGTTTTTCATCAATTTCTGACTGTGACAGTCTTGAATTAAACAATGTTACCAAAAGGCAGTCTTGCTTTTTCAATAAAGAAGCTGCTTGAGCTGGAAAAACCCCAGTAAAGACACGTTCAATCAGTCTGAACGCAGAGGAGTTGGTCTGTTTTGATCATGCAAGCTGATTCAATGAAGTAGAGTAGTGTAGCATGTTCATTATTTTTATGGCATTGAGCATACTTAAATTGTATTGATGGAAATAAATAAATCCAAACAAAAATACTGTACATTCATCTGACTGTGGAATAAAGCAGCTTAATAATTCTAACTAAGCCTCACTTTATCTCGTGTTAACTTGTTCTGCCTTTGGAGAGATTAATGAAATGCATCACAAAGGACATGAGAAGGGATGCTTTTGTTGCATCCTTGCGTTATGCTGTTGTGTGACCAAATTGAGGGAGAAAATATTATCAAACAGGAAAGCCTTGATTTGACTAGCTGGTGAGTATTATAGTGTTGCTTCTCTTTCTCCAAAGTTAGGAATTTTAGTGTAAGGAGCTGGAAAATTGAAACTTTAATTTCTTTATAAAAGGCTTAAGTAAAGCATTCAATTAACCTCCCTATATTTAAGAGGCAACAGAAGAAGAGTTGAGTACCTGGTAATTCTATCTTTTCTTAAAAATAGTTTCCTTATCTAATAGATTGAGATATGGCAGGGCAGCTCCAGCCGTTACTGTGCATGTCCCATTCCACATCAGAACTCAACAACATTCCCAGCATCCTACATAACCATAAAATTAGAAGGAGCATTCGAGAGTAAGGATAATGGGGTAAAAACAGCGAATCTGACTGAGAGAAATTGGAATCAAAGATTTGCAGGCAAAACTATAATAGCTGGCTTTAATGAAGAGATAGTTCAAGTACAGTCTGGGTATATTCCCACATGCTACCACCAAAGGGAAAAGTAGGGCAAATAAATCCAGAGCTCCCTAGATGACAAAAGAGACAGAGATTAAGTGTGCTTCTGACTGATGTCAGGTGGATAATACCATAAGACCATAAGACATAGGAGCAGAATGAGGCCACTCGGCCCATCGAGTCTGCTCCGCCATTCAATCATGGCTGATTTTTTTTCTCATCCCCATTCTCCTGCCTTTTCCCCATAACCCCTGATATCCTTATCAATCAAAAACTATCTATCTCTGTCTTAAAGACACTCAATGACCTGGCCTTCACAGCCTTCTGCGGCAAAGAGTTCCACAGATTCACCACTCTCTGGCTGAAGAAATTCCTCCTCATCTCTGTTTTAAAGGATTAGTCTGAGGTTGTGCCCTCTGGTTCTAGTTTTTCCTACTAGTGGAAACATCCTCTCCATGTCCACTCTATCCTGGCCTCGCAGTATCCTGTAAGTTTCAATAAGATCCCCCCTCATCCTTCTAAACTCCAACGAATACAAAGAACAAAGAACAGGACAGCACAGGAAACAGGCCCTTCAGCCCTCCAAGCCTGTGCCGCTCATTGGTCCCACTAGACCATTCGTTTGTATCCCTACATTCCCAGACTGCTCATGTGACTATCCAGGGGCGGCACGGTAGCACAGTGGTTAGCACTGCTGCTTCACAGCTCCAGGGACCTGGGTTCGATTCCCGGCTTGGGTCACTGTCTGTGTGGAGTTTGCACATTCTCCTCGTGTCTGCGTGGGTTTCCTCCGGGTGCTCCGGTTTCCTCCCACAGTCCAAAGATGTGCGGATTAGGTTGATTGGCCATGCTAAAATTGCCCTTAGTGTCCTGGGATGCGTAGGTTAGAGGGATTAGTGGGTAAATATGTAGGGATATGGGGGTAGGGTCTGGGTGGGATTGTGGTCGGTGCAGACTCGATGGGCCGAATGGCCTTTCTCTGTGCTGTAGGGTTTCTAAGATTTCTAAGATTTCTAAGGTAAGTCTTAAACGATGCCAGCGTGTCTGCCTCCACCACCCTACTTGACAGCGCATTCCAGGACCCCACCACTCTCTGTGTAAAAAACGTCCCTCTGATATCTGAGTTATACCTCACCCCTCTCACCTTGAGCCTGTGACCCCTCGTGGTCGTCACCTCCGACCTGGGAAAAAGCTTCCCACTGTTCACCCTATCTATACCCTTCATAATTTTGTACATCTCTATTAGGTCTCCCCTCATTCTCCATCTTTCCAGGGAGAACAAGCCCAGTTTACCCAATCTCTCCTCATAGCTAAGGCCCTCCATACCAGGCAACATTCTTATAAACCTTCTCTGCACTCTCTCTAAAGCCTCCACGTCCTTCTGGTAGTGCGGCGACCAGAACTGGACGCAGTACTCCAAATGTGGCCTAACCAGCGTAGTATACAGCTGCAACATCAGACTCCAGCTTTTATATTCTATACCCCATCCTATAAAAGCAAGCATACTGTGGTGAACCATCGTTGGTTCCCACTGGATAGTACTGAGCCAGGGTCTGGCCAGTACTACAAGGATGTACATATGTTACTGTTGGGTTGTGCTATTGTTGCTGTTGGGGTTAGGGTGGGGTTGTTACACCTTTGTACTGTAGTGTTGTGGCACATCCCAGTCGGGCTCCGCCTCCTGGGAGAGGTATAAGAGTCCCTGCTCTGGCCGGGACCCCTTCAGTCTGGGATAGTGTATATAATTACTGGCTGCTTCATTACAGTAAATAAAAGCCTTTCATTTACCGAGCTTCAGGCTTCGTGTTTGAGTAGCACATCAATTTTATTTACTGTCGTTAAACTCTCGTCGAAGAAAAAAAAAGAGAGTATGGAGCAAATCCTGAAGCTGGAACGCCTTACACTAGATCCACGTGCGGTGGGCGCTTCTAACACCTTCGACCACTGGCTGAAGTGTTTCGAAGACTACCTGGCAGCCTCCGCAGCGGTCACCACAGATGATGACAGACTCTGGGTCCTCCATGCGAGGGTAAGCGACACTGTCTACCTCGTGATCCGTGCGGCCACCAATTATACTAAGGCCCTCGAGCTTCTGAAGAAGCGTTATATCAAACCACCTAATGAGATACACGCTCGTTACCTCCTAGCCACTCGATGACGGCAGTCTGGCGAAACGATGGAGGAATATGCGAACGAGCTCCTACAGCTAGCCAGGGGCTGTAACTGCAAAGCTGTGTCGGCTGAGCAGAGCATGAACGACCTCGCCCGAGATGCGTTTGTGGCGGGGGTCGGATCGTCGTACATTCGACTTAAACTGTTGGAGAAGGGTAACCTTGATCTTACCCAGGCCATCGAGCTGGCGGAGATGCTCGAGACGGCCTCCTAAAGCTTAGTATTATATCCGGAGGACCATGTGGAGACAACGTGGCAGGAGCAGTCGCCAATCCCTCCTCGTCCCTCGGGTTCGAAATACTGCGTAATGGCGTGCTCACACTCGGGCCAGACGACGGCAGCAGCCCCGGGCGGCCCGCGGTGCTATTTCTGTGGGGGAGCGAAGCACCCACAGTCCAAAGATGTGCGGGTTAGGTTGATTGGCCAGGTTAAAAATTGCCCATTAGAGTCCTAGGATGTGTACGTTAGAGGGATTAGCGGGTAAATATGTCGGGGTAGGGCCTGGGTGGGATTGTGGTCGGTGCAGACTCGATGGGCCGAATGGCCTCCTTCTGCACTGTAGGGTTTCTATGATTTCTATGATACTCGGCAACGGTGTCCCGCTAAAGCTGTGTTGTGCACTGCATGCGGTAAAAAAGGGCACTATTCGAAAGTGTGCCGATCTAATCCCAGGAACGGCAGTGCGGCCTGCGATTCTTCAGAGCTCGGGTCTTCGTCGTCGAAGTCATCGAGGAGTTCGTCCACGTGCGAGGCCAAGACGACGCCATTACGGTCGACGGAGTCGGAGGTGTGTGACCACCAGGGGTCGCTGAGTTTGGCGCCCTCACCCACGTGCGACTCATGGAAGCGGCCATGTTGGTCGACACTGACCACGAACGACCAGCAGGGGTCCTCCTCATCGATTTCAGCTGCCTGCAGTGGCGCTCATGAACCAACGGTGGCGTCGATCATCCTGGAGCAGGCCAAGCCTCATAGACTTGACAAATCTATGATGAATATCCAGGTAAATGACCACGTGATTTATTGTCTGTTTGACAGCGGGAGCACTGAGAGCTTTATCCACCCAGACACTGTGAAGCGGTGTGGACTCCAGATTCAACCTGCCAAACAGACAATCTCTATGGCATCAAGGTCCCGGTCTGTTGCCATGCGAGGGAGTTGCTTGGTAACCTTGAAGGTGCAAAGCACAGTTTACGAGCATTTCAAGCTCCTCGTGTTGCCGTATCTTTGCGCGCCAATACTTCTCGGACTAAACTTTATGGTCCACTTGAGGAGTGTAATCCTACAGTACGGTGGGCCACTCCCTTCACTGGCAGTGGGAAAACAGCAGCAGCCTCCAAATTGCCCAACGCGCCCCGCCTGCAGCCTCTCGACGCTGAAGATCACCACACCCTCCTTGTTCCAGAATCTTGTGCCAGGCTGCAAGCCCATCGCGACTAAAAGTAGGCGTTACAGTGCTGAGGATCGGATCTTCATTAGATCTGAGGTTCAGCGGCTCCTCAAAGAAAGGATCATACAACCCAGCGCTAGTCCGTGGAGAGCGCAGGTAGTGGTGGTCAAGAGCGGGAACAAACCCCGGATGGTCATTGACTACAGTCAGACCATTAAGCGATATACGCAGCTGGATGCGTATCCTCTCCCGCGCATATCTGATATGGTCAATCAAATTGCGTAGTACCGGGTGTTCTCCACCATAGACCTCAAGTCTGCCTACCACCAACTCCCCATTCGCCCAGAGGACCGACAATACACGGCTTTTGAGGCGGATGGTCGCTTGTATCACTTTCTCAGGGTTCCCTTGGTGTCACCAACGGGGTCTCGGTCTTCCAGCGTGCTATGGACCGAATGGTGGACCAGAACGGGCTGCAGGCTACCTTCCCGTACCTGGATAATGTCACCATCTGCAGCCATGACCAGCAGGACCACGACACGAATCTCCTGAACTTCCTACGCACTGCATCTCGCCTGGACTTGACCTACAACAGGGAGAAGTGTGTGTTTCGTACGTGCCGTTTAGCCATCCTAGGATACGTGGTGGAAAACGGGGTCATTGGCCCTGATCCAGACCGTATGCGCCCCCTTTCTGAACTTCCCTTGCCTGCTAGTGCAAAAGCACCGAGAAGATGCTTAGGCTTCTTCTCTTATTATGCGCAGTGGGTTCCCAGCTACGCGGACAAAGCCCGTCCGCTCATTAAGTCCACGACTTTTCCCCTAACGCCAGAGGCCCGATTGGCCTTCGAGAAATTGAAAGACGACATCGCGAAAGCTACGATGCACGCGGTAGACGAGTCCATCCCCTTTCAGGTGGAGAGCGATGCATCTGATTTCGCCCTGGCCGCCACACTTAACCAGGCGGGCAGGCCCGTCGCATTTTTTTCCCGCACCCTCCGAGGCCCCGAAATTCGGCATTCAGCGGTGGAAAAGGAGGCCCAGGCCATTGTGGAGGCTGTCAGGTACTGGCGACATTACTTGGCGGGAAAATGGTTCACCCTGATCACAGACCAGCGGTCCGTGGCGTTCATGTTTAACAACACGCAGTGGGGCAAGATCAAGAATGACAAGATCTTGCGGTGGAGAATTGAACTCTCCACCTATAACTACGACATCATGTACCGTCCAGGGAAACTCAATGAGCCCTCGGATGCCCTCTCGCGTGGAACATGCGCTAGTATGCAGGAGGACCGTTTGCAGGCCCTCCATAATGACCTATGCCATCCTGGGGTCACTCGGCTCTACCACTTCATAAAAGCCCGCAACCTGCCTTACTCGGTGGAGGACGTCAGGTCAGTAACAAGGAGCTGTCGGGTTTGCGCGGAATGCAAACCGCACTTTTACCGACCTGACCGGGCACATTTAGTCAAGGCCACTCGTCCCTTCGAGAGACTGAGTGTCGATTTTAAGGGCCCCCTTCCCTCAACAGATCGGAATGTGTACTTCCTCAATATCATTGACGAGTACTCTCGGTTCCCTTTTGTTGTTCCCTGCTCGGATACATCCGCTGCCACGGTTATCAAGGCATTCCGTGATCTCTTTACCCTGTTCGGGTACCCCGGCTACATCCATAGCGACAGGGGCTCGTCGTTCATGAGCGATGACTTGAGGCAATTCCTGCTCTCATACGGGATTGCCTCTAGTAGGACCACAAGCTACAACCATAGGGGTAACGGACAGGTGGAACGTGAGAATGCTACAGTCTGGAAGGCTGTCTTACTGGCGTTGAAGTCAAAAGGTCTTCCAGTCTCCCGTTGGCAAGAGGTGCTCTCTGATGCGCTCCATTCTATTCGATCCCTCCTGTGTACGGCAACCAATGCTACTCCCCACGAGAGGATGTTTTCATTCCCTCGGAAGTCTTCCTCGGGGACCTCATTACCGTCTTGGTTGACGTACTCAGGACCCGTCCTCCTGTGGCGACATGTAAGGGCCCGCAAGTCCGACCCGTTGGTTGAACAGGCCACGCCACCTCCACGCCAACCCTCAGTATGCCTATGTGGCATACCCTGACGGGCGAGAGGATACGGTCTCGATCCGAGACCTGGTGCCAGCAGGGGACGTAGCAACCCCTGTCGCTCCCATACCCCCTGTTACAAACCCTTTATCTCTTGTTTCTTCCCCGGACACGGCGCGGGCAGCATCGGGACCATTGCTTAACCATTTTACTCCCATATACAGCTTGCCTGAGCCCAGAAGATGGTCGCCACTGCAGGGCGTGTCCGGATCCCATGGACTACCGTCACCTCAGGGTCAACCGGCCTGTGAGTCTGTGGAAGAACAGCTGGACGCCGCCTTGGGGAGAACGTCACCGCAAGTGCCTACTCCGGTGTCACCGCCGGTATTGAGGAGGTCACAACAACGGTGCGGTCCCCCTGACCGTCTGAACTTATAGACTACTGACACTTTATTCTGTTTTTGTACCTCGCCGGCCTTTGTTCTCAAAGGAGGGGTGAATGTGGTGAACCATCGTTGGTTCCCACTGGATAGTACTGAGCCAGGGTCTGGCCAGTACTACAAGAATGTACATATGTTACTGTTGGGTTGTGCTATTGTTGCTGTTGGGGTTAGGGTGGGTTTGTTACACCTTTGTACTGTAGTGTTGTGGCACATCCCAGTCGGGCTCCGCCTCCTGGGAGAGGTATAAGAGTCCCTGCTCTGGCCGGGACCCCTTCAGTCTGGGATAGTGTATATAATTACTGGCTGCTTCATTACAGTAAATAAAAGCCTTTCATTTACCGAGCTTCAGGCTTCGTGTTTGAGTAGCGCATCACATACCATATGCCTTCTTCACCACCTTCTCCACCTGTGCTGCCACCTCCAAGGATTTGTGGACTTGCACACCTAGGTCCCTCTGTGTTTCTATAATCTTGATTGCTCTGCCATTTACTGTATAACTCCCCCTTACATTAGTTCTTCCAAAATGCATCACTTCACATTTATCTGGATTAAATTCCATCTGCCATTTCTCCCTCCAATTTTCCAGCCTATCGATATCCTGCTGTATTGTCCGACAATGTTCGTCGCTATCCGCAAGTCCAGCCATCTTCGTGTCATCCGCAAACTTGCTAATAACACCAGTTGCACCTTCTTCCAAATCATTTATATATATCACAAATAGCAGAGGTCCCAGTACAGAGCCCTGCGGAACACCGCTGGTCACAGACCTCCAGCTGGAAAAAGACCCTTCGACTGCTACCCTCTGTCTCCTGTGGCCAAGCCAGTTTTCTATCTATCTAGCCACCTCTCCTTGTATCCCATGAGCCTTAACCTTCTTACCAACCTGCCATGAGGGACTTTGTCAAATGCCTTACTGAACTCCACATAGACGACATCCACGGCCCTTCCTTCGTCAACAGTTTTTGTCACTTCCTCAAAAAACTCCACCAAATTTGTAAGGCATGACCTCCCTCTTACAAAACCATGCTGTCTGTCACTAATGAGATTGTTCCGTTCTAAATGCGCATACATCCTGTCTCTAAGAATTCTCTCCAACACCTTCCCTACCACGGACGTCAAACTCACTGGCCTATAATTACCCGGGTTATCCCTGCTACCCTTCTTAAATAATGGTACCACATTCGCTATCCTCCAATCCTCAGGGACCTCACCTGTGTCCAATGAAGAGACAAAGATTTCCATCAGAGGCCCAGCATGTACATCTCTTGTCTCCCTGAGCAGTCTAGGATAGATGCCATCAGGCCCTGGGGATTTGTCAGTTTTAATATTACCTAAAAAACCTAACACTTCGTCCCTTGTAATGGAGATTCTCTCTAATGGGTCAACACCTCCCTCTGAGACACTCCCAGTCAACAAGTCCCTCTCTTTTGTGAATACCAATGCAAAGTATTCATTTAGGATCTCCCCTATTCCCTTGAGTTCTAAGCATAATTCCCCTCCTTTGTCCCTGAGAGGTCCGACTTTTTCCCTGACAACTCTTTTGTTCCTGACATATGAATAAAATGCCTTAGGATTCTCCTTAATCCTGTCTGCCAAGAACATTTCGTGACCTCTTTTTGTCCTTCTAACACCCGGTTTGAGTTCTTTCCTACTCTCTCTGTATTCCTCCAGAGCTCCATCTGTTTTCAGTTGCCTCAGATCCTCAATTTCCCTGGTTATCCATGGCTCTCGAATCCTACCTTTCCTATCCTTCTTTTTTACAGGCACATGCCTGTCCTGCAGCCTTATCAACTGTTCCTTAAAAGACTCTCACATGCCAGACATGGACTTACCCCCAAACAGCTTCTCCCAATCAACGGCCACCAATTCCTGCCTAATCCGGCTATAGTTAGCCTTCTCCCAATTTAGCACCCTATCCTTAGGACAACACTTGTCCTTGTCCATTACTATCCTAAAGTTAACAGAGTTGTGGTCACTATTTGCCACATGTTCCCCTACCGAAACTTTGACGACCTGACCGGGCTCATTTCCCAGAACTAGATCCAGTATAGCCCCCTCTCTAGTTGGGCTATCTACATACTGTTCCAAAGAACCTTCCAGTACGCATTTTACAAATTCCTCCCCGTCCAAACCCCCGGCCCTAAGCACTTTCCAGTCTATACCAGGGAAATTGAAGTCTCCCACTACAACAACCCTATTTTTTCTGCACATATCCAGAATCTCCTGACATATCCATTCCTCCACTTCCCGTGGGTTGTTGGGTGGCCTGTAGTATACCCCCAGCATAGTGACTGCATCTTTCCTGTTTCTGAGCTCCACCCACAGCGACTCATTACATGACCCCTCAAAATTGTCCACCCTCTGCACCGCTGTAATATGCTCCCTAACTAATACCGCTACTCCCCCACCTTTTTTAGCCCCTCCTCTGTCTCGCCTAAAACACTTATACCCCGGAATATTCAGCTGCCAATCCTGTCCTTCTTTTAACCATGTCTCCGTCACCGCAACCACATCCAAATTCCGCGTAAACATTAAGGCCCTAAGTTCGTCTGTCTTACCCGTTATGCTCCTCGCATTGAAGCAGATGCACTCCAGACCTCCAGGCCCACTCAGGTCATCCTGCTCCAGAATGCTCTTCTTCTTAGCTAGCCTTGCCCTGGCCCCCAAATTGACCCCAGCCTCAGTACTTACTGACCTACTGTTTTGATCCCCACCCTCCTGCCACACTAGTTTAAACCCTGCCGAAACACTCTCGCAAAACTCCCAGCCAGGATATTTGTGCCCTTCCAGTTAAGGTGTAACCCATCCTTTCCGTACAGATGCCATCCTCTCATGAAGACTTCCCAATGATCTATGAATGTGAAAATTAGTTAGGGCCCCTGCTCTTCCTGGTATATGTTCGTGGCTTAGGCCTTGGTGTACAGGACATAATTTCAAGATTTGTGAGTGATACAAAACTTGGAAGTAATGTGAACTATGAGGAGGACAGTTTGGAACTTCAAGGGAGCATAGACAGGTAGGTGGAACAGGTAGACAGGAGGCAAATGAAACGTAATGCAGAGAAGTGTGAAATGATTGATTTTGATAGGAAGATTGCACAGAGACAACACAAACTAAAGAGTACAATTCTAAAGGGGGTCCAGGAGTAGGGTGCATAAATCATCAAAGTTGGTTGGACAGCTTGGCTAATAAGGCATAGACTTTTTCAATAGGGACATAAATTATAAATGAAAAGAAGTTTTGCTTGACCTGTTCAGCGTCAATTGGAATATTGCATCCAGTTCCACTCTTTAGGAAGAATTTAAAGGTTCTAGAAACGGTGCAGAAAAAAATCACAAAAATGGTTTCAGGGCTGAGAAATTTCAGTTAGGCGGAACTATTGGAGAAGTTGGGATTTTTTCCATGGAGAAGAGAAGGCTGAGAAGGGATTTGATATATATATATATAAAATCATGAGGGGCCTGGTAGGAAGTACCTGTTCTCATTGGTAGAGGATCAAGAACAAGAGGGAATTCTCAAAGAAGCGATGGTGACATGAGGAAAAACCTCTTCACACATCAAGTATTAGGATCTAGAGTATACAGTCAGCGAGTCTAATGGAGGCAGGGTGAATCAAAGCTTTCAAAAGGGAATTAGATCATTATCTGAAAGGGAAAATAATGAAGGGCCACAGGGAAAAGGCAGGGAGTGGCACTAGGTGAATTGCTCCTTCAGAGAACCAGCACAGACACAGCTGGCTGAATAGCCACCTTCTGTACGTACTGTAACCATTCTATGATTCTGTAATTCTACATACCTTTAGGGCAGTTCTATCCAAACTCATTAAAATAAACTTGCTACAGTGGGTGAGTTAGGATGATGAATGTAAGAACACCTTTACTGTAAACTTGAATTTATCATACAGCCAATAGATAACACTAACTTTAGATTTTAAAATTCTTTGGATTAGAGAAAGAGGGAAGACTGAAGAAGGTAAAAAGTTACACAGTTCAACAGTTTTGGGAATGAATGAATTTGTGTAAAAGGAAACGACAAAAAGAAAATGTAGCTTTCTTCATGGTTTTGCTGAATGGTTTTGTGCACGATTCATAAAATTACATTCAGATGCAGACTAAAACCTCAGGAACTCAACCAAAATGTAAGAGTAAAGCTTTCTAAATGAGTCCGGTAATGACTGCCTGGGAGACATTCTGTACAAACTTTAATATAATTTTCTACTGGTTAAGAACGAACATTCAATTCATCTCCTGCAGGACATTCAAGATTTAAAACAAGGGAGCAGATGATTATTGCTATCAGAGGCCTTGTAGTTCTGTGGAGTCCTGGCTGCTTTGTTTTAATTACAGCATGAAATGTTTGCTTTAGGACCTCTTCCTGCAGCTGCAGAACCCAACATTTAGGAAATGAGGGTGGAGGCTGAGGTCATTTCCAATAACAAGTCTGATGCAGGAATGTGAAGACAAAAGCTTTCAGTAAGTCAAACAGATTGCTCAGGCATGGGAAAATTGCCAAAAATATCAAGTCTTACCCTTTTGTAAGGCTACATTTTTCTGTGCATTAATGTTTACAGTCTAATTTTAGAGCATTTCTAATTCAGTGGGAAAGGCCAACCATTTAGTAGGAGGTCAACTCAAGTGATTAGGTCAAATGGATGGAAATAACTTGCTCAATGACAAACTAAATTACAACCTTTCATTCCAGTTGAGAATCTGTAGTAGGAAAACCAGCTTTGGCTATCCTCAGCACTTTTTGAAGGGACGGCACAGTGGCACTGTGGTTAGCACTGCTGCCTCACAGCGCCAGGGACCCGGGTTTGATTCCCAGCTTGGGTCACTGTCTGTGTGGAGTTTGCACGTTCTCCCTGTGTCTGCGTGGGTTTCCTCCTGGGGCTCCAGTTTCCTCCCACAGTCTGAAAGACGTGCTGGTTAGGTGCATTGACCCGAACAGGAATGTGACGACTCGGTGAATTTCATAGTAACTTCATTGCAGTGTTAATATAAGCCTTACTTGTGATTAATAAATAAACTTTACTTTACCAACAAGTGTTAATCCATTTCTTGCCTGCAATTTATTTATCATCATAAAAGTTGATTGGATAAAGAAGAAGAATTAGTATGCCTTCCAATATTGACAGCTTCCTCTAACTTGATTCCATGTTCCAACAAACATCAGCCAGAATGTGCTGACATTGACCGTTAAACACATAGATTCCCATACTATCTTGTCAGATAAATGGCATAATTGAGGTCAGCCACTTCCTGTGTGAAGTCTGGTTCTTTTACACTACTTTCATCAAACATAGTGTAATCTTTTTTTAACAGAAGGTAACTTTTTGAAATGGGACACATGTGCAATGTAGAAAAATATTGGGGTATAAATTTGTTTAGGGTCGGAATCAGCACTGCAAATGACCACAATGAGAAGCAAAATTGGTCAGGAGCCTTCATTATAACACAGTTGGCATAATTCTAACATGACTCGCACTAATCATTGGTAGTTTACCTAATGGAGGACATGAATATCCTGACATCCCTGATTACACTTCAAGGCAGCCCACACTTTGTAAACTGCATGTGCACTTGGATTGCGGACAATTTTCAGAGAAACATTTTCATGATTGTAAGTAAAACATTGGCTGCAAGCGTTGTCTGGTTCTCAGACACCGCATTGGAGTTATTGGCAGAGCAAATTTGCAGGAGAAGGCACTTCTGCTTTTCCCCAAGTAACAGGAAAGTCTTCAGACAAAATGCTTCATAGCAGTGAGAGTGCTTGCAGCAATGGGTCCAATACCAGAAATTAAAGACCTGACCAAGCTTCCTATGGTAAAATTGTCAGCTCAAATCTCACATTTCTTTCTGCTTAGCTCTGCACTACTCACAACACTTCATTCCCCCGTAACGAGCAAATTCTCACCACGTGACTGCTTCACAGCAGTGAGCAGTGCTTGCAGGAGTAGTTGCAATACATAAATAAGTTTGATGATCCGACCAAGATTGCAGTGGTAAGACTGTCAACTCAAATCTCATAGTTCTTTCTGCTTAGCTCCACACTGCTGGTAGCTCTAGCATTGATGTGGAGATGCCGGCATTGGACTGGGGTAAACACAGTAAGAAGTCTCACAACACCAGGTTAAAGTCCAACAGGTTTATTTGGTAGCAAAAGCCACTAGCTTTCGGAGCGCTCCTTTCAGAAATCCCACTCAACTGACGAAGGAGCAGCGAGCGCTCCGAAAGCGAATAGCTCTAGCATTCACAATACTACATTCCCCTGTTTATGAACAATTTCATCCAATCACTGTAGCACACTTCATTCTACTTCCTACTGCTCCTAATTCCCTTATTGCTATGATATTCCTTGCCTCCTCCTTTTCCTTCCTGTTTTCACAAACTGCCAGCACTTTCTTACCTTAATGTGCACATCCTCAAAGCAGAAATATTTTGCCTGCTTGCTTCAAGGACAGGTTTGTAAGCAATAAGAGATTAGGAGAGGGAATTTGCGTTAGCATCTTTACTCCAATTGAGGAGGACATTGTAAGCATCAAGGGATGGTTCATTTTGGGGTGTGATGAATGGCAAGCCTGCAGTCTTCTTGACAATCTTGTGCTTTTTCTCTTCACAGTGAAATCTCCCCTTTACACACTATGCATAGCACAGGACACAAATCAACTGTCTCCGTTTATCCTCGACTTAAGGTGAAGCAAATGTGAGGTCGAGGCACTAGAAGATAGTCGAACTCCTGAAAACACAGCATCACTTGACTTTGACTTAGTGGCAACAGCTCAGAATAACACCATATGCTGTTTACAAGATAGGTTCAGTAGGTCTGCACTCAGACAGCCATGGAACACTCATGCACAGGACAGCCTGATATCTGCTGGTCTGGGTGGAAGACAGTGGGGTTAAGAACCAGCAGAACATTCATGTGTCATAGCTACAATCTAAAGGTTGCATATAGCTTTGCATTATGCTGCCTCTGGTGAGAGATAAGCTGCACATTCGGAAAGTGGACCCCTGGAGATGTTGCCCCCCCACCACCATGGAATCCGCCCCACGGAATTTCCTTTGGAATTCTCCCTTCCTCACCGTCTAAACCACCCCCCTTCCCCACTCCACCCCACCCCACCATGGACACGGACCCCATAAACCCCCCACGGAGGCCCGGCACATCCCACATGGACCCTCCAGCACTGCCCCCATCACTGCCTGGGTTCTATTCACTCGTTTCCTGTATTTAGAAGCCTATTGTAAGCCTCGCTGACTGTGAAGTCATGCTGCCTAGGTTGGTGGAGTGAGGGGGCATGGAAATTGGGCACAGAAAATGGGGGTGGAAAATGCCCTCCAGAGTCTCCTTGTCTACATTTATTGTGTTATGACTGGGTGAGGAGGAATAATCTGGTTCCCCTTTCTTCCCAACTTCCTCAATTGGTCACAATATAGGTTTGTTTGAAATCCTTTGGATCATTTTGCCCAATCCAAATGTTCTGACTTTTCGTAAGGAGCCAATTTAACCAGGTAATCTTGAGTCAAAGAAAGAGAAAGTTTATTAGTTACTAAAACCAGAGGAAAAATTTATAAAGATGCAACACACACACATACATACAGACAGACAGATACACACACACATACACGCACACACACAGATTCACACACATATGTACCCACACACGCACACATACACACACACGCACGCACAAACACATACAGACAGACACACACACACACACATACACACACACGCACGCACAAACACATACAGACAGACACACACACACACACACACACACATACACACACACGCACGCACAAACACATACAGACAGACACACACACATACACACACACGCACGCACAAACACATACAGACAGACAGACAGACACACACACACACGCACGCACAAACACATACAGGCAGACACACATCAGAAATGAGAAAATAAGAGTCCAAATAAAAGTTTTAAAAGAATTTCAAGTCAGTCCATGACTTGTTTGTGAGACATAAGGCCCTATTTTACCATTCTGATTCGAAGTGCTGGGCGGACTTGAAACTGGGAGTGTTTCAGATCCGACTTTTAGACCCGTTCTCCGGTGCCCCCATACACACTCTGCCTGCAAAAATATCAGCGAGTCTGAATTGTGCGGCACAAGCTGTGGGTGGGGCTTAATGCGCCCAAAACTCTACAGCTCCGATCGACGCCTCCACCTGCGCATGCACAGAAAAACAATGATAGAATGCTACTCCTCTGCCACATCCCTCCCGGGCCGGATAATGCCTCCCCCTGGCCCCCACAGACATTGCCCCACCCCCATAACATTACTGACCCCCTTATCCACCAATCTGTCCACCACCCAGACCGAGCGTGGGCCCCTCCCTACTCTTTCCCTCCGCTGATCTCAAGCAGAGTGGCAGCGAACCCACCTTCCCCCAATCCCCTCCTTCCCGCCCCGGTTTGGCTCCACCGATCTTAAGCAGAGAGCCGCAAATGCCAAGCACTTACTCCTCCCTAACTTGATCAATTGGGCCAGTGGGCTGGTGAATGGCAGATGGAGTTTAATTTAGATAAATGCGAGGTGATGCATTTTGATAGGTTGAACCAGGACTTACTCAGTTAATGGTAGGTGCGTTGGGGAGAGTTACAGAACAAAGAGATCTAGAGTACGTGTTCATAGCCCCTTGAAAGCGGAGTCAAAGGTGGACAGAATGGTGAAGAAGGCATTCGGCATGCTTGGTTTCATCGGTCAGAACATTGAATACAGGAGTTGGGACATCTTGTTGAAGTTGTACGAGACATTGGTAAGGCCACATTTGGTATACTGTGTACAGTTCTGGTCACCCTATTATAGAAAGGATATTATTAAACTAGAAAGAGTGCAGAAGAGATTTACTAGGATATTACCGGGACTTGATAGTTTGAGTTATAAGGAGAGGCTGGATAAACTGGGACTTTTTTCCCTGGAGCGTAGAAGGCTGAGGGGTGATCTCATGGAGGTCTATAAAATAATGAAGGGCACAGATCAGCTAGATACTCAATATCTTTTCCCAAAGGTAGGGGAGTCTAAAACTACAGGGCATAGGTTTAAGGTGAGAGGGGAGAGATACAAAAGTGTCCAGAGGGGCAATTTTTTCACACAGAGGGTGGTGCGTGTCTGGAACAAGCTGCCAAAGGTAGTAGGAATGGTGGGTACAATTGTGTCTTTTAAAAAGCATTTAGACAGTTACATGGGTAAGATGGGTATCGAGGGATATGGGCCAAATGAGGGCAATTGGGATTAATTTAGGGGTTTAAAAAAAAAGGCGGCATGGACAAGTTGGGCCGCAGGGCCTGGTTCCATGCTGTACATCTGTGTGACTCTCTGACTCTGTGACTCTAACTACAGCGCCCGAATCGGACTTCTATGGAGCATGTCTGTTTTGCGTTGATTCTGGATGGGCAAACAGGGTGGTAAAGGGGGAAGTGCCAGGAAAGTTGGGTGTGCAGCCCATTAAGACAATTTAAATGCATGCAAATGCATTTAAATGGCTGTCACGCCCGTTTCGGGTGCGGTACCGATCGCGGCATTTTTGGGCCTTGGTAAAGGAGCAACTGGCGCGGGGGTGGGCACGGATCTCGCTACTCGCCTCACACCCGACTTTACCAAGTTTTCATGCCTGAAAACGGGCACAATGTGATAGTAAAATTGGGCCCATAGATGCTGGTATGTTGTGACCGTTAAGTTGAATGATTCTGGTAGACTTTGGAGGTGTCCTTGTTGTCTATTAGAAACACTTTTTGGTTTATCCCCAGAGGGACTGATGACCTGGTTTTTGCTGCAGGGTTAACTGAAGGGGCTACCCTGTTTCTTTCTGCTTGTGCCTACTAGGCAACCTGCCTCCAGCAAGAGAGAGGGAGAGAGATGGAGATCCTTCTTTTTCTTTGTTCTTCTGCTGATCATCAGACTATTTTTAACCCACTTTCCCTGTGTGGTCCCACACGGGGAAATGGTTATGTTTTGCATTCATCTCAGAACATTTTACACATTTTGAGAGATAAATCAAGAGGATTTTTTTTAGATATCTGATGAGATGTATGGAAAAGTCTCCATTATCCTCACAAACCCAGGAGAATTGTGCATTTTCCATACCTTGCTTTCAGATATCTCCGTTTGAAGTGGATGGGCCTTCACACTTCCTCAGGTTCAACATTCCTTGTCCTCCTAGTCAGTATAATTCACATATGATTTTCCAGCAGGTGGTCACTTTGCAAAATCAGCCATGTTTTGGTCAGTGTCTTTGCCTATTTCTAAGAAAAACGCAAGTCTGGTTTAAAAAGTGCAATTTGCCTGTAGGCAGTTGGGCAAGCTGTAGTACACTTTCAAGACATTTTTCATGTTCAGGCCCTTTATTTCTGAAAGACACAGACCTCTTGTGTCCTTTGCTTCTTTGCCACTTTCTTTGATCATTCACAGGTCGGCGCTGCCATGCTTTCTGCTGCTGCTGTTCTCTCTGATGTGGCAGACTTAATCACAATGCCTACAGCATACCATGTTTCTGAATGCCAAGGTGTGCCAGTGAAATAAAACTATTCACCTGCAGCCATGGGTTAACTTTTCAGCAATACTGTACTGCAGATAACTGTGAAAACTGAGCAAAAACGGGCAACGCAAGGCTCCAAGTATCTCCAGCAGTCCAAAGCCACTATTCAGAGATTTACCTGAATGGAGTTGCAGATCCCTTTGAATTTCAATGCTATATTCAGATTCTGGAGTATCCCCTGCATGATTCAATCTGTGAGCTTAAGAATGATTGAATCGAATGTTCCCAGGCACTGATTTCTCAAAAGGGGCCAAATAGAAGCCTGAGAATCATATTGTAATCAGCTCAATGCTTATTTCAGGCGAGCCACCAGGAGCACCGAGCCAAAATGGTAGTGGCCATTTCATGTACACATCACCTAGGACATCTTACTGTGATATTGATATATTAAACAACCAATTAAAGTCAAAAAATGGTGTAACAATATCAAATTTTACACCATTGATTTACTTTCAAGAAATGATAAGCGGAATCAGCTAAATGAAGTGTTTTTACTGTTAAGAATGTGGGACTTTATCAGATGGTCACGTTTTAAACAGCCTCCTTTAAAATTTTTAGGTGAAATAGCATGTCCTGAAGATGGGGATGGTGATCATTCTAAAAGCTATTTGAAGACAGGCCCATGAGATTTGTAACTGAAACCTATAGAAATCAAGTGACAGTTTTCAGACCTTGAAACAAAAGAAAGGCAGCTGGTTTTCTGGATACAGAGACACACAGAGGCACAGAGAGGGAGACAGAAAGAACTGCTGCTGTGAAAAGCAGATAAAAAGATTATTTCATGTTCGCCACCCAGGACAGTGATGGTGAGAATTGATTATCTGTAGTAAGGGACGGAACTGGAGATTTAAGGACCAAGTAGTTGCTGGAGTGGGCCTTGTCACTAGAAGTCATTTTGGGCTCATTCAGAAGACTGGGTGGATTGATGATCGAAGGATGCCGGAAGATTCACCCTGGCATGGAAGGCTGAAGGAAGCCTGCGGAAAGTCAAAAAGAGTTCATGTTGGAGGACATGTCTGCAAGCAGTATGATGTGAAGTAGAACCAGATCATGAAGAATACATCAATTGTGTTGTTTAGTTAGTAAGGAAATACTTTTTCTGTAGTTTGGCATATTAGTTGCCTATTAAGTAATGTGCAGTTAATGGTGCTTTTAGTTTGTTTGTTTCAGTAAATATCTTAGACGTGAATACTTGTTTTGCGATTCTTCCCAACAGTTGCTGGGAAATTCATCTCTTTTCTAAAGAGATATTGGTATTTCCAGGGATTATAATATTATATGTATATTTTTGTAAATAACACATTGAAAGTTTTGAAATAGTATTGCAGTAAAAGCAGATTTAGAAAATCTATTTTAAAAACTGAGGAAAATCAATTGCAAGAGAAAATATCATTAAACTTATCTTTATTTGGTTCCAATGTGAATGTATTTTTACTTAATTACATCTTATCAGGGAGCGGGAGAGGCAGTGAGCTAGAGGATCAGAGTGTGGGAGGGTCAGGGAGTGGGAGGTTAAGGGAGCAGGAGAGGCGGCGAGTGGGAGGCTCAGGGTGTGGGAGGGTCAGGGAGTGGGAGAGTTGGGGAGTGGGAGGGGTTGGGCGAGTGGAAAGGTCGGGGAATGAAAGACGGTGACAAGGAAGTAAATAGAATGTGTCAGCATATTTCTTTACACTTTTAAATTTATTTTCTTTTAAAAGTTGTTTCATATGGAAAGGATTATAAGAGATAGGATTTATAATAATCTAGAAAGGAATAATTTGATTAGGGATGGTCAACATGGTTTTGTGAAGGGTAGGTCATGCCTCACAACCTTATTGAGTTCTTTGAGAAGGTGACCAGAGAGGTGGATAAGGGTAAAGTAGTTGATGTGGTGTATATGGATTTCAGTAAAGCATTTGATAAGGTTCCCCACAGTAAGCTATTGCAGAAAATACGGACGCATGGAATTGAAGGTGATTTAGCGGTTTGGATCAGAAATTGGCCATCTGTAAGAAGACAGAGGGTGGTGGTTGATGGGAAATGTTCATCCTGGAGTTCAGTTACTAGTGGTGTACCGCAAGGATCTGTTTTGGGGCCACTGCTGTTTGTCATTTTTATAAATGACCTGGATGAGGGCATAGAAGGATGGGTTAGTAAATTTGCGGATGACACTAAAGTCGGTGGAGTTGTGGACAGTGCGGAAGGATGTTGCAGGTTACAGAGGGACATAGATAAGCTGCAGAGCTGGGCTGAGAGGTGGCAAATGGAGTTTAATGCGGATAAGTGTGAGGTGATTCACTTTGGAAGGAGTAACAGGGATACAGAGTACTGGGCTAATGGTAAGATACTTGGTAGTGTGGATGAGCAGAGAGATCTCGGTGTCCATGTGCATAGATCCCTGAAAGTTGGCACCCAGGTTGATAGGGTTGTTAAGAAGGCGTATGGTGTGTTAGCTTTTATTGGTAGAGAGATTGAGTTTCGGAGACATGAGGTCATGTTGCAGCTGTACAAAACTCTGGTGTGGCCGCACTTGGGAGTATTGCGTACAGTTCTGGTCGCCGCATTATAGGGAGGATGTGGAAGCATTGGAAAGGGTGCAGAGGAGATTTACCAGGATGTTGCCTGGTATAGTGGGAAGGTCTTATGAGGAAAGGCTGAGAGACTTGAGGCTGTTTTCATTAGAGAGAAGAAGGTTAAGAGGAGACTTAATAGAGACATACAAGATGATCAGAGGATTAGATAGGGTGGACAGTGAGAGCCTTTTTCCTCGGATGGTGATGGCGAGCACGAGGGGACATAGCTTTAAATTGAGGGGTGATAGATATAGGACAGATGTCAGAGGTAGGTTCTTTACTCAGGGTGTGGAATGCCCTGCCTGTAACAGTAGTGGATTCGTCAACATTAAGGGCATTTAAATGGTCATTGGATAAACATATGGATGATATTGGAATAGTGTAGGTTAGAGGGGCTTTAGATTGGTTTCACAGGTTGGCGCAACATCGAGGGCTGAAGGGCCTGTACTGTGCAGTAATGTTCTATGTTCTATGTACAAATGTAGGAATTTAGGAATGTACAATGTATCTGTTTTAAAGTTCTTTGCTGATGATGAACAGTCTAAAAATCTTAACTAAAACTCTTACATTGGTTGTCATGGGATTATTTGATTCATTTAACTTTGATTAATATAAAGTTACAATTCTCAGAAATGCAGCTGTACGTTGAGTGGAAATTACTGTAGTCATGGATTAGTACATTGCTAAACTTTTGAGGTTGTTTTAAATATTTTTTATATTTGGAAATTAAGGTCTTAATACCGGTTCAAGGACCTCATGAAGAAATTAGTTTGTAATGAGCTGTGCAGTTGGTTTTAGGAAAATATGTTACAATGAAATAAATGCCACATTTAGCAGCTAGTAGGTCTTGAAACTCATTAATTCTCTGTGACATGTCAGCAAATACATAAATCCATCCTTTCCAATGTCTGCAAGAGAATGTTAGAAAATGCTTCACTGTTCTTCACCTGGCATCAGTGAAGTTTTATTTTAATCATTATTGATATAGACCGAGTGGTCATATGATGACGTGGTTACTTAAGAGGTCTTATGACGGAAGCACAGCAGATCTCCCCAGAGCACAAGCAAAGCAGAAGCCTGGAGTGTCTCCTGAGCTAGTGAATAAATTATTGTTTGTTACAATTCCTTGGTTGCCAGTCTCTGGGAGCTCAACGCTTCTACATGGTGTCAGGAGTTGGCAGTTATGGCACGACAACTTTGCTGCATCAACCTGCTCGTATTCAATGAGAATATAATGAAAAACTGGCTCAGGTTTGAAAAGGAGTGGTGTATATATTCTGATATTGAATTATTGGACAAATCAAAAAAGGTCCAAGCTTCCACCTCACTAAATCTAGCGGGCCACAAGGCCATTGAGAAATTCAGGTCCTTTGTGTTTCAAATGGAGGAGGAGAAAGAGGACCCCAAAATAATTCTAAAAAAGTTTGAGAATATTTGCCTGTCAGACAGGCACACGTTTAACACTAAAAATCACAGACCTAACTAATCGATACAATCATACATGGCAACTTTGGAAATCTTAGTGAAGAAATGTACATTTGACATTCTTACTGCTGAGTTAGTCAGGGATCAAATAGTCTGAGGGGTCTACAAAAACCTAGTCCACAAACAGCTGCTGTGAGAGAATGACTTAAACCTACATCCATTAGCGTCTGCATCCAGTCTGGAAAAGCAGCAAGGAGCTTAGGTGGGAAAGTAAAGTTTTTGCAGTCATGCCCTGCCTCAACTTTACTGGACATCACCCCCAGAACAGAATAGCATGTTTGGCACATGGTAAATGCTGCAACAAATGTGGAAAGTGGAGTCACTTCAGAAAATATTGCAGAATGAAATCGCAGCAGCTTACTTTTGACAACAGCCACACTGCAGTCAATTAATCCTCCAAGTTAGAAGCATCAGCAAGGTGAATGAACTGGAACTCAGCCTCCAACAACACTCTACTGTGAGAGTGTCGACACCATCACTGAAAAGGGTGAGATCTTCTCCTCCCTGAACATGGTTTGTAACAACACAAAACTGGAGGCAAAGATTAACACTGGAGCAAAGTGCAATGTATTACTCAGTCGAATGCTATGAGAACTAGACCCATTTGCAGTACCAATCCCAAATACCCAGGTGGACCTTGTGGGCCTATGGCAGACAAAGCATCCACACAGAGAGTGTGGGCACTTTTCATTGCACACAGGGCAGTTTCAAGTTTTGCATAGTCAACTAGAACGTAAGGCCGCTGCTAAGTCGTCGGAGCAGCATCACACTTGGTCTGGAGGTACACATGCTCTGCAACACCAGGCCCCAGAAATGATAAAGTACAAGGATCTCTTCAACTGCGAAGCAACCTGCCTTAGAAGCTATGCTGTTAGTATGTAATTGTGACATACATTCTTATGCCTCCACTTTGAACTCACATCTTCTGTAGTTTTAACACTTACAATTCTATACTCTATTATTCTCCAATTCACTGAAGTAAATATCTGCTTACCCTGCTGCTAAACGAAAGCACAAATCAAAAACCATCCGGGCACTCTAGAATTAATTCCTTTTCATCCAATTCTTTTTCCAAACTTCTTTAATCTTTATCTTATCCAAATCTTAAATCTGCTTGACACCTCCACCCATTTTTAAAATGAAGGAAGTATCACAATTTAAAAGATGGTTCAATTTCTCAATCACTTTTTACCAGTTCTGCCTTATCTGACATTACAAAGATCCAAACATAGAAAATAACAGCAGGAGGAGGCCATTCAGCCCTTCAAATCTGCTGCACCATTCATTATGATCATGGCTGATCATCCAAACCAATAGCCTGATCCCACCTTCCCCTCATATCCTTTGATCTGCTTCACCGCAAATGCCATATGTAACTGCTTCTTGAAAACATTCAATATTTTCGCCTCAACTACTTGCTGTGGTAGTGAATTCCATAGACTGACCACTCTCTATGTGAAGAAATCTTTCCCCATCTCTGTCTTAAATGGTCGACCTGTATCCTCAGATTGTGACCCCTGGTTCTGGACATACCCACGATCGGGAACATCCTTCTTGCATCTACCCTGTTGATGCGCTATCAATAAGGCGAAAGACTACCGGTGTGCCAATACAAGTGTAGGCTTTTATTCACAACAGAATCAGGAGCAGATCCCAACAAATAACCGACCTGGACTGAACAAGGGGGGGGAGACAGCCACCTTTATACTAGGTGTCGAGGGGAGGAACCAAACTGGAAGGGGGTGTGTCCAGGTATGACAAATACACACAACGGTGGTCCATATAGGACAAAGGCACAACTGAGGTCCACCACACCTGTCTAGTCCTGTTAGAATTTTAAAACTTTCTATGCGATCTGCCCTCATTCTTCTGAATTCCAGTGAGTACAATCCTAACCGACTCAATCCTCATACGTCAGACCGACCATTCCAGGAATCAGCCTGGTAAAAGTTCTCTGCACTTCCTCGAGAGCAAGAATGACCTTCCTCAGATAGGGTGTTCAAAACGGCACACAATATTCCAGGTGTGGCCTCTCTAAGGCCCTGTATAATTTCTTCAAGACATCCCTGCTCCTGCACTCGAATCCTCTCGCTATGATGACCAACGTACCATTTGCTTTTTTTTACCACCTGCTGCACTTGCATGCTTGCTTTCAATGACTGCTGTACGAGGACAGCCACGTCTCATTGCACATTCCCCTCTCCTCATTTATGGAAATTCAGATGTAATCTGCCTTCCCATTTCTGTTACCAAAGTGGATAACCTCACATTTGTCCAAATTGTACTGCGTCTGCTGTTCATTTGCCCACTCACTCAACTTGTCCAAATCACACTGAAGGTTCTCTGCACCCTCCCACCCAGCTTTGTGTCAAAGGCATGTACTGACTTAAAAATCTAATTTCTGACCCAGTCTACCTCCAATCCACCCACTCCCAGTTTTAATGAAGGCAGGCAGTGAGGGTTGGGAACCCTTTTGGAGCTATCAATATCTTATCATTTAAGGATCAAATCGAAGGCATGCTCTGACAGGTTAGTAATGGCCTTCCTGACCATTAATTCCTGGTTCAAAAATTGTTATATAAGGGTCGATTGCTTGAGCTGCCCTTTTTAAAAGAGCTTTTGCCAATTCATATGTTTGCTTGTTTAGATTCTTGTGGGCTGGTACATTGTTGACTGGAACAGTTCCAAAAAGCTCTCGAGAAACTGTCCCCTTCACAAACAATGGAACTTAACAGATCCACCCTGTGCATGTGGACCTTTTGGTTATGGTCATTGTTTTTGATTTGGAAAAGTGCTCTGTACAACTGAGTGAGGGGGAATGCGTGGAGAGGGAGGTGAACAACCCACACCCATGAGGCAGGTTGACAATTTAACCATTATGATGAGGTGGTGTGCCTGACATTTATGTGTCATTTCAAATTTAACTGGCCGGCTGGATTTCCAGGGCCTCAGTAAACCAGCCATCAAAAGGAAGACAAAGACTGTTGAATCCAGAAGGATCTGTATGCTGGAAATAATGTTCCTGCTTTGTCAACCACCCATAACCAGGAACCTCTGCCCACCTTTTCAATCTCCCTCTGACCTCCCATCAAGGCCTCTGACTTCTTCCCCGAATCTTCCAATCTCTAAGCAAGGACCTCTGATCTCCCTCACAGCCAGACCTCTAACCCTTCCAAAGGGATCTAACCTCTCCCTCGAAGCCTCCAACTCCATCTGCCCCCAGCTTTCAATCCCTTGTGTCTTCAATTTCTGACCAACTGTCCCCTCCCTCTGCCAGCCTCTGAACCCTCAGGGCGGATTTTCCCATCCTGCCCGTCACAAGAATCGTAATGGGCGGGGTTGGACCATGCAAAGGTCCGTTGACCTCAGGTGGGATTTTACGGCCTTGGGGCAAGCACAGATGCAAAATCCTGCCCTCAGTCTCTGATTTTTGACAGATTTCCCTGTGGGATCAGACTCCCTGAGATTGGGCATCCGTGGGATCTGTCATGCCTTCAGGCTCGAAACCCTCCCTCAGAATCAGGAATCAGATACTCCCAACCTTACCCAGTGGCATGGATGAGACCCCTGCATCAGGATCTGACATTCCCATTCTGGGATCAGACACTCCACCTGGATCAAATCCCTAACCCACGATTGGACCTCCCTCATTCTGGGGTTGGACCTACCACACTGGTTGTGTTCACACTTATCTGGTTCTCTGGTCTTTCCTCCAGTGTTTCCCACCCAAGAGGACTTCCGTGCATCTCCAAGCATTGCTGGTCCTGACATGTAAAATAGTTACACCACCCTCCCACCTACACTTCCTGTGTCTGATGAAGATAGAGCATTCCTTTCATCTAAGAAAAAGATTCAAGTCATAGAACCCAAACGATTGAAATAAATGAGAAATGATAAGATGGATGCCAAGAATTCTTTTGATGAACAACAAGAATAATAAAAATAGAGCATGTAATTATAGACTGAAGAAGCCACAAATGAAGAAAAAAATAACTTCTTCAGTGTGCACATTGACTTTAATTGGTCCAATGAATAATGACTCCGAAGGAAATGGATCAATTCCTAATTCAGCAAAAGTAGTTCAATATGGATCGGGAAAGACATGAAATAGGCTGATTAAATCTTGAGTGTGCTGCAATGTAGAATGGGATGACTGGCTATTAGCATTCTTAAGTTAACATTTTACATGATACAACACAATGGGGAGGTTGAACATTGACCATTAATTGAATTTATGGAACATCTTTATTATCTTTGAAGAAATTGTTACCGCTAGTTGCTGCCTGCACACAAAATAAACAGAGAATACTGGAATTGCAAAGTTTCAACACTAAACCAGCAAACTTGTGCCCGGTTTTAAGTTTACAGTATTGTGGATTGGAGGGTGGTAGACAGTGGGCATTCCGATAACATTTGGAAAGCCAGCAGTAAGTGCAGAGTCTGTCAGTAGATTTTTTAAATAGCCATGTCATTTTCATTTTGTTTCCCGCTCAATCAGTGGCAGTTGGGTGTGACCTGGATCCGCCTGACTCAAACTCAACTCCAGTAATTCAGGGTAAGGTGGGTATAGAGGGATATGTGTCAAACATGGGCAATTGGGACTAGCTTAGTGGTTCAGAAAAAGGGCAGCATGGACAAATTGGGCCGAAGGGCTTGTTTCCATGCTGCAAACCCCTATGACTCTATGTAAGCTCCAAACATGAAGGAGCAGGAGTTGGCTGTCAGAGAATTGGGAGTGTCAAAATGGAGTCTGAATGAGCAAAGACTGTGGCCCATCTCAGTGGTTCCTCCCTAGATGGCGGTTGTGAGGAGCAGGAGAAAAATACCCATCCGTGGCAATTAGAGAAAGAAACCTGCAGAGATCACTAACCCTCACTGATGGAGCGCCCGAATCGGACTTATATGGAACATGTCTGTTTCGCACCAATTCCGGATGGGCGAACGCGGTGGTAAAGGGGAAAATGCTGGTAAATTTGGGCGTGCAGCCCATTAAATCAATTTAAATGCATGCAAATGCATCTAAATGGCCGTTGTGCCCATTTTGTGGGTGGTCCCGATTGTGGCCATTTTCAGGCCTTAGTAAAGGGGAACCCGGCGTGGAGGTGGGCGCAGATCGCTCTACTTTACTAAGTTTTCACACCCGAAAACAAGCGTAACACGATGGTAAAATCAGGTCCTGTTTGTCTAAATCATTAGTCCGAGTCTCTGGAATACTAGCCCAGGATATAATCACTCGTGTCTCTTTTTGAATTTTCCCATATATTTTATTTCAGCTGACCCAGCAGGGCAGAATTACAAAGTAATCAGCCTCAAACCACCCCCCTTAATGAGGTCTAAAATTCATTGCTCCACATGTATCCATTTGACATAGTTTTTCTCTCGGAGTTGAAACCGAGTGCTGGTGCTATTTACCATAAGCTGCAGACTGATCCAAGCAAATTGATCACAAACAGCAGCTGGTTGAAATCCCAATGGCAAGTTTGCTGAAAAATTGAGAGCAAGGAAATCAAATCCAACAATTTCACCCAGAATTGTGGAGTAAATCACCAGGAAAGGATAGTAATGTGAATAATACAAACGGGAACAAGAGGAAATGAGATGCAATCGTACTGTAAGAAAGAATATTGTTCGCAGAGCACATATAATGACTCTGATTGGTGTATCCTGAAAGGCAACTCCGGATCTGCTCAGGTTCCTGCAATGGATCTTCATCATGTCATTGGCCAATTCAATCACACATCTGGTGGTGATATTCATTGTGGTGTTGTTGGCTTTCAGTGTTAGGATTTCTGATGTGTGTCATGAGCCAGGTTTACCCTGGTGTCCCTTAATTCTTAGCAGCCACCCCTTTTAAGTCTTCTTCCAGGTTGGAAGTGATCAGGGTAGTGAGACTGCAGAGGATAAAGGCATCATGGCATTTTGCCCAGGAATCTATTGCAAATATGCAATAAATATCTCTCTGATTTCACGCCAGCCACATATTGATAAAAATCCTTGTGGTTCACAAATACTCCTCAATGTTCTGAACGTGTCCAGATTGGCATGTACAACCAGAGCCACAAAGCTGAATGACTGGCATCATTGCAGGTTGACATAATTGCCAGGCAGATGAAGATGGTGGAGTAGTGGTAATGTCACTGGACTAGTAATCCAGAGGCTCAGGCTAATCGTCTGGGAAACAGCTTTAAATTCAATTAAATTTAAATTCAATTTTACAAAATGTCTGTAATTGAAAGCTACTCTCTGTAATTGTGACCTTGAAACTATCATTGATTGACGTAAAAATTCATCTCGTAAAAATGAACCTGCTATCCTTACTGGGTCTGGCCGATATGAGATTCCAGACCCATAGCCGTATGGTTGACTCTTAATATCTCTCAAGGACAATTAGGGGTGGGCAACAAATGTAGGCCTTGCCAGTGATGCCCACATACCACAAACAAATTAAACAAAAAGACTCACTATTCACCTGGTCTCTGTTTTATGCCTTTGTGGGCACCAGCACAGAAATTTTGCACACATCTACCACAGAGTCCTGGAGAGATCCAGAGGGAAAGAGTTGAGGGAAGCGGTGACTGGTAGCTGATAGGACATGGTCCAGCAGGTGGCAGGACTTTTCAAAAGATCCAGACATTTGACACCAACTCAGGAGACATCCTGAGCCTCCTGGGACACTTATGTTCAGATATGTTAAAGGAACTGATCCTCTACTTGTAGGTTGTTTTGTGGATAATGTTTCCTGTGAGTATCAGCTAGTTGCCTCTCTGTTGTTCTCATTTCATTTAGTCCCTTTTTTACTGCCCCTCTCTCTGCTGCTCCCCATTCTGTCCTGCACCCTTAGATGTGTGACCAGTGGAAGTTTGCTGATCATCTTGGCACTCGTCTGAGATCCAGTCTTGAGGCAACATAGCAGCAGTGATGTGATGGGGCAAACCTCCAAAGTGTATGAAGTAACCTCTCAGTAAAGGTATTTTCCCATCAGCAAGTAAGCAACATGTCCACGTCAGCAACTGTGAATACTTAGTTTTTATTGGCATATTTTCCTGAGATTGATTCAGCCCCTCAATCCCCAATGGAAATTCATTGGAAAGTTTGATGAAACCTGGGAAACATTAAAGTCAAGTTTGCTGAAATATTTGTTCTAATTGAGTGATCGGCATATGGAAATTGGCAAGTCAAGCTTTGAAATGCGCTGTAAATGTCAGTGGATTTGAACCCTCACCCGCACTCGCTCTCATGCACTGCTGCAGGTGAAAGATCAGCCCCGGTGTTTCTTGTGCAGAGGCAGGTTGGTGGTGAGAAGGGGGAAAGACTGTCTGTGGAGATCAGGTTTGAACAATAGAGAGGTGAGGTTCAAGGAATATTTTGGACTTTTCTTTTGATTTGGGAGCGAGAGAGCTCCCTCAGTTAATAATATCAATGGAGGAGAGCCCAAGTTGCAGTATAATACATATGATGCATAGATGCTTACTGAACTAAGTGGCCTTTTCTTAGCTCTTGCCTCATTGTATCTGTAAGCTCATCATCTCTTTTTATGTTATTACCCAGTGATTTGAGGTTAATGCGTAAGAGGTTAAAATCAATTGCACCTCATGTGGATTCATTCATTCAGCAGATAACTAAGTAACTCTAAGAGCTGGGTTGATAATGTATGATGTCCCATTACAATGAATTCTGACTGAAATGCCAAAACATTCCAGCTGCCAGAATTGAGATATGGGGAACTTTCACTCGGTACTTTGGTCATGCCATTCCAGTTGGGTTCCGTCAGAGCTATTTTGTTCCTGAACTTATCACAGTGCTGATTCAGACATGGTAACATCAGCTGAGTTTTCAAAGAGCAGTGAGTGCATCTGTCCTCTACATCAACTCAGCATGCCACCAAAAGTCTGAGCATAATCTGGGGCAGTGGGAAAGTACAGCGGCTGCATTCATGCTTGACACACAGGAAGATTTCTCATCGTTGTTGGAGGCCATTCATCACAGCATGGCACATCACGGCAGGGATTCCTCAGAGCAGTATCCTTGGCCCAACCACTTTTAGCTGATAATTCAAAAGTGTTCAAATCTACTTACAACCCCTCTGATATTGAAACAACCCATGCTGATCTACAGCAGTAGCTGAATTATATCCATGCTTGGATTGGCAAATAACACTTAAGTGTAAGGCACTTAGTGTAAGACTAGCACCACCCACTCCCTTAGGTCAGATTGAAAAATTCTAGAAAGAGGGTAATTTCCATTCTAGAGGTGTTCCTATGCCAGTAGCAACTCAGAAGGGGCACACAACCATTGAAACTGCCATATTACACAATTGCCATCTTGCCACCCCCAGAGGGGGAGCCAAATCCAATGGAGCCAAAAATGTTAAGATTAGTCAACTATTCTGTTGTCTCGCTGGTGGACGTGCAATTCTAAAAGCACTTGATTCCTTTTGGAATTTCACTTCATGGGATCTACGTGGTGGTTTATTGGGCACCTATGTCTACCCCCCTATGTTCCAATTTCCAAGTGTGTCTGGCAAAGTCTCCAGGGTACCCCGGGAATATTTGCAGATCCACCCCCTCCGCACCACCGCCCCCCACCCCCACCCCCCCCCCCCCCACCCCCCGTCAACCCCCCACGAGTTCCTATTGATATTTGCAGATGATTCCTCCAGTGGAAATCCAGTGGATTAGAATTTCACCACAATATTTGTCCTCTCTGTCAAAATGCTGCCCCAAGAAGGAATTGAACTGCTGAGCTAATGTGCTTGTGCTTTCCAACTCAGGAACAAGACGAGGGGGTTGGCGGCAGTGCTGGGGTGCAGGGTTCAATTCTGCAGTCTGTTGGACATTTGCTGTTAACCTCTGCCACCAGAGGTCAAAGTGCAGCCAAATGTGTTGGTATTAAATTCCTCTTTGTCTGCTGGTTGCCTGACAAAAGGAAAACACATTCTACCCCCTGCATGATGAGCACACTATAAAAAAAGGCAGAAAAGTAAAATTCATTCAGAATAAAAATCACAATAACTTGAAAGTTCAGCTATAGCAACCTCTGATTATGAATACCCTTTCCTGATAGTAAGAAAGAGTGCTACTTGTACAGAGATGAGCGAGCATGGTGCTTATGTAACTGAATGGGTTATTGAAAAACATGAATTCAAATCCCATCATGGTGGGAAGGCGGCTCACCACCACCTTCTCAAGGGCAATTAAGGATGGACAATAAATGCTGACCTTGCTGGTGACACCCATATCCTGTGAACGAATTTTTAAAACATCATGATAACAAACAACGTAGCTTAAGTAAAAAGGCATTGTTTGAAAATTTACAATTATGAAATAAATCAATGAGAAGAAATGGCTCAGCCTATTAATAACAAATAAAACCTTGGCAGATCTGAGTTATGAACGGTTGTTTTACTGGTGCTAGAAATGTTATCATAAATAATTGAAACAGCTGACAATGGATAGCTATAGGTCGCTACATCTAGAAGGCAGATATAGAGGAAGAAGGCAATATTCATTCACCATCATCTGTCTGCCGCACCCAAAACCATTGTTCTAACTATTCATTCTCAGGGAAAGTACTGGCCTTGGTTTGTTGGGTTTAAGAGAGGTTCATCCTAAGTTAAGATTGCTTCCTTCCTCTTTCCCAATTAAACTTGGATGATCATCTCTCAAACTCATTTGGACCCTTTTCACAAATAAGCCTTTGTCTTAAGAAAGCTGCAACCTGTGACAGCGCACGAAATGCACACAGGCAGAACAATAAAGTATGGAATGAGTAATGCCTTTTGTCTTCTACAAACATACAAACATTGTGTGAGAAAATACTGTCAGACCCATCACGACACGTCTTATCCATGAGATAGAGTCTTTGGGCTGAATTTTCAAATCGGGGTCCGGAACACTTGTTCTAGGTTTGAATGCCACACCGCAACAGCATCTTTCATGTGACACTACCTTAAAATGTAACGAACTGTGTTGGAGGAGATTCAGCACCCAATTAGTGTTACTGAGCTCCATGAGAAGGCAGGAGTTGTCTACGCAGCAAAGGCAGGGAGCAGCCATGTTGGGGTCTGCCACTTCCTTGCAGGAGAGAGGCAGCAGCACCTCAGGGTACCAGCAGAAGTGGCCAAACTGCGAAATGGGTGAAGAAGCATGCAATCCATCCAAGACGCCCCAGCTCTTCAAACTTTTCAACGTTAAAAGAAAACTTATATTTCTGGTCACTTTGATCCCAACAGTTTCCATTAACATGCACCAGATTGCTCGAGTTCATAGATTTATATCGCAGACTGCAGCACCCAATTCTGACATGGAAAGAATTTATATGTTTTCTTACTGCCTGTGAACAGTGTGATGTAAGAGATGTGCATTTTTCTACCATTGGAATGTGGTTCCAACATTAAATAATTTCAACAGCAAGCTTTTATGAGTTTAAAACTAAAAAGGTTATTTAATCTCACATACTTATCCCAAATATAAATTGTGATATCTCTCATACTTGTTCCCACACACACACAAAAATTGAATACTAGAGTACGGTTCCAAATTGTGGCTAATTTGGTATTTGTTTTATGATCTCCATCTCCCATGTAAGCAGACCTGGTTTCTTGAATGAAGCTGATGCTTTAAAGTTGGAGTGAGTGTCTTGTTAGCTGAAGGAGTCTCAGATGTTGCAAGGTTTCCTATATTTGAATTTCTAGGAGGTTGGCTCTCAGATGAACTTTAGCTGGAACAGCTTGGGGGAGTCCTTCTCACTGCTCGGGTCTCCCACTTTCAAGATACTGCTGTTAATTACCTTGGCTGCTTGGACTACTTGCAGCTAGTTTGATGGATTTTGGTGTTCTAGCTGATTTATAAAGCTGACAACAACATGGCTCTCTCATCACGGGACTTTTACAAGTTCAAGGTCCTTTTCCAAAAATAAAACGCAGTGTGTATATTGATTCCAATATCCTGTAATGTGGTTTAACATCTTGCAGCTTTGACACAATCAGCACCTCTGCTTTTGAATAACCTATTCAATTTGATAATATCCTTTTGGATTGGTTTCAGAAAGGGGCATTGATTCACACCAGTCTTGAATTTTCCTTATCATAGAATCACTACAGTGCAGAAGAAGCATTTGGCTCATCGAGTTTGCACTGACCCTCCAAAAGAACACCCTACCATGGCCCAATCCCCCACTTTAACTCTGTAACCCCTTGCATTGATCATGGCCAATCCACCTAACCTACACACCCTTGGACTGTGGAAGAAAACCAGAACATCCAAAGGAAACCTATGCAGACACAGGGAGAATGTGCAAACTTCACATAGACAGTCATTAGACGCTGGAATTGAACCTGGGTCCCTAGTACTGTGTGGCTACAGTGCTACACATTCTACCACCTTGCCGGCCCCTTATGTTTTCTCTTGAGACAGGGGAGTAATTTCAATCCACAAAAGAAGTTAGGTCACCCTTGAGCTGTCATTTTGTTTAGGCTTTTGTGTCCAGTTTTAAAATATAAACTATTGACTGGAAGCTTATAATATACAGAGCATGACCCAGTTTAGCAGTCTCCAATGTGAGTGGCACACTCCTCAAAGACTCCTGCACCTCCTGCCTCTTCCTACCCTTTCAGGTGGCCACCCATCTATCCTGAATTCTCTTTGTCTGTCCACTGACACCTCCTTGAGTGTAAGGTCCTGGAACGTTTTATCTCCCTGACCCACCACAGTGACTACAGCTGCTCCTCAAGCTTGGAAATCCTGAACTTTAGCTCCTGCAGTTTGAAAATCTTCCTTCACACGTGGTCCCCCAAGACACATGAAGTGGTTTGAAGTTCCCCCATACAAAGGATTGAAAGCAACAGGTCTCAGCCTCACATCTATGACTTAAATTAAATATATTCCCTCTTTTAGAATCTAGTCAATATGATGTTTAATTTTAATTAATGCCTTCTAGAGCTTTGTTGTCAAGGAATACTCTTAACACCAATTCCCTTATTTATACTTGTTCCAACTGAAATGTTACTAATCAGTTTAACTGGTTGAGCTACAAATTTAATAGAGTACTTGACAGATGGTGCAATCTTGCGCACTGTCATCTCCCAATCTTAGCTAAAGGAAAACAAATCACAGCCTATTCCAGGAAATTCTCTGGGGGATTCATTCCACACTCAATAAAGCAATCAAGTAAACTTCAATAGAACGTGGTTACCAATGGACATAGTATTAGTTCAACTTAACTAACTGACAAAACATTGCTTAGATCCAATGCCATCCTTCCTCAGGAATTGTCAAGTGCCTTCTTAAATGGTTGTAAGGTAGCTGTACATACTGTATCCACAAGAAACCTGCCCCAAAGAGTGATATTCCTCTGAGAAAATATATATTCACTCAACCAATGATACGTGTGCTTGAAAGGAATGCCCCCTTGTCCCAATAACCTTTCCCACAGAGGAAACTCAAACGTAGAGCTTTACAAATAATGGACCCCAGATGCAGCAACAGCCAACACTGCACCATGAGTGAAAAGTGTAGTAATTGTGCAATTTTACTTCTTTCAATGGTGAGGAATATAATGACAAGGGGGTGAGGAACATAGGCAGATGTACATAGTGGAGAGCTGAAATGCTGTTTTTTTTCCCCATTATATAAAGACTTGGATTTGGGTACAGGGGCAGAGTATCAAATTTGATGCAGGTTCAGAAATAGGAAACATGGAGAATGGAAGAGGATTGTAAGTGACATTGAGCAGACAGATTAATAGATTGGGAAGTTATATACTAGGTGAAATTCAACATCAGGTAATACATTTTGAAAAAAATAGGAAAAGAACATTTAGAGTTGAAAAGTAGTAGAGAATCAGATAGAATTATGGTGAGAAATGGAGCTTTAGCCTGCCAGGGTATGTGGGTTTTGATGCATACGGGGTGTTAAAACTTTTTAAAAACGCCAAATATATTGCAAAGTTACCGCTTTCTGAAGTTAACTGGGGTGTGTTCACAAGCACTCAGAAGCCCCTATGGAACAGGCAGGTCTGCAATTCACTTATGGTAAAATTCAATTGACTGTATCTTTAGCCATTGTTTCCAGCTTTAACTTCCAGAGCATGGGCTTCCTGCACTTCCTGGAACTCAACAAGCTGAATAAGGCAAGAGGAAAATGGCAATGGACAGCCTTGAGCAATGACAGGCTGGAGACCTTTTAAAGACAGAAATACTTCTTTGATGAGGTGAAAGTCTTTAGCACACAGGATATTTTCTGACAGTGGATTTTCAGTGATTTGGAAGTGATTTCCGAGACTTTGAGGTAATAACTACCTGAGGTTTTTGACTTTGAGCTGCATTTTCCAGCTGTCAGCCTTCATCATAGCATGGGGACCACTCATACAGCTCAACCCTGGACTTCAGATAAGGAACAAGAAAAGCAGCACCAGGTGCACCACCAACCGCAGCACCTGCAGTGGCACCTGCAGCAGCAAGAGCAAGAAAGATCTCCACAGGGCAGAGGGGCTAAACACTAACCTCCAATTCACAGGAAGTGTATCCTCAGCACAGAGTATATAGGCAGAGGATGAGCTTTCTGGATTCTGCTCAGGGAGTACGAGCAGCTAGGAGCTCAATTAAACAGCAAAACCGCAAAGATTTTCAATTATTGGAAATAATTCAATCTCTGAATTATTACCTGAATCAAGAGCAAATTGGTGTAGGGTAAATAAAATTAGGGAGTTGGAAGCGTGGCTCAAAGATTGGTATAGGAAAAATGAATTTTGATTCATGGGACACTAACACCAGTATGAGACAAATTAGGAGCTGGTACACTCTTCACCTGAACTGTGCTGGTAGCAGTGTTCTGACTAGTCATATAACTAGAGTGATAGCGAGGGCTTTAAGTTAAATCGTGGGCAAAGGGTTGAAATGTGGGAAGATGTAGGAAGACAAGGCAAGAGAGCAAGATAGTAATAAGAGAAGTGATAATCAAAGTATGGCAGGAAGGGACAGAGTATACAAAAGTAAGTATGCACCAATAGATAGGGCCAGAGTTTCCAAAAATGGTTTAAAAAGTGTTAAAGCTTTGTACCTGAATGCAACAAAACAGATGAATTGACAGCTCAAATAGATAACCTGATAACAATTGCAGAGACATGGCTGCAAGGTGGTAAAGGCTGGAACCTGAATGTTCAAGGGTGCATAACATTTCAGAAGAACAGGAAAGCTGAAGGGTAACTCTGGTAATTAAGGATAACAGTATAATAGAAAGAGATGACCTTACATCTAACGGTCAAGATGTAGAATCAGTTTGGGTACAGATATGGGCCGGAATTCTCCCGTTGCGCCCGCCACGGGGATTTTAGTGGGCGGGGGCAGACCATGCAAAGGTCCATTGACCTCAGGCAGGATTCTTCGGTTTTGAGGCAAGCGCAGCCGGAGAATCCCCCATGGAATATTAAAGGTAGGAAGTCATTTGTGGGGGTAGTTTATAGGCCCCCCCAAACAGTAACCTCACTGTGGGATGGATTATACAGGAAAACATAATGGGGGCTTGTGAAAAATGTATAATGATAATCATGGGCGATTTTAATCTACAAACTGACTGGGTGAATCGGATTGATAAAATTAGCCTGGAAGATGATTCATAGAGTGTTTTTGGGTTAACTTCTCAGGGCAGCACTTGCGAGAGCCAACCAGCAAACAAGCTATTCCGGATCTGGTAATATGCAACAAAACAAGATTAATTAATGTCCTCATGGTAATGGCACACCGCGGTAACAGTGATCATAATTTGGCTGAATTTTGCATTCAGTTTGAGGGAAAGAAGAGTGGATCAAAATTAGTATTTTAAGCTTAAATCGGGCAACTAAAGTGTATGAAGACAGAACTGGCAAAAGTGAACTTGGGAATTAAGTTATGGGATAGGTCATTAGAGATACAGCAAAGAACTGTATACCAATACACGTGACAATAATAAATCAAATCAAATCAAGGCATTTAAGAAAAGATTTCAGAATACTTGGAAAAGAAACATTCCAGTGACAAAGAAAGACTCTAAGGGAATGACACACTGTCCATGGTTAACCAAAGAAGTCAAAGATGGTATCAAACTGAAAGAAAAAATGTGTTTACTTCACAAAGATGAGTGGCTGGTCAGAAGATTGAACTGAATATAAGAACAACAATGCATTACTAAAAGATTAGTAAGGAGAGAGAAATTAGAGTATGAGAGAAAGTTGGCCAGAAATATAAAAACAAATAGTTAGGTCAGAATTTTCTGGTCCCTCCCACCAACAGAATCTTCCAGTCCCACTGAAGTGAATAGAAGTTTGAATAGCCCACTGCATCAGCCAAGTTAGGACTTGCCACACTGGGGCTGGAAAATCCCAGCCTAAGAGTTTCAACAGGTATTTAAAAAGGAAAGGAATAAGTAAAGTGAGCATCGTTCCTCTACAGGGTGAATCTGGGGAATTACTTAATGGAAAAAAGGAAATGGTGGATGAGTTGAACAGATTGCATCTGTCTTTGCTGTGAAGGATGCAAGTAACATTCCAGGAATAAGTATGCATAAGGAGGCGAAAGGTAGGGAGGGAGTAAAAAAATTATAATCACTAGGAAAAGAATAATGAGAAAATTATTACAATGCTGGAGTGCCAGATCAGAACCCCAAGATATATTATAAAACAGACTGGACTCCCACAATTTTCTATTTTGACAGTAATGTGAGGATAGGATGTTTTGCATAATTCTACTGACAAATTAGGGAGTTTTTAACAAAACAAACTTAATTTAACAACACCGTGTCTAAAATGAGTAATTATTCTGCTTTCTCAGCATCTGCTGCATTCCTGCCAGATAAACTGATTCTCTGTAGAAAAACACCGCCTCTTAAAGAAGTTCCCCTTAAACATAAAATATATTAACATTACAGTATCATCACAACTAAAAGCTGGATAGTACCCGCCCCAAGTCCCGATGGACTTCACCCTAAGGACTCAAAAGAAATAATTGCTGAGAAAGTAGATGTATTTGTTTTAATTTTTAAATATTCCCAACATGTTGGAAAGATCCCATCAAAATGGAAAATAACACATTAACTTCTCGGAGGAGGCAAAAATCAAGAAACTACAGGCCAAACTACAGCTTAACATCTGTCAAAGGGAAAATGCTGGAATCTATTCTTGAGCATGTTATAGTCAGGCAACCAGAAAATCTCAATGCAATCAGGTAGATTCAACTTGTTTTTGTGAAGGGAAATTGCGTTGTTTAATTTATTGAAGTTCTTTGAGGAAGTAACAAACAATGTGGTTAAAAGATGTGGGGCACGATTTTCCTGGCCCACTGTGCTGCTTGGGTAGTGCAGCAGGCCAGGAAATATCAGCGGGAGGGCTTAAACGGGAATCACAACTGGCATCGAGCTGGATTGTTTATGGTGTAATCAACCTTGCGGTTGGAAACAGAGTGAGGCAGATTACCAGATTAAGATCAGAATTTGAATGTCATTAGTGAGCCCAGGACAGTTTTGTCTGGGCTTGCTAACTTTTCCCACCCCACTCCCATGTGGAGGGATTAAAGCTGATCCCCCATCAACAGGGAGCAGGTGTGATGGCCTCACTGGTGGGGACAGAGGCCATTGAGGCCCCCCCGGGAGTTTGGGGGTAGACGGTGTGCCCCTTGGCCAGTGCCAGCCTGGCACAGACAGTTTCAGCCTCGTTCTGAAAGAAGCAAGACATGTCTCCCTACCTCTGTCTACAGAAACACTCTGAGAACTCTAGGCCTGGCAATCTAATTACAAATAGATTAGTCTGTGTTTGCTAACTGACTTTAAAGAGGGGTTGTAAGTCTGTAAAAAGGAATATTACTTGAATTAGAACTCATAGGGATAGGTTCGCAGTTAACAATTGTATCTTTCTATGTTTAAGAATTGTTCAATTGTTAAATGTTAAGCTAATTCATTTGTTAGAGTAAAATTGTGCTAAATAAAGTTTGTTTTGATAAAAGCTTGACCGTTTGTCAGTAGAATCATGCCTGGAGTGAAACATCATATCCTCACATTCATGCCAAAATAGCAAATAGAGTTGGAGTTTAATTAAACTTCATCATTTACCTTGGGGTTTCTGATCTCATACCCTAACAAAAGACTTTAATATGCAAAGGCATCTTGAGGCCAAGTCCTCTGGGAATATACAATGTTCCCACTCATTGGCGTGGCGTGGCGTGGCGCTAACAGGGATCATTATTGGTCTCTACATACAGAGACCAGACATGGTGACCACGGAGGCCATTGTATAAGATATGCATGAATTTAAATTGACTTAATGGTCGCATGCCCAACTTTACCGGCACTTCCCCAGTTAGTGAGGAGGTAGGTGCCCAGCGTCCGATGGCTCTCTGCTTGAGATCGTGAGGAGGAGGGGGAGGAGGGGTCTGCTGCCACTCTGCCTGAAATCAGTGAGGAGGAATGGGGGGGGGTCTGCTGCCACTCTGCCTGAGATCTGTAAGGGGGAAGGGGGGTCTGCTGCCACTCTGCCTGAGATCAGTAAGGGGGAAGGGGAGTCTGCTGCCACTCTGCCTGGAATCAGTGAGGAGGAATGGGAGGGGGGTCTGCTGCCAGTCTGCCTGTGATCAGTGAGGGGAAAGGAGGGGATCTGCTGCCAGTCTGCCTGAGATCAGTGTGGGGAGGGTCCACTGCCACTCTGCCTGAGATCAGTGGGGGGAAGAGGGCGAGGGGCCCGTGATCGGTCTGGGCAGAGTGGCTGGGGGATAAGGGGGTCAGTAATGTTGTGGGGGTGGGGCAATGTCTGTGGGGGCCAGGAGGAGCGATGTGGCAGGGGAGCTGCATTCTATCAGTTTTATTTTCTGCACACGCGCAGTTGGAGGCTCCAATCGGAGCTGAAGTGTTTCGGGTGCGTTAAGCCCCACCCACAGGCTTTTGCAGCGAGATTCGGAATTGCTGATATTTTTGCAGGCAGATTGTGTATGGGGGCTCCTGAGAGCGGGTCTGAAAGTTGGATCTGAAACACTCCCAGTTTCAAATCCACCCAGCACTTAGAATCAAAATGGTAAAATTGGGCCCAGTGAGTATGCAGGTGGCGCAAGTAATTAGGAAGACAAATGGAATGTTATTGCTTAATGAAATCAGTGTGCTGCACCTTCATCAGCACAGCACGGCAGAGGGGCCTGGAGCTACAGGATGATTGCTCTGCATCTTCAGTGCTGAGGAGAAGAAGGAGGAGGAGGAAGATAACCGGAGGAACACAGGGAGGAGCACAAGGTGGTGAAGAAGCTTGACATGACCAGAGTACCTGCAGCTGCAAACTCAGCTGTCAGGGATGCATGGGGTTAACTGATTCTGAACACTTACAATAATCTGAACTTTTTGGTAGATTAATTCTGAACCTATTGTGCTCAACCCCACCACAAAGCAACCTACTGTGAAGATCCACTCCTTTCACTGGCACCCATTGCACATTGTCTACTCTTGGCTCAGTATTTTTCACAAGATTTAAGGCCCTTTAGCAAGCAACAGGCAACAGTGGGATCAATGGATAATGTAGCTTTGAAATAAAGTTTATCGAGCAAAATTTTGAAAATCAAAATGACAATTCAACAAACTTTTAAACACCCTGGTGATTTCCCTTGTGAAACTATGGAGTCTTACTTTTCCATTTCCTGTTACTCCAGATGGTGCTAACTCTGTGGTTTGAGTGGTTCTAGTGACAGGCCACTCGCTCCCGTGCTCTGACTGCTGCACACTCATGGCCAGCGTCTTCTGGGTTTTGGAGACTGAGGATCCCAGCAAGACTGGGACGAGGGCAGACTTAGACATTAGGATGAGTGTGGCAGCATGCAGGTCTCAGACTGAGGCTGGTGGTAAGAGTAATGGGACTCTTCCCTTTTTCAATAAAAGAGCCATGGAAATATCTGTACCATAAACTTTCAGGTTTCAATTCCATTTTTACTCCATTCATAAAGTTACAAAGCCAATGCATGGAACGAGCAGGCAAGCTCCTAATTCATCTCCTTGCTTGCTCCAAAAACCAATTCAAATTGAATCCAATTCATAGTTCCCACAAGAGAGGCATACAAGATCCAAGATGAGAAGAAAAGACATTGCAAATGACCTTGAGCTTGATCTGATGCTTCACTTAGCCAAACAGTCTCAAGCACACACCTACCAGATGCTAACGGTTTCACCCCTGCCAGCTAAGTACCACTACCCACATCGGGGAGTGGTGGGGGGGGACATGCTGCATGCTTTGCAACAGTGATTGGGGAGGGCACACACTCCACAGTCTGCAACCGGTGATTGGCCCGTCCATGCACGGAGGAGGGTGGCACGGCTGCGGAGCCCCATGATAGCTGGGGACTGTGGGGATAGGGGGACTAGGATGGTCCGTACAACAGAAAGGACGTATGAGGGTGGGGGGATCAGATAGCCCATGTGTGGAGGAGGAGTTATCAGCCCAGGCGGGGGGATCAGCCACGGAGGTCAACAATGGCGTGGAGCAGGAGGGATCGGCCGCAAAGGCCAGTGGTAGCTGGGGGAGGCAGTGAATGACGGATCTCTGTGTTCACAGATCTGAGATGCGCAATTGCGAACTCTGCTGCCAGATGCCGGCTTTCGGTGAGCTTGGGCCCCGCACCTCCCCCTGCTGGTGGAAATCAGATTCCATTTTTAAAACAGTGCGATTCTCTCCTGTTTTCACTCTCGCTTTGCACGTATAATTTTTTTGGTAAGATTGCCCCTTGTCAGTCAATTCAAATGTTAAAATCCAGTCCAAATGTTCAGAAACACAACCTTTGAAAATGGAATGACAAATTGTTAAAGTTGGTAAAGAAACACAAGGATCCTAAGTTTTCTTTGTGGAATCAGGATAGTGAATACAAAGCAAAGATTCATTAGAAAACCTATCCAAATAATTGGCTGGCTGCAGGTAGAGGCAAGTGACGGTGTGATTTTGATTCTATCAGTCAGGTGCTGATACAGCGAACCCCAGGAATTCTAGGGCCTTAATTTGAACAGCAGTTAGTGAGCATTTAATAGCATCCAATTTGTGTGGGTTAATTAGATAATTAGATAACTCACATTTGACCAAAGTAACAGAGCTTTTTGAAGAATTGGCAATTAGCTAAGTGAAAACAATGCATGTTGAAGAAATTGCTTGGTGGTGCAGAACTTGTGTTTGCTGAAAAAGGAGACATACTGTGGAAACTTTTCAACTTGCACTCATCAGGACTGATACAAGAATGCCAAATTTCAAAGGGAGGAACAATTTATGCTGTCTGAGACAAGGGTTGCTGATTGGTTAATAAGTCAGCTCTGATTATTCAAGGCATTGCCGTGGTAACTTCTCCAAAGAGCTTTGATTCCCCATGCTTTTGTTTCGTCAAAAAAGGTGCAATGTCTGGATATATTCCTTTTTCCTGTAGAGGATGGGTCTATGCCCAAGAATACAATGTAGTTTCTAGCAAGCAAGTGAGCTATCTTGTGAATCTGACTGATAATCTTAAATTGGCTGTTGTTGTAATTCTTAACACACTTAAGATTGTTCAGCAAATGCTGCCCAATCACAGAATCACATCTATATTAGGCATTATGGGCGGGATTTTCCAGCCGTGCTCACCCCAAAACTGGAAGATGCCTCCCGAGGTCAACAGACCTCTGTATGGTTCATCCACCCCCCCCCCCCCGCCCCCCCCCCCACACCACCCCCTGCCTACTACGATTCCTGTGGCGGGCGGGATGGGAAAAATTCCTACGTTTTGCAGGCATTGGTTGGCTTGGTGGTGTTTTCCACTAATAGGATGCTACCATCAAGCCAAAAGGTTGTTCTCCCTGCCACACAAATGAGTAACGGGGCATATGAATTTCAGTGCCACTGCAATGTCGAGAATGTAGGTTGTACGTCCCATTGACTGGGGGATCATATAAAACAGTTTTGGCTCTTCATAATAATCAGAGCACTGATTGTACTTAACCAAGCTGTGACTACAAAGTCAATTTATACTGTCTGACGTTAGATGGCATTCCATGATTGGGCAGCATTTGCTGAACAATCCTGAACATGCTAAAATTATCAGTTGGGCTCACAATGTAGCTCACTTACACTTGCTAGAAGCTACATATATTCATATGTAGGGACTGGTCCTCAGCAGGCAAAAGGAATATGTCCAGACATTGCTACTTTTTTGAATACCAAAGAAATCGTAGGTGACATTAACTCAGTTGTACATTTGCTATGACAACATCCTAACAATCTCATGCAGTGCAAATTATTTCACCCTTTGAAATATGGCATTTTCATGTCAGTCCTGATGAGTGTAAAGCTTCTTCAGCACATTGTTTTTCACAATACACATGTTGACGTATTGTACATGTTTTTCAGAACATTTTAAATAATATATCTTACAAGTGGCTTGTTTGAAAAATGTAGGCGTATGGTATAAAAGAAAATGTTAGAGCATGGGAAAAATACAGAGAGGAGAAATGGCTATCTATCAGGCTGGAGAAAGGTTGGAAGTGATGTATCCCAGAGGTCAGTATTTGGTAACCTTTTGAGCTTGAGACCTACAGATGATTTTGACTTGGCACAGTAAACAAAATCTTGACATTTGCAGATGATTGAAAATATGTTTCAATACGATCACCTCTCATTCTTCTAAACTTCAAATACTAAAGGGTAGATTTACTCAGCTTCTTATCCTAGGACAGCACACTCATCTCTTGGAACCAATTTAGTGAATATTTGTTGTAGCACCACCAAGACAAGTCTGTCCTTCCTCAGATCTGGAGACCAAAACCGAGCACAGTACTCCAAATCCCTAGACAATTATAGCAAGCCTTTCTTATTGTTGTTTTCAAATCCTACTATATAAAGGCCAACATGCCATTTACTTTCATAATTTCTTGCTATACCTGCATGTTGATTTTCTGAGTTCCTTCTATGATACACTCAACTTTCTCTGAAGATCAACACTCTGAAGTTTCATGCCTTTAAATAAGTATACTGCTTACTGTTCTTATTACCAAAGTGAATAATTTCACACTTCCTCACTTTATACTTCATATTCCACCTTGTTGCCCATTCACTTAACAGAAATAACTTATATTTATATTGTGCCTTTAACATGACAAAATGTCCCACAGCATTTTACTGGAACATTTTCAAATTAAGTTTGACACCGATCACATGAAATATTAGGTCTGATGACCAAAAGATTGGTCAGGGAAATGGGTTTTAAGAAGTGTTTTAAAGGAGAAAAGTGAGGTAGAGAAGTGAAGATGTATGTGGAGTGTGGGGGATAGAATTCCAGAGCTTGGGCCTAATCAACTGAAGGCACAGCCACCAATGGTGGAACAATTATAATTAAAGAAGTCAAGTTATCTTGAAACATTGTGGGGTTGAAGGAGATTAAAGGGATGTGGAGGGGTAAGGTCATCAGGAGATTTGAAAACAACAATGAGAATCTTCAAAATTCAAGATGCTGGTTGACCGAGAGCCAGTATAGGTCAGCGAGCGCAGGGGTGAAAGGGGATTTAAGACACGGGCAGCAGAGCTTTGGATCACCTTGGAAGTTTATGGGAGGGCCGTTGGTGGTAGAATGTGGGAGACCAACCAGGAGTGCATTGGCATAGCCTGAGGTAACAAAGGCATAGACAATGGTTTCAGCAGCAGATGAGTTGAGCCAAGACAAAGGCAAGTGATGTTTTGGAGATGGAAATAGGTGATCTTAGTGATGGCATGAATATGAGTTCCGAAGTTCACTGCAGAATCAAATGTGACACTGAGGTTGCAAACAGACTGGCTTAATCTCAAACGGTTACCCAGGAGAGGGATACAGTAGATAGCTGTGGAATGGAATTTGGAGCCATCCTGTCTATTCGCAGATCAATCTTTCTCGCTTAGCTTTTGCTTTTACGGGATGTAATTTTATTGAACATTTTGAATCATTGCTTTAAATGTTGCCGTATCTTTTTGTCTATTTAACCAATCAACCTTAACTAGCTGTCCCCTCATACCTATGTAAATGGCTTTGTTTAACTTTTAAATTCTGGTTTAGGTCTGGTGTATGTCACTTTCAAACTTAGGCTGGAATTCAATTATGATCATTTTTTTTCCCAAAGGATCTTTTACTATGAGATTACAAATTAAATGACTCATTATGTAATACTGGGCCTAAAATAGCTTAACCTCTAAAGGGGCCCAGAGCATATTGGTCAAAATACTATGTTGCTCGGTTGGGTAAGCGCCTGACCTGGAAGTGTGTAAAATCGCACACGATGTCACTTGGTGCATGTCCACTTCATCACACACTCATGCAATATTTCAACCAGCAGGCACAGGCGTAGGTCAGAAGCACACTCGCCGTCAATCAAAATGGCAATGTAACCCATTAAGGGGTGAAGTGGATATAATTTTATGTGACCCATCTGTTTTTACATTTGGCCGGGTGACTGATTGGCCGGGCATCCTTTACGTTTTAGCTTCAACTTTGACCCAGGATGAGATGAACTGGGCTGGGCTGATATCACCATAGATCATCATAGAATCCCCACAGTGCCGAAGGAGGCCATTCGGTCCACTGAGTCTGCACCAACTCTCTGACAGATCTTACCTGAGCGTCCCCCCCCCCCCACCCACCACGCCCCCCCCCCCACCCCCACCCCTGGAGGAAACCCACACAGACATGAGGAGAACATGCAAACTTCACACAGACAGTCACCCAAGGCCTGAATTGAACCCAGGTTCCTGGTGTTGTGAAATTGGAAAAGGTGTTTGGGGCTGAGGTTTGTGTTTGAATGCGCTGCCTAGACACACTTTGCATAATCTTTCCATCGCAATTTATTTTTTGCGGGTATGCAGCATCTGAGTCAGCTCCGCAGGCCGATCCCTGAGGGAGGACAGTAGAAGAGCCAACCTGCGCCCAGCCTGCGCCCAGCCTGCGCCCAGCCTGCGCCCACCTTTTCCTGAGCACCTGCCCTCTTACCGCCTTTCACAGAGTGTGTTTCACACTGCCTGCCTGTTAATTGGCCAGCCAGCGTGAAATTGAGCCCAGGGGTCAACTGTCTATATCTGGGACCACTGAATGTGTGCGCCTGACAGACAAAAAATTCAGGCCACTGTTTCAGGAAACTGCCACGAAAGCATTTTGCAAACTCAGCTTCCAGACCACCTTTGCCAATTTGATTTGTACAGTTTACATGAAGATTAATGTTCCCCACAATTTTATTGCCTTTTTTTTGCAAGTTCCAATTATTTCTGGCTTAATATTCTATTCAACAGCATAACTAGTGTTGGGGGAATTTAAACTACTCCCACCAGTGTTTTTTGACCCTTGTAATTTCTAATATTCACCCATGCTATCTCTATTTTTTAAAACTCTGAACCAAGATATTTCTTGCTACTTTGGTTTTGTAACACTTACTCTCTTCCTTTTCTACTTTGCCTATCTTTTCAAAATGTTGAGTGCTCGGTAATATTGATTTATCAGCCTTGTTCACTTTGAAACAAAGGATCAGATTTTCTCTACTGATAAACTCAGGCCTCCCACCTCTGAAGCAGATTAGAGGCAGCCACAAGGATGGCGGAATATTGAGACGAGCTGGTTAAAAGGCCCACCTTAGTTCTCTGAGACTTCATCTTAATTGCTTGGTTACATTTTATGTGCTCTAGCCCGCAACCCTGCACCCCATCACTCCCAGTATCCACTCTCCATGCTAACTCATAGAATCATAGAATCATAGAAACCCTACAGTACAGAAGGAGGCCATTTGGTCATTGAGCCTGCACCAACAACAATCCTTCCCAAGCCCTATCGCTGTGACCCCGGCTCTATCATGTCCATTCACCCAGTATACACTATGTATAGAAGCAATGAACTTCAAAGTAACAATGGCATGTATGAAACAACTTAGAAAAAAAAACCCATTTGTAATTTTTTGGAAAAAAAATCTGGTGTTAATACAATCCTGAAACAGTGTAAATAAAGCAGACCATTAAATGATCAACAACAGAAGCTTGAAGCATTTGACATCTCCTAACCTTGTGTAAATAAACATCAAGACATTGCCATAAGAGGTCACAGAAAAAGTAACTTCTTATAACCTCATAAATAAATCAATCAAGCAAAATCAACATGTCTCTGCACATGTGTAACCAAATTCACTTCTATAATCCTTCTTATAAAAGTCTGGGAGGCATGGGTTGGTATGGGGGCTATAACGGACAATGAGGGTGGCTTGGGGAGGGTGGGGGGGATCATGAGTTGGCATGGATTTGACATGTGGTGCATGGCTAAAATCTTTTGAAGTTACATTTGAAAGGTTTCCCGAATCCAGACTATGGTTTACGATTCCTCTGGAATCCGGAAGCTGGCCAAACTCTTGGTAAATTGCGGGGGACAGGGAGCCAGATGATCCCATCCCTGAAATGAAGCTGGCCAGCTTAGAGGTGCAGGGTGTAGCTTCACTACTTGTATCCGTATCCCAAGCCAGTGAAAAGTGGGGGCACCAGCAATCCCTGGAATTGGGTCATGCCCGCCATTTTTCAATGGCAGTGGAGTTGTTTCAATTCCATGAAAATCCAGCTCAATATTTCAGAAATGATGATTAGATCGAAACCATTTATCGCTATTTGTGACTCTATATTCATTTATCCTTTAAATACTCCAAACATTCAAGTGAAGAGCCTTTACCACTATTCTTTGCATAGACCTTACTTGCTGATACCCTATTATTGTTAACACAATCTTATTATGGGAGAATGGTGGGGGTTAAACTTAATTCTGTAATTTAACGTGGATTAGTAACAGATACTGTTTTGGGGTAAAAACAGAGCAACAAAAGGATACATATACATAATTTCTTACAGTGCAAATACAGGTGGGTAAAGCCACAAAAAAAACAACAGACTTTTTGTTTCATAAATAGAGGCATAGAGTATGACAGTAAAGAGTAATGACGAATTTATACATAAGACTGGTTAGACTACAGCTCAAATATTCAGTCTTACTATAGAAAAGGTAACAAAACATTTGAGAGAGTACAGTGTAGATTCATCGCATTAGTACCAGGATGGGAAGCTTTAGCAATAGGGGAAAACTTGAGCAATTGGAGCAGAGACGGCTACGGGAAGATTTAAATTCTTTTTTTTAAGCCATGTAGTATTTTATGGAGTGTATAGGGAATGACTGTTTCTTCTGGTTCAGAAGTCAGTAATGACGAGTCATTAATTTAAAATTGATCCGAAGGCAGTGAGAAGGCTGTTGCTATGAGTGAATGAGACAGAAACCCCAACTGTTGCATCCTTTACAGGAGGAATTAATAACTGAAGCAGGGTACGATACTGGGTGACCGACAGAGGATATGACAGATTATGACTGCCTCAGGAAAGAATTGGCACAGGAATTATGGACCAAAAATGTTTGTGCATGCTGTAAATATTTGTGATTCTATGGTTTCCCTTTTCATTAGAAAAGTCATTTATCTTTTAAAAAAATATATAATACTCATAGAACCAGCAGTATCATTTTAAATTTTGGATGGAATCGTAATAGGAAAATGAGTGAGAGACTGTTCATTTAGCTAACTGACCTTTCACCATTGGGTTTGGCTTTGAAAGCAGTTCAGAATGATGGGATAAAAGTCTCCTCATTCTCTCCTGGCTGATAGGATCTAAAGTAATATGAGCTGCTTTCAAGCATGTTTTCATTGGGAGTAGTCCACAGTACAAACTGCTCATAACTTAATCCTAAATTAGCACCAAGTTATTAAATTGACATTACTTGGTAGTCTCACTCAGAAAAGTCACAAAGTGGCACGTATGGGACTATTGCACTGCTGAGTTTAGGATATTACATATGGCCGGGGTAAAGTAAAGCAAGTTTTACTGTATGCTGAGCTTGTCAGAATTGGGACTGCTCTATGAGAAAGTGCACAGAAAACTTTACTCCACATGTTTGATTTGATTTGATTTATTATTGTCACATGTATTGGGATACAGTGAAAAGTATTGTTTCTTGCATGCTATATAGACAAAGCATACCATTCATAGAGTACATAGGGGAGAAGGAAAGAAGAGGGTGCAGAATATAATGTTGCAACTGCAGATAGAGTGGAGAAAAAGATCAGCTTAATACATGATAGGTCCATTAAAAAGTCTGACGGCAGGAGGGAAGGAGCTGTTCTTGAATCAGTTGGTATGTGTACTCAGACTTCTGTATCTTTTTCCCAACGGAAGAAGGTGGAAGGGACTATGTCCGGGGTGCGTGGGGCCCTTGATTATGCTGGCTGCTTTTCCAAAGCGGCGGGAAGTGTAGACAGAGTCAATGGATGGGAGGTTGGTTTGCCTGATGGACTGGGCTACATTCACGACCCTTTGTAGTTTCTTGCTGTCTTGATCAGAGTAGGAGCCACACCAAGCTGTGATGCCTGTGTCGTCTGTATTGAACCTGTCCTTGAAATGAGTGCTGAAAGCATGTGCTTGAAATTTCTTTCCCTGATACCTCATTTGATGAGCATTTCTTATCCCCTCCAAAAAAATTCCATCATATAGAATGATATCAAAATATTATAATTTTTGCTGAGCTGTTTTACTTGTAAATTATCCCAGTCCGGGGATGAAAAGAAAACTGGAACTGTATTTTTTAAAAATGAGCCTGATACCATTCTGCACAGTTTGCTTTCTGTTTACACTCCCAGTTTGTTTCCGTCCTGGCACTGGCTTCAGCCAGGAAGGCTTTTAAGTAGAAATTGCAGCTGAAACAATCTCCTTTGTACCACACAAAGATTTCAGTGCAGTTTGTCTTGCCCTTGTAAACATTAGAAAGCAAAGGAAGAAATTCTTCTCTCCAAACTGTCAGTTAGATCTTCTCCTCGGCTTGGCTCTCAGCCATTGAGGTTTAACCCTTGGGACTCTGAGGAGGAGTTTTAGTATTTTTCCTTTTACCTTATTTCCTCCTTATGAAGCGCTGTTATGTGGCTGCATACTGAATCTGGAACACAAAAAAATAGATAAAGCGAGCCACACATTCTTCACTCCAACTCGTTCATTCATGGTCCACAAAGAAGTGATGTGATTTTATCAAAATCCACTGACACCTTGATACATGTTTTTGTAAACTGTGTAATCAGAGCACAGGATGGTGAGGCTAATTTTTTTAGGTAGCTGATCGAGAAGGCGTGAGATTGCTACTGTTAAACCTGTGAATTTCATCATAATTATGGAATTTGCAGAGCAAGAAAACGCTTCAACTGATACATATCAAAGAACTGTTGCAATTAATCACAGTTCTTTGTAAACATTTCATTTTTGCCAGGACTGTTGGAGAAATTTCCCTGTTAAAAGATATCCTGATGGTAGAACTGCTCATTCATTTTGCAGAGTCTGTGATGAATATCTGTGCTATGAGGTAATGTAGAAACATTCTTAATTTTAATTACCGCATCAACTTAATGGGGACTTAACCCCACATGGAGAAATCAGTTCCTTTGTTGCAATCTCCTTTTGCTTCTCTGTTCCTTTGTGCTATTGCAGCCAGAGTACTGCGCGCTTTTATTTTCCTAGGTCACTGTAACATCTGGAACAGGCCTTCAGATTGTAGTGGCCTCCAGCAGGGTCACAGGGGGCCTCCTATCCAGCTGGTTCCTCTCCACTCTTCCAAATGTTCCCTTGCTCGGACCTCATGGAAGAACAAAGGTGATTGATCTATCAGGTTGCCCCTGAAGCAACGTCTGAAAGGGATTTGTTGTGCTGTGGGTTGATGGTTCCTGTGAAGGACATTCCAAATGCTGAGGATGTTGTTCCATGCCGTATACAGTGGAAGATAACTTAACAGTAACAAAAGAACGTAAACGCAGCAGGCAGGCGAGAGAAAGAGCAGAATTGTCTCCCCTCGATTCACCTGTTTTAATACTTGGACTTAAAAAGGATAAATTGTGGGGACAGTTTGCACATCTTGGTTTGTATTTTGATCCTTTGCCTTGGGTAAGCTGCTTGGGGAGACATGACCATAAGATGTAGGAACAGAAGTAGACCAATTGGCCCATCAATTCTGCTCTGCCATTCAATGAGATCATGGCTGATCTGATATAATCATCAGCTCCACTTCCCCACTTTATCCCCATAATCCTTGATTCCCTTACTGATTAATAATCTGTCTATCTCAATGTGTCATCTGCAAATTTGGCAAGAGTTCATTCACTTCCCTCATCCAAGTCATCAACATATATTGTAAATAATTGTGACCCCAGCACAGATCCATGAGGCACTCTACTAGTTGCAGGTTGCCACCCAGTGCCCACAACCTGCACCAAGTACTTTGGTGAGCTTTCTACTGATCCTGTGGCTTCCATTTACCAAATCTTATGGCCTCCATTCACTACTATCAACAACCTGTGTGTTATGAATGACAAACAACTGAACTGGGCCAGCCATGTAAATACTGTGGCTACAAGAGCAGGTCAGAGGCTAGGAATCCTGCTGCAAATAACTCACCTTCTGATTCTCCAACGTTTATCCATAATCTACAAGGCACAAGTCAGGAGTGTAATGGAAAGCTCTCCACTTACCTGGATGTGTGCAGCTCCAACAACACTCAAGAAGCTTGACATCCTCCAGGACAAAGCAGCCCGCTTGATTGACACCCCTTTTACAAACATGCATTGCATCAATCGCTGGTGCAGTGTGTGTCTTCTGAAAGATATACTGCAGGAACTCATCAAGACTCCTTAGACAGCACCGTCCAAACCCATGACCACTACCACCTTGAAGGACAATGGCTGTGGATGCACGGGAACACCATAACGTACAAGTTCCCGCCAAACCACACATCATTCTGACTTGGAAATATATTGCCGTTCCTTCCCTGTCATTGGATCAAAATCCTGGAACTCGCTCCTTAACAGCACTGTGGGTATTACTATCCCACATGGACTGCCAACAGTTCAAGAAGGCAGCTCAGCACCACCTTTGCAAGGGCAATTAGGGATGGGAAGTAAATGCTGACCTAGCCAGTGAAGCCCACATTCCTCGAATGAATAAAAAACAAACATGGAGTCAGATCAAAATCTAGTTCATTATATTTTCTTAATAGCGGTCTGCTGACTGAGGTGTTTGATTGGATACCATGTTTGAAACTTAAAAATTCCCAATACACATTTCAGCTTGCATGAGCGGCTGTGAAGGGAGATAGATAGTTTTGTTCTTGGTGAAGTTCAGCTCCATTCACATCTTGATATCAGAGACAGAGGCACAATTTTTTAAAAATGTGAAGTCGATAGAGGGACATATGGGAAATTGATGACAAAAATGAATCGGGTAGTAATACGCAAGCAAGGAATAGAAAGAGATCAAAGGTGAAGCCTTGGGGTAAATCTTTAGGTGATTGTGTAGAAGAGAAAGAGTTAGGATTGAAGATGGAACAGATAGGCATGCAAAAATGAAAAGGGTGACAGGAAGATTGAGCAGTGGGCCATGTGGAGGAATACTGATAGGTTGAGTAAGAACAGCACACTCTGAAGTCACTCAAGATATCAAGAGTAGGCTTGGTATGGTGGGAAAGAGGGAAACTAGGAAGGGGTTCATGAATGGAGAGGTAATTGGCAATGGGACATTGAAAGAAATTAATGAAAATAGAGCGATTAACAATGGGGTGATAATTGGACAATTTAAACTCTTGGGCTGAGGAGTTGTGGGGAGCGATCTTACCGGCCGTTTATGCCATGCTCCCACTGCAGCAAGGTCGGAGAATTTTCGCCCAGCCAAATCTCCGTTCACTGCGGCGTGATGGGAAAATCCTACTGGGGTGAACGGTGGTAACATTCCAGCCATAATTGAGTGACCAGGAACTGAGCTATGAAGACATGGGGTGGGATTTTCTGACCGTGCATGCTCCAAGACCAGAAATTCTCGCCCGAGCTCAACGGACCTTGAAATGGTCTTTCTGGACCTGCCCAGTATTTTTACGACAATTGACCATTCTGTTCTCAAGCACTGAGGGCTCTAAGGCATTTCAAACAGGAAATGCAAAGTATTTCCTCCCTTAGTGATAAAATATTTGAAGGACCATGAACAAACTAATTCAATAGATGTCAGTTGGAAAATAATATTCAGTTAAATCTTATACCACAGAAACTCAATTCCTACATTACAGAAGGTGCAAGAAAATCATGAACAGATTTGTTTAATATGTTATCTGGAGTTCAATGGCTGTTCCAGAATGCAGTTGGTGGACAAGGAGGATATGGGAAAAATTAAAGAGAAGACGTATGCACAGTTGAGGAGATATCTTACCTCTAATTCCTGTTGGCAATTTAACACAGTTTGTGGCTTTCCTTCCAAATGCAGCCATTTTAGTGTCAAATTATAATTTATGATCTGTTATTGGCATGGTGGCACAGTGTTTAGAACTGCTGCCTCACAGTGCCAGGGACCTGGGTTCAATTCCAGCCTCAGGTCACTGTCTGTGTGGAGTTTGCACATTCTCCCTGTGTCTGCATGGGTTTCCTCCGAGTGCTCCGGTTTCCTCCCACAGTCCAAAGATGTGCGGGTTAGGTAGATTGGCCATGCTAAATTGACCATAGTGTCAGGAGAACTAGCAGGGTAAATATGTGGGGTTACGGGGATAGGGATTGGATGGGATCGTGGTCGGTGCAGACTCAATGGGCCGAATGGCCTCCTTCTGCACTGCAGGGATTCTATGATTGTTCCTCATCCAGCCAAACTTACTTGTTAAACCAGCAACTGCAGCCCAATGTGTTTATAAACGTGTTATTGATCCATCAACAGTAACAATGATAATGCCCGCTGTGTGGTGGTGGGACTCTGTGTCGTTTCTGATCTTTGTACCAACACAAACTCTTTTCTAGTTGGGCTCTCGCAGCCTGGGTCCATCTACACAGCTACCAACCCTTACAGTGAAAATAAATTGTCAATCATCCAGATGGTTTTTACAAAGGCCTCTTTATGTCAGCAGTTACCAGTTGGCTGGATGCCCACCATGCAGCTGGAGTTTGCCGTGGCCATGGGTCCCTGAAATTAACTCTCATGACATATGCAAAAAAGGACACTGAGCGCTGAAAGTGTCTGTCCAAATCCAGCACACTAGAAGCATGTCTTGGCACTTTACTTCTGGCTTTAGGAATAAAATATTCTTTACAACAGTCAGGAAAGTGGGCTGCTCTAAGAAGGGGAGAAGAATCAATTATTTTTAGTATTACTGTTCTATTCCATGTATTTTAATAGATATATTCTGTTTTGTGATGGACCAAAACCAAAAAAAAAGCTAAATGAAAGATCTGTTCAGCAGGTTGTAATGATGCACTGTCACAGATTTCATTAGAAACACAAAAACGGTATTTATTTTTAAGAAAAACTGCACAAATCCCACATGGCTGCTTGTAGGTCCCTACATGTCTTCTACTTAAGAGAGGACTCGGTCCCCTGGGATGATAACCCACTGTTCACCCCAATTGGCCCCTCAAGGCAGGTGACCCTTATTCTGCTGTGTTGCCCTTAAAGGGACAATCACCACAAATCTGGTTGGGTGCATTGGCCATGCTAAATTCTCCCCCAGTGCGGGATTTTATGACCTCGCTCAGGTGAGATCGTAAAATCCCCCTGAGGCCAATGGAAATTTCCGTTCTACGAGCCCCGTCCGCCCCAGAACGGGACGGGCAAGGCGGTAAAATTCCAGCCTCAGTGTACCCGAACAGGCACCGGAGTGTGGCAACGAGGGGATTTTCACAGTAACTTCATTGCAGTGTTAATGCAAGCCTACTTGTGACAGTAACAAATAATAAATAAAATTACCACACAGATCAATCAGCACATGATTTCACCCATTATGCTCCATTGAAACTCAGTCCTGATGTAAAGTCCTACCCAGCATTTTCCCATTTTAGGTATTGACTGGCCATTGTAAACTTACAGCGTTTCCTGTTTCTATCTCAGATCTTTAATACTTTTTTTTTTGCTTCACTTCTTTTTGTTAAAGGCTCTTTTTCTAGCTTTGTTTTAGGTTCAGTAGCAGGCTTAGTTCATAATTTGTGAAAAACGCGGTTTGTAATTCCATTCCATATTGTGTGACAGATTTGTTTCATCTTCTAACAGATGCATTCACTAAAATGATTGACACAGGGGCAAGATTCCATCTCGTTGATATGTACAGTGACATCGCACATGCAATAAAAAAAGAATGTGTTTACATGCAGCAACCACAGAAAATCCTCCCCCAGGAAGTGTTTACAGAATTTTGTGAGCTCGTAGAAAATGTTTGAAGATGATGTTGTAAACAACAGCATGCACAGCACATCTGATTCATTTTAAAATGCAAGTACATCCTATACCACTAATTCAATAGAATTATATCTTACAACCTCTTCCACATGATTCAGAAAGCCTCTGGGCTACAGAGTTCCAGATCCCTATGGACTTTTGTCCATAGGTGGAAGGAGTTCAGGGAATAAGTTTCAAAGGGACCATTTTGTTTTTCTGTAAACCGGCACCAGAATGTACATGATGGCCCATGATTTAGGATCTCCAGTGTGTCATACCCATGAGGGGAGTACCCCAAAGATGCACTGGGGCATACCTCACCCACGTAATGATGGCACGGCAATTGCCAGGGAATTTCAAACCTCTACTGGGCAAATACCCTGCACTGGCAATCATCCAATACTCAGATTTAAATCAGCCCAGATATTGGCAAAGTCTGATTTCGGCTGGATTGAGTGACATTTGACCCGCTGACGCCAATGGCGTTTTTCTCTGCTGTAACGTGCGGTACTTTGTTTAAAAAATGTAGAGGCACAATAATGTTGGATCACTGGTGAAGTGACCTCTCATTCACCCCCCCACCCCGCCCCCCGCTGTGACCTTTGAGCTTTAGTAATCCAGGAGCCCCATTTAAAGGCTCCTGCACAGAGCTAATATTCCTCAAGGAATAGGAAGCCATATGGAACTGATGACTGCCAAGTAACATGCTGCCGCTAAATTTAGTGACGCCTCCCTCAAGTACCTACGAGATGCAGTGCACTCTTACTGTGGTGTCATTTATCCCCGCTCTGGGCAAAAGCCATCAAGCAAGGACACCAATCCAGTATGGGAGGCGGTGGCGGTGTGGTCAGTGTCAATACCCGCCTAAAGAGGAGAGTCATGAAAAAGGATGAAAGATCTCCAGGGTAAGTCTCATCACTCTCAACTCACACACCCATTACACATCAACAGGGATCCCACTCATTGCCAGTTCAAGAACACCACCATGCATTCATCACACGCATCTTCATCTTGCCTGATCTCCACCCATCCATGGCCCCACTCACCACCCATACATGCCAGGCAACCTTTTCATCTGGCCTGGCAGGCATCCTGCTTACACTCTGTCCATCTGTTTTCATGCAGGATAAGCTTGCATACAACAAATAGGGAAGGTGGAGGAATGGTGGAACTCAAGGTCCTGAAAAACTTTGAAGATGGAACAATTCAGCTGGCTGGTGAGGATGTGCAATGTTTATGCTTTGACAGTGAGGTCGATAGCATTCATCCAAGTGAGAATTCTGCACTGCAACATACATCAGACAACAACGCTGTGAGCGATACCTCCTGTTTCACAGGCCCTTGCCATGCACAAATGGTCTTTCTTTTGCAGACACATTAGGTGAGGGGGGTCCATGAGCCAGGTCCTGGATGCCAGCCCTGAGAGGAGCACAGGTAAGGAATCGACAGACACCAGCATTGTTGCCCCATCAGAGCGCTCTCCCACACCCCCAGCAGTGCAGAGACACACACCTCTGTGAGGCTTAGGACATCTCAGGGTGCTGGCATTCAGGGATCTATTGATTCCATGTCAGATGAAGGGTCTCTGGATTCGTTCAGGTCTCATTTGCTGGAGCTGCAAAGACAAACTCAGGAACATTGGGAAAGGATGTCTGCCGCATTCTTCAGATTGCAAGGCAAGATGGAGGAGACTGAGGTGATAACCCTGATATGTCAATGCACTGAGGTCAACATTGGTAGAATGGTGGCTGCCATGGAGACATTGATCCAGGACATCTGTCCTGAACTGCTGCAGGAACTGCACTCCATGACTGAGGCATTTGCTGGCATCCATCAATGTCAATGCCAGAGGAGGACGGGCATCTCAAACTCACTCCAGCTCTCTCTCCCTCTCAAGGCAGCAGCCAGGGGCCCTCGAGCACATATAGGGAGGAGGAGCAGCTGGTGCACACCCTAGTGCCATCCACCCAGGTGACTCCGGGAGTGTTCCACCCATCCAAATCCCCTCTTCCTGTGATCCCTTCAGCTCCAGCTCCACAATCCAAGGAGAGTGGCACTGCCACACAGCAAGTCCCTGGAAGCAGGTTGCGGCTCGCCAAGTCTCAGTCCTCCAGAGGACACCAGACAACAGAGCGTGGTAGACAGGAGGCTGCCTCGACCTCTGCTGTGGATGTCGGGGATGCACCAAGATGTAGCTGCAGGATTAGAAAGGTTAAGGAGGTGTAGGGGCGGCACGGTGGCACAATGGTTAGCACTGCTACTTTGTAGCGTCAGGGACCCGGGTTCCATTCCCGGCTTGGGTCACTTCAGTGTGGAGTTTGCACGTTCTCCCCGTGTCGGCGTGGGTTTCCTCCGGGTGCTCAGGTTTCCTCCCACAATCTGAAAGATGTGCTGATTAGATGCATTGACCCAAACAGGTGCCGGAGTGTGACGACTGGGGGAATTTCACAGTAACTTACTGTAAGTCTTAATTGTGACAAATAAATAAACTTTAAACTTTAGTTACACAGTGTCAGCATGCGTGTTAATCATTTGTACATAATGTGAATGAGCGTAATGAAATTCCGAGGTTAATGTCACCCTGTCACAGTTCTTTGATGAGCAGTGCTTCTCTAAGTGAAAGCACAAGAGTATCTCAGTTCAGGGCTTCCTCCCAGTGCTGTGTGCAACTTTCCCAGCACATTGATGACGTGCTTTCACAAGTACTGAACACCTCAGACATGCCTGCACCTCGATGGAGCTTATCATTGCTGCCAGAATGTTCTGGGTTGGTCACAGATTTCTGTCATTCTCCCTGCGTGCTCTCAGCATCTCTGAGGCCTGTGCAGCTGGTTCCCCCAATTCATCAGCTTCTGTCTCCAGTGACACTGTGGTCCTGAAAGGTTCTGGTTGTGAAGGACACCATAGGATCAGGAGAAATTAAACTTGCCCCACTGCATCTCCATGGTATGGCCCTGGTCAGTGAGCCATCAGCCAGACAGAAGTCAGCCATTCACAGAAGCTCTATGAGGATCCATGGACAGTCCCCACTGCAAGTCATCATCATCCTCCTGGAATGTAGGGACTATAGGCACCCACTGCATCCCAATGACAGGAAGCTGATCACGGAGGGTATGTGCACTGCCTTCAGCCAAACATGAGTCAAACGCTCACAAATGCCATGTGAGGATACAAGGAGTGTCCTCACTGCATGTTGTCATCATCCTCCATTAATCTAGTTGCTATGACGGCATTCACAGTGTGCCTGCCTCATCTAGCCTCATGGCTTCACAACCATCATCCTTGCATTTGAGGATCTCCTCACCTTCATCTCATCGGCATCCTCCTCATTGGAGGGGATGTGCCTTTCCTCCATCTCCCCCTCAGGTAGTTCCTCCCCCATTGCAGTGCCAGGTTGTGTAGGGTACAGCAGGCAACAAGGGTGCATGACGCTCTCTGTGGATTGTATTGCAGGGCTCCACCAGACTGGCCCAAATACTAAGACCCCATCTTCAGCATTCCCTTTGGTTTGCTCAACCAAAATATGAGTTGCAGAATGAGCCTCATTATATCGTGTCTCAGCTACACTGAGACACCAGTCTCCATCTTCCTCACAGTCTTCTCACTACAGTGTTAAAGAGAGACACACAACGGTCACCATTTGTCTGCTAAGGAGTGCTCTTTGTCAAATCATTGCCTACGACTGCCTCTCAGGGCCCCATGACGCATGTTACAGAGTTCTGACCACCACACGGATGTCCCATGTTTAGTGCATGTGATGATTGACCCAAACCCCCACCACTGCCACCGCACACCACATGTTGGAGTGGTGACAGCTTCAGCCACTCAACTATAGCTTGAGATCTCATTAAAGTATACAGAATCTATTTCAGCTCACTTTAAAGTAAAGTAAAGTAAAGTTTATTTATTAGTCACAAGTAAGGCTTACATTAACACTGCAATGAAAGTTACTGTGAAATTCCCTAGTCGCCACAATCCGGCACCTTTAACAGCAAGGATAAAAGAATAAAAAGGTTACCACATGGTGGGTTAGTTAACCAGTTAGTAGAGCTTTAGTAGATAGGTGTGGCTTGCTTACAGTCCAAGATGGATGCCTCTGATCATATCCCAAATGCCTCTGACGATGTCAAAACGCAATCAATGGGAAGGCCACCTGAAGAAGTTTATGGCCATCTCTTACCTATAAACCAGTCAGTGAGATAATGTAAAATTCTGCCCTATAACAACGCTCGACACAGGGACCTGCATCCAGCCCTGTCATCCGTTCTTACTATTTAAAATGTAAATAATCCAAACACCCTGTTATGAGTGCCTGCAATGTAATGTAAAGATGCTTGGCAGAGCAAGAGTTAATGAGAGCAGATCCACCCACAGTATGATGTAGAGTCATGTGTCATGAATCCCAATCTGGTTTGAGCTGTCTTAATCCAGTTCCTGATGGCACAGCCTCACAGTACAAAGTTCCCCTGGTTTGTCATTGAACTGCAGTTTGATTTCACAGAGATCACAGAATAGTACATGTTGGAATTGAAGAATGCAGGTTAGGTTAGGTGCTCTTCTGAGGTTGGCTTTGAGGAATATCATCGGGGCAGAGTACAGAGAGATTTAATCCATACTGTAGCTCATTTATGAGCATTTGATAGGGCCTTTTGGAAGGAGCCTTAATATGGATTTAACCATAGTGTATCCAGGCTGAGGGCTTAACATTCGGTATTTGAAATGCAGCATGCCAACAATGCATCCCTCATCTTGGCGAGCACATAATTCACCAAAATAAATTAAAAGAAGGAATAATTTTGGCTGATCTCAGTGTTATGTTTGACAAAGAGCACGCTGAATTCTTGAAACGTGCAATTTCTAGCCATCATTTTGAGGCAGCAATGATTTGTAGTATTGAGACAGATGGCTGTGGTACAGTGTCAAGCTGATATTGGTAACTGTCACCCCTTCACACCTCTCTACTTTATATTGCATATTGCAAAGTTGATTTGTAAGAAGGATCGCCTGCTATAGCAACAACTGTTTTGTCTGTCGACAGCATTCATAACCATATGTTACGTTATTCATTTTGAATGTAACATTTATTAGAAAGACAGCCTGCAGAAACTGGCTTATAATATTCAGACATAAGAATTATCCTAAAAGATACAAACCCTCACATTTCAGGATTTGTGTCCATTGATTAAAAGTGAAAACATTTACATTATCGATGCTGCGCAAACATCTTTTTAATTGTCAAACGTTTACTTTGTACAAAAGAAAACTTGTCAATTCTTTAAATTACCCAAACCTGTCCAACGCATACATTCTATTTCCATATCTGAGTAGGCTTTTCTTGCATCTTGCTTACACTTTTAAACAGAAAACTAGAGCCAGTCATCTAATAGTTATCATTTGCTCATCGTTGATATTTCACTGTGTTTTAGTGATGTTTCCATAACCAGTGCATCACTGGACTTTCTTCTCTTCTATCAGCATCACTTAATTGGTAATATTCTCAGCTCTGAGTCAGCAGTGGAGATTCAAGACTTGAACCCAAAGGCCTCATAAAACTACGGATATTCCTGTTGTAATTATGACAGGAGCCTGTTGAAATGCCTGGAAGCCAGACTGGGACCCAGTTATGTTAAGGGTTCCTCTATGGCCAGTTGGAGGGTGGAGCCTGAACACCCTCCGAACAAAATCATCGACAAAAAACAAGAGCTTAAAGAAATATTAGGCCATAACTTCCAGCCAGCAGCATAACGTCACGGTGCGCTGGAATATGAAGAGTTTAAAGTGAACCGACCTGCTCCAGAAACCTTTGCTGAAAGCTGTGCTGAGCTGGAGCTGCAGCGAAAGTGTACTCACAGACCACAGCGCAGTGCAACAACAGTGAGCTCAGGGAGACCCGTGCCCCTTTTTTTACTACACTGTCTGCTGTAAAGCAGGTAGAGAGCCCAGAGGAGCTGACAGGCCAGTGGGTGGGATGAGGTTAGGTTGGGGAGGGGGGGGGAGAATTAGGGGTGGGGCAAGGTTCGGAGGAGTTCAGGGGATTTGGGGTTTGGAGGGCTTCGGTGGGGGAGGTCAGGGCTTTGTGGGAAGGGGTCTTAGGGGTAAGTTCCCCTCTAAGCCACACACCACCATTTTCATTTGGAAGTATATCGCTGTTCCTTCACCATCACTAGGTCAAAATTCTGGAACACCCTCTGTAACAGCACTGTAGCAAACGTGCGTGGTGCATCTCACCATTACCTTCTCAAGGGCAATTAGGATTGGGCAACAAATGCTGGCCAAGTCAATGACACTACAGGCCATGGATGAATAAATAAACAAGCAAATAAATAAACACTGGATATCCATCAAGTCCAGGGTCAACTTAGCAACAGTGGAGAAGCCAAAAGAAGTCATGGTGAGGTAGAGCTTAGTGTTTTCAGCCTACTTGTGAAAACTAATATTGTGTTTTCAAATTATGTTGCCAAGGGATAGCATATATAGATGAGGACAACCAGGGGGATCCATGTGGCAACAGCAGAGGTAGCCATGTGAGAGCAGGAAAAGATATGATAGTCTGGATGCAATTAGGTAGATAAGGATGAAGACAGATTAGAGCAGTGGAAGCTCCAATAATTGGTTTCATGCTGATGTAAAATGACAGCAGGATCTTCTGCTACTGCCTGCCATGGCGAGTCACAATTCACACCAGAGGCCGGCTTGAAACCAATTTACATCCCACTAACGGGATGTAGATAAAAACCCGAATGGAATCTGGGCCACAAGCAGGAAATCATATCGATCCAGTTGATCCACAATATGTCTGGACAACATGATGTGCTTTTACATGAAGAAGATCTGGGGCTGCCTCTGGAGTTTGGGACATAGGCCTCCAGCAACCAATGACCCTGGAACATGCAGCAGTGGATGAGGGGAGCACCTATTATGTGGATCTTCCAGGTTCGGTGTCTTTGAGGAGGTCCATCTTCCAGCCTCAGAGTTTTCCTGGAAATCCAGCTTCTTTCTTCAACTGTGGTCAATTATATCCAACAGGTTTTAAAACTAGCGCCCTGATATGATGGCGGGTTGTGAGTCATCCAGCAAAACATTGCAAAACCCCCCAGTGCATATTTAACAAGCTAGGCTCACGCAAATTCCCAGCTGCCTCCACAGAGGGAAACACTCCCCGGGAAGTCCCGGCAGAAAATTCTACCCCTTGTCACAATCACATAGGATGTAATTTATTACTTTGATAAGAATGAGTTGGACATAAAAGATCCATGCCTTTATTTGAGGTATAATTATCTGTTGTGCTGACTAACCTTCTTCCATTACCAGCCACCACCAAAAACTGATTGTTCATCTGTTTATTGGTTCTTGCTTTGTTCAACAAAGAAGTGAGAGTGGCATAGGGGTAATGTCACTGGACTAGTGGTCCAGCCTAATGCTCTGGTGACACAGGTTCAAGTCCCACCGTGGCAGCTAGTGGAATTTGAAATTCAATTAATAAATCTGGAATACGAAGCTAGCCTGAGAACTAAGGACCACGCAACAATTATTGATTGTTATAAAACCTATCTGATTCATTAATGTGCTTTAAAAAAGGAAATTCGCTATCTTCTCATATTATTTAAGAAGGGTTGTAGAGATAAACCAGGGAACTACAGACCAGTAAGTCTCATGTCAGTGGTAGAGAAACTTCTGAAGGAGCGCATCTATCTCTTGATCAGGGATAGTCAGCATGGTTTTGTCAGAGGGAGGTCATGCCTAACAAATTTGATTGAATTTTTTGAGGAGGTGACCAGTTGTGTAGATGAGGGTAGTGCAGTCAATGCAGTTTATGTGGATTTGAGCAAAACCTTTGACAAGGTTCCAACTGGGAGACTTATAAAGAAGGTAAACTCATATGGGACACAGGGTAATTTGATAAAGTGGATTCAAAATTGGCTCAGTTGTAGGAGACAGAGGGAGATGACAGAAGACTGTTTTAGTAACTGGAAGCCAGAGTCCAATGCAGTACCACAGGGATCTGTGTTGGGCCCCCTATTATTCATCATTTATATAAATGACATTGATGATGATGTGGGAGGTAGGATTAGTATGTTTACGGATGACACAAAGATTAGACGGGTGGTTAATAGTGAGGCAGAGTGTCTTGGGCTACAGGGAGATATAGGGCCCAATTTTACCTAATCACAGTAAAGTTGGGCGTCGGGCCTATACCGCAATCTGCACCCGAATCCGAGCAGATCGCGGCTATCCCGATACCCGATTCGGGCGCGGGTCCAGTCCGCACCCGAATCGGGCGGCCAGACGATTTAAATGTATTAGCATGCATTTAAATTGACTTAATGAACCGCGCGCCCAACTCTACCGCCAAATCCCACTTTACCGTCTTCTGGCCCGTTCCGGATCCGCGCTTTTAGCGACCTGTTAAATAAAAATCCGAAGCGGATTTCTATTCTGCAGGGGAATCTCCGAAGCCCTCTCTGCCCTTGTGAAGTCACCATCCTCCTCGACCATCCTTCACAGACCCCCCCCGCTAACCACCCATGGATGGGGGGATATATATTTTGAAATGTTTTCCCAAATGTTTGACTGTCAGGTTTTTAGTTCCTGCGATTATAATTTTGACATTATCTTCCAAAGGGAATTCCTCTAATTCTGTGCAATGCTCAGATGAAAACAGGATGAAAGAAAGGATCCAAGGCTGCTCCAGAGGCAGATTAGCTGCACCCAACGTTGCCCATGCAAATCACATTCATAAGTAAGGGCACATCTGCCATGGAATGTGAGAGAAGAGTTGCCAATACAAACTTCTTTTCACTATGGTTGATTTCCCAGATTTAGTCATCTCCTTGAATCTTATTTCCAACCAAGTTCCACCACGGGGACAATTCTTCCAAGTTCACCACATGACTCTGAACATTTGACCACCTGGCTCAGGGCTACAGGGACATCAACGATCCAGTTACAGATCACAAATGTATTATACAGGTCACTAATTGCTCACTAGGACGCTGTAGTTTAATTACCTTTCCCATAGATAATTAGGCAGCACAAAGAGGATGCTACATTATTTTCAGTTTGCAAGATTCTCCCAAGTCCATCCTCCCCCCAATCCTCCCCCCCTCTCTGCTGTTCTTTTCTTTCACGCCCGGACGCGCTGCTTCGGATTTTTTTCAAACTGCGCATGCGCAGTTCAGAGCTCCGATCGTTCCGGCAGCGCTAAGCCCCGCCAACTGCGCGGATCGGACCGGAGCCGGCAAAAAGCATATGGGTGCGCTGCAAAGAGGATTCCGGGCTCGGATCTGCATTACGCCCAGCTCCGGCCCTTAGACTCCAAATGGTAAAATCAAGCCCATAGACGCAATGGTGAAATGGGCAGATGAGTGGCAGATGGAATTTAACCTTGAAAAGTGTGAGGTGATACACTTTAGAAGGAGTAATTTGACAAGTACTCAATGAATGGTAGGACACTAGGAAAAAGTTGAAGCTTATTTATTTATTAATCACAAGTAAGGCTTACACTAACACTGCAATGAAGTTACAATGAAATTCCCCTAGTCGCCACATTCTGCTGCCTGTTCAAGACAATGCACCTAACCAGCACATCTTTCAGACTGTGGAGGAAGCCAGAGCACCCAGAGGAAACTCACACAAACACCAGGGAGAACATGCAAACTCCGCACAGATAGTGACCCAAGCCGGGAATCAAACCCAGGTCCCTGGCAATGTGAGGCAGCAGTGCTAACCACTGTGCTACCGTGCTGCCCAGGAAATTCTGTGGAAGAGAGGGACATTGGCGTGTTTGTCCACAGATCTCTGAAAGCGGAAGGGCATGTTCGTAGGGTGGTGAAAAAGGCATATAGGATGCTTGCCTTTATCAATTGTGACATAGATTACAAAAGCAGGGAAGTCATGTTGGAATTGTATGGAACTTTGGTGAGGCCAAAGCCAGAGTACTGTGTGCAGTTCTGGTCGCCACATTATCGGAAGGATGTGATTGCACTGGAGGTGGTGCAAAGGAGATTTGCCAGGATGCTGCCTGGGATGGAACATTTAAGTTATGAAGAGAGGTTGAATAGGCTTGGGTAGCTTTCGTTGGAGCAAAGAAGACTGAGGGCTGACCTGATCGAGATATTCAAGATTGTGAGAGACATGGACGGAGTGGATAAGAAGCAGCTATTCCCCTTAGTTGAAGGGTCAGTTATGAGGCGACATAGGTTCAAGTTGAGAGGCACGTGATTTAGGGGGGTTGTGAGGAAAAACATTTTTACCCAGAGGGTGGTGATGGTCTAGAATGCGCTGCCTGAGAAGGTGGTGGAGGCAGGTTGCCTCACATCCTTTAAAAAGTGCCTGGATGAGCACTTGGCACCTCATAACATTCAGAGCTATAGGCCAAGTGCGAGCAGATGGGATTAGGTGGGAGTTCAGGTGTTTGTAATGTGTTAGTATGGATTTGATGGGCCGAAGGACCGCTCCTGCGTTGTATGATTCTATGATTCTATCTTTATTCTGTCTGGTTTACGAGTGACTTTAGAGCCACGACATTATGGTTGACTCGTAACTGTCCACTGAAAAGACCTCACAAGCCACTTAGTTTAACAATAGTTAGGATGGGCAACAAATGCTGGCCGCAGGCAGTTCCCCAATACCATGAAACAATAAGTAAAAGAATATTGACCGCCATGTTTGACTAGATGGATCACACGGATGATCCCGGGAATGGTAGGCCTGACATACGATGAACGTCTGAGGATCGTGGGATTGTATTCATTGGAGTTTAGGAGGTTGAGGGGAGATCTAATAGAAACTTACAAGATGATGAACGGCTTAGATAGGATGGACGTAGGGAAGTTGTTTCCATTAGCAGGGGAGACTAGGACGTGGGGGCACAGCCTTAGAATAAAAGGGAGTCACTTTGGAACAGAGATGAGGAGAAATTTCTTCAGCCAGAGAGTGGTAGGTCTGTGGAACTCATTGCCACAGAAGGCTGTGGAGGCCGAGACGTTGAGCGTCTTCAAGACAGAAATTGATAAATTCTTGATTTCTCGAGGAATTAAGGGCTATGGGGAGAGAGCGGGTAAATGGAGTTGAAATCAACCATGATTGAATGGTGGAGTGGACTCGATGGGCCGAATGGCCTTACTTCTGCTCCTATGTCTTATGGTCTTATGGTCTTATAGATAATTAAAATAACTGCACTTGAATGAATAAATGTTGTAAGGATGTAAGGATAAATGTTGTAAGGTTAGGGGGTGGCACGGTAGCACAGTGGTTAGCACTGCTGCTTCACAGCTCCAGGATCCCAGGTTCGATTCCCAGCTCAGGTCACTGTCTGTGTGGAGTTTGCACATTCTCCTCGTGTCTGCATGGGTTTTCTCCGGGTGCTCCGGTTTCCTCCCACAGTCCAAAGTTGTGCGGGTTAGGTTGATTGGCCAGGTTAAAAAAAAAAATTGCCCCTTAGAGTCCTGAGATGCATAGGTTAGAGGGATTAGCGGGTAAATATGTGGGGGTAGGGCCTGGGTGGGATTGTGGTCGGTGCAGACTCGATGGGCCGAATGGCCTCCTTCTGCACTGTAGGGTTTCTATGATGTGACTTTGATTTTTTTTGTCATTTTGTTCATTGAATCATTGAAGGGAGGTTTCGGATTAATTATTTTCAATGGAGAAGAAATTGGTAAAGGATATAATCCAGGTTATCCTAAATATTTGAAAGATTGTGGTTGCAGCCTCTGCTATTTCCTGTCTGACTTCCCTCAATAATGCAGGATGTATGTCTTTAATCCCCTCACTAATAAGATATTCAGGACTTCTCCTTAATTTATCTTTCAAGTACAAAGAAATGTTTTGGACTCACAGATGTCGCCTGAATGCATTTACGTGCTGCATGTAACATGTAAATATAGTTAGTTCCTGTTAACTGCAAGTTTACTGTCCCAAAACGAAAATTGTTTAGATAAAGAATTCCCCTTTCAGCTGTTTCTAATTGATTGCACAGCTGATGTGTGTAGATAAAGTGCTTGACAGCTGTGTGGTTGTCAATACGGAAACCATATAAACCACATAGTAACTCTCAGCATGGATTGCCAGCAGTCAGATATGTTACCTGTACGACCCACGCTTCCTCTTCATTCCACTGAGTAAACAAATTTAAAGAACATGCCAATTAGTCAGATCAGCAACAAATTCCATCTGGAGTTATATCTCCAAAATTATCAGATGGAATATGCACGCCGCAACATCATTGCATTGATCAAACTGGTTATAATGAAAACTGACCCAACCAAGATCCCCGAAATATAAAAATCTCAGTGTCTGTCTGATGAGAATTTTAAATTCCCATAACTGCTCGAATCATGGCTGAAGAGATAGTTTAAAAAAATAGCAGAGCAATTACCCACTCTGTTCGCGCTCCTTGGGGAATTTAATGCCACTGCTTTTGGCAGCAGAGGAGGTGCCCACTTAAATCAGGCAGATGCATCATGCATTTATACAAATTGGAGTCCCATTGTCAATCAGATGCCAATTTTCCCTTTGGCGTATGTGGGGTGCCAGTCCCATTCAGTGAAAGCTGCTCTAAAGACTGAAGGAGCCAAAAGAGGTAAATGTTAAACTTTCCTTTGATAGGTCAGGAGGAGCCTTAGACAGTCGCTGCCTCCACCACACACTCACCTCCCCACGGCGGAAAACTCCCTCCTTGTCACTGACCTTCCAGCTGTGGGCAGCCTTGGGGCTGTGTGATTTTAATCAGCCAACCATTGCACAGCTGCCTTTTTCTGCCTGTTTCAGGTGGCCAGTTGCCTCGGTGTTAAAATATCTCATGCTTCAGATTGATGTTGTTGGGGGCTTGGGCACTCAATTTTTCCTCTATCCACTTAACATTCATTTCTAGTTAAAATCACCCCCGCTGTGATTCGTTTCATCTTGCCGATCCATTATTTCCTCCGTGTCTTTATTGATCTTTCTATCCATATTGATCTGTCTTGACCTATTTCATCTATATATCTATAGATCTATTCATCTGTACATTTGTCTATTCAATATAGTTCTCTGATCTAAATATATGTTTTTCTATTCATCACTATCTGTCTCTAATTCAATATACCTCTATGTCTATCTTTCTAACCGCCTCTCTGTCTGACTCTGTGTATCACTCACTCATTCTCTCCTTCTGGGTGAAGTGTACCCACTCCAGTGTTATTCTTTATGGGGTGGGCTATGCATTTAACCTGGGATTCCTGTGAGCCACAAATCTGTCAGCCATGGGCCTGTTCCATATTAAAATCTAATGCTACCAATGATTAGAACTCTGATGGGCTTCAGTACACGTTAAAAGTGAAGTTGCAAACAAATTTTTTTTAACAACCATGCATGGGATGTGGGTATTGTTGGCTAGGACAGCATTTATTACCCATCTCTAGTTGCCCTCAAAAAGGTAATGGTGATCTGCTTTCTTGAACCGCTGCAGTCCCTGAGGTCTAGATACACCCACAGTGCTGAAAGACATGGGCAATGAGGCACGCAAATAATTGATCATTCCCTTTATTGTGACTATAGTATGTTCCTTTATAAAGATAGATAAAATATTTGGATCTAAATTATATATACAATTAAGAAAATAAGACCATGTAGAACAGTCGAGTGTCTTTTGATACAGTAAGTTCATCCTTTTAATAACACAAACCTATCTCAGCATTCCCACCTTAACGCACCCAATTTACTGTGCTGTCCCTAGTAACTTATTCCACAGCTGCCTCAGACTTATGGTGAAAATGTTCTACAGACTTCTCTTCTTACTCATACAGGATTACTGAGAAAACTAGCAAAATCTAGTCAAAAACTTTGAGGAAAAGAAGAAGACAGACTTTGTAACTTAAGCTACAGTTATACCAAGTATTACTTGCATTGGACAGAAAATATAGTAGAGGTTCTGCTAATCCGAACCTTTGTGTACTAGGAATACAAAGTGGAAATGAGAGTGCAGAGGTCAGGGAACTCTGCCCTATAGTTACTGACGGTCCATTAATTTTACATGGGAGTCCAAAGAGAAATACAAACATGATTTATTTTACGTTCGTGCCCCAAAAAAGTTTAGATTTTGACTATTTATTTGGTGAATGCTGGGAGTGCTAGTAGACAATGGAATTTGCATTTATTTCAACTAGAAAATAATATTAACAAGATCCTTATATATCAACATATATATATGTATATATAATATAATATATATATATATCAATTATATAAACATGAGCCATTTGCTAGTTTGAAAATTCATTTCTTTCCCTTTAGTAAAGCTTGTTTCTTTTTTCTTCCCTCCATCTCCTGATGTATTCCTGGGAAAAGGGGAGATTATTGTGCTGCCCTTAAATATTGTGAATCTCTTGTTAAGAGGTTAAATACTATTTTAAACACTCCTATCTTTCATGCTCAACGGGTTTAAAGTCTAAAGAAAGAGACACACACACAGTGCTCTTTGAATCTACAAACGGCCAGAGTAAAGTGAATGGTGAGTTCAAGGAAGAAGCTTCTAGATTTGGAGGAAGTTATAAAGATAGGGAGGAGTGAGGACATGAAGGGATTTAAGTGCAAGGATAAGAATTATGGTAGCATAGCGGTTAGCACTGTTGCCTCACAGCGTCAGGAACCCGGATCTGATTCCCGGCTTGAGTCACTGTCTGTGCGAAGTCTACACTTTCTCCCCATGTCTGCGTGGGTTTCTTCCAAGTGCTTCGGTCTCCTCCCACAGTCTGAAAGACGTGCTGGTTAGGTGGATTAGCCATGCTAAATTCTCCTCAGTGTACCTGAACAGGCACTGCACTGTGGCGACTAGGGGATTTTCACAGTAACTTCATTGCTGTGTTAATGTCAGCCTACTTATGACACTAATAAATAAACTTTAAACCTAAACTTATATCTTAAATGCTGGGGGTCTGTGAGCCCAGGTAGGTCATCAAGGAAGAAGTGATGAGTTAATGGGGTTTTGTTAGATGTGCTGAGGATTAGAAGCACGAGGATGGGAGACCAGCCAGCAAAGCATTTGGGATAATGGAATCTGGACGTAAGAACTGAATGGAAAAAAGTATCAGCAGCAGACTTGGTGAGGCAGGGCTAAAGTAATGGAGGTGAAAAAGCAATCTTTAAAAAACACAAGTACTAGGAGGCACTCCTTGCAGTCAAATAAGATGTCAATGTTGCAGAATAATCTGTCCCAACATAAGACTTTGACTGGGGAGGCTAATCAATAGCAAGGGTGTTTGTGCTAGGGGTCAAAGACACTTGGCTTCACTCTTCAAAATGTTGAACTGATAATAAAGTTTGGGTAGGGATTAACAGCAGTACAGTATTCAAGGGAAGACAGAAGGCTCCACGAAGGAGTAAGAGAAAAGGAAGATAAATGGCCCAGAGCAGTAGCCTAAATATGCACAAGTGGACACAAGGATTGGACTCAAACTATTGGATATCCTTGTTCTATTCACACATGATGCAGAACCTTCCCCTCAGTGCACAGAGTGCTGGCTGAGGTGAGAAAGACAACGTGTAGCTCTCCAGCTGAGCAAATGTGTTTTCTCTCCAGATTTTAGTGCACTCTGTGCAAACAAAAATCAGGGGTGTAGTTTTTACTGTCACTCTGGCAGGGCAGAGCCTGATAGAGTTGGCAATGCTGGCTCCACAGAAATCAGAGACCATCTTTAAAAGAGGCTCCTATCTGCGATAAAAACAAACTCAACCCCAATGCCCCATGGACATGGGGGAACCCCCCTCACAAGCAACCCACCAACCGCCCCACCCAACACACAGGTCATCAAGGAAACCCCCCACTCCTGCTCTCAATCACACAGATATTGGGGCAATCTCCCACAAGCATTGGGCATCCCATCTTCCAAGCATTAGCTCAGCCAGCATGTCAGCCTAGATGCTGGGCATTTAGCATCCATTTTTCAGGCGCTATGCAGCCTCCTCAGTCCCCTAAATCACAGATAATAAGTACACACACCTAAGCCCACTCCACTAGGAGAAAGAGAAGACCTTCTGACATTACATTAAACCCCAGCCCACAGATTACTAGTTCTCCAATCCAATGCCAGGCTGGCATGGTGGCACAGTTGTTAGCACTGCTGCCTCACAGCTCCAGGGACCCAGGTTCAATTCCGGCCTTGGGTCACTGCCTGCGTGGAGTTGCACATTTTCCCTGTGTTTGCATGGGTTTCCTCCGTGTGCTCCGGTTTCCTCCCACTGTCCAAAGATGTGCAGGTTAGGTTAATTGGCCATGGTAAATTGACCCTAGTGTCAGGAGGATTAGCAGGGTGGATGTTTGGGGTTTGGGAATAGGGCCTGGGTGGGATGTAGTCGGTACAGACTCAATGGGCCAAATGGCCTCCTTCTGTACTGTAAGGATTC